>NW_027640876.1:0-636896 GCF_949752795.1 Hyperoodon ampullatus
CTCTTATGCCTGCTTAAGGGGGAAGGAGAGGTGGGGTGATGCATAAAACCAGAGTTTGATATAAGCACAGGTACCGTTCCAAAAACCAACTATGGAATAGACAAGACCTACACCTTCCTCAGTGAAAGGGACTCAAAACCCCATATTTCCCGCAGAGGAATATATCTGACTAGTAAAGTAAGAATCTTAAAACCTATGTATTGATATGTCTCCGTAAGGGAATCAAGTGTGTCTAGACTGGGATAAATATGGCAGCGAGAATCAGCTCAAACCCACTATAAAAAGGAATTTCAAAAATAAAACAAAAAAACTGGGAAATTCTTTACAATTCCTTCAGGGTCTCTGATGAAACCTGAAATGACCCTATCTACAATGACAGCTGGATGTGGCATAAGGCTGGACACTTGGGACTGAGAGGATTGGTGAGATTGGGTGAGCAAATGCAGACCCTTTAAAGCAATAATGCATGGCACACATTCCATGGGTCCCAACTCTCCAGGTTGAAGGGAATATTACTACAGATATAACATGTACGGGAATCCTAGAGAACGGACACACTGTGAATACGAAAGGTTTCTAAAACTCAACGAATAGTCCCCCTCCTGGTGCTCCGGTTTGACTTTCCATCTGCTTTATTATCAACCTCCCAACTTGGAGAGACAACCCCTTTAACCTCCTGGTTCGCACAGGTTGCCAATTTGGCAGAGGATGAAAGGGAAGAGGGAGAACCAATGAGAGAGTAGCTGTTAGGCATTTGGACGGGCACATATCACTGTAATTTCCCGGCAGGAAGAAGAATTAACCAAAGTCTCAGCCACCCACCGGGAATCAGTATAGATCTTGAACCAAAATTTTGGACTTGTGGTCAGCTCACCAAAAACGAGTTGAAAAATGGAGCTCAGGGGCACAGCAATTCACAAACTGGCCGAGTAATAAAGGACAACTATCGTCCAAAAATCTGTTGAGGGAAGGCAACGAGGTGGACTTGAAAGCGAGGCAGAATAGCAGGAAACAGATTTCAAGAGGTACGTTGGAATCGCCTTTAAAGCACAGGAAGAGGGGCACAACTTCAACAATGATGCACTTGGCCAAAAAGGGCGTATGTGTTTTCTCCTGAATATATTCAGGAGAAAACGCATACTCCCTTTTTGGCCAAGCAAGCAAGCGGGCAATGCAATTCTGCACTACAAAGAAGTATCACTTCCCACCGGTCAAAAGGGACATCCACAAAATGTGTAAAAACCAGAAAGGCAAGACAGGTCCTAGAGAACAGGGAGCCTTGTTATGCTGATGGGCGGGATGTAAATTGCCAACTGCCTCTCTGGAGGAGTGCATTGTGTTCCCTAAAACAAGTAAACAACAGAGCTACAGAGCCAAGGGCACTTCCAGTCTAGGGAATATACCTTGGGAAAACTGAAAATCAAAAAGACACAGCCACCCCAAAATTTAGGGCTGCACTGCTTACAAGGACCTCAACTTGGGTACACCTTAAATATCCCAGGAAATATAAAAATGGTTCAAAAAATTGTGGTACTTACGTACGATGGAATATCCCTCAGCCATGAAATCAATGTCATAGGACCAGTAGCAGCAAAATGGGTGGATTCAGGTACAATGATTCTAAGTGAAATAAGTCACAGAGAAAAAGAAACTTATCATAAGATATCACTTATGAAGATCCTGTAAACATGGCTACACTTGAACTGAGTTAGGAAAGAGAACAGTGTCTCACATTTAGAAAACACTCTTATGCCTGCTTAAGGGGGAAGGAGAGGTGGGGTGATGCATAAAACCAGAGTTTGATATAAGCACAGGTACCGTTCCAAAAACCAACTATGGAATAGACAAGACCTACACCTTCCTCAGTGAAAGGGACTCAAAACCCCATATTTCCCGCAGAGGAATATATCTGACTAGTAAGAATCTTAAAACCTATGTATTGATATGTCTCCGTAAGGGAATCAAGTGTGTCTAGACTGGGATAAATATGGCAGCGAGAATCAGCTCAAACCCACTATAAAAAGGAATTTCAAAAATAAAACAAAAAAACTGGGAAATTCTTTACAATTCCTTCAGGGTCTCTGATGAAACCTGAAATGACCCTATCTACAATGACAGCTGGATGTGGCATAAGGCTGGACACTTGGGACTGAGAGGATTGGTGAGATTGGGTGAGCAAATGCAGACCCTTTAAAGCAATAATGCATGGCACACATTCCATGGGTCCCAACTCTCCAGGTTGAAGGGAATATTACTACAGATATAACATGTACGGGAATCCTAGAGAACGGACACACTGTGAATACGAAAGGTTTCTAAAACTCAACGAATAGTCCCTCTCCTGGTGCTCCGGTTTGACTTTCCATCTGCTTTATTATCAACCTCCCAACTTGGAGAGACAACCCCTTTAACCTCCTGGTTCGCACAGGTTGCCAATTTGGCAGAGGATGAAAGGGAAGAGGGAGAACCAATGAGAGAGTAGCTGTTAGGCATTTGGACGGGCACATATCACTGTAATTTCCCGGCAGGAAGAAGAATTAACCAAAGTCTCAGCCACCCACCGGGAATCAGTATAGATCCTGAACCAAAATTTTGGACTTGCGGTCAGCTCACCAAAAACGAGTTGAAAAATGGAGCTCAGGGGCACAGCAATTCACAAACTGGCCGAGTAATAAAGGACAACTATCGTCCAAAAATCTGTTGAGGGAAGGCAACGAGGCGGACTTGAAAGCGAGGAAGAATAGCAGGAAACAGATTTCCAGAGGTACGTTGGAATCGCCTTTAAAGCACAGGAAGAGGGGCACAACTTCGACAATGATGCACTTGGCCAAAAAGGGCGTATGTGTTTTCTCGTGAATATATTCAGGAGAAAACGCATACGCCCTTTTTGGCCAAGCAAGCAAGCGGGCAATGCAAATCTGCACTACAAAGAAGTATCACTTCCCACCGGTCAAAAGGGACATCCACAAAATGTGTAAAAACCAGAAAGGCAAGACAGGCCCTGGAGAACAGGGAGCCTTGTTATGCTGATGGGCGGGATGTAAATTGCCAACTGCCTCTCTGGAGGAGTGCATTGTGTTCCCTAAAACAAGTAAACAACAGAGCTACAGAGCCAAGGGCACTTCCAGTCTAGGGAATATACCTTGGGAAAACTGAAAATCAAAAAGACACAGCCACCCCAAAATTTAGGACTGCACTGCTTACAAGGACCTCAACTTGGGTACACCTTAAATATCCCAGGAAATATAAAAATGGTTCAAAAAATTGTGGTACTTACGTACGATGGAATATCCCTCAGCCATGAAATCAATGTCATAAGACCAGTAGCAGCAAAATGGGTGGATTCAGGTACGATGATTCTAAGTGAAATAAGTCACACAGAAAAAGAAACTTATCATAAGATATCACTTATGAAGATCCTGTAAACATGGCTACACTTGAACTGAGTTAGGAAAGAGAACAGTGTCTCACATTTAGAAAACACTCTTATGCCTGCTTAAGGGGGGAGGAGAGGTGGGGTGATGCATAAAACCAGAGTTTGATATAAGCACAGGTACCATTCCAAAATCCAACTATGGAATAGACAAGACCTACACCTTCCTCAGTGAAAGGGACTCAAAACCCCATATTTCCCGCAGAGGAATATATCTGACTAGTAAGAATCTTAAAACCTATGTATTGATATGTCTCCGTAAGGGAATCAAGTGTGTCTAGACTGGGATAAATATGGCAGCGAGAATCAGCTCAAACCCACTATAAAAAGGAATTTCAAAAATAAAACAAAAAAAGTGGGAAATTCTTTACAATTCCTTCAGGGTCTCTGATGAAACCTGAAATGACCCTATCTACAATGACAGCTGGATGTGGCATAAGGCTGGACACTTGGGACTGAGAGGATTGGTGAGATTGGGTGAGCAAATGCAGACCCTTTAAAGCAATAATGCATGGCACACATTCCATGGGTCCCAACTCTCCAGGTTGAAGGGAATATTACTACAGATATAACATGTACGGGAATCCTAGAGAACGGACACACTGTGAATACGAAAGGTTTCTAAAACTCAACGAATAGTCCCTCTCCTGGTGCTCCGGTTTGACTTTCCATCTGCTTTATTATCAACCTCCCAACTTGGAGAGACAGCCCCTTTAACCTCCTGGTTCGCACAGGTTGCCAATTTGGCAGAGGATGAAAGGGAAGAGGGAGAACCAATGAGAGAGTAGCTGTTAGGCATTTGGACGGCCACATATCACTGTAATTTCCCGTCAGGAAGAAGAATTAGCCAAAGTCTCAGCCACCCACCGGGAATCAGTATAGATCCTGAACCAAAATTTTGGACTTGCGGTCAGCTCACCAAAAACGAGTTGAAAAATGGAGCTCAGGGGCACAGCAATTCACAAACTGGCCGAGTAATAAAGGACAACTATCGTCCAAAAATCTGTTGAGGGAAGGCAACGAGGCGGACTTGAAAGCGAGGCAGAATAGCAGGAAACAGATTTCCAGAGGTACGTTGGAATCACCTTTAAAGCACAGGAAGAGGGGCACAACTTCGACAATGATGCACTTGGCCAAAAAGTGCGTATGCGTTTTCTCCTGAATATATTCAGGAGAAAACGCATACGCCCTTTTTGGCCAAGCAAGCAAGAGGGCAATGCAAATCTGCACTACAAAGAAGTATCACTTCCCACCGGTCAAAAGGGACATCCACAAAATGTGTAAAAACCAGAAAGGCAAGACAGGCCCTGGAGAACAGGGAGCCTTGTTATGCTGATGGGCGGGATGTAAATTGCCAACTGCCTCTCTGGAGGAGTGCATTGTGTTCCCTAAAACAAGTAAACAACAGAGCTACAGAGCCAAGGGCACTTCCAGTCTAGGGAATATACCTTGGGAAAACTGAAAATCAAAAAGACACAGCCACCCCAAAATTTAGGGCTGCACTGCTTACAAGGACCTCAACTTGGGTACACCTAAAATATCCCAGGAAATATAAAAATGGTTCAAAAAATTGTGGTACTTACGTACGATGGAATATCCCTCAGCCATGAAATCAATGTCATAAGACCAGTAGCAGCAAAATGGGTGGATTCAGGTACGATGATTCTAAGTGAAATAAGTCACAGAGAAAAAGAAACTTATCATAAGATATCACTTATGAAGATCCTGTAAACATGGCTACACTTGAACTGAGTTAGGAAAGAGAACAGTGTCTCACATTTAGAAAACACTCTTATGCCTGCTTAAGGGGGAAGGAGAGGTGGGGTGATGCATAAAACCAGAGTTTGATATAAGCACAGGCACCGTTCCAAAATCCAACTATGGAATAGACAAGACCTACACCTTCCTCAGTGAAAGGGACTCAAAACCCCATATTTCCCACAGAGGAATATATCTGACTAGTAAGAATCTTAAAACCTATGTATTGATATGTCTCCGTAAGGGAATCAAGTGTGTCTAGACTGGGATAAATATGGCAGCGAGAATCAGCTCAAACCCACTATAAAAAGGAATTTCAAAAATAAAACAAAAAAACTGGGAAATTCTTTACAATTCCTTCAGGGTCTCTGATGAAACCTGAAATGACCCTATCTACAATGACAGCTGGATGTGGCATAAGGCTGGACACTTGGGACTGAGAGGATTGGTGAGATTGGGTGAGCAAATGAAGACCCTTTAAAGCAATAATGCATGGCACACATTCCATGGGTCCCAACTCTCCAGGTTGAAGGGAATATTACTACAGATATAACATGTACGGGAATCCTAGAGAACGGACACACTGTGAATACGAAAGGTTTCTAAAACTCAACGAATAGTCCCTCTCCTGGTGCTCCGGTTTGACTTTCCATCTGCTTTATTATCAACCTCCCAACTTGGAGAGACAGCCCCTTTAACCTCCTGGTTCGCACAGGTTGCCAATTTGGCAGAGGATGAAAGGGAAGAGGGAGAACCAATGAGAGAGTAGCTGTTAGGCATTTGGACGGGCACATATCACTGTAATTTCCCGGCAGGAAGAAGAATTAACCAAAGTCTCAGCCACCCACCGGGAATCAGTATAGATCCTGAACCAAAATTTTGGACTTGCGGTCAGCTCACCAAAAACGAGTTGAAAAATGGAGCTCAGGGGCACAGCAATTCACAAACTGGCCGAGTAATAAAGGACAACTATCGTCCAAAAATCTGTTGAGGGAAGGCAACGAGGCGGACTTGAAAGCGAGGCAGAATAGCAGGAAACAGATTTCAAGAGGTACGTTGGAATCGCCTTTAAAGCACAGGAAGAGGGGCACAACTTCGACAATGATGCACTTGGCCAAAAAGGGCGTATGCGTTTTCTCCTGAATATATTCAGGAGAAAACACATACGCCCTTTTTGGCCAAGCAAGCAAGCGGGCAATGCAAATCTGCACTACAAAGAAGTATCACTTCCCACCGGTCAAAAGGGACATCCAAAAAATGTGTAAAAACCAGAAAGGCAAGACAGGCCCTGGAGAACAGGGAGCCTTGTTATGCTGATGGGCGGGATGTAAATTGCCAACTGCCTCTCTGGAGGCGTGCATTGTGTTCCCTAAAACAAGTAAACAACAGAGCTACAGAGCCAAGGGCACTTCCAGTCTAGGGAATATACCTTGGGAAAACTGAAAATCAAAAAGACACAGCCACCCCAAAATTTAGGGCTGCACTGCTTACAAGGACCTCAACTTGGGTACACCTTAAATATCCCAGGAAATATAAAAATGGTTCAAAAAATTGTGGTACTTACGTACGATGGAATATCCCTCAGCCATGAAATCAATGTCATAAGACCAGTAGCAGCAAAATGGGTGGATTCAGGTACGATGATTCTAAGTGAAATAAGTCACAGAGAAAAAGAAACTTATCATAAGATATCACTTATGAAGATCCTGTAAACATGGCTACACTTGAACTGAGTTAGGAAAGAGAACAGTGTCTCACATTTAGAAAACACTCTTATGCCTGCTTAAGGGGGAAGGAGAGGTGGGGTGATGCATAAAACCAGAGTTTGATATAAGCACAGGTACCGTTCCAAAAACCAACTATGGAATAGACAAGACCTACACCTTCCTCAGTGAAAGGGACTCAAAACCCCATATTTCCCGCAGAGGAATATATCTGACTAGTAAGAATCTTAAAACCTATGTATTGATATGTCTCCGTAAGGGAATCAAGTGTGTCTAGACTGGGATAAATATGGCAGCGAGAATCAGCTCAAACCCACTATAAAAAGGAATTTCAAAAATAAAACAAAAAAACTGGGAAATTCTTTACAATTCCTTCAGGGTCTCTGATGAAACCTGAAATGACCCTATCTACAATGACAGCTGGATGTGGCATAAGGCTGGACACTTGGGACTGAGAGGATTAGTGAGATTGGGTGAGCAAATGCAGACCCTTTAAAGCAATAATGCATGGCACACATTCTATGGGTCCCAACTCTCCAGGTTGAAGGGAATATTACTACAGATATAACATGTATGGGAATCCTAGAGAACAGACACACTGTGAATACGAAAGGTTTCTAAAACTCAACGAATAGTCCCTCTCCTGGTGCTCCAGTTTGACTTTCCATCTGCTTTATTATCAACCTCCCAACTTGGAGAGACAGCCCCTTTAACCTCCTGGTTCGCACAGGTTGCCAATTTGGCAGAGGATGAAAGGGAAGAGGGAGAACCAATGAGAGAGTAGCTGTTAGGCATTTGGACGGGCACATATCACTGTAATTTCCCGGCAGGAAGAAGAATTAACCAAAGTCTCAGCCACCCACCGGGAATCAGTATAGATCCTGAACCAAAATTTTGGACTTGCGGTCAGCTCACCAAAAACGAGTTGAAAAATGGAGCTCAGGGGCACAGCAATTCACAAACTGGCCGAGTAATAAAGGACAACTATCGTCCAAAAATCTGTTGAGGGAAGGCAACGAGGCGGACTTGAAAGCGAGGCAAAATAGCAGGAAACAGATTTCAAGAGGTACGTTGGAATCGCCTTTAAAGCACAGGAAGAGGGGCACAACTTCGACAATGATGCACTTGGCCAAAAAGGGCGTATGCGTTTTCTCCTGAATATATTCAGGAGAAAACGCATACGCCCTTTTTGGCCAAGCAAGCAAGCGGGCAATGCAAATCTGCACTACAAAGAAGTATCACTTCCCACCGGTCAAAAGGGACATCCACAAAATGTGTAAAAACCAGAAAGGCAAGACAGGCCCTGGAGAACAGGGAGCCTTGTTATGCTGATGGGCGGGATGTAAATTGCCAACTGCCTCTCTGGAGGAGTGCATTGTGTTCCCTAAAACAAGTAAACAACAGAGCTACAGAGCCAAGGGCACTTCCAGTCTAGGGAATATACCTTGGGAAAACTGAAAATCAAAAAGACACAGCCACCCCAAAATTTAGGGCTGCACTGCTTACAAGGACCTCAACTTGGGTACACCTTAAATATCCCAGGAAATATAAAAATGGTTCAAAAAATTGTGGTACTTACGTACGATGGAATATCCCTCAGCCATGAAATCAATGTCATAAGACCAGTAGCAGCAAAATGGGTGGATTCAGGTACGATGATTCTAAGTGAAATAAGTCACACAGAAAAAGAAACTTATCATAAGATATCACTTATGAAGATCCTGTAAACATGGCTACACTTGAACTGAGTTAGGAAAGAGAACAGTGTCTCACATTTAGAAAACACTCTTATGCCTGCTTAAGGGGGAAGGAGAGGTGGGGTGATGCATAAAACCAGAGTTTGATATAAGCACAGGTACCGTTCCAAAAACCAACTATGGAATAGACAAGACCTACACCTTCCTCAGTGAAAGGGACTCAAAACCCCATATTTCCCGCAGAGGAATATATCTGACTAGTAAGAATCTTAAAACCTATGTATTGATATGTCTCCGTAAGGGAATCAAGTGTGTCTAGACTGGGATAAATATGGCAGCGAGAATCAGCTCAAACCCACTATAAAAAGGAATTTCAAAAATAAAACAAAAAAACTGGGAAATTCTTTACAATTCCTTCAGGGTCTCTGATGAAACCTGAAATGACCCTATCTACAATGACAGCTGGATGTGGCATAAGGCTGGACAGTTGGGACTGAGAGGATTGGTGAGATTGGGTGAGCAAATGCAGACCCTTTAAAGCAATAATGCATGGCACACATTCCATGGGTCCCAACTCTCCAGGTTGAACGGAATATTACTACAGATATAACATGTACGGGAATCCTAGAGAACGGACACACTGTGAATACGAAAGGTTTCTAAAACTCAACGAATAGTCCCTCTCCTGGTGCTCCGGTTTGACTTTCCATCTGCTTTATTATCAACCTCCCAACTTGGAGAGACAGCCCCTTTAACCTCCTGGTTCGCACAGGTTGCCAATTTGGCAGAGGATGAAAGGGAAGAGGGAGAACCAATGAGAGAGTAGCTGTTAGGCATTTGGACGGGCACATATCACTGTAATTTCCCGGCAGGAAGAAGAATTAACCAAAGTCTCAGCCACCCACCGGGAATCAGTATAGATCCTGAACCAAAATTTTGGACTTGCGGTCAGCTCACCAAAAACGAGTTGAAAAATGGAGCTCAGGGGCACAGCAATTCACAAACTGGCCGAGTAATAAAGAACAACTATCGTCCAAAAATCTGTTGAGGGAAGGCAACGAGGCGGACTAGAAAGCGAGGCAGAATAGCAGGAAACAGATTTCAAGAGGTACGTTGGAATCGCCTTTAAAGCACAGGAAGAGGGGCACAACTTCGACAATGATGCACTTGGCCAAAAAGGGCGTATGCGTTTTTTCCTGAATATATTCAGGAGAAAACGCATACGCCCTTTTTGGCCAAGCAAGCAAGCGGGCAATGCAAATCTGCACTACAAAGAAGTATCACTTCCCACCGGTCAAAAGGGACATCCACAAAATGTGTAAAAACCAGAAAGGCAAGACAGGCCCTGGAGAACAGGGTGCCTTGTTATGCTGATGGGCGGGATGTAAATTGCCAACTGCCTCTCTGGAGGAGTGCATTGTGTTCCCTAAAACAAGTAAACAACAGAGCTACAGAGCCAAGGGCACTTCCAGTCTAGGGAATATACCTTGGGAAAACTGAAAATCAAAAAGACACAGCCACCCCAAAATTTAGGGCTGCACTGCTTACAAGGACCTCAACTTGGGTACACCTTAAATATCCCAGGAAATATAAAAATGGTTCAAAAAATTGTGGTACTTACGTACGATGGAATATCCCTCAGCCATGAAATCAATGTCATACGACCAGTAGCAGCAAAATGGGTGGATTCAGGTACGATGATTCTAAGTGAAATAAGTCACACAGAAAAAGAAACTTATCATAAGATATCACTTATGAAGATCCTGTAAACATGGCTACACTTGAACTGAGTTAGGAAAGAGAACAGTGTCTCACATTTAGAAAACACTCTTATGCCTGCTTAAGGGGGAAGGAGAGGTGGGGTGATGCATAAAACCAGAGTTTGATATAAGCACAGGTACCGTTCCAAAAACCAACTATGGAATAGACAAGACCTACACCTTCCTCAGTGAAAGGGACAAAAAACCCCATATTTCCCGCAGAGGAATATATCTGACTAGTAAAGTAAGAATCTTAAAACCTATGTATTGATATGTCTCCGTAAGGGAATCAAGTGTGTCTAGACTGGGATAAATATGGCAGCGAGAATCAGCTCAAACCCACTATAAAAAGGAATTTCAAAAATAAAACAAAAAAACTGGGAAATTCTTTACAATTCCTTCAGGGTCTCTGATGAAACCTGAAATGACCCTATCTACAATGTCAGCTGGATGTGGCATAAGGCTGGACACTTGGGACTGAGAGGATTGGTGAGATTGGGTGAGCAAATGCAGACCCTTTAAAGCAATAATGCATGGCACACATTCCATGGGTCCCAACTCTCCAGGTTGAAGGGAATATTACTACAGATATAACATGTACGGGAATCCTAGAGAACGGACACACTGTGAATACGAAAGGTTTCTAAAACTCAACGAATAGTCCCTCTCCTGGTGCTCTGGTTTGACTTTCCATCTGCTTTATTATCAACCTCCCAACTTGGAGAGACAACCCCTTTAACCTCCTGGTTCGCACAGGTTGCCAATTTGGCAGAGGATGAAAGGGAAGAGGGAGAACCAATGAGAGAGTAGCTGTTAGGCATTTGGACGGGCACATATCACTGTAATTTCCCGGCAGGAAGAAGAATTAACCAAAGTCTCAGCCACCCACCGGGAATCAGTATAGATCCTGAACCAAAATTTTGGACTTGCGGTCAGCTCACCAAAAACGAGTTGAAAAATGGAGCTCAGGGGCACAGCAATTCACAAACTGGCCGAGTAATAAAGAACAACTATCGTCCAAAAATCTGTTGAGGGAAGGCAACGAGGCGGACTTGAAAGCGAGGCAGAATAGCAGGAAACAGATTTCAAGAGGTACGTTGGAATCGCCTTTAAAGCACAGGAAGAGGGGCACAACTTCGACAATGATGCACTTGGCCAAAAAGGGCGTATGCGTTTTTTCCTGAATATATTCAGGAGAAAACGCATACGCCCATTTTGGCCAAGCAAGCAAGCGGGCAATGCAAATCTGCACTACAAAGAAGTATCACTTCCCACCGGTCAAAAGGGACATCCACAAAATGTGTAAAAACCAGAAAGGCAAGACAGGCCCTGGAGAACAGGGAGCCTTGTTATGCTGATGGGCGGGATGTAAATTGCCAACTGCCTCTCTGGAGGAGTGCATTGTGTTCCCTAAAACAAGTAAACAACAGAGCTACAGAGCCAAGGGCACTTCCAGTCTAGGGAATATACCTTGGGAAAACTGAAAATCAAAAAGACACAGCCACCCCAAAATTTAGGGCTGCACTGCTTACAAGGACCTCAACTTGGGTACACCTTAAATATCCCAGGAAATATAAAAATGGTTCAAAAAATTGTGGTACTTACGTACGATGGAATATCCCTCAGCCATGAAATCAATGTCATAAGACCAGTAGCAGCAAAATGGGTGGATTCAGGTACGATGATTCTAAGTGAAATAAGTCACACAGAAAAAGAAACTTATCATAAGATATCACTTATGAAGATCCTGTAAACATGGCTACACTTGAACTGAGTTAGGAAAGAGAACAGTGTCTCACATTTAGAAAACACTCTTATGCCTGCTTAAGGGGGAAGGAGAGGTGGGGTGATGCATAAAACCAGAGTTTGATATAAGCACAGGTACCGTTCCAAAAACCAACTATGGAATAGACAAGACCTACACCTTCCTCAGTGAAAGGGACTCAAAACCCCATATTTCCCGCAGAGGAATATATCTGACTAGTAAGAATCTTAAAACCTATGTATTGATATGTCTCCGTAAGGGAATCAAGTGTGTCTAGACTGGGATAAATATGGCAGCGAGAATCAGCTCAAACCCACTATAAAAAGGAATTTCAAAAATAAAACAAAAAAACTGGGAAATTCTTTACAATTCCTTCAGGGTCTCTGATGAAACCTGAAATGACCCTATCTACAATGACAGCTGGATGTGGCATAAGGCTGGACACTTGGGACTGAGAGGATTGGTGAGATTGGTTGAGCAAATGCAGACCCTTTAAAGCAATAATGCATGGCACACATTCCATGGGTCCCAACTCTCCAGGTTGAAGGGAATATTACTACAGATATAACATGTACGGGAATCCTAGAGAACGGACACACTGTGAATACGAAAGGTTTCTAAAACTCAACGAATAGTCCCTCTCCTGGTGCTCCGGTTTGACTTTCCATCTGCTTTATTATCAACCTCCCAACTTGGAGAGACAGCCCCTTTAACCTCCTGGTTCGCACAGGTTGCCAATTTGGCAGAGGATGAAAGGGAAGAGGGAGAACCAATGAGAGAGTAGCTGTTAGGCATTTGGACGGGCACATATCACTGTAATTTCCCGGCAGGAAGAAGAATTAACCAAAGTCTCAGCCACCCACCGGGAATCAGTATAGATCCTGAACCAAAATTTTGGACTTGCGGTCAGCTCACCAAAAACGAGTTGAAAAATGGAGCTCAGGGGCAAAGCAATTCACAAACTGGCCGAGTAATAAAGGACAACTATCGTCCAAAAATCTGTTGAGGGAAGGCAATGAGGCGGACTTGAAAGCGAGGCAGAATAGCAGGAAACAGATTTCCAGAGGTACGTTGGAATCGCCTTTAAAGCACAGGAAGAGGGGCACAACTTCGACGATGATGCACTTGGCCAAAAAGGACGTATGCGTTTTCTCCTGAATATATTCAGGAGAAAACGCATACGCCCTTTTTGGCCAAGCAAGCAAGCGGGCAATGCAAATCTGCACTACAAGAAGTATCACTTCCCACCGGTCAAAAGGGACATCCACAAAATGTGTAAAAACCAGAAAGGCAAGACAGGCCCTGGAGAACAGGGAGCCTTGTTATGCTGATGGGCGGGATGTAAATTGCCAACTGCCTCTCTGGAGGAGTGCATTGTGTTCCCTAAAACAAGTAAACAACAGAGCTACAGAGCCAAGGGCACTTCCCGTCTAGGGAATATACCTTGGGAAAACTGAAAATCAAAAAGACACAGCCACCCCAAAATTTAGGGCTGCACTGCTTACAAGGACCTCAACTTGGGTACACCTTAAATATCCCAGGAAATATAAAAATGGTTCAAAAAATTGTGGTACTTACGTACGATGGAATATCCCTCAGCCATGAAATCAATGTCATAAGACCAGTAGCAGCAAAATGGGTGGATTCAGGTACGATGATTCTAAGTGAAATAAGTCACACAGAAAAAGAAACTTATCATAAGATATCACTTATGAAGATCCTGTAAACATGGCTACACTTGAACTGAGTTAGGAAAGAGAACAGTGTCTCACATTTAGAAAACACTCTTATGCCTGCTTAAGGGGGAAGGAGAGGTGGGGTGATGCATAAAACCAGAGTTTGATATAAGCACAGGCACCGTTCCAAAATCCAACTATGGAATAGACAAGACCTACACCTTCCTCAGTGAAAGGGACTCAAAACCCCATATTTCCCGCAGAGGAATATATCTGACTAGTAAGAATCTTAAAACCTATGTATTGATATGTCTCCGTAAGGGAATCAAGTGTGTCTAGACTGGGATAAATATGGCAGCGAGAATCAGCTCAAACCCACTATAAAAAGGAATTTCAAAAATAAAACAAAAAAACTGGGAAATTCTTTACAATTCCTTCAGGGTCTCTGATGAAACCTGAAATGACCCTATCTACAATGACAGCTGGATGTGGCATAAGGCTGGACACTTGGGACTGAGAGCATTGGTGAGATTGGGTGAGCAAATTCAGACCCTTTAAAGCAATAATGCATGGCACACATTCCATGGGTCCCAACTCTCCAGGTTGAAGGGAATATTACTACAGATATAACATGTACGGGAATCCTAGAGAACGGACACACTGTGAATACGAAAGGTTTCTAAAACTCAACGAATAGTCCCTCTCCTGGTGCTCCGGTTTGACTTTCCATCTGCTTTATTATCAACCTCCCAACTTGGAGAGACAGCCCCTTTAACCTCCTGGTTCGCACAGGTTGCCAATTTGGCAGAGGATGAAAGGGAAGAGGGAGAACCAATGAGAGAGTAGCTGTTAGGCATTTGGACGGGCACATATCACTGTAATTTCCCGGCAGGAAGAAGAATTAACCAAAGTCTCACCCACCCACCGAGAATCAGTATAGATCCTGAACCAAAATTTTGGACTTGCGGTCAGCTCACCAAAAACGAGTTGAAAAATGGAGCTCAGGGTCACAGCAATTCACAAACTGGCCGAGTAATAAAGGACAACTATCGTCCAAAAATCTGTTGAGGGAAGGCAACGAGGCGGACTTGAAAGCGAGGCAGAATAGCAGGAAACAGATTTCCAGAGGTACGTTGGAATCGCCTTTAAAGCACAGGAAGAGGGGCACAACTTCGACAATGATGCACTTGGCCAAAAAGGGCGTATGCGTTTTCTCCTGAATATATTCAGGAGAAAACACATACGCCCTTTTTGGCCAAGCAAGCAAGCGGGCAATGCAAATCTGCACTACAAAGAAGTATCACTTCCCACCGGTCAAAAGGGACATCCACAAAATGTGTAAAAACCAGAAAGGCAAGACAGGCCCTGGAGAACAGGGAGCCTTGTTATGCTGATGGGCGGGATGTAAATTGCCAACTGCCTCTCTGGAGGAGTGCATTGTGTTCCCTAAAACAAGTAAACAACAGAGCTACAGAGCCAAGGGCACTTCCAGTCTAGGGAATATACCTTGGGAAAACTGAAAATCAAAAAGACACAGCCACCCCAAAATTTAGGGCTGCACTGCTTACAAGGACCTCAACTTGGGTACACCTTAAATATCCCAGGAAATATAAAAATGGTTCAAAAAATTGTGGTACTTACGTACGATGGAATATCCCTCAGCCATGAAATCAATGTCATAAGACCAGTAGCAGCAAAATGGGTGGATTCAGGTACGATGATTCTAAGTGAAATAAGTCACAGAGAAAAAGAAACTTATCATAAGATATCACTTATGAAGATCCTGTAAACATGGCTACACTTGAACTGAGTTAGGAAAGAGAACAGTGTCTCACATTTAGAAAACACTCTTATGCCTGCTTAAGGGGGAAGGAGAGGTGGGGTGATGCATAAAACCAGAGTTTGATATAAGCACAGGTACCGTTCCAAAAACCAACTATGGAATAGACAAGACCTACACCTTCCTCAGTGAAAGGGACTCAAAACCCCATATTTCCCGCAGAGGAATATATCTGACTAGTAAGAATCTTAAAACCTATGTATTGATATGTCTCCGTAAGGGAATCAAGTGTGTCTAGACTGGGATAAATATGGCAGCGAGAATCAGCTCAAACCCACTATAAAAAGGAATTTCAAAAATAAAACAAAAAAACTGGGAAATTCTTTACAATTCCTTCAGGGTCTCTGATGAAACCTGAAATGACCCTATCTACAATGACAGCTGGATGTGGCATAAGGCTGGACACTTGGGACTGAGAGGATTGGTGAGATTGGGTGAGCAAATGCAGACCCTTTAAAGCAATAATGCATGGCACACATTCCATGGGTCCCAACTCTCCAGGTTGAAGGGAATATTACTACAGATATAACATGTACGGGAATCCTAGAGAACGGACACACTGTGAATACGAAAGGTTTCTAAAACTCAACGAATAGTCCCTCTCCTGGTGCTCCGGTTTGACTTTCCATCTGCTTTATTATCAACCTCCCAACTTGGAGAGACAGCCCCTTTAACCTCCTGGTTCGCACAGGTTGCCAATTTGGCAGAGGATGAAAGGGAAGAGGGAGAACCAATGAGAGAGTAGCTGTTAGGCATTTGGACGGGCACATATCACTGTAATTTCCCGGCAGGAAGAAGAATTAACCAAAGTCTCAGCCACCCACCGGGAATCAGTATAGATCCTGAACCAAAATTTTGGACTTGCGGTCAGCTCACCAAAAACGAGTTGAAAAATGGAGCTCAGGGGCACAGCAATTCACAAACTGGCCGAGTAATAAAGAACAACTATCGTCCAAAAATCTGTTGAGGGAAGGCAACAAGGCGGACTTGAAAGCGAGGCAGAATAGCAGGAAACAGATTTCAATAGGTACGTTGGAATTGCCTTTAAAGCACAGGAAGAGGGGCACAACTTCGACAATGATGAACTTGGCCAAAAAGGGCGTATGCGTTTTCTCCTGAATATATTCAGGAGAAAACGCATACGCCCTTTTTGGCCAAGCAAGCAAGCGGGCAATGCAAATCTGCACTACAAAGAAGTATCACTTCCCACCGGTCAAAAGGGACATCCACAAAATGTGTAAAAACCAGAAAGGCACGACAGGCCCTGGAGAACAGGGAGCCTTGTTATGCTGATGGGCGGGATGTAAATTGCCAACTGCCTCTCTGGAGGAGTGCATTGTGTTCCCTAAAACAAGTAAACAACAGAGCTACAGAGCCAAGGGCACTTCCAGTCTAGGGAATATACCTTGGGAAAACTGAAAATCAAAAAGACACAGCCACCCCAAAATTTAGGGCTGCACTGCTTACAAGGACCTCAACTTGGGTACACCTTAAATATCCCAGGAAATATAAAAATGGTTCAAAAAATTGTGGTACTTACGTACGATGGAATATCCCTCAGCCATGAAATCAATGTCATAAGACCAGTAGCAGCAAAATGGGTGGATTCAGGTACGATGATTCTAAGTGAAATAAGTCACACAGAAAAAGAAACTTATCATAAGATATCACTTATGAAGATCCTGTAAACATGGCTACACTTGAACTGAGTTAGGAAAGAGAACAGTGTCTCACATTTAGAAAACACTCTTATGCCTGCTTAAGGGGGAAGGAGAGGTGGGGTGATGCATAAAACCAGAGTTTGATATAAGCACAGGTACCGTTCCAAAAACCAACTATGGAATAGACAAGACCTACACCTTCCTCAGTGAAAGGGACTCAAAACCCCATATTTCCCGCAGAGGAATATATCTGACTAGTAAGAATCTTAAAACCTATGTATTGATATGTCTCCGTAAGGGAATCAAGTGTGTCTAGACTGGGATAAATATGGCAGCGAGAATCAGCTCAAACCCACTATAAAAAGGAATTTCAAAAATAAAACAAAAAAACTGGGAAATTCTTTACAATTCCTTCAGGGTCTCTGATGAAACCTGAAATGACCCTATCTACAATGACAGCTGGATGTGGCATAAGGCTGGACACTTGGGACTGAGAGGATTGGTGAGATTGGGTGAGCAAATGCAGACCCTTTAAAGCAATAATGCATGGCACACATTCCATGGGTCCCAACTCTCCAGGTTGAAGGGAATATTACTACAGATATAACATGTACGGGAATCCTAGAGAACGGACACACTGTGAATACGAAAGGTTTCTAAAACTCAACGAATAGTCCCTCTCCTGGTGCTCCGGTTTGACTTTCCATCTGCTTTATTATCAACCTCCCAACTTGGAGAGACAGCCCCTTTAACCTCCTGGTTCGCACAGGTTGCCAATTTGGCAGAGGATGAAAGGGAAGAGGGAGAACCAATGAGAGAGTAGCTGTTAGGCATTTGGACGGGCACATATCACTGTAATTTCCCGGCAGGAAGAAGAATTAACCAAAGTCTCAGCCACCCACCGGGAATCAGTATAGATCCTGAACCAAAATTTTGGACTTGCGGTCAGCTCACCAAAAACGAGTTGAAAAATGGAGCTCAGGGGCACAGCAATTCACAAACTGGCCGAGTAATAAAGAACAACTATCGTCCAAAAATCTGTTGAGGGAAGGCAACGAGGCGGACTTGAAAGCGAGGCAGAATAGCAGGAAACAGATTTCAATAGGTACGTTGGAATTGCCTTTAAAGCACAGGAAGAGGGGCACAACTTCGACAATGATGAACTTGGCCAAAAAGGGCGTATGCGTTTTCTCCTGAATATATTCAGGAGAAAACGCATACGCCCTTTTTGGCCAAGCAAGCAAGCGGGCAATGCAAATCTGCACTACAAAGAAGTATCACTTCCCACCGGTCAAAAGGGACATCCACAAAATGTGTAAAAACCAGAAAGGCACGACAGGCCCTGGAGAACAGGGAGCCTTGTTATGCTGATGGGCGGGATGTAAATTGCCAACTGCCTCTCTGGAGGAGTGCATTGTGTTCCCTAAAACAAGTAAACAACAGAGCTACAGAGCCAAGGGCACTTCCAGTCTAGGGAATATACCTTGGGAAAACTGAAAATCAAAAAGACACAGCCACCCCAAAATTTAGGGCTGCACTGCTTACAAGGACCTCAACTTGGGTACACCTTAAATATCCCAGGAAATATAAAAATGGTTCAAAAAATTGTGGTACTTACGTACGATGGAATATCCCTCAGCCATGAAATCAATGTCATAAGACCAGTAGCAGCAAAATGGGTGGATTCAGGTACGATGATTCTAAGTGAAATAAGTCACACAGAAAAAGAAACTTATCATAAGATATCACTTATGAAGATCCTGTAAACATGGCTACACTTGAACTGAGTTAGGAAAGAGAACAGTGTCTCACATTTAGAAAACACTCTTATGCCTGCTTAAGGGGGAAGGAGAGGTGGGGTGATGCATAAAACCAGAGTTTGATATAAGCACAGGTACCGTTCCAAAAACCAACTATGGAATAGACAAGACCTACACCTTCCTCAGTGAAAGGGACTCAAAACCCCATATTTCCCGCAGAGGAATATATCTGACTAGTAAGAATCTTAAAACCTATGTATTGATATGTCTCCGTAAGGGAATCAAGTGTGTCTAGACTGGGATAAATATGGCAGCGAGAATCAGCTCAAACCCACTATAAAAAGGAATTTCAAAAATAAAACAAAAAAACTGGGAAATTCTTTACAATTCCTTCAGGGTCTCTGATGAAACCTGAAATGACCCTATCTACAATGACAGCTGGATGTGGCATAAGGCTGGACACTTGGGACTGAGAGGATTGGTGAGATTGGGTGAGCAAATGCAGACCCTTTAAAGCAATAATGCATGGCACACATTCCATGGGTCCCAACTCTCCAGGTTGAAGGGAATATTACTACAGATATAACATGTACGGGAATCCTAGAGAACGGACACACTGTGAATACGAAAGGTTTCTAAAACTCAACGAATAGTCCCTCTCCTGGTGCTCCGGTTTGACTTTCCATCTGCTTTATTATCAACCTCCCAACTTGGAGAGACAGCCCCTTTAACCTCCTGGTTCGCACAGGTTGCCAATTTGGCAGAGGATGAAAGGGAAGAGGGAGAACCAATGAGAGAGTAGCTGTTAGGCATTTGGACGGGCACATATCACTGTAATTTCCCGGCAGGAAGAAGAATTAGCCAAAGTCTCACCCACCCACCGGGAATCAGTATAGATCCTGAACCAAAATTTTGGACTTGCGGTCAGCTCACCAAAAACGAGTTGAAAAATGGAGCTCAGGGGCACAGCAATTCACAAACTGGCCGAGTAATAAAGGACAACTATCGTCCAAAAATCTGTTGAGGGAAGGCAACGAGGCGGACTTGAAAGCGAGGCAGAATAGCAGGAAACAGATTTCCAGAGGTACGTTGGAATCGCCTTTAAAGCACAGGAAGAGGGGCACAACTTCGACAATGATGCACTTGGCCAAAAAGGGCGTATGCGTTTTCTCCTGAATATATTCAGGAGAAAACGCATACGCCCATTTTGGCCAAGCAAGCAAGCGGGCAATGCAAATCTGCACTACAAAGAAGTATCACTTCCCACCGGTCAAAAGGGACATCCACAAAATGTGTAAAAACCAGAAAGGCAAGACAGGCCCTGGAGAACAGGGAGCCTTGTTATGCTGATGGGCGGGATGTAAATTGCCAACTGCCTCTCTGGAGGAGTGCATTGTGTTCCCTAAAACAAGTAAACAACAGAGCTACAGAGCCAAGGGCACTTCCAGTCTAGGGAATATACCTTGGGAAAACTGAAAATCAAAAAGACACAGCCACCCCAAAATTTAGGGCTGCACTGCTTACAAGGACCTCAACTTGGGTACACCTTAAATATCCCAGGAAATATAAAAATGGTTCAAGAAATTGTGGTACTTACGTACGATGGAATATCCCTCAGCCATGAAATCAATGTCATAAGACCAGTAGCAGCAAAATGGGTGGATTCAGGTACGATGATTCTAAGTGAAATAAGTCACACAGAAAAAGAAACTTATCATAAGATATCACTTATGAAGATCCTGTAAACATGGCTACACTTGAACTGAGTTAGGAAAGAGAACAGTGTCTCACATTTAGAAAACACTCTTATGCCTGCTTAAGGGGGAAGGAGAGGTGGGGTGATGCATAAAACCAGAGTTTGATATAAGCACAGGTACCGTTCCAAAAACCAACTATGGAATAGACAAGACCTACACCTTCCTCAGTGAAAGGGACTCAAAACCCCATATTTCCCGCAGAGGAATATATCTGACTAGTAAAGTAAGAATCTTAAAACCTATGTATTGATATGTCTCCGTAAGGGAATCAAGTGTGTCTAGACTGGGATAAATATGGCAGCGAGAATCAGCTCAAACCCACTATAAAAAGGAATTTCAAAAATAAAACAAAAAAACTGGGAAATTCTTTACAATTCCTTCAGGGTCTCTGATGAAACCTGAAATGACCCTATCTACAATGACAGCTGGATGTGGCATAAGGCTGGACACTTGGGACTGAGAGGATTGGTGAGATTGGGTGAGCAAATGCAGACCCTTTAAAGCAATAATGCATGGCACACATTCCATGGGTCCCAACTCTCCAGGTTGAAGGGAATATTACTACAGATATAACATGTACGGGAATCCTAGAGAACGGACACACTGTGAATACGAAAGGTTTCTAAAACTCAACGAATAGTCCCTCTCCTGGTGCTCCGGTTTGACTTTCCATCTGCTTTATTATCAACCTCCCAACTTGGAGAGACAACCCCTTTAACCTCCTGGTTCGCACAGGTTGCCAATTTGGCAGAGGATGAAAGGGAAGAGGGAGAACCAATGAGAGAGTAGCTGTTAGGCATTTGGACGGGCACATATCACTGTAATTTCCCGGCAGGAAGAAGAATTAACCAAAGTCTCAGCCACCCACCGGGAATCAGTATAGATCCTGAACCAAAATTTTGGACTTGCGGTCAGCTCACCAAAAACGAGTTGAAAAATGGAGCTCAGGGGCACAGCAATTCACAAACTGGCCGAGTAATAAAGGACAACTATCGTCCAAAAATCTGTTGAGGGAAGGCAACGAGGTGGACTTGAAAGCGAGGCAGAATAGCAGGAAACAGATTTCAAGAGGTACGTTGGAATCGCCTTTAAAGCACAGGAAGAGGGGCACAACTTCAACAATGATGCACTTGGCCAAAAAGGGCGTATGTGTTTTCTCCTGAATATATTCAGGAGAAAACGCATACGCCCTTTTTGGCCAAGCAAGCAAGCGGGCAATGCAATTCTGCACTACAAAGAAGTATCACTTCCCACCGGTCAAAAGGGACATCCACAAAATGTGTAAAAACCAGAAAGGCAAGACAGGTCCTAGAGAACAGGGAGCCTTGTTATGCTGATGGGCGGGATGTAAATTGCCAACTGCCTCTCTGGAGGAGTGCATTGTGTTCCCTAAAACAAGTAAACAACAGAGCTACAGAGCCAAGGGCACTTCCAGTCTAGGGAATATACCTTGGGAAAACTGAAAATCAAAAAGACACAGCCACCCCAAAATTTAGGGCTGCACTGCTTACAAGGACCTCAACTTGGGTACACCTTAAATATCCCAGGAAATATAAAAATGGTTCAAAAAATTGTGGTACTTACGTACGATGGAATATCCCTCAGCCATGAAATCAATGTCATAAGACCAGTAGCAGCAAAATGGGTGGATTCAGGTACGATGATTCTAAGTGAAATAAGTCACACAGAAAAAGAAACTTATCATAAGATATCACTTATGAAGATCCTGTAAACATGGCTACACTTGAACTGAGTTAGGAAAGAGAACAGTGTCTCACATTTAGAAAACACTCTTATGCCTGCTTAAGGGGGAAGGAGAGGTGGGGTGATGCATAAAACCAGAGTTTGATATAAGCACAGGCACCGTTCCAAAATCCAGCTATGGAATAGACAAGACCTACACCTTCCTCAGTGAAAGGGACTCAAAACCCCATATTTCCCGCAGAGGAATATATCTGACTAGTAAGAATCTTAAAACCTATGTATTGATATGTCTCCGTAAGGGAATCAAGTGTGTCTAGACTGGGATAAATATGGCAGCGAGAATCAGCTCAAACCCACTATAAAAAGGAATTTCAAAAATAAAACAAAAAAACTGGGAAATTCTTTACAATTCCTTCAGGGTCTCTGATGAAACCTGAAATGACCCTATCTACAATGACAGCTGGATGTGGCATAAGGCTGGACACTTGGGACTGAGAGGATTGGTGAGATTGGGTGAGCAAATGCAGACCCTTTAAAGCAATAATGCATGGCACACATTCCATGGGTCCCAACTCTCCAGGTTGAAGGGAATATTACTACAGATATAACATGTACGGGAATCCTAGAGAACGGACACACTGTGAATACGAAAGGTTTCTAAAACTCAACGAATAGTCCCTCTCCTGGTGCTCCGGTTTGACTTTCCATCTGCTTTATTATCAACCTCCCAACTTGGAGAGACAGCCCCTTTAACCTCCTGGTTCGCACAGGTTGCCAATTTGGCAGAGGATGAAAGGGAAGAGGGAGAACCAATGAGAGAGTAGCTGTTAGGCATTTGGACGGGCACATATCACTGTAATTTCCCGGCAGGAAGAAGAATTAACCAAAGTCTCACCCACCCACCGAGAATCAGTATAGATCCTGAACCAAAATTTTGGACTTGCGGTCAGCTCACCAAAAACGAGTTGAAAAATGGAGCTCAGGGGCACAGCAATTCACAAACTGGCCGAGTAATAAAGGACAACTATCGTCCAAAAATCTGTTGAGGGAAGGCAACGAGGCGGACTTGAAAGCGAGGCAGAATAGCAGGAAACAGATTTCCAGAGGTACGTTGGAATCACCTTTAAAGCACAGGAAGAGGGGCACAACTTCGACAATGATGCACTTGGCCAAAAAGGGCGTATGCGTTTTCTCCTGAATATATTCAGGAGAAAACACATACGCCCTTTTTGGCCAAGCAAGCAAGCGGGCAATGCAAATCTGCACTACAAAGAAGTATCACTTCCCACCGGTCAAAAGGGACATCCACAAAATGTGTAAAAACCAGAAAGGCAAGACAGGCCCTGGAGAACAGGGAGCCTTGTTATGCTGATGGGCGGGATGTAAATTGCCAACTGCCTCTCTGGAGGCGTGCATTGTGTTCCCTAAAACAAGTAAACAACAGAGCTACAGAGCCAAGGGCACTTCCAGTCTAGGGAATATACCTTGGGAAAACTGAAAATCAAAAAGACACAGCCACCCCAAAATTTAGGGCTGCACTGCTTACAAGGACCTCAACTTGGGTACACCTTAAATATCCCAGGAAATATAAAAATGGTTCAAAAAATTGTGGTACTTACGTACGATGGAATATCCCTCAGCCATGAAATCAATGTCATAAGACCAGTAGCAGCAAAATGGGTGGATTCAGGTACGATGATTCTAAGTGAAATAAGTCACACAGAAAAAGAAACTTATCATAAGATATCACTTATGAAGATCCTGTAAACATGGCTACACTTGAACTGAGTTAGGAAAGAGAACAGTGTCTCACATTTAGAAAACACTCTTATGCCTGCTTAAGGGGGAAGGAGAGGTGGGGTGATGCATAAAACCAGAGTTTGATATAAGCACAGGTACCGTTCCAAAAACCAACTATGGAATAGACAAGACCTACACCTTCCTCAGTGAAAGGGACTCAAAACCCCATATTTCCCGCAGAGGAATATATCTGACTAGTAAAGTAAGAATCTTAAAACCTATGTATTGATATGTCTCCGTAAGGGAATCAAGTGTGTCTAGACTGGGATAAATATGGCAGCGAGAATCAGCTCAAACCCACTATAAAAAGGAATTTCAAAAATAAAACAAAAAAACTGGGAAATTCTTTACAATTCCTTCAGGGTCTCTGATGAAACCTGAAATGACCCTATCTACAATGACAGCTGGATGTGGCATAAGGCTGGACACTTGGGACTGAGAGGATTGGTGAGATTGGGTGAGCAAATGCAGACCCTTTAAAGCAATAATGCATGGCACACATTCCATGGGTCCCAACTCTCCAGGTTGAAGGGAATATTACTACAGATATAACATGTACGGGAATCCTAGAGAACGGACACACTGTGAATACGAAAGGTTTCTAAAACTCAACGAATAGTCCCTCTCCTGGTGCTCCGGTTTGACTTTCCATCTGCTTTATTATCAACCTCCCAACTTGGAGAGACAGCCCCTTTAACCTCCTGGTTCGCACAGGTTGCCAATTTGGCAGAGGATGAAAGGGAAGAGGGAGAACCAATGAGAGAGTAGCTGTTAGGCATTTGGACGGGCACATATCACTGTAATTTCCCGGCAGGAAGAAGAATTAACCAAAGTCTCAGCCACCCACCGGGAATCAGTATAGATCCTGAACCAAAATTTTGGACTTGCGGTCAGCTCACCAAAAACGAGTTGAAAAATGGAGCTGAGGGGCACAGCAATTCACAAACTGGCCGAGTAATAAAGGACAACTATCGTCCAAAAATCTGTTGAGGGAAGGCAACGAGGCGGACTTGAAAGCGAGGCAGAATAGCAGGAAACAGATTTCCAGAGGTACGTTGGAATCGCCTTTAAAGCACAGGAAGAGGGGCACAACTTCGACAATGATGCACTTGGCCAAAAAGGGCGTATGCGTTTTCTCCTGAATATATTCAGGAGAAAACGCATACGCCCTTTTTGGCCAAGCAAGCAAGCGGGCAATGCAAATCTGCACTACAAAGAAGTATCACTTCCCACCGGTCAAAAGGGACATCCACAAAATGTGTAAAAACCAGAAAGGCAAGACAGGCCCTGGAGAACAGGGAGCCTTGTTATGCTGATGGGCGGGATGTAAATTGCCAACTGCCTCTCTGGAGGAGTGCATTGTGTTCCCTAAAACAAGTAAACAACAGAGCTACAGAGCCAAGGGCACTTCCAGTCTAGGGAATATACCTTGGGAAAACTGAAAATCAAAAAGACACAGCCACCCCAAAATTTAGGGCTGCACTGCTTACAAGGACCTCAACTTGGGTACACCTTAAATATCCCAGGAAATATAAAAATGGTTCAAAAAATTGTGGTACTTACGTACGATGGAATATCCCTCAGCCATGAAATCAATGTCATAAGACCAGTAGCAGCAAAATGGGTGGATTCAGGTACGATGATTCTAAGTGAAATAAGTCACACAGAAAAAGAAACTTATCATAAGATATCACTTATGAAGATCCTGTAAACATGGCTACACTTGAACTGAGTTAGGAAAGAGAACAGTGTCTCACATTTAGAAAACACTCTTATGCCTGCTTAAGGGGGAAGGAGAGGTGGGGTGATGCATAAAACCAGAGTTTGATATAAGCACAGGTACCGTTCCAAAAACCAACTATGGAATAGACAAGACCTACACCTTCCTCAGTGAAAGGGACTCAAAACCCCATATTTCCCGCAGAGGAATATATCTGACTAGTAAGAATCTTAAAACCTATGTATTGATATGTCTCCGTAAGGGAATCAAGTGTGTCTAGACTGGGATAAATATGGCAGCGAGAATCAGCTCAAACCCACTATAAAAAGGAATTTCAAAAATAAAACAAAAAAACTGGGAAATTCTTTACAATTCCTTCAGGGTCTCTGATGAAACCTGAAATGACCCTATCTACAATGACAGCTGGATGTGGCATAAGGCTGGACACTTGGGACTGAGAGGATTGGTGAGATTGGGTGAGCAAATGCAGACCCTTTAAAGCAATAATGCATGGCACACATTCCATGGGTCCCAACTCTCCAGGTTGAAGGGAATATTACTACAGATATAACATGTACGGGAATCCTAGAGAACGGACACACTGTGAATACGAAAGGTTTCTAAAACTCAACGAATAGTCCCTCTCCTGGTGCTCCGGTTTGACTTTCCATCTGCTTTATTATCAACCTCCCAACTTGGAGAGACAGCCCCTTTAACCTCCTGGTTCGCACAGGTTGCCAATTTGGCAGAGGATGAAAGGGAAGAGGGAGAACCAATGAGAGAGTAGCTGTTAGGCATTTGGACGGGCACATATCACTGTAATTTCCCGGCAGGAAGAAGAATTAACCAAAGTCTCAGCCACCCACCGGGAATCAGTATAGATCCTGAACCAAAATTTTGGACTTGCGGTCAGCTCACCAAAAACGAGTTGAAAAATGGAGCTCAGGGGCACAGCAATTCACAAACTGGCCGAGTAATAAAGGACAACTATCGTCCAAAAATCTGTTGAGGGAAGGCAATGAGGCGGACTTGAAAGCGAGGCAGAATAGCAGGAAACAGATTTCCAGAGGTACGTTGGAATCGCCTTTAAAGCACAGGAAGAGGGGCACAACTTCGACGATGATGCACTTGGCCAAAAAGGACGTATGCGTTTTCTCCTGAATATATTCAGGAGAAAACGCATACGCCCTTTTTGGCCAAGCAAGCAAGCGGGCAATGCAAATCTGCACTACAAAGAAGTATCACTTCCCACCGGTCAAAAGGGACATCCACAAAATGTGTAAAAACCAGAAAGGCAAGACAGGCCCTGGAGAACAGGGAGCCTTGTTATGCTGATGGGCGGGATGTAAATTGCCAACTGCCTCTCTGGAGGAGTGCATTGTGTTCCCTAAAACAAGTAAACAACAGAGCTACAGAGCCAAGGGCACTTCCAGTCTAGGGAATATACCTTGGGAAAACTGAAAATCAAAAAGACACAGCCACCCCAAAATTTAGGGCTGCACTGCTTACAAGGACCTCAACTTGGGTACACCTTAAATATCCCAGGAAATATAAAAATGGTTCAAAAAATTGTGGTACTTACGTACGATGGAATATCCCTCAGCCATGAAATCAATGTCATAAGACCAGTAGCAGCAAAATGGGTGGATTCGGGTACGATGATTCTAAGTGAAATAAGTCACACAGAAAAAGAAACTTATCATAAGATATCACTTATGAAGATCCTGTAAACATGGCTACACTTGAACTGAGTTAGGAAAGAGAACAGTGTCTCACATTTAGAAAACACTCTTATGCCTGCTTAAGGGGGAAGGAGAGGTGGGGTGATGCATAAAACCAGAGTTTGATATAAGCACAGGCACCGTTCCAAAATCCAACTATGGAATAGACAAGACCTACACCTTCCTCAGTGAAAGGGACTCAAAACCCCATATTTCCCGCAGAGGAATATATCTGACTAGTAAGAATCTTAAAACCTATGTATTGATATGTCTCCGTAAGGGAATCAAGTGTGTCTAGACTGGGATAAATATGGCAGCGAGAATCAGCTCAAACCCACTATAAAAAGGAATTTCAAAAATAAAACAAAAAAACTGGGAAATTCTTTACAATTCCTTCAGGGTCTCTGATGAAACCTGAAATGACCCTATCTACAATGACAGCTGGATGTGGCATAAGGCTGGACACTTGGGACTGAGAGGATTGGTGAGATTGGGTGAGCAAATGCAGACCCTTTAAAGCAATAATGCATGGCACACATTCCATGGGTCCCAACTCTCCAGGTTGAAGGGAATATTACTACAGATATAACATGTACGGGAATCCTAGAGAACGGACACACTGTGAATACGAAAGGTTTCTAAAACTCAACGAATAGTCCCTCTCCTGGTGCTCCGGTTAGACTTTCCATCTGCTTTATTATCAACCTCCCAACTTGGAGAGACAGCCCCTTTAACCTCCTGGTTCGCACAGGTTGCCAATTTGGCAGAGGATGAAAGGGAAGAGGGAGAACCAATGAGAGAGTAGCTGTTAGGCATTTGGACGGGCACATATCACTGTAATTTCCCGGCAGGAAGAAGAATTAACCAAAGTCTCAGCCACCCACCGGGAATCAGTATAGATCCTGAACCAAAATTTTGGACTTGCGGTCAGCTCACCAAAAACGAGTTGAAAAATGGAGCTCAGGGGCACAGCAGTTCACAAACTGGCCGAGTAATAAAGAACAACTATCGTCCAAAAATCTGTTGAGGGAAGGCAACGAGGCGGACTTGAAAGCGAGGCAGAATAGCAGGAAACAGATTTCAAGAGGTACGTAGGAATCGCCTTTAAAGCACAGGAAGAGGGGCACAACTTCGACAATGATGCACTTGGCCAAAAAGGGCGTATGCGTTTTTTCCTGAATATATTCAGGAGAAAACGCATACGCCCTTTTTGGCCAAGCAAGCAAGCGGGCAATGCAAATCTGCACTACAAAGAAGTATCACTTCCCACCGGTCAAAAGGGACATCCACAAAATGTGTAAAAACCAGAAAGGCAAGACAGGCCCTGGAGAACAGGGTGCCTTGTTATGCCGATGGGCGGGATGTAAATTGCCAACTGCCTCTCTGGAGGCGTGCATTGTGTTCCCTAAAACAAGTAAACAACAGAGCTACAGAGCCAAGGGCACTTCCAGTCTAGGGAATATACCTTGGGAAAACTGAAAATCAAAAAGACACAGCCACCCCAAAATTTAGGGCTGCACTGCTTACAAGGACCTCAACTTGGGTACACCTTAAATATCCCAGGAAATATAAAAATGGTTCAAAAAATTGTGGTACTTACGTACGATGGAATATCCCTCAGCCATGAAATCAATGTCATACGACCAGTAGCAGCAAAATGGGTGGATTCAGGTACGATGATTCTAAGTGAAATAAGTCACACAGAAAAAGAAACTTATCATAAGATATCACTTATGAAGATCCTGTAAACATGGCTACACTTGAACTGAGTTAGGAAAGAGAACAGTGTCTCACATTTAGAAAACACTCTTATGCCTGCTTAAGGGGGAAGGAGAGGTGGGGTGATGCATAAAACCAGAGTTTGATATAAGCACAGGTACCGTTCCAAAAACCAACTATGGAATAGACAAGACCTACACCTTCCTCAGTGAAAGGGACAAAAAACCCCATATTTCCCGCAGAGGAATATATCTGACTAGTAAAGTAAGAATCTTAAAACCTATGTATTGATATGTCTCCGTAAGGGAATCAAGTGTGTCTAGACTGGGATAAATATGGCAGCGAGAATCAGCTCAAACCCACTATAAAAAGGAATTTCAAAAATAAAACAAAAAAACTGGGAAATTCTTTACAATTCCTTCAGGGACTCTGATGAAACCTGAAATGACCCTATCTACAATGTCAGCTGGATGTGGCATAAGGCTGGACACTTGGGACTGAGAGGATTGGTGAGATTGGGTGAGCAAATGCAGACCCTTTAAAGCAATAATGCATGGCACACATTCCATGGGTCCCAACTCTCCAGGTTGAAGGGAATATTACTACAGATATAACATGTACGGGAATCCTAGAGAACGGACACACTGTGAATACGAAAGGTTTCTAAAACTCAACGAATAGTCCCTCTCCTGGTGCTCCGGTTTGACTTTCCATCTGCTTTATTATCAACCTCCCAACTTGGAGAGACAACCCCTTTAACCTCCTGGTTCGCACAGGTTGCCAATTTGGCAGAGGATGAAAGGGAAGAGGGAGAACCAATGAGAGAGTAGCTGTTAGGCATTTGGACGGGCACATATCACTGTAATTTCCCGGCAGGAAGAAGAATTAACCAAAGTCTCAGCCACCCACCGAGAATCAGTATAGATCCTGAACCAAAATTTTGGACTTGCGGTCAGCTCACCAAAAACGAGTTGAAAAATGGAGCTCAGGGGCACAGCAATTCACAAAATGGCCGAGTAATAAAGGACAACTATCGTCCAAAAATCTGTTGAGGGAAGGCAACGAGGCGGACTTGAAAGCGAGGCAGAATAGCAGGAAACAGATTTCCAGAGGTACGTTGGAATCGCCTTTAAAGCACAGGAAGAGGGGCACAACTTCGACAATGATGCACTTGGCCAAAAAGGGCGTATGCGTTTTCTCCTGAATATATTCAGGAGAAAACACATACGCCCTTTTTGGCCAAGCAAGCAAGCGGGCAATGCAAATCTGCACTACAAAGAAGTATCACTTCCCACCGGTCAAAAGGGACATCCACAAAATGTGTAAAAACCAGAAAGGCAAGACAGGCCCTGGAGAACAGGGAGCCTTGTTATGCTGATGGGCGGGATGTAAATTGCCAACTGCCTCTCTGGAGGCGTGCATTGTGTTCCCTAAAACAAGTAAACAACAGAGCTACAGAGCCAAGGGCACTTCCAGTCTAGGGAATATACCTTGGGAAAACTGAAAATCAAAAAGACACAGCCACCCCAAAATTTAGGGCTGCACTGCTTACAAGGACCTCAACTTGGGTACACCTTAAATATCCCAGGAAATATAAAAATGGTTCAAAAAATTGTGGTACTTACGTACGATGGAATATCCCTCAGCCATGAAATCAATGTCATAAGACCAGTAGCAGCAAAATGGGTGGATTCAGGTACGATGATTCTAAGTGAAATAAGTCACACAGAAAAAGAAACTTATCATAAGATATCACTTATGAAGATCCTGTAAACATGGCTACACTTGAACTGAGTTAGGAAAGAGAACAGTGTCTCACATTTAGAAAACACTCTTATGCCTGCTTAAGGGGGAAGGAGAGGTGGGGTGATGCATAAAACCAGAGTTTGATATAAGCACAGGTACCGTTCCAAAAACCAACTATGGAATAGACAAGACCTACACCTTCCTCAGTGAAAGGGACAAAAAACCCCATATTTCCCGCAGAGGAATATATCTGACTAGTAAGAATCTTAAAACCTATGTATTGATATGTCTCCGTAAGGGAATCAAGTGTGTCTAGACTGGGATAAATATGGCAGCGAGAATCAGCTCAAACCCACTATAAAAAGGAATTTCAAAAATAAAACAAAAAAACTGGGAAATTCTTTACAATTCCTTCAGGGTCTCTGATGAAACCTGAAATGACCCTATCTACAATGTCAGCTGGATGTGGCATAAGGCTGGACACTTGGGACTGAGAGGATTGGTGAGATTGGGTGAGCAAATGCAGACCCTTTAAAGCAATAATGCATGGCACACATTCCATGGGTCCCAACTCTCCAGGTTGAAGGGAATATTACTACAGATATAACATGTACGGGAATCCTAGAGAACGGACACACTGTGAATACGAAAGGTTTCTAAAACTCAACGAATAGTCCCTCTCCTGGTGCTCCGGTTTGACTTTCCATCTGCTTTATTATCAACCTCCCAACTTGGAGAGACAACCCCTTTAACCTCCTGGTTCGCACAGGTTGCCAATTTGGCAGAGGATGAAAGGGAAGAGGGAGAACCAATGAGAGAGTAGCTGTTAGGCATTTGGACGGGCACATATCACTGTAATTTCCCGGCAGGAAGAAGAATTAACCAAAGTCTCAGCCACCCACCGGGAATCAGTATAGATCCTGAACCAAAATTTTGGACTTGCGGTCAGCTCACCAAAAACGAGTTGAAAAATGGAGCTCAGGGGCACAGCAATTCACAAACTGGCCGAGTAATAAAGGACAACTATCGTCCAAAAATCTGTTGAGGGAAGGCAACGAGGCGCACTTGAAAGCGAGGCAGAATAGCAGGAAACAGATTTCAAGAGGTACGTTGGAATCGCCTTTAAAGCACAGGAAGAGGGGCACAACTTCGACAATGATGCACTTGGCCAAAAAGGGCGTATGCGTTTTCTCCTGAATATATTCAGGAGAAAACGCATACGCCCTTTTTGGCCAAGCAAGCAAGCGGGCAATGCAATTCTGCACTACAAAGAAGTATCACTTCCCACCGGTCAAAAGGGACATCCACAAAATGTGTAAAAACCAGAAAGGCAAGACAGGCCCTAGAGAACAGGGAGCCTTGTTATGCTGATGGGCGGGATGTAAATTGCCAACTGCCTCTCTGGAGGAGTGCATTGTGTTCCCTAAAACAAGTAAACAACAGAGCTACAGAGCCAAGGGCACTTCCAGTCTAGGGAATATACCTTGGGAAAACTGAAAATCAAAAAGACACAGCCACCCCAAAATTTAGGGCTGCACTGCTTACAAGGACCTCAACTTGGGTACACCTTAAATATCCCAGGAAATATAAAAATGGTTCAAAAAATTGTGGTACTTACGTACGATGGAATATCCCTCAGCCATGAAATCAATGTCATAAGACCAGTAGCAGCAAAATGGGTGGATTCAGGTACGATGATTCTAAGTGAAATAAGTCACACAGAAAAAGAAACTTATCATAAGATATCACTTATGAAGATCCTGTAAACATGGCTACACTTGAACTGAGTTAGGAAACAGAACAGTGTCTCACATTTAGAAAACACTCTTATGCCTGCTTAAGGGGGAAGGAGAGGTGGGGTGATGCATAAAACCAGAGTTTGATATAAGCACAGGTACCGTTCCAAAAACCAACTATGGAATAGACAAGACCTACACCTTCCTCAGTGAAAGGGACTCAAAACCCCATATTTCCCGCAGAGGAATATATCTGACTAGTAAGAATCTTAAAACCTATGTATTGATATGTCTCCGTAAGGGAATCAAGTGTGTCTAGACTGGGATAAATATGGCAGCGAGAATCAGCTCAAACCCACTATAAAAAGGAATTTCAAAAATAAAACAAAAAAACTGGGAAATTCTTTACAATTCCTTCAGGGTCTCTGATGAAACCTGAAATGACCCTATCTACAATGACAGCTGGATGTGGCATAAGGCTGGACACTTGGGACTGAGAGGATTAGTGAGATTGGGTGAGCAAATGCAGACCCTTTAAAGCAATAATGCATGGCACACATTCCATGGGTCCCAACTCTCCAGGTTGAAGGGAATATTACTACAGATATAACATGTATGGGAATCCTAGAGAACAGACACACTGTGAATACGAAAGGTTTCTAAAACTCAACGAATAGTCCCTCTCCTGGTGCTCCAGTTTGACTTTCCATCTGCTTTATTATCAACCTCCCAACTTGGAGAGACAGCCCCTTTAACCTCCTGGTTCGCACAGGTTGCCAATTTGGCAGAGGATGAAAGGGAAGAGGGAGAACCAATGAGAGAGTAGCTGTTAGGCATTTGGACGGGCACATATCACTGTAATTTCCCGGCAGGAAGAAGAATTAACCAAAGTCTCAGCCACCCACCGGGAATCAGTATAGATCCTGAACCAAAATTTTGGACTTGCGGTCAGCTCACCAAAAACGAGTTGAAAAATGGAGCTCAGGGGCACAGCAATTCACAAACTGGCAGAGTAATAAAGAACAACTATCGTCCAAAAATCTGTTGAGGGAAGGCAACGAGGCGGACTTGAAAGCGAGGCAGAATAGCAGGAAACAGATTTCAAGAGGTACGTTGGAATCGCCTTTAAAGCACAGGAAGAGGGGCACAACTTCGACAATGATGCACTTGGCCAAAAAGGGCGTATGCGTTTTCTCCTGAATATATTCAGGAGAAAACGCATACGCCCTTTTTGGCCAAGCAAGCAAGCGGGCAATGCAAATCTGCACTACAAAGAAGTATCACTTCCCACCAGTCAAAAGGGACATCCACAAAATGTGTAAAAACCAGAAAGGCAAGACAGGCCCTGGAGAACAGGGAGCCTTGTTATGCTGATGGGCGGGATGTAAATTGCCAACTGCCTCTCTGGAGGAGTGCATTGAGTTCCCTAAAACAAGTAAACAACAGAGCTACAGAGCCAAGGGCACTTCCAGTCTACGGAATATACCTTGGGAAAACTGAAAATCAAAAAGACACAGCCACCCCAAAATTTAGGGCTGCACTGCTTACAAGGACCTCAACTTGGGTACACCTTAAATATCCCAGGAAATATAAAAATGGTTCAAAAAATTGTGGTACTTACGTACGATGGAATATCCCTCAGCCATGAAATCAATGTCATAAGACCAGTAGCAGCAAAATGGGTGGATTCAGGTACGATGATTCTAAGTGAAATAAGTCACACAGAAAAAGAAACTTATCATAAGATATCACTTATGAAGATCCTGTAAACATGGCTACACTTGAACTGAGTTAGGAAAGAGAACAGTGTCTCACATTTAGAAAACACTCTTATGCCTGCTTAAGGGGGAAGGAGAGGTGGGGTGATGCATAAAACCAGAGTTTGATATAAGCACAGGTACCGTTCCAAAAACCAACTATGGAATAGACAAGACCTACACCTTCCTCAGTGAAAGGGACTCAAAACCCCATATTTCCCGCAGAGGAATATATCTGACTAGTAAGAATCTTAAAACCTATGGATTGATATGTCTCCGTAAGGGAATCAAGTGTGTCTAGACTGGGATAAATATGGCAGCGAGAATCAGCTCAAACCCACTATAAAAAGGAATTTCAAAAATAAAACAAAAAAACTGGGAATTTCTTTACAATTCCTTCAGGGTCTCTGATGAAACCTGAAATGACCCTATCTACAATGACAGCTGGATGTGGCATAAGGCTGGACACTTGGGACTGAGAGGATTGGTGAGATTGGGTGAGCAAATGCAGACCCTTTAAAGCAATAATGCATGGCACACATTCCATGGGTCCCAACTCTCCAGGTTGAAGGGAATATTACTACAGATATAACATGTACGGGAATCCTAGAGAACGGACACACTGTGAATACGAAAGGTTTCTAAAACTCAACGAATAGTCCCTCTCCTGGTGCTCCGGTTTGACTTTCCATCTGCTTTATTATCAACCTCCCAACTTGGAGAGACAGCCCCTTTAACCTCCTGGTTCGCACAGGTTGCCAATTTGGCAGAGGATGAAAGGGAAGAGGGAGAACCAATGAGAGAGTAGCTGTTAGGCATTTGGACGGGCACATATCACTGTAATTTCCCAGCAGGAAGAAGAATTAACCAAAGTCTCAGCCACCCACCGGGAATCAGTATAGATCCTGAACCAAAATTTTGGACTTGCGGTCAGCTCACCAAAAACGAGTTGAAAAATGGAGCTCAGGGGCACAGCAATTCACAAACTGGCCGAGTAATAAAGAACAACTATCGTCCAAAAATCTGTTGAGGGAAGGCAACGAGGCGCACTTGAAAGCGAGGCAGAATAGCAGGAAACAGATTTCAAGAGGTACGTTGGAATCGCCTTTAAAGCACAGGAAGAGGGGCACAACTTCGACAATGATGCACTTGGCCAAAAAGGGCGTATGCGTTTTCTCCTGAATATATTCAGGAGAAAACACATACGCCCTTTTTGGCCAAGCAAGCAAGCGGGCAATGCAAATCTGCACTACAAAGAAGTATCACTTCCCACCGGTCAAAAGGGACATCCACAAAATGTGTAAAAACCAGAAAGGCAAGACAGGCCCTGGAGAACAGGGAGCCTTGTTATGCTGATGGGCGGGATGTAAATTGCCAACTGCCTCTCTGGAGGAGTGCATTGTGTTCCTTAAACAAGTAAACAACAGAGCTACAGAGCCAAGGGCACTTCCAGTCTAGGGAATATACCTTGGGAAAACTGAAAATCAAAAAGACACAGCCACCCCAAAATTTAGGGCTGCACTGCTTACAAGGACCTCAACTTGGGTACACCTTAAATATCCCAGGAAATATAAAAATGGTTCAAAAAATTGTGGTACTTACGTACGATGGAATATCCCTCAGCCATGAAATCAATGTCATAAGACCAGGAGCAGCAAAATGGGTGGATTCAGGTACGATGATTCTAAGTGAAATAAGTCACACAGAAAAAGAAACTTATCATAAGATATCACTTATGAAGATCCTGTAAACATGGCTACACTTGAACTGAGTTAGGAAACAGAACAGTGTCTCACATTTAGAAAACACTCTTATGCCTGCTTAAGGGGGAAGGAGAGGTGGGGTGATGCATAAAACCAGAGTTTGATATAAGCACAGGTACCGTTCCAAAAACCAACTATGGAATAGACAAGACCTACACCTTCCTCAGTGAAAGGGACTCAAAACCCCATATTTCCCGCAGAGGAATATATCTGACTAGTAAAGTAAGAATCTTAAAACCTATGTATTGATATGTCTCCGTAAGGGAATCAAGTGTGTCTAGACTGGGATAAATATGGCAGCGAGAATCAGCTCAAACCCACTATAAAAAGGAATTTCAAAAATAAAACAAAAAAACTGGGAAATTCTTTACAATTCCTTCAGGGTCTCTGATGAAACCTGAAATGACCCTATCTACAATGACAGCTGGATGTGGCATAAGGCTGGACACTTGGGACTGAGAGGATTGGTGAGATTGGGTGAGCAAATGCAGACCCTTTAAAGCAATAATGCATGGCACACATTCCATGGGTCCCAACTCTCCAGGTTGAAGGGAATATTACTACAGATATAACATGTACGGGAATCCTAGAGAACGGACACACTGTGAATACGAAAGGTTTCTAAAACTCAACGAATAGTCCCTCTCCTGGTGCTCCGGTTTGACTTTCCATCTGCTTTATTATCAACCTCCCAACTTGGAGAGACAGCCCCTTTAACCTCCTGGTTCGCACAGGTTGCCAATTTGGCAGAGGATGAAAGGGAAGAGGGAGAACCAATGAGAGAGTAGCTGTTAGGCATTTGGACGGGCACATATCACTGTAATTTCCCGGCAGGAAGAAGAATTAACCAAAGTCTCAGCCACCCACCGGGAATCAGTATAGATCCTGAACCAAAATTTTGGACTTGCGGTCAGCTCACCAAAAACGAGTTGAAAAATGGAGCTGAGGGGCACAGCAATTCACAAACTGGCCGAGTAATAAAGGACAACTATCGTCCAAAAATCTGTTGAGGGAAGGCAACGAGGCGGACTTGAAAGCGAGGCAGAATAGCAGGAAACAGATTTCCAGAGGTACGTTGGAATCGCCTTTAAAGCACAGGAAGAGGGGCACAACTTCGACAATGATGCACTTGGCCAAAAAGGGCGTATGCGTTTTCTCCTGAATATATTCAGGAGAAAACGCATACGCCCTTTTTGGCCAAGCAAGCAAGCGGGCAATGCAAATCTGCACTACAAAGAAGTATCACTTCCCACCGGTCAAAAGGGACATCCACAAAATGTGTAAAAACCAGAAAGGCAAGACAGGCCCTGGAGAACAGGGAGCCTTGTTATGCTTATGGGCGGGATGTAAATTGCCAACTGCCTCTCTGGAGGAGTGCATTGTGTTCCCTAAAACAAGTAAACAACAGAGCTACAGAGCCAAGGGCACTTCCAGTCTAGGGAATATACCTTGGGAAAACTGAAAATCAAAAAGACACAGCCACCCCAAAATTTAGGACTGCACTGCTTACAAGGACCTCAACTTGGGTACACCTTAAATATCCCAGGAAATATAAAAATTGTTCAAAAAATTGTGGTACTTACGTACGATGGAATATCCCTCAGCCATGAAATCAATGTCATAAGACCAGTAGCAGCAAAATGGGTGGATTCAGGTACGATGATTCTAAGTGAAATAAGTCACACAGAAAAAGAAACTTATCATAAGATATCACTAATGAAGATCCTGTAAACATGGCTACACTTGAACTGAGTTAGGAAACAGAACAGTGTCTCACATTTAGAAAACACTCTTATGCCTGCTTAAGGCGGAAGGAGAGGTGGGGTGATGCATAAAACCAGAGTTTGATATAAGCACAGGTACCGTTCCAAAAACCAACTATGGAATAGACAAGACCTACACCTTCCTCAGTGAAAGGGACTCAAAACCCCATATTTCCCGCAGAGGAATATATCTGACTAGTAAGAATCTTAAAACCTATGTATTGATATGTCTCCGTAAGGGAATCAAGTGTGTCTAGACTGGGATAAATATGGCAGCGAGAATCAGCTCAAACCCACTATAAAAAGGAATTTCAAAAATAAAACAAAAAAACTGGGAAATTCTTTACAATTCCTTCAGGGCCTCTGATGAAACCTGAAATGACCCTATCTACAATGACAGCTGGATGTGGCATAAGGCTGGACACTTGGGACTGAGAGGATTGGTGAGATTGGGTGAGCAAATGCAGACCCTTTAAAGCAATAATGCATGGCACACATTCCATGGGTCCCAACTCTCCAGGTTGAAGGGAATATTACTACAGATATAACATGTACGGGAATCCTAGAGAACGGACACACTGTGAATACGAAAGGTTTCTAAAACTCAATGAATAGTCCCTCTCCTGGTGCTCCGGTTTGACTTTCCATCTGCTTTATTATCAACCTCCCAACTTGGAGAGACAGCCCCTTTAACCTCCTGGTTCGCACAGGTTGCCAATTTGGCAGAGGATGAAAGGGAAGAGGGAGAACCAATGAGAGAGTAGCTGTTAGGCATTTGGACGGGCACATATCACTGTAATTTCCCGGCAGGAAGAAGAATTAGCCAAAGTCTCACCCACCCACCGGGAATCAGTATAGATCCTGAACCAAAATTTTGGACTTGCGGTCAGCTCACCAAAAACGAGTTGAAAAATGGAGCTCAGGGGCACAGCAATTCACAAACTGGCCGAGTAATAAAGGACAACTATCGTCCAAAAATCTGTTGAGGGAAGGCAACGAGGCGGACTTGAAAGCGAGGCAGAATAGCAGGAAACAGATTTCCAGAGGTACGTTGGAATCGCCTTTAAAGCACAGGAAGAGGGGCACAACTTCGACAATGATGCACTTGGCCAAAAAGGGCGTATGCGTTTTCTCCTGAATATATTCAGGAGAAAACGCATACGCCCTTTTTGGCCAAGCAAGCAAGCGGGCAATGCAAATCTGCACTACAAAGAAGTATCACTTCCCACCGGTCAAAAGGGACATCCACAAAATGTGTAAAAACCAGAAAGGCAAGACAGGCCCTGGAGAACAGGGAGCCTTGTTATGCTGATGGGCGGGATGTAAATTGCCAACTGCCTCTCTGGAGGAGTGCATTGTGTTCCCTAAAACAAGTAAACAACAGAGCTACAGAGCCAAGGGCACTTCCAGTCTAGGGAATATACCTTGGGAAAACTGAAAATCAAAAAGACACAGCCACCCCAAAATTTAGGGCTGCACTGCTTACAAGGACCTCAACTTGGGTACACCTTAAATATCCCAGGAAATATAAAAATGGTTCAAAAAATTGTGGTACTTACGTACGATGGAATATCCCTCAGCCATGAAATCAATGTCATAAGACCAGTAGCAGCAAAATGGGTGGATTCAGGTACGATGATTCTAAGTGAAATAAGTCACAGAGAAAAAGAAACTTATCATAAGATATCACTTATGAAGATCCTGTAAACATGGCTACACTTGAACTGAGTTAGGAAAGAGAACAGTGTCTCACATTTAGAAAACACTCTTATGCCTGCTTAAGGGGGAAGGAGAGGTGGGGTGATGCATAAAACCAGAGTTTGATATAAGCACAGGTACCGTTCCAAAAACCAACTATGGAATAGACAAGACCTACACCTTCCTCAGTGAAAGGGACTCAAAACCCCATATTTCCCGCAGAGGAATATATCTGACTAGTAAGAATCTTAAAACCTATGTATTGATATGTCTCCGTAAGGGAATCAAGTGTGTCTAGACTGGGATAAATATGGCAGCGAGAATCAGCTCAAACCCACTATAAAAAGGAATTTCAAAAATAAAACAAAAAAACTGGGAAATTCTTTACAATTCCTTCAGGGCCTCTGATGAAACCTGAAATGACCCTATCTACAATGACAGCTGGATGTGGCATAAGGCTGGACACTTGGGACTGAGAGGATTGGTGAGATTGGGTGAGCAAATGCAGACCCTTTAAAGCAATAATGCATGGCACACATTCCATGGGTCCCAACTCTCCAGGTTGAAGGGAATATTACCACAGATATAACATGTACGGGAATCCTAGAGAACGGACACACTGTGAATACGAAAGGTTTCTAAAACTCAATGAATAGTCCCTCTCCTGGTGCTCCGGTTTGACTTTCCATCTGCTTTATTATCAACCTCCCAACTTGGAGAGACAGCCCCTTTAACCTCCTGGTTCGCACAGGTTGCCAATTTGGCAGAGGATGAAAGGGAAGAGGGAGAACCAATGAGAGAGTAGCTGTTAGGCATTTGGACGGGCACATATCACTGTAATTTCCCGGCAGGAAGAAGAATTAGCCAAAGTCTCACCCACCCACCGGGAATCAGTATAGATCCTGAACCAAAATTTTGGACTTGCGGTCAGCTCACCAAAAACGAGTTGAAAAATGGAGCTCAGGGGCACAGCAATTCACAAACTGGCCGAGTAATAAAGGACAACTATCGTCCAAAAATCTGTTGACGGAAGGGAACGAGGCGGACTTGAAAGCGAGGCAGAATAGCAGGAAACAGATTTCCAGAGGTACGTTGGAATCGCCTTTAAAGCACAGGAAGAGGGGCACAACTTCGACAATGATGCACTTGGCCAAAAAGGGCGTATGCGTTTTCTCCTGAATATATTCAGGAGAAAACGCATACGCCCTTTTTGGCCAAGCAAGCAAGCGGGCAATGCAAATCTGCACTACAAAGAAGTATCACTTCCCACCGGTCAAAAGGGACATCCACAAAATGTGTAAAAACCAGAAAGGCAAGACAGGCCCTGGAGAACAGGGAGCCTTGTTATGCTGATGGGCGGGATGTAAATTGCCAACTGCCTCTCTGGAGGAGTGCATTGTGTTCCCTAAAACAAGTAAACAACAGAGCTACAGAGCCAAGGGCACTTCCAGTCTAGGGAATATACCTTGGGAAAACTGAAAATCAAAAAGACACAGCCACCCCAAAATTTAGGGCTGCACTGCTTACAAGGACCTCAACTTGGGTACACCTTAAATATCCCAGGAAATATAAAAATGGTTCAAAAAATTGTGGTACTTACGTACGATGGAATATCCCTCAGCCATGAAATCAATGTCATAAGACCAGTAGCAGCAAAATGGGTGGATTCAGGTACGATGATTCTAAGTGAAATAAGTCACAGAGAAAAAGAAACTTATCATAAGATATCACTTATGAAGATCCTGTAAACATGGCTACACTTGAACTGAGTTAGGAAAGAGAACAGTGTCTCACATTTAGAAAACACTCTTATGCCTGCTTAAGGGGGAAGGAGAGGTGGGGTGATGCATAAAACCAGAGTTTGATATAAGCACAGGTACCGTTCCAAAAACCAACTATGGAATAGACAAGACCTACACCTTCCTCAGTGAAAGGGACTCAAAACCCCATATTTCCCGCAGAGGAATATATCTGACTAGTAAGAATCTTAAAACCTATGTATTGATATGTCTCCGTAAGGGAATCAAGTGTGTCTAGACTAGGATAAATATGGCAGCGAGAATCAGCTCAAACCCACTATAAAAAGGAATTTCAAAAATAAAACAAAAAAACTGGGAAATTCTTTACAATTCCTTCAGGGTCTCTGATGAAACCTGAAATGACCCTATCTACAATGACAGCTGGATGTGGCATAAGGCTGGACACTTGGGACTGAGAGGATTGGTGAGATTGGGTGAGCAAATGCAGACCCTTTAAAGCAATAATGCATGGCACACATTCCATGGGTCCCAACTCTCCAGGTTGAACGGAATATTACTACAGATATAACATGTACGGGAATCCTAGAGAACGGACACACTGTGAATACGAAAGGTTTCTAAAACTCAACGAATAGTCCCTCTCCTGGTGCTCCGGTTTGACTTTCCATCTGCTTTATTATCAACCTCCCAACTTGGAGAGACAGCCCCTTTAACCTCCTGGTTCGCACAGGTTGCCAATTTGGCAGAGGATGAAAGGGAAGAGGGAGAACCAATGAGAGAGTAGCTGTTAGGCATTTGGACGGGCACATATCACTGTAATTTCCCGGCAGGAAGAAGAATTAACCAAAGTCTCAGCCACCCACCGGGAATCAGTATAGATCCTGAACCAAAATTTTGGACTTGCGGTCAGCTCACCAAAAACGAGTTGAAAAATGGAGCTCAGGGGCACAGCAATTCACAAACTGGCCGAGTAATAAAGGACAACTATCGTCCAAAAATCTGTTGAGGGAAGGCAATGAGGCGGACTTGAAAGCGAGGCAGAATAGCAGGAAACAGATTTCCAGAGGTACGTTGGAATCGCCTTTAAAGCACAGGAAGAGGGGCACAACTTCGACGATGATGCACTTGGCCAAAAAGGACGTATGCGTTTTCTCCTGAATATATTCAGGAGAAAACGCATATGCCCTTTTTGGCCAAGCAAGCAAGCGGGCAATGCAAATCTGCACTACAAAGAAGTATCACTTCCCACCGGTCAAAAGGGACATCCACAAAATGTGTAAAAACCAGAAAGGCAAGACAGGCCCTGGAGAACAGGGAGCCTTGTTATGCTGATGGGCGGGATGTAAATTGCCAACTGCCTCTCTGGAGGAGTGCATTGTGTTCCCTAAAACAAGTAAACAACAGAGCTACAGAGCCAAGGGCACTTCCCGTCTAGGGAATATACCTTGGGAAAACTGAAAATCAAAAAGACACAGCCACCCCAAAATTTAGGGCTGCACTGCTTACAAGGACCTCAACTTGGGTACACCTTAAATATCCCAGGAAATATAAAAATGGTTCAAAAAATTGTGGTACTTACGTACGATGGAATATCCCTCAGCCATGAAATCAATGTCATAAGACCAGTAGCAGCAAAATGGGTGGATTCAGGTACGATGATTCTAAGTGAAATAAGTCACACAGAAAAAGAAACTTATCATAAGATATCACTTATGAAGATCCTGTAAACATGGCTACACTTGAACTGAGTTAGGAAAGAGAACAGTGTCTCACATTTAGAAAACACTCTTATGCCTGCTTAAGGGGGAAGGAGAGGTGGGGTGATGCATAAAACCAGAGTTTGATATAAGCACAGGCACCGTTCCAAAATCCAACTATGGAATAGACAAGACCTACACCTTCCTCAGTGAAAGGGACTCAAAACCCCATATTTCCCGCAGAGGAATATATCTGACTAGTAAGAATCTTAAAACCTATGTATTGATATGTCTCCGTAAGGGAATCAAGTGTGTCTAGACTGGGATAAATATGGCAGCGAGAATCAGCTCAAACCCACTATAAAAAGGAATTTCAAAAATAAAACAAAAAAACTGGGAAATTCTTTACAATTCCTTCAGGGTCTCTGATGAAACCTGAAATGACCCTATCTACAATGACAGCTGGATGTGGCATAAGGCTGGACACTTGGGACTGAGAGGATTGGTGAGATTGGGTGAGCAAATGCAGACCCTTTAAAGCAATAATGCATGGCACACATTCCATGGGTCCCAACTCTCCAGGTTGAAGGGAATATTACTACAGATATAACATGTACGGGAATCCTAGAGAACGGACACACTGTGAATACGAAAGGTTTCTAAAACTCAACGAATAGTCCCTCTCCTGGTGCTCCGGTTTGACTTTCCATCTGCTTTATTATCAACCTCCCAACTTGGAGAGACAGCCCCTTTAACCTCCTGGTTCGCACAGGTTGCCAATTTGGCAGAGGATGAAAGGGAAGAGGGAGAACCAATGAGAGAGTAGCTGTTAGGCATTTGGACGGGCACATATCACTGTAATTTCCCGGCAGGAAGAAGAATTAACCAAAGTCTCAGCCACCCACCGGGAATCAGTATAGATCCTGAACCAAAATTTTGGACTTGCGGTCAGCTCACCAAAAACGAGTTGAAAAATGGAGCTCAGGGGCACAGCAATTCACAAACTGGCCGTGTAATAAAGGACAACTATCGTCCAAAAATCTGTTGAGGGAAGGCAACGAGGCGGACTTGAAAGCGAGGCAGAATAGCAGGAAACAGATTTCAAGAGGTACGTTGGAATCGCCTTTAAAGCACAGGAAGAGGGGCACAACTTCGACAATGATGCACTTGGCCAAAAAGGGCGTATGCGTTTTCTCCTGAATATATTCAGGAGAAAACGCATACGCCCTTTTTGGCCAAGCAAGCAAGCGGGCAATGCAAATCTGCACTACAAAGAAGTATCACTTCCCACCGGTCAAAAGGGACATCCACAAAATGTGTAAAAACCAGAAAGGCAAGACAGGCCCTGGAGAACAGGGAGCCTTGTTATGCTGATGGGCGGGATGTAAATTGCCAACTGCCTCTCTGGAGGCGTGCATTGTGTTCCCTAAAACAAGTAAACAACAGAGCTACAGAGCCAAGGGCACTTCCAGTCTAGGGAATATACCTTGGGAAAACTGAAAATCAAAAAGACACAGCCACCCCAAAATTTAGGGCTGCACTGCTTACAAGGACCTCAACTTGGGTACACCTTAAATATCCCAGGAAATATAAAAATGGTTCAAAAAATTGTGGTACTTACGTACGATGGAATATCCCTCAGCCATGAAATCAATGTCATAAGACCAGTAGCAGCAAAATGGGTGGATTCAGGTACGATGATTCTAAGTGAAATAAGTCACACAGAAAAAGAAACTTATCATAAGATATCACTTATGAAGATCCTGTAAACATGGCTACACTTGAACTGAGTTAGGAAAGAGAACAGTGTCTCACATTTAGAAAACACTCTTATGCCTGCTTAAGGGGGAAGGAGAGGTGGGGTGATGCATAAAACCAGAGTTTGATATAAGCACAGGTACCGTTCCAAAAACCAACTATGGAATAGACAAGACCTACACCTTCCTCAGTGAAAGGGACTCAAAACCCCATATTTCCCGCAGAGGAATATATCTGACTAGTAAGAATCTTAAAACCTATGTATTGATATGTCTCCGTAAGGGAATCAAGTGTGTCTAGACTGGGATAAATATGGCAGCGAGAATCAGCTCAAACCCACTATAAAAAGGAATTTCAAAAATAAAACAAAAAAACTGGGAAATTCTTTACAATTCCTTCAGGGTCTCTGATGAAACCTGAAATGACCCTATCTACAATGACAGCTGGATGTGGCATAAGGCTGGACACTTGGGACTGAGAGGATTGGTGAGATTGGGTGAGCAAATGCAGACCCTTTAAAGCAATAATGCATGGCACACATTCCATGGGTCCCAACTCTCCAGGTTGAACGGAATATTACTACAGATATAACATGTACGGGAATCCTAGAGAACGGACACACTGTGAATACGAAAGGTTTCTAAAACTCAACGAATAGTCCCTCTCCTGGTGCTCCGGTTTGACTTTCCATCTGCTTTATTATCAACCTCCCAACTTGGAGAGACAGCCCCTTTAACCTCCTGGTTCGCACAGGTTGCCAATTTGGCAGAGGATGAAAGGGAAGAGGGAGAACCAATGAGAGAGTAGCTGTTAGGCATTTGGACGGGCACATATCACTGTAATTTCCCGGCAGGAAGAAGAATTAACCAAAGTCTCAGCCACCCACCGGGAATCAGTATAGATCCTGAACCAAAATTTTGGACTTGCGGTCAGCTCACCAAAAACGAGTTGAAAAATGGAGCTCAGGGGCACAGCAATTCACAAACTGGCCGAGTAATAAAGGACAACTATCGTCCAAAAATCTGTTGAGGGAAGGCAACGAGGCGGACTTGAAAGCGAGGCAGAATAGCAGGAAACATATTTCCAGAGGTACGTTGGAATCGCCTTTAAAGCACAGGAAGAGGGGCACAACTTCGACAATGATGCACTTGGCCAAAAAGGGCGTATGCGTTTTCTCCTGAATATATTCAGGAGAAAACGCATACGCCCTTTTTGGCCAAGCAAGCAAGCGGGCAATGCAAATCTGCACTACAAAGAAGTATCACTTCCCACCGGTCAAAAGGGACATCCACAAAATGTGTAAAAACCAGAAAGGCAAGACAGGCCCTGGAGAACAGGGAGCCTTGTTATGCTGATGGGCGGGATGTAAATTGCCAACTGCCTCTCTGGAGGAGTGCATTGTGTTCCCTAAAACAAGTAAACAACAGAGCTACAGAGCCAAGGGCACTTCCAGTCTAGGGAATATACCTTGGGAAAACTGAAAATCAAAAAGACACAGCCACCCCAAAATTTAGGGCTGCACTGCTTACAAGGACCTCAACTTGGGTACACCTTAAATATCCCAGGAAATATAAAAATGGTTCAAAAAATTGTGGTACTTACGTACGATGGAATATCCCTCAGCCATGAAATCAATGTCATAAGACCAGTAGCAGCAAAATGGGTGGATTCAGGTACGATGATTCTAAGTGAAATAAGTCACACAGAAAAAGAAACTTATCATAAGATATCACTTATGAAGATCCTGTAAACATGGCTACACTTGAACTGAGTTAGGAAAGAGAACAGTGTCTCACATTTAGAAAACACTCTTATGCCTGCTTAAGGGGGAAGGAGAGGTGGGGTGATGCATAAAACCAGAGTTTGATATAAGCACAGGTACCGTTCCAAAAACCAACTATGGAATAGACAAGACCTACACCTTCCTCAGTGAAAGGGACTCAAAACCCCATATTTCCCGCAGAGGAATATATCTGACTAGTAAGAATCTTAAAACCTATGTATTGATATGTCTCCGTAAGGGAATCAAGTGTGTCTAGACTGGGATAAATATGGCAGCGAGAATCAGCTCAAACCCACTATAAAAAGGAATTTCAAAAATAAAACAAAAAAACTGGGAAATTCTTTACAATTCCTTCAGGGTCTCTGATGAAACCTGAAATGACCCTATCTACAATGACAGCTGGATGTGGCATAAGGCTGGACACTTGGGACTGAGAGGATTGGTGAGATTGGGTGAGCAAATGCAGACCCTTTAAAGCAATAATGCATGGCACACATTCCATGGGTCCCAACTCTCCAGGTTGAACGGAATATTACTACAGATATAACATGTACGGGAATCCTAGAGAACGGACACACTGTGAATACGAAAGGTTTCTAAAACTCAACGAATAGTCCCTCTCCTGGTGCTCCGGTTTGACTTTCCATCTGCTTTATTATCAACCTCCCAACTTGGAGAGACAGCCCCTTTAACCTCCTGGTTCGCACAGGTTGCCAATTTGGCAGAGGATGAAAGGGAAGAGGGAGAACCAATGAGAGAGTAGCTGTTAGGCATTTGGACGGGCACATATCACTGTAATTTCCCGGCAGGAAGAAGAATTAACCAAAGTCTCACCCACCCACCGGGAATCAGTATAGATCCTGAACCAAAATTTTGGACTTGCGGTCAGCTCACCAAAAACGAGTTGAAAAATGGAGCTCAGGGGCAGAGCAATTCACAAACTGGCCGAGTAATAAAGGACAACTATCGTCCAAAAATCTGTTGAGGGAAGGCAACGAGGCGGACTTGAAAGCGAGGCAGAATAGCAGGAAACAGATTTCAAGAGGTACGTTGGAATCGCCTTTAAAGCACAGGAAGAGGGGCACAACTTCGACAATGATGCACTTGGCCAAAAAGGGCGTATGCGTTTTCTCCTGAATATATTCAGGAGAAAACGCATACGCCCTTTTTGGCCAAGCAAGCAAGCGGGCAATGCAAATCTGCACTACAAAGAAGTATCACTTCCCACCGGTCAAAAGGGACATCCACAAAATGTGTAAAACCCAGAAAGGCAAGACAGGCCCTGGAGAACAGGGAGCCTTGTTATGCTGATGGGCGGGATGTAAATTGCCAACTGCCTCTCTGGAGGAGTGCATTGTGTTCCCTAAAACAAGTAAACAACAGAGCTACAGAGCCAAGGGCACTTCCAGTCTAGGGAATATACCTTGGGAAAACTGAAAATCAAAAAGACACAGCCACCCCAAAATTTAGGGCTGCACTGCTTACAAGGACCTCAACTTGGGTACACCTTAAATATCCCAGGAAATATAAAAATGGTTCAAAAAATTGTGGTACTTACGTACGATGGAATATCCCTCAGCCATGAAATCAATGTCATAAGACCAGTAGCAGCAAAATGGGTGGACTCAGGTACGATGATTCTAAGTGAAATAAGTCACACAGAAAAAGAAACTTATCATAAGATATCACTTATGAAGATCCTGTAAACATGGCTACACTTGAACTGAGTTAGGAAAGAGAACAGTGTCTCACATTTAGAAAACACTCTTATGCCTGCTTAAGGGGGAAGGAGAGGTGGGGTGATGCATAAAACCAGAGTTTGATATAAGCACAGGTACCGTTCCAAAAACCAACTATGGAATAGACAAGACCTACACCTTCCTCAGTGAAAGGGACTCAAAACCCCATATTTCCCGCAGAGGAATATATCTGACTAGTAAGAATCTTAAAACCTATGTATTGATATGTCTCCGTAAGGGAATCAAGTGTGTCTAGACTGGGATAAATATGGCAGCGAGAATCAGCTCAAACGCACTATAAAAAGGAATTTCAAAAATAAAACAAAAAAACTGGGAAATTCTTTACAATTCCTTCAGGGTCTCTGATGAAACCTGAAATGACCCTATCTACAATGACAGCTGGATGTGGCATAAGGCTGGACACTTGGGACTGAGAGGATTGGTGAGATTGGGTGAGCAAATGCAGACCCTTTAAAGCAATAATTCATGGCACACATTCCATGGGTCCCAACTCTCCAGGTTGAAGGGAATATTACTACAGATATAACATGTACGGGAATCCTAGAGAACGGACACACTGTGAATACGAAAGGTTTCTAAAACTCAACGAATAGTCCCTCTCCTGGTGCTCCAGTTTGACTTTCCATCTGCTTTATTATCAACCTCCCAACTTGGAGAGACAGCCCCTTTAACCTCCTGGTTCGCACAGGTTGCCAATTTGGCAGAGGATGAAAGGGAAGAGGGAGAACCAATGAGAGAGTAGCTGTTAGGCATTTGGACGGGCACATATCACTGTAATTTCCCGGCAGGAAGAAGAATTAACCAAAGTCTCAGCCACCCACCGGGAATCAGTATAGATCCTGAACCAAAATTTTGGACTTGCGGTCAGCTCACCAAAAACGAGTTGAAAAATGGAGCTCAGGGGCACAGCAATTCACAAACTGGCCGAGTAATAAAGGACAACTATCGTCCAAAAATCTGTTGAGGGAAGGCAACGAGGCGGACTTGAAAGCGAGGCAGAATAGCAGGAAACAGATTTCAAGAGGTACGTTGGAATCGCCTTTAAAGCACAGGAAGAGGGGCACAACTTCGACAATGATGCACTTGGCCAAAAAGGGCGTATGCGTTTTCTCCTGAATATATTCAGGAGAAAACGCATACGCCCTTTTTGGCCAAGCAAGCAAGCGGGCAATGCAAATCTGCACTACAAAGAAGTATCACTTCCCACCGGTCAAAAGGGACATCCACAAAATGTGTAAAAACCAGAAAGGCAAGACAGGCCCTGGAGAACAGGGAGCCTTGTTATGCTGATGGGCGGGATGTAAATTGCCAACTGCCTCTCTGGAGGCGTGCATTGTGTTCCCTAAAACAAGTAAACAACAGAGCTACAGAGCCAAGGGCACTTCCAGTCTAGGGAATATACCTTGGGAAAACTGAAAATCAAAAAGACACAGCCACCCCAAAATTTAGGGCTGCACTGCTTACAAGGACCTCAACTTGGGTACACCTTAAATATCCCAGGAAATATAAAAATGGTTCAAAAAATTGTGGTACTTACGTACGATGGAATATCCCTCAGCCATGAAATCAATGTCATAAGACCAGTAGCAGCAAAATGGGTGGATTCAGGTACGATGATTCTAAGTGAAATAAGTCACACAGAAAAAGAAACTTATCATAAGATATCACTTATGAAGATCCTGTAAACATGGCTACACTTGAACTGAGTTAGGAAAGAGAACAGTGTCTCACATTTAGAAAACACTCTTATGCCTGCTTAAGGGGGAAGGAGAGGTGGGGTGATGCATAAAACCAGAGTTTGATATAAGCACAGGTACCGTTCCAAAAACCAACTATGGAATAGACAAGACCTACACCTTCCTCAGTGAAAGGGACTCAAAACCCCATATTTCCCGCAGAGGAATATATCTGACTAGTAAGAATCTTAAAACCTATGTATTGATATGTCTCCGTAAGGGAATCAAGTGTGTCTAGACTGGGATAAATATGGCAGCGAGAATCAGCTGAAACCCACTATAAAAAGGAATTTCAAAAATAAAACAAAAAAACTGGGAAATTCTTTACAATTCCTTCAGGGTCTCTGATGAAACCTGAAATGACCCTATCTACAATGACAGCTGGATGTGGCATAAGGCTGGACACTTGGGACTGAGAGGATTGGTGAGATTGGGTGAGCAAATGCAGACCCTTTAAAGCAATAATGCATGGCACACATTCCATGGGTCCCAACTCTCCAGGTTGAAGGGAATATTACTACAGATATAACATGTACGGGAATCCTAGAGAACGGACACACTGTGAATACGAAAGGTTTCTAAAACTCAACGAATAGTCCCTCTCCTGGTGCTCCGGTTTGACTTTCCATCTGCTTTATTATCAACCTCCCAACTTGGAGAGACCGACCCTTTAACCTCCTGGTTCGCACAGGTTGCCAATTTGGCAGAGGATGAAAGGGAAGAGGGAGAACCAATGAGAGAGTAGCTGTTAGGCATTTGGACGGGCACATATCACTGTAATTTCCCGGCAGGAAGAAGAATTAACCAAAGTCTCAGCCACCCACCGGGAATCAGTATAGATCCTGAACCAAAATTTTGGACTTGCGGTCAGCTCACCAAAAACGAGTTGAAAAATGGAGCTGAGGGGCACAGCAATTCACAAACTGGCCGAGTAATAAAGGACAACTATCGTCCAAAAATCTGTTGAGGGAAGGCAACGAGGCGGACTTGAAAGCGAGGCAGAATAGCAGGAAACAGATTTCAAGAGGTACGTTGGAATCGCCTTTAAAGCACAGGAAGAGGGGCACAACTTCGACAATGATGCACTTGGCCAAAAAGGGCGTATGCGTTTTCTCCTGAATATATTCAGGAGAAAACGCATACGCCCTTTTTGGCCAAGCAAGCAAGCGGGCAATGCAAATCTGCACTACAAAGAAGTATCACTTCCCACCGGTCAAAAGGGACATCCACAAAATGTGTAAAAACCAGAAAGGCAAGACAGGCCCTGGAGAACAGGGAGCCTTGTTATGCTGATGGGCGGGATGTAAATTGCCAACTGCCTCTCTGGAGGAGTGCATTGTGTTCCCTAAAACAAGTAAACAACAGAGCTACAGAGCCAAGGGCACTTCCAGTCTAGGGAATATACCTTGGGAAAACTGAAAATCAAAAAGACACAGCCACCCCAAAATTTAGGGCTGCACTGCTTACAAGGACCTCAACTTGGGTACACCTTAAATATCCCAGGAAATATAAAAATGGTTCAAAAAATTGTGGTACTTACGTACGATGGAATATCCCTCAGCCATGAAATCAATGTCATAAGACCAGTAGCAGCAAAATGGGTGGACTCAGGTACGATGATTCTAAGTGAAATAAGTCACACAGAAAAAGAAACTTATCATAAGATATCACTTATGAAGATCCTGTAAACATGGCTACACTTGAACTGAGTTAGGAAAGAGAACAGTGTCTCACATTTAGAAAACACTCTTATGCCTGCTTAAGGGGGAAGGAGAGGTGGGGTGATGCATAAAACCAGAGTTTGATATAAGCACAGGTACCGTTCCAAAAACCAACTATGGAATAGACAAGACCTACACCTTCCTCAGTGAAAGGGACTCAAAACCCCATATTTCCCGCAGAGGAATATATCTGACTAGTAAGAATCTTAAAACCTATGTATTGATATGTCTCCGTAAGGGAATCAAGTGTGTCTAGACTGGGATAAATATGGCAGCGAGAATCAGCTCAAACGCACTATAAAAAGGAATTTCAAAAATAAAACAAAAAAACTGGGAAATTCTTTACAATTCCTTCAGGGTCTCTGATGAAACCTGAAATGACCCTATCTACAATGACAGCTGGATGTGGCATAAGGCTGGACACTTGGGACTGAGAGGATTGGTGAGATTGGGTGAGCAAATGCAGACCCTTTAAAGCAATAATGCATGGCACACATTCCATGGGTCCCAACTCTCCAGGTTGAAGGGAATATTACTACAGATATAACATGTACGGGAATCCTAGAGAACGGACACACTGTGAATACGAAAGGTTTCTAAAACTCAACGAATAGTCCCTCTCCTGGTGCTCCGGTTTGACTTTCCATCTGCTTTATTATCAACCTCCCAACTTGGAGAGACAGCCCCTTTAACCTCCTGGTTCGCACAGGTTGCCAATTTGGCAGAGGATGAAAGGGAAGAGGGAGAACCAATGAGAGAGTAGCTGTTAGGCATTTGGACGGGCACATATCACTGTAATTTCCTGGCAGGAAGAAGAATTAACCAAAGTCTCAGCCACCCACCGGGAATCAGTACAGATCCTGAACCAAAATTTTGGACTTGCGGTCAGCTCACCAAAAACGAGTTGAAAAATGGAGCTCAGGGGCACAGCAATTCACAAACTGGCCGAGTAATAAAGGACAACTATCGTCCAAAAATCTGTTGAGGGAAGGCAACGAGGCGGACTTGAAAGCGAGGCAGAATAGCAGGAAACAGATTTCAAGAGGTACGTTGGAATCGCCTTTAAAGCACAGGAAGAGGGGCACAACTTCGACAATGATGCACTTGGCCAAAAAGGGCGTATGCGTTTTCTCCTGAATATATTCAGGAGAAAACGCATACGCCCTTTTTGGCCAAGCAAGCAAGCGGACAATGCAAATCTGCACTACAAAGAAGTATCACTTCCCACCGGTCAAAAGGGACATCCACAAAATGTGTAAAAACCAGAAAGGCAAGACAGGCCCTGGAGAACAGGGAGCCTTGTTATGCTGATGGGCGGGATGTAAATTGCCAACTGCCTCTCTGGAGGCGTGCATTGTGTTCCCTAAAACAAGTAAACAACAGAGCTACAGAGCCAAGGGCACTTCCAGTCTAGGGAATATACCTTGGGAAAACTGAAAATCAAAAAGACACAGCCACCCCAAAATTTAGGGCTGCACTGCTTACAAGGACCTCAACTTGGGTACACCTTAAATATCCCAGGAAATATAAAAATGGTTCAAAAAATTGTGGTACTTACGTACGATGGAATATCCCTCAGCCATGAAATCAATGTCATAAGACCAGTAGCAGCAAAATGGGTGGATTCAGGTACAATGATTCTAAGTGAAATAAGTCACACAGAAAAAGAAACTTATCATAAGATATCACTTATGAAGATCCTGTAAACATGGCTACACTTGAACTGAGTTAGGAAAGAGAACAGTGTCTCACATTTAGAAAACACTCTTATGCCTGCTTAAGGGGGAAGGAGAGGTGGGGTGATGCATAAAACCAGAGTTTGATATAAGCACAGGTACCGTTCCAAAAACCAACTATGGAATAGACAAGACCTACACCTTCCTCAGTGAAAGGGACTCAAAACCCCATATTTCCCGCAGAGGAATATATCTGACTAGTAAGAATCTTAAAACCTATGTATTGATATGTCTCCGTAAGGGAATCAAGTGTGTCTAGACTGGGATAAATATGGCAGCGAGAATCAGCTGAAACCCACTATAAAAAGGAATTTCAAAAATAAAACAAAAAAACTGGGAAATTCTTTACAATTCCTTCAGGGTCTCTGATGAAACCTGAAATGACCCTATCTACAATGACAGCTGGATGTGGCATAAGGCTGGACACTTGGGACTGAGAGGATTGGTGAGATTGGGTGAGCAAATGCAGACCCTTTAAAGCAATAATGCATGGCACACATTCCATGGGTCCCAACTCTCCAGGTTGAAGGGAATATTACTACAGATATAACATGTACGGGAATCCTAGAGAACGGACACACTGTGAATACGAAAGGTTTCTAAAACTCAACGAATAGTCCCTCTCCTGGTGCTCCGGTTTGACTTTCCATCTGCTTTATTATCAACCTCCCAACTTGGAGAGACCGACCCTTTAACCTCCTGGTTCGCACAGGTTGCCAATTTGGCAGAGGATGAAAGGGAAGAGGGAGAACCAATGAGAGAGTAGCTGTTAGGCATTTGGACGGGCACATATCACTGTAATTTCCCGGCAGGAAGAAGAATTAACCAAAGTCTCAGCCACGCACCGGGAATCAGTATAGATCCTGAACCAAAATTTTGGACTTGCGGTCAGCTCACCAAAAACGAGTTGAAAAATGGAGCTGAGGGGCACAGCAATTCACAAACTGGCCGAGTAATAAAGGACAACTATCGTCCAAAAATCTGTTGAGGGAAGGCAACGAGGCGGACTTGAAAGCGAGGCAGAATAGCAGGAAACAGATTTCAAGAGGTACGTTGGAATCGCCTTTAAAGCACAGGAAGAGGGGCACAACTTCGACAATGATGCACTTGGCCAAAAAGGGCGTATGTGTTTTCTCCTGAATATATTCAGGAGAAAACGCATACGCCCTTTTTGGCCAAGCAAGCAAGCGGGCAATGCAAATCTGCACTACAAAGAAGTATCACTTCCCACCGGTCAAAAGGGACATCCACAAAATGTGTAAAAACCAGAAAGGCAAGACAGGCCCTGGAGAACAGGGAGCCTTGTTATGCTGATGGGCGGGATGTAAATTGCCAACTGCCTCTCTGGAGGAGTGCATTGTGTTCCCTAAAACAAGTAAACAACAGAGCTACAGAGCCAAGGGCACTTCCAGTCTAGGGAATATACCTTGGGAAAACTGAAAATCAAAAAGACACAGCCACCCCAAAATTTAGGGCTGCACTGCTTACAAGGACCTCAACTTGGGTACACCTTAAATATCCCAGGAAATATAAAAATGGTTCAAAAAATTGTGGTACTTACGTACGATGGAATATCCCTCAGCCATGAAATCAATGTCATAAGACCAGTAGCAGCAAAATGGGTGGACTCAGGTACGATGATTCTAAGTGAAATAAGTCACACAGAAAAAGAAACTTATCATAAGATATCACTTATGAAGATCCTGTAAACATGGCTACACTTGAACTGAGTTAGGAAAGAGAACAGTGTCTCACATTTAGAAAACACTCTTATGCCTGCTTAAGGGGGAAGGAGAGGTGGGGTGATGCATAAAACCAGAGTTTGATATAAGCACAGGTACCGTTCCAAAAACCAACTATGGAATAGACAAGACCTACACCTTCCTCAGTGAAAGGGACTCAAAACCCCATATTTCCCGCAGAGGAATATATCTGACTAGTAAGAATCTTAAAACCTATGTATTGATATGTCTCCGTAAGGGAATCAAGTGTGTCTAGACTGGGATAAATATGGCAGCGAGAATCAGCTGAAACCCACTATAAAAAGGAATTTCAAAAATAAAACAAAAAAACTGGGAAATTCTTTACAATTCCTTCAGGGTCTCTGATGAAACCTGAAATGACCCTATCTACAATGACAGCTGGATGTGGCATAAGGCTGGACACTTGGGACTGAGAGGATTGGTGAGATTGGGTGAGCAAATGCAGACCCTTTAAAGCAATAATGCATGGCACACATTCCATGGGTCCCAACTCTCCAGGTTGAAGGGAATATTACTACAGATATAACATGTACGGGAATCCTAGAGAACGGACACACTGTGAATACGAAAGGTTTCTAAAACTCAACGAATAGTCCCTCTCCTGGTGCTCCGGTTTGACTTTCCATCTGCTTTATTATCAACCTCCCAACTTGGAGAGACAGCCCCTTTAACCTCCTGGTTCGCACAGGTTGCCAATTTGGCAGAGGATGAAAGGGAAGAGGGAGAACCAATGAGAGAGTAGCTGTTAGGCATTTGGACGGGCACATATCACTGTAATTTCCTGGCAGGAAGAAGAATTAACCAAAGTCTCAGCCACCCACCGGGAATCAGTACAGATCCTGAACCAAAATTTTGGACTTGCGGTCAGCTCACCAAAAACGAGTTGAAAAATGGAGCTGAGGGGCACAGCAATTCACAAACTGGCCGAGTAATAAAGGACAACTATCGTCCAAAAATCTGTTGAGGGAAGGCAACGAGGCGGACTTGAAAGCGAGGCAGAATAGCAGGAAACAGATTTCCAGAGGTACGTTGGAATCGCCTTTAAAGCACAGGAAGAGGGGCACAACTTCAACAATGATGCACTTGGCCAAAAAGGGCGTATGCGTTTTCTCCTGAATATATTCAGGAGAAAACGCATACGCCCTTTTTGGCCAAGCAAGCAAGCGGGCAATGCAAATCTGCACTACAAAGAAGTATCACTTCCCACCGGTCAAAAGGGACATCCACAAAATGTGTAAAAACCAGAAAGGCAAGACAGGCCCTGGAGAACAGGGAGCCTTGTTATGCTGATGGGCGGGATGTAAATTGCCAACTGCCTCTCTGGAGGCGTGCATTGTGTTCCCTAAAACAAGTAAACAACAGAGCTACAGAGCCAAGGGCACTTCCAGTCTCGGGAATATACCTTGGGAAAACTGAAAATCAAAAAGACACAGCCACCCCAAAATTTAGGGCTGCACTGCTTACAAGGACCTCAACTTGGGTACACCTTAAATATCCCAGGAAATATAAAAATGGTTCAAAAAATTGTGGTACTTACGTACGATGGAATATCCCTCAGCCATGAAATCAATGTCATAAGACCAGTAGCAGCAAAATGGGTGGACTCAGGTACGATGATTCTAAGTGAAATAAGTCACACAGAAAAAGAAACTTATCACAAGATATCACTTATGAAGATCCTGTAAACATGGCTACACTTGAACTGAGTTAGGAAAGAGAACAGTGTCTCACATTTAGAAAACACTCTTATGCCTGCTTAAGGGGGAAGGAGAGGTGGGGTGATGCATAAAACCAGAGTTTGATATAAGCACAGGTACCGTTCCAAAAACCAACTATGGAATAGACAAGACCTACACCTTCCTCAGTGAAAGGGACTCAAAACCCCATATTTCCCGCAGAGGAATATATCTGACTAGTAAGAATCTTAAAACCTATGTATTGATATGTCTCCGTAAGGGAATCAAGTGTGTCTAGACTGGGATAAATATGGCAGCGAGAATCAGCTGAAACCCACTATAAAAAGGAATTTCAAAAATAAAACAAAAAAACTGGGAAATTCTTTACAATTCCTTCAGGGTCTCTGATGAAACCTGAAATGACCCTATCTACAATGACAGCTGGATGTGGCATAAGGCTGGACACTTGGGACTGAGAGGATTGGTGAGATTGGGTGAGCAAATGCAGACCCTTTAAAGCAATAATGCATGGCACACATTCCATGGGTCCCAACTCTCCAGGTTGAAGGGAATATTACTACAGATATAACATGTACGGGAATCCTAGAGAACGGACACACTGTGAATACGAAAGGTTTCTAAAACTCAACGAATAGTCCCTCTCCTGGTGCTCCGGTTTGACTTTCCATCTGCTTTATTATCAACCTCCCAACTTGGAGAGACAGACCCTTTAACCTCCTGGTTCGCACAGGTTGCCAATTTGGCAGAGGATGAAAGGGAAGAGGGAGAACCAATGAGAGAGTAGCTGTTAGGCATTTGGACGGGCACATATCACTGTAATTTCCCGGCAGGAAGAAGAATTAACCAAAGTCTCAGCCACCCACCGGGAATCAGTATAGATCCTGAACCAAAATTTTGGACTTGCGGTCAGCTCACCAAAAAGGAGTTGAAAAATGGAGCTCAGGGGCACAGCAATTCACAAACTGGCCGAGTAATAAGAGGACAACTATCGTCCAAAAATCTGTTGAGGGAAGGCAACGAGGCAGACTTGAAAGCGAGGCAGAATAGCAGGAAACAGATTTCCAGAGGTACGTTGGAATCGCCTTTAAAACACAGGAAGAGGGGCACAACTTCGACAATGATGCACTTGGCCAAAAAGGGCGTATGCGTTTTCTCCTGAATATATTCAGGAGAAAACGCATACGCCCTTTTTGGCCAAGCAAGCAAGCGGGCAATGCAAATCTGCACTACAAAGAAGTATCACTTCCCACCGGTCAAAAGGGACATCCACAAAATGTGTAAAAACCAGAAAGGCAAGACAGGCCCTGGAGAACAGGGAGCCTTGTTATGCTGATGGGCGGGATGTAAATTGCCAACTGCCTCTCTGGAGGAGTGCATTGTGTTCCCTAAAACAAGTAAACAACAGAGCTACAGAGCCAAGGGCACTTCCAGTCTAGGGAATATACCTTGGGAAAACTGAAAATCAAAAAGACACAGCCACCCCAAAATTTAGGGCTGCACTGCTTACAAGGACCTCAACTTGGGTACACCTTAAATATCCCAGGAAATATAAAAATGGTTCAAAAAATTGTGGTACTTACGTACGATGGAATATCCCTCAGCCATGAAATCAATGTCATAAGACCAGTAGCAGCAAAATGGGTGGATTCAGGTACGATGATTCTAAGTGAAATAAGTCACACAGAAAAAGAAACTTATCATAAGATATCACTTATGAAGATCCTGTAAACATGGCTACACTTGAACTGAGTTAGGAAAGAGAACAGTGTCTCACATTTAGAAAACACTCTTATGCCTGCTTAAGGGGGAAGGAGAGGTGGGGTGATGCATAAAACCAGAGTTTGATATAAGCACAGGTACCGTTCCAAAAACCAACTATGGAATAGACAAGACCTACACCTTCCTCAGTGAAAGGGACTCAAAACCCCATATTTCCCGCAGAGGAATATATCTGACTAGTAAGAATCTTAAAACCTATGTATTGATATGTCTCCGTAAGGGAATCAAGTGTGTCTAGACTGGGATAAATATGGCAGCGAGAATCAGCTCAAACCCACTATAAAAAGGAATTTCAAAAATAAAACAAAAAAACTGGGAAATTCTTTACAATTCCTTCAGGGTCTCTGATGAAACCTGAAATGACCCTATCTACAATGACAGCTGGATGTGGCATAAGGCTGGACACTTGGGACTGAGAGGATTGGTGAGATTGGGTGAGCAAATGCAGACCCTTTAAAGCAATAATGCATGGCACACATTCCATGGGTCCCAACTCTCCAGGTTGAAGGGAATATTACTACAGATATAACATGTATGGGAATCCTAGAGAACGGACACACTGTGAATACGAAAGGTTTCTAAAACTCAACGAATAGTCCCTCTCCTGGTGCTCCGGTTTGACTTTCCATCTCTTTATTATCAACCTCCCAACTTGGAGAGACAGCCCCTTTAACCTCCTGGTTCGCACAGGTTGCCAATTTGGCAGAGGATGAAAGGGAAGAGGGAGAACCAATGAGAGAGTAGCTGTTAGGCATTTGGACGGGCACATATCACTGTAATTTCCCGGCAGGAAGAAGAATTAACCAAAGTCTCAGCCACCCACCGGGAATCAGTATAGATCCTGAACCAAAATTTTGGACTTGCGGTCAGCTCACCAAAAACGAGTTGATAAATGGAGCTCAGGGGCACAGCAATTCACAAACTGGCCGAGTAATAAAGGACAACTATCGTCCAAAAATCTGTTGAGGGAAGGCAACGAGGCGGACTTGAAAGCGAGGCAGAATAGCAGGAAACAGATTTCAAGAGGTACGTTGGAATCGCCTTTAAAGCACAGGAAGAGGGGCACAGCTTCGACAATGATGCACTTGGCCAAAAAGGGCGTATGCGTTTTCTCCTGAATATATTCAGGAGAAAACGCATACGCCCTTTTTGGCCAAGCAAGCAAGCGGGCAATGCAAATCTGCCCTACAAAGAAGTATCACTTCCACCGGTCAAAAGGGACATCCACAAAATGTGTAAAAACCAGAAAGGCAAGACAGGCCCTGGAGAACAGGGAGCCTTGTTATGCTGATGGGCGGGATGTAAATTGCAAACTGCCTCTCTGGAGGAGTGCATTGTGTTCCCTAAAACAAGTAAACAACAGAGCTACAGAGCCAAGGGCACTTCCAGTCTAAGGAATATACCTGGGAAAAACTGAAAATCAATAAGACAGAGCCACCTCAAAATTTAGGGCTGCACTGCTTACAAGGACCTCAACTTGGGTACACCTTAAATATCCCAGGAAATATAAAATTGGTTCAAAAAATTGTGGTACTTACGTACGATGGAATATCCCTCAGCCATGAAATCAATGTCATAAGACCAGTAGCAGCAAAATGGGTGGATTCAGGTACGATGATTCTAAGTGAAATAAGTCACACAGAAAAAGAAACTTATCATAAGTTATCACTTATGAAGATCCTGTAAACATGGCTACACTTGAACTGAGTTAGGAAAGAGAACAGTGTCTCACATTTAGAAAACACTCTTATGCCTGCTTAAGGGGGAAGGAGAGGTGGGGTGATGCATAAAACCAGAGTTTGATATAAGCACAGGCACCGTTCCAAAAACCAACTATGGAATAGACAAGACCTACACCTTCCTCAGTGAAAGGGACTCAAAACCCCATATTTCCCGCAGAGGAATATATCTGACTAGTAAGAATCTTAAAACCTATGTATTGATATGTCTCCGTAAGGGAATCAACTGTGTCTAGACAGGCATAAACATGGCAGCGAGAATCAGCTCAAACCCACTATAAAAAGGAATTTCAAAAACAAAACAAAAAAAACTGGGAAATTCTTTACAATTCCTTCAGGGTCTCTGATGAAACCTGAAATGACCCTATCTACAATGACAGCTGGATGTGGCATAAGGCTGGACACTTGGGACTGAGAGGATTGGTGAGATTGGGTGAGCAAATGCAGACCCTTTAAAGCAATAATGCATGGCACACATTCCATGGGTCCCAACTCTCCAGGTTGAAGGGAATATTACTACAGATATAACATGTACGGGAATCCTAGAGAACGGACACACTGTGAATACGAAAGGTTTCTAAAACTCAACGAATAGTCCCTCTCCTGGTGCTCCGGTTTGACTTTCCATCTGCTTTATTATCAACCTCCCAACTTGGAGAGACAGCCCCTTTAACCTCCTGGTTCGCACAGGTTGCCAATTTGGCAGAGGATGAAAGGGAAGAGGGAGAACCAATGAGAGAGTAGCTGTTAGGCATTTGGACGGGCACATATCACTGTAATTTCCCGGCAGGAAGAAGAATTAACCAAAGTCTCAGCCACCCACCGGGAATCAGTATAGATCCTGAACCAAAATTTTGGACTTGCGGTCAGCTCACCAAAAACGAGTTGAAAAATGGAGCTCAGGGGCACAGCAATTCACAAACTGGCCGAGTAATAAAGGACAACTATCGTCCAAAAATCTGTTGAGGGAAGGCAACGAGGCGGAATTGAAAGCATGGCAGAATAGCAGGAAACAGATTTCAAGAGGTACGTTGGAATCGCCTTTAAAGCACAGGAAGAGGGGCACAACTTCGACAATGATGCACTTGGCCAAAAAGGGCGTATGCGTTTTCTCCTGAATATATTCAGGAGAAAACGCATACGCCCTTTTTGTCCAAGCAAGCAAGCGGGCAATGCAAATCTGCACTACAAAGAAGTATCACTTCCCACCAGTCAAAAGGGACATCCACAAAATGTGTAAAAACCTGAAAGGCAAGACAGGCCCTGGAGAACAGGGAGCCTTGTTATGCTGATGGGCGGGATGTAAATTGCCAACTGCCTCTCTGGAGGAGTGCATTGTGTTCCCTAAAACAAGTAAACAACAGAGCTACAGAGCCAAGGGCACTTCCAGTCTAGGGAATATACCTTGGGAAAACTGAAAATCAAAAAGACACAGCCACCCCAAAATTTAGGGCTGCACTGCTTACAAGGACCTCAACTTGGGTACACCTTAAATATCCCAGGAAATATAAAAATGGTTCAAAAAATTGTGGTACTTACGTACGATGGAATATCCCTCAGCCATGAAATCAATGTCATAAGACCAGTAGCAGCAAAATGGGTGGATTCAGGTACGATGATTCTAAGTGAAATAAGTCACAGAGAAAAAGAAACTTATCATAAGATATCACTTATGAAGATCCTGTAAACATGGCTACACTTGAACTGAGTTAGGAAAGAGAACAGTGTCTCACATTTAGAAAACACTCTTATGCCTGCTTAAGGGGGAAGGAGAGGTGGGGTGATGCATAAAACCAGAGTTTATTATAAGCACAGGTACTGTTCCAAAAACCAACTATGGAATAGACAAGACCTACACCTTCCTCAGTGAAAGGGACTCAAAACCCCATATTTCCCGCAGAGGAATATATCTGACTAGTAAGAATCTTAAAACCTATGTATTGATATGTCTCCGTAAGGGAATCAAGTGTGTCTAGACTGGGATAAATATGGCAGCGAGAATCAGCTCAAACCCAGTATAAAAAGGAATTTCAAAAACAAAACAAAAAAACTGGGAAATTCTTTACAATTCCTTTAGGGTCTCTGATGAAACCTGGAATGACCCTATCTACAACGACAGCTGGATGTGGCATAAGGAGGGACACTTGGGACTGAGATGATTGGTGAGATTGGGTGAGCAAATGCAGACCCTTAAAAGCACAAATGCCTGGCACCCATTCCATGGGTCAAACTCTCCAGGTTGAAGGGAATATTACTACAGATATAACATGTACTGGAAACCTAGAGAACGGACACACTGTGAATATGAAAGGTTTCTAAAACTCAACGAATATTCCCTCTCCTGGTGCTCCGGATTGACTTTCCATCTGCTTTACTATCAACCTCCCAACTTGGAGAGACAGCCCCTTTAACCTCCTGGTTCGCACAGGTTGCCAATTTGACAGAGGATGAAAGGGAAGAGGGAGAACCAATGAGAGAGTAGCTGTTAGGCATTTGGACGGGCACATATCACTATAACTTCCCGGCAGGAAGAAGAATTAACCAAAGTCTCAGCTACCCACAGGGAACCAGCATAGGTCCTGAACCAAAATTTTGGACTTGCGGTCAGCTCACAAAAAACGAGTTGAAAAATGGAGCTCAGGGGCACAGCAATTCACAAACTGGCCGAGTAATAAACGACAACTATCGTCCAAAAATCTGTTGAGGGAAGTCAACGAGGAGGAATTGAAAGCGAGCCAGAATAGCAGGAAACAGATTTCAAGAGGTACGTAGGAATCGCCTTTAAAGCACAGGAAGAGGGGCACAACTTCGACAATGATGCACTTGGCCAAAAAGGGCGTATGTGTTTTCTCCTGAATATATTCAGGAGAAAACACATACGCCCTTTTTGGCCAAGCAAGCAAGCGGGCAATGCAAATCTGCACTACAAAGAAGTATCACTTCCCACCGTTCAAAAGGGACATCCACAAAATGTGTAGAAACCAGAAAGGAAAGACAGGCCCTGGAGAACAGGGAGCCTTCTTATGCTGATGGGCGGGATGTAAATTGCCAACTGCCTCTCTGGAGGAGTACATTGTGTTCCCTAAAACAAGTAAAGAGCAGAGCTACAGCACCAAGGGCACTTCCAGTCTAGGGAATATACCTTGGGAAAACTGAAAATCAATAAGACAGAGCCACCCCAAACTTTAGGGCTGCACTGCTTGCAAGGACCTCAACTTGGGTACACTTTAAATATCCCAGGAAATATAAAAATGGTTCAAAAAATTGTGGTACTTACGTACGATGGAATATCCCTCAGCCATGAAATCAATGTCATAAGACCAGTAGCAGCAAAATGGGTGGATTCAGGTACGATGATTCTAAGTGAAATAAGTCACAGAGAAAAAGAAACTTATCATAAGATATCACTTATGAAGATCCTGTAAACATGGCTACACTTGAACTGAGTTAGGAAAGAGAACAGTGTCTCACATTTAGAAAACACTCTTATGCCTGCTTAAGGGGGAAGGAGAGGTGGGGTGATGCATAAAACCAGAGTTTGATATAAGCACAGGTACCGTTCCAAAAACCAACTATGGAATAGACAAGACCTACACCTTCCTCAGTGAAAGGGACTCAAAACCACATATTTCCCGCAGAGGAATATATCTGACTAGTAAGAATCTTAAAACCTATGTATTGATATGTCTCCGTAAGGGAATCAAGTGTGTCTAGACTGGCATAAACATGGCAGCGAGAATCAGCTCAAACCCACTATAAAAAGGAATTTCAAAAACAAAACAAAAAAACTGGGAAATTCTTTACAATTCCTTCAGGGTCTCTGATGAAACATGGAATGACCCTATCTACAATGACAGCTGGATGTGGCATAAGGCTGGACACTTGGGACTGAGAGGATTGGTGAGATTGGGTGAGCAAATTCAGACCCTTTAAAGCAATAATGCATGGCACCCATTCCATGGGTCCCAACTCTCCAGGTTGAAGGGAATATTACTACAGTTATAACATGTACGGGAAACCTAGAGAACGGACACACTGTGAATACAAAAGGTTTCTAAAATTCAAAGAATAGTCCCTCTCCTGGTGCTCCGGTTTGACTTTCCATCTGCTTTACTATCAACCTCCCAACTTGGAGAGACAGCCCCTTTAACCTCCTGGTTCGCACAGGTTGCCAATTTGGCAGAGGATGAAAGGGAAGAGGGAGAACCAATGAGAGAGTAGCTGTTAGGCATTTGGACGGGCACATATCACTTGAACTTCCCGGCAGGAAGAAGAATTAACCAAAGTCTCAGCCACCCACCGGAATCAGTATAGGTCCTGAACCAAAATTTTGGACTTACGGTCAGCTCACCAAAAACGAGTTGAAAAATGGAGCTCAGGGGCACAGCAATTCACAAACTGGCCGAGTAATAAAGGACAACTATCTTCCAAAAATCTGTTGAGGGAAGGCAACGAGGCGGACTTGAAAGCGAGGCAGAATAGCAGGAAACAGATTTCAAGAGGTACGTTGGAATCGCCTTTAAAGCACAGGAAGAGGGGCACAACTTCGACAATGATGCACTTGGCCAAAAAGGGCGTATGCGTTTTCTCCTGAATATATTCAGGAGAAAACGCATACGCCCTTTTTGGCCAAGCAAGCAAGCGGGCAATGCAAATCTGCACTACAAAGAAGTATCACTTCCCACCGGTCAAAAGGGACATCCACAAAATGTGTACAAACCAGAAAGGCAAGACAGGCCCTGGAGAACAGGGAGCCTTGTTATGCTGATGGGCGGGATGTAAATTGCCAACTGCCTCTCTGGAGGAGTGCATTGTGTTCCCTAAAACAAGTAAACAACAGAGCTACAGAGCCAAGGGCACTTCCAGTCTAGGAAATATACCTTGGGAAAACTGAAAATCAATAAGACAGAGCCACCCCAAAATTTAGGGCTGCACTGCTTACAAGGACCTCAACTTGGGTACACCTTAAATATCCCAGGAAATATAAAAATGGTTCAAAAAATTGTGGTACTTACGTACGATGGAATATCCCTCAGCCATGAAATCAATGTCATAAGACCAGTAGCAGCAAAATGGGTGGATTCAGGTACGTTGATTCTTAGTGAAATAAGTCACACAGAAAAAGAAACTTATCATAAGATATCACTTATGAAGATCCTGTAAACATGGCTACACTTGAACTGAGTTAGGAAAGAGAACAGTGTCTCACATTTAGAAAACACTCTTATGCCTGCTTAAGGGGGAAGGAGAGGTGGGGTGATGCATAAAACCAGAGTTTGATATAAGCACAGGTACCGTTCCATAAATCAACTATGGAATAGACAAGACCTACATCTTCCTCAGTGAAAGGGACTCAAAACCCCATATTTCCCGCAGAGGAATATATCTGACTAGTAAGAATCTTAAAACCTATGTATTGATATGTCTCCGTAAGGGAATCAACTGTGTCTAGACTGGCATTAACATGGCAGCGAGAATCAGCTCAAACCCACTATAAAAAGGAATTTCAAAAACAAAACAAAAAAACTGGGAAATTCTTTACAATTCCTTCAGGGTCTCTGATGAAACCTGGAATGACCCTATCTACAACGACAGCTGGATGTGGCATAAGGAGGGACACTTGGGACTGAGATGATTGGTGAGATTGGGTGAGCAAATGCAGACCCTTTAAAGCACAAATGCCTGGCACCCATTCCATGGGTCCCAACTCTCCAGGTTGAAGGGAATATTACTACAGCTATAACATGTACGGGAAACCTAGGGAACGGACACACTGTGAATACGAAAGGTTTCTAAACCTGAACAAATAGTCCCTCTCCTGGTGCTCCAGTTTGACTTTCCATCTGCTTTACTATCAACCTCCCAAATTGGAGAGACAGCCCCTTTAACCTCCTGGTTCGCACAGGTTGCCAATTGGGCAGAGGATGAAAGGGAAGAGGGAGAACCAATGAGAGAGTAGCTGTTAGGCATTTGGACGGGCACATATCACTCTAATTTCCCGGCAGGAAGAAGTATTAACCAAAGTCTCAGCCCCCCTCCGGGAACCAGCATAGGTCCTGGACCAAAATTTTGGACTTGCGGTCAGCTCACCAAAAACGAGTTGAAAAATGGTGCTCAGAGTCACAGCAATTCACAAACTGGACGTATAATAAAGGACAACTATCGTCCAAAAATCTGTTGAGGGAAGGCAACGAGGCGCACTTGAAAGCGAGGCAGAATAGCAGGAAACAGATTTCAAGAGGTACGTTGGAATCGCCTTTAAAGCACAGGAAGAGGGGCACAACTTCGACAATGATGCACTTGGCCAAAAAGGGCGTATGTGTTTTCTCCTGAATATATTCAGGAGAAAACACATACGCCCTTTTTGGCCAAGCAAGCAAGCGGGCAATGCAAATCTGCACTACAAAGAAGTATCACTTCCCACCGTTCAAAAGGGACATCCACAAAATGTGTACAAACCAGAAAGGAAAGACAGGCCCTGGAGAACAGGGAGCCTTGTTATGCTGATGGGCGGGATGTAAATTGCCAACTGCCTCTCTGGAGGAGTACATTGTGTTCCCTAAAACAAGTAAAGAGCAGAGCTACAGCGCCAAGGGCACTTCCAGTCTAGGGAATATACCTTGGGAAAACTGAAAATCAATAAGACAGAGCCACCCCAAACTTTAGGGCTGCACTGCTTGCAAGGACCTCAACTTGGGTACACTTTAAATATCCCAGGAAATATAAAAATGGTTCAAAAAATTGTGGTACTTACGTACGATGGAATATCCCTCAGCCATGAAATCAATGTCATAAGACCAGTAGCAGCAAAATGGGTGGATTCAGGTACGATGATTCTAAGTGAAATAAGTCACACAGAAAAAGAAACTTATCATAAGATATCACTTATGAAGATCCTGTAAACATGGCTACACTTGAACTGAGTTAGGAAAGAGAACAGTGTCTCACATTTAGAAAACACTCTTATGCCTGCTTAAGGGGGAAGGAGAGGTGGGGTGATGCATAAAACCAGAGTTTGATATAAGCACAGGTACCGTTCCAAAAACCAACTATGGAATAGACAAGACCTACACCTTCCTCAGTGAAAGGGACTCAAAACCCCATATTTCCCGCAGAGGAATATATCTGACTAGTAAGAATCTTAAAACCTATGTATTGATATGTCTCCATAAGGGAATCAAGTGTGTCTAGACTGGCATAAACATGGCAGCGAGAATCAGCTCAAACCCACTATAAAAAGGAATTTCAAAAACAAAACAAAAAAACTGGGAAATTCTTTACAATTCCTTCAGGGTCTCTGATGAAACATGGAATGACCCTATCTACAACGACAGCTGGATGTGGCATAAGGCTGGACACTTGGGACTGAGAGGATTGGTGAGATTGGGTGAGCAAATGCAGACCCTTTAAAGCAATAATGCATGGCACCCATTCCATGGGTCCCAACTCTCCAGGTTGAAGGGAATATTACTACAGTTATAACATGTACGGGAAACCTAGAGAACGGACACACTGTGAATACAAAAGGTTTCTAAAATTCAAAGAATAGTCCCTCTCCTGGTGCTCCGGTTTGACTTTCCATCTGCTTTACTATCAACCTCCCAACTTGGAGAGACAGCTCCTTTAACCTCCTGGTTCGCACAGGTTGCCAATTTGGCAGAGGATGAAAGGGAAGAGGGAGAACCAATGAGAGAGTAGCTGTTAGGCATTTGGACGGGCACATATCACTTGAACTTCCCGGCAGGAAGAAGAATTAACCAAAGTCTCAGCCACCCACCGGAATCAGTATAGGTCCTGAACCAAAATTTTGGACTTGCGGTCAGCTCACCTAAAACGAGTTGAAAAATGGAGCTCAGGGGCACAGCAATTCACAAACTGGCCGAGTAATAAAGGACAACTATCTTCCAAAAATCTGTTGAGGGAAGGCAACGAGGCGGACTTGAAAGCGAGGCAGAATAGCAGGAAACAGATTTCAAGAGGTACGTTGGAATCGCCTTTAAAGCACAGGAAGAGGGGCACAACTTCGACAATGATGCACTTGGCCAAAAAGGGCGTATGCGTTTTCTCCTGAATATATTCAGGAGAAAACGCATACGCCCTTTTTGGCCAAGCAAGCAAGCGGGCAATGCAAATCTGCACTACAAAGAAGTATCACTTCCCACCGGTCAAAAGGGACATCCACAAAATGTGTACAAACCAGAAAGGCAAGACAGGCCCTGGAGAACAGGGAGCCTTGTTATGCTGATGGGCGGGATGTAAATTGCCAACTGCCTCTCTGGAGGAGTGCACTGTGTTCCCTAAAACAAGTAAACAACAGAGCTACAGAGCCAAGGGCACTTCCAGTCTAGGAAATATACCTTGGGAAAACTGAAAATCAATAAGACAGAGCCACCCCAAAATTTAGGGCTGCACTGCTTACAAGGACCTCAACTTGGGTACACCTTAAATATCCCAGGAAATATAAAAATGGTTCAAAAAATTGTGGTACTTACGTACGATGGAATATCCCTCAGCCATGAAATCAATGTCATAAGACCAGTAGCAGCAAAATGGGTGGATTCAGGTACGTTGATTCTTAGTGAAATAAGTCACACAGAAAAAGAAACTTATCATAAGATATCACTTATGAAGATCCTGTAAACATGGCTACACTTGAACTGAGTTAGGAAAGAGAACAGTGTCTCACATTTAGAAAACACTCTTATGCCTGCTTAAGGGGGAAGGAGAGGTGGGGTGATGCATAAAACCAGAGTTTGATATAAGCACAGGTACCGTTCCATAAATCAACTATGGAATAGACAAGACCTACATCTTCCTCAGTGAAAGGGACTCAAAACCCCATATTTCCCGCAGAGGAATATATCTGACTAGTAAGAATCTTAAAACCTATGTATTGATATGTCTCCGTAAGGGAATCAACTGTGTCTAGACTGGCATTAACATGGCAGCGAGAATCAGCTCAAACCCACTATAAAAAGGAATTTCAAAAACAAAACAAAAAAACTGGGAAATTCTTTACAATTCCTTCAGGGTCTCTGATGAAACCTGGAATGACCCTATCTACAACGACAGCTGGATGTGGCATAAGGAGGGACACTTGGGACTGAGATGATTGGTGAGATTGGGTGAGCAAATGCAGACCCTTTAAAGCACAAATGCCTGGCACCCATTCCATGGGTCCCAACTCTCCAGGTTGAAGGGAATATTACTACAGCTATAACATGTACGGGAAACCTAGGGAACGGACACACTGTGAATACGAAAGGTTTCTAAACCTGAACAAATAGTCCCTCTCCTGGTGCTCCAGTTTGACTTTCCATCTGCTTTACTATCAACCTCCCAAATTGGAGAGACAGCCCCTTTAACCTCCTGGTTCGCACAGGTTGCCAATTGGGCAGAGGATGAAAGGGAAGAGGGAGAACCAATGAGAGAGTAGCTGTTAGGCATTTGGACGGGCACATATCACTCTAATTTCCCGGCAGGAAGAAGTATTAACCAAAGTCTCAGCCCCCCTCCGGGAACCAGCATAGGTCCTGGACCAAAATTTTGGACTTGCGGTCAGCTCACCAAAAACGAGTTGAAAAATGGTGCTCAGAGTCACAGCAATTCACAAACTGGACGTATAATAAAGGACAACTATCGTCCAAAAATCTGTTGAGGGAAGGCAACGAGGCGCACTTGAAAGCGAGGCAGAATAGCAGGAAACAGATTTCAAGAGGTACGTTGGAATCGCCTTTAAAGCACAGGAAGAGGGGCACAACTTCGACAATGATGCACTTGGCCAAAAAGGGCGTATGTGTTTTCTCCTGAATATATTCAGGAGAAAACGCATACGCCCTTTTTGGCCAAGCAAGCAAGCGGGCAATGCAAATCTGCACTACAAAGAAGTATCACTTCCCACCGGTCAAAAGGGACATCCACAAAATGTGTGAAAACCAGAAAGGCAAGACAGGCCCTGGAGAACAGTGAGCCTTGTTATGCAGATAGGCGTGATGTAAATTGCCAACTGCCTCTCTGGAGGAGTACATTGTGTTCCCTAAAACAAGTAAAGAAGAGAGCTACAGAGCCAAGGGCACTTCCAGTCTAGGGAATATACCTTGGGAAAACTGAAAATCAATAAGACAGAGCCACCCCAAAATTTAGGTCTGCACTGCTTACAAGGACCTCAACTTGGGTACACCTTAAATATCCCAGGAAATATATAAATGGTTCTAAAAATTGTGGTACTTACGTATGATGGAATATCCCTCAGCCATGAAATCAATGTCATAAGACCAGTAGCAGCAAAATGGGTGGATTCAGGTACGATGATTCTAAGTGAAATAAGTCACAGAGAAAAAGAAACTTATCATAAGACATCACTTATGAAGATCCTGTAAACATGGCTACACTTGAACTGAGTTAGGAAAGAGAACAGTGTCTCACATTTAGAAAACACTCTTATGCCTGCTTAAGGGGGAAGGAGAGGTGGGGTGATGCATAAAACCAGAGTTTGATATAAGCACAGGTACCGTTCCATAAATCAACTATGGAATAGAAAAGACCTACACCTTCCTCAGTGAAAGGGACTCAAAACCCCATATTTCCCGCAGAGCAATATATCTGACTAGTAAGAATCTTAAAACCTATGTATTGATATGTCTCCGTAAGGGAATCAAGTGTGTCCAGACTGGAATTAACATGGCAGTGAGAATCAGCTCAAACCCAGTATAAAAAGGAATTTCAAAAACAAAACAAAAAAACTGGGAAATTCTTTACAATTCCTTTAGGGTCTCTGATGAAACCTGGAATGACCCTATCTACAACGACAGCTGGATGTGGCATAAGGAGGGACACTTGGGACTGAGATGATTGGTGAGATTGGGTGAGCAAATGCAGACCCTTAAAAGCACAAATGCCTGGCACCCATTCCATGGGTCAAACTCTCCAGGTTGAAGGGAATATTACTACAGATATAACATGTACTGGAAACCTAGAGAACGGACACACTGTGAATATGAAAGGTTTCTAAAACTCAACGAATATTCCCTCTCCTGGTGCTCCGGATTGACTTTCCATCTGCTTTACTATCAACCTCCCAACTTGGAGAGACAGCCCCTTTAACCTCCTGGTTCGCACAGGTTGCCAATTTGGCAGAGGATGAAAGGGAAGAGGGAGAACCAATGAGAGAGTAGCTGTTAGGCATTTGGACGGGCACATATCACTATAACTTCCCGGCAGGAAGAAGAATTAACCAAAGTCTCAGCCACCCACAGGGAACCAGCATAGGTCCTGAACCAAAATTTTGGACTTGCGGTCAGCTCACAAAAAACGAGTTGAAAAATGGAGCTCAGGGGCACAGCAATTCACAAACTGGCCGAGTAATAAACGACAACTATCGTCCAAAAATCTGTTGAGGGAAGTCAATGAGGAGGAATTGAAAGCGAGGCAGAATAGCAGGAAACAGATTTCAAGAGGTACGTTGGAATCGCCATTAAAGCACAGGAAGAGGGGCACAACTTCGACAATGATGCACTTGGCCAAAAAGGGCGTATGTGTTTTCTCCTGAATATATTCAGGAGAAAACACATACGCCCTTTTTGGCCAAGCAAGCAAGCGGGCAATGCAAATCTGCACTACAAAGAAGTATCACTTCCCACCGTTCAAAAGGGACATCCACAAAATGTGTACAAACCAGAAAGGAAAGACAGGCCCTGGAGAACAGGGAGCCTTCTTATGCTGATGGGCGGGATGTAAATTGCCAACTGCCTCTCTGGAGGAGTACATTGTGTTCCCTAAAACAAGTAAAGAGCAGAGCTACAGCACCAAGGGCACTTCCAGTCTAGGGAATATACCTTGGGAAAACTGAAAATCAATAAGACAGAGCCACCCCAAACTTTAGGGCTGCACTGCTTGCAAGGACCTCAACTTGGGTACACTTTAAATATCCCAGGAAATATAAAAATGGTTCAAAAAATTGTGGTACTTACGTACGATGGAATATCCCTCAGCCATGAAATCAATGTCATAAGACCAGTAGCAGCAAAATGGGTGGATTCAGGTACGATGATTCTAAGTGAAATAAGTCACACAGAAAAAGAAACTTATCATAAGATATCACTTATGAAGATCCTGTAAACATGGCTACACTTGAACTGAGTTAGGAAAGAGAACAGTGTCTCACATTTAGAAAACACTCTTATGCCTGCTTAAGGGGGAAGGAGAGGTGGGGTGATGCATAAAACCAGAGTTTGATATAAGCACAGGTACCTTTCCAAAAACCAACTATGGAATAGACAAGACCTACACCTTCCTCAGTGAAAGGGACTCAAAACCCCATATTTCCCGCAGAGGAATATATCTGACTAGTAAGAATCTTAAAACCTATGTATTGATATGTCTCCATAAGGGAATCAAGTGTGTCTAGATGGGCATAAACAGGGGAGCGAGAATCAGCTCACACCCACTATAAAAAGGAATTTCAAAAACAAAACAAAAAAACTGGGAAATTCTTTTCAATTCCTTCAGGGTCTCTGATGAAACCTGGATTGACCCTATCTACTACGACAGCTGGATGTGGCATAAGTCTGGACACTTGGGACTGAGAGGATTGGTGAGATTGGGTGACCAAATGCAGACCCTTTAAAGCAATAATGCATGGCACCCATTCCATGTGTCACAACACTCCAGGTTGAAGGGAATATTACTACAGCTATAACATAAAAAGGAAACCTAGAGAACGGACACTCTGTGAATACGAAAGGTTTCAAAAACTCAACGAATAGTCCCTCTCCTGGTGCTCCGGTTTGACTTTCCACCTGCTTTACTATCAACCTCCCAACTTGGAGAGACAGCCCCTTTAACCTCCTGATTCACACAGGTTGCCAATTTGGCAGAGGATGAAAGGGAAGAGGGAGAACCAATGAGAGTGTAGTTGTTAGGCATTTGGACGGGCACATATCACTCTAACTTCCCGGCATGAAGAAGAATTAACCAAAGTCTCAGCCCCCCACCGGGAACCAGTGTAGATCCTGAACCAAAATTTTGGACTTGCGCTCAGCTCACAAAATAACGAGTTGAAAAATGGAGATCAGGTGCACAGCAATTCACAAACTGGCAGGGTGATAAATGACAACTATCGTCAAAAAATCTGTTAAGGGAAGGCAACGAGGCAGACTTGAAAGTGACGCAGAATAGCAGGAAACAGATTTCAAGAGGTACCTTGGAATCGCCTTTAAAGCACAGGAAGAGGGACACAACTTCGACAATGATGCACTTGGCCAAAAAGGGTGTATGTTTTTCTCCTGTATATATTCAGGAGAAAACGCATACACCCTTTTTGGCTAAGCAAGCAAGCAGGGAATGCAAATCTGCACTACAAAGATGTATCACTTCCCACCGGTCAAAAGGGACATCCACAAAATGTGTAAAAACCAGAAAGGCAAGACAGGCCCTGGAGAACAGGCAGCCTTGTTATGCTGATGGGCGGGATGTAAATTGCCAGCTGACTCTCTGGAGGAGTGCATTGTGTTCCCTAAAACAAGTAAACAACAGAGCTACAGAGCCAATGGCACTTCCAGTCTAGGGAATATACCTTGGGAAAACTGAAAATCAATAAGACAGAGCCACCCCAAAATTTAGGGCTGCACTGCTTACAAGGACCTCAACTTGTGTACAACTTAAATATCCCAGGAAATATAAAAACGGTTCAAAAAATTGTGGTACTTACGTACGATGGAATATCCCTCAGCCATGAAGTCAATGTCATAAGACCAGTAGCAGCAAAATGGGTGGATTCAGGTACGATGATTCTAAGTGAAATAAGTCACACAGAAAAAGAAACTTATCATAAGATATCACTTATGAAGATCCTGTAAACATGGCTACACTTGAACTGAGTTATGAAAGAGAACAGAGTCTCACATTTAGAAAACACTCTTATGCCTGCTTAAGGGGGAAGGAGAGGTGGGGTGATGCATAAAACCAGGGTTTGATATAAGCACAGGTACCGTTCCAAAAACCAACTATGGAATAGTCAAGACCTACACCTTCCTCAGTGAAAGGGACTCAAAACCCCATATTTCCCGCAGAGGAATATATCTGACTAGTAAGAATATTAAAACCTATGTATTGATATGTCTCCGTAAGGGAATCAAATGTGTCTAGACTGGCATAAACATGGCAGCGAGAATCAGCTCAAACCCACTATAAAAAGGAATTTCAAAAACAAACAAAAAAACTGGGAAATTCTTTACAATTCCTTCAGGGTCTCTGATGAAACCTGGAATGGCCCTATCTACAATACACCTGGATGTGGCATAAGGCTGGACACTTGGGACTGAGAGGATTGGTGAGATTGGGTGAGCAAATGCAGACCCTTTAAAGCACAAATGCCTGGCACCCATTCCATGGGTCCCAACTCTCCAGGTTGAAGGGAATATTACTACAGGTATAACATGTATGGGATACCTAGAGAAGAGACACACTGTGAATACTAAAGGTTTCTAAACCTCAACGAATAATCCCTCTCCTGGTGCTCTGGTTTGACTTTCCATCTGCGTTACTATCAATCTCCCAACTTGGAGAGACAGCCCCTTTAACCTCCTGGTTCGCACAGGTTTTCAATTTCGCAGTGGATGAAAGGGAAGAGGGAGAACCAATGAGAGAGTAGCTGTAAGGCATTTGGACGGGCACATATCTCTCTAACTTCCCGGCAGGAAGAAGAAGTAACCAAAGTCTCAGCCCCCCACCTGGAACCAGCATAGTTCCTGAACCAAAATTTTGGACTTGCGGTAAGCTCACAAAAAACGAGTTGAAAAATGGAGCTCAGGGGCACAGCAATTCACAAACTGGCAGAGTAATAAAGGACAACTATCGTCCAAAAATCTGTGAACGCTAGGCAACGAGGCGGACTTGAAAGCGAGGCAGAATAGCAGGAAACAGATTTCAAGAGGTACGTTGGAATCGCCTGTAAAGCAGAGGAAGAGAGGCACAACTTCGAAAATGATGCACTTGGCCAAAAAAGGCGTATGCGTTTTCCTCTGAATATATTCAGGAGAAAACGCATACGCCTTTTTTGGCCAAGCAAGCAAGTGGGCAATTCAAATCTGCACTACAAAGAAGTATCACTTCCCACCAGTCAAAAGGGACTTCCAGAAAATGTGTAAAAACCAGAAAGGAAAGAGAGGCCCTGTAGAACAGGGAGCCTTGATATGCTGATGGGCGGGATGTAAATTGCCAACTGCCTCTCTGGAGGAGTGCATTGTGTTCCCTAAAAGAAGTAAACAACAGAGCTACAGAGCCAAGGGCACTTCCAGTCTAGGGAATATACCTTGGGAAAACTGAAACTCAAAAAGACACAGCCAGCCCAAAATTTAGGGCTGCACTGCTTAGAGACACCTCAACTTGGGTACAACATAAATATCCCAGGAAATATAAAAACGGTTCAAAAAATTGTGGTACTTACGTAAGATGGAATATCCCTCAGCCATTAAATCAATGTCATAAGACCAGTAGTAGCAAAATGAGTGGATTCAGGTACAATGATTCTAAGTGAAATTAGTCACACAGAAAAAGAAACTTATCATAAGATATCACTCATGAAGATCCTGTAAACATGGCTACACTTGAACTGAGTTAGGAAAGAGAACAGAGTCTCACATTTAGAAAACACTCTTATGCCTGTTTAAGGGGGAAGGAGAGGTGGGGTGATGCATAAAACCAGAGTTTGATATAAGCACAGGTACCGTTCCAAAAACCAACTATGGAATAGACAAGACCTACACCTTCCTCAGTGAAAGTTACTCAAAACCACATATTTCCCGCAGAGGAATATATCTGACTAGTAAGAATCTTAAAACCTATGTATTGATATGTCACTAAGGGAATCAAGTGTGTCTAGACTGGCATAAACATGTCACCGAGAATCAGCTCAAACCCACTATAAAAGGAATTTCAAAAACAAAACAAAATAAACAGGAAAATTCTTTACAATTCCTTCAGGGTCTCTGATGAAACCTGGAATGACCCTTTCTACAATGACAGCTGGATGTGGCATAAGGCTGGACACTTGGGACTGAGAAGATTGGTGAGATGGCGTGAGCAAATGCAGACCCTTAAAAGCAAAAATGCATGGCACCCATTCCATGGGTCCCAACTCTCCAGGTTGAAGGGAATATTAGTATAGCTATAACATGTATGGGAAACGTAGAGAATGGACACACTGTGAAAATGAAAGATTTCTAAAACTCAACAAATAGTCCCTCTCCTGGTGCTCAGGTTTGACTTTCCACCTGCTTTACTATCAACCTCCCAACTTGGAGAGACAGCCCCTTTAACCTCCTGGTTCGCACAGGTTGCCAATTTGGCAGAGGATGAAAGGGAAGAGGGAGAACCAATGAGAGAGTAGCTCTTAGGCATTTGGACGGGCACATGTAACTCTAATTTTCCGGCAGGAAGAAGAATTAACCATAGCCTCAGCCACCAACCAGGAACCAGTATAGGTCCTGAACAAAACATTTGGACTTGCGGTCAGCTCACAAAAAACGAGTTTAATAATAGAGCTCAGGGGCACAGCAATTCACGAACTGGCAGAGTAATAAAAGACAACTATCATCCAAAAATCTGTTGAGGGAAGGCAACGAGGCGGACTTCAAAGCCAGGCAAAATAGCAGGAAACAGATTTCGAGAGGTACGTTGGAATCGCCTTTAAAGCACAGGAAGACGGGCACAACTTCAACAATGGTCCACTTGGCCAAAAAGGGCATATGCGTTTTCTCCTGAATATATTCAGGAGAAAACGCATACGCCCTTTTTGGCCAAGCAAGCAAGCGGGCAATGCAAATCTGCACTACAAAGAAGTATCACTTCCCACGGGTCAAAAGGGACATCCACAAAATGTGTAAAAACCAGAAAGGCAAGACAGGCCCTGGAGAACAGGGAGCCTTGTTATGCTGATGGGCGGGATGTAAATTGCCAACTGCCTCTCTGGAGGAGTGCATTGTGTTCCCTAAAACAAGCAAACAACAGAGCTACAGAGCCAAGGGCACTTCCAGTCTAGGGAATATACCTTGGGAAAACTGAAAATCAATAAGACAGAGCCACCCCAAAATATAGGGCTGCACTGCTTACAAGGACCTCAACTTGGGTACACCTTAAATATACCATGAAATATAAAAATGGTTCAAAAAATTGTGGTACTTACGTATGATGGAATATCCCTCAGACATGAAATCAATGTCATAAGTCCAGTAGCAGCAAAATGGGTGGATTCAGGTGCGATGATTCTAAGTGAAATAAGTCACACAGAAAAAGAAACTTATCATAAGATATCACTTATGAAGATCCTGTAAACATGGCTACACTTGAACTGAGTTAGGAAAGAGCACAGAGTCTCACATTTAGAAAACACTCTTATGCCCGCTTAAGGGGGAAGGTGAGGTGGGGTGATGCATAAAACCAGAGTTTGATATAAGCACAGGTACCGTTCCAAAAACCAACTATGGAATAGACAAGACCTACACCTTCCTCAGTGAAAGGGAATCAAAACCCCATATTTCCCGCAGAGGAATATATCTGACTAGTAAGAATCTGAAAACCTATGTATTGATATGTCTCCATAAAGGAATCAAGTGTGTCTAGACTGGCATAAACATGGCAGCGAGAATCAGCTCAAACCCACTATAAAAAGAATTTCAAAAACAAAACAAAAAAACTGGGAAATTCTTTACAATTACTTCAGGGTCACTGAGGAAACCTGGAATGACCCTATCTACAATGACAGCTGGATGAGGCATAATGCTGGACACTTGGGGCTGAGAGGATTGGTGAGATTGGGTGAGCAAATGCAGACCCTTTAAAGCAGAAATGCCTGGCACCCATTCCATGGGACCCAACTCTCCAGGTTTAAGGGAATATTACTACAGCTATAACATGTACGGGAAACCTAGAAAACGGACACAATGTGAATACGAAAGGTTTCTAAAACTCAACGAATAGTCCCGCTCCTGGTGCTCCTGTTTGACTTTCCATCTGCTTTACTATCAACCTCCCAACTTGGAGAGACAGCCCCTTTAACCTACTGGTTCACACAGGTTTCCATTTTGGCAGAGGATGAAAGGGAAGCGGGAGAACCAATGAGAGAGTAGCTGTTAGGCATTTGGACGGTCACATATCACTTTAATTTCCCGGCAGGAAGAAGAATTAACCAAAGTCTTAGCCACCCACCGGGAACCAGCATAGGTCCTGAACCAAATTTTTAAACATGCGGTCAGCTCACAAAAACGAGTTGAAAAATGGAGCTCAGGGGCACAGCAATTCACAAACTGGCCGAGTAATAAAGGACAACTATCGTCCAAAAATCTGTTGAGGGAAGGCAACGAGGCAGACTTGAAAGCGAGGCAGAATAGCAGGAAACAGATTTCAAGAGGTACGTTGGAATCGCCTTTAAAGCACAGGAAGAGGGGCACAACTTCGACAATGATGCCCTTGGCCAAAAAGGGCGTATGCGTTTTCTCCTGAATATATTCAAGAGAAAACGCATACGCCCTTTTTGGCCAAGCAAGCAAGCCGGCAATGCAAATCTGCACTACAAAGAAGTATCACTTCCCACCGGTCAAAAGGGACATCCACAAAATGTGTAAAAACCAGAAAGGCAAGACAGGCCCTGGAGAACAGGGAGCCTTGTTATGCTGATGGGCGGGATGTAACTTGACAACTGCCTCTCTGGAGGAGTGCATTGTGTTCCCTAAAACAAATAAACAACAGAGCTACAGAGCCATGGGCACTTCCAGTCTAGGGAATATACCTTGGGAAAACTGAAAATCATTAAGACAGAGCCACCCCAAAATTTAAGGCTGAACTGCTTACAAGGACCTCAACTTGGGTACACCTTAAATATCCCAGGAAATATAAAAATGCTTCAAAAAATTGTGGTACTTACGTACGATGGAATATCCCTCAGCCATGAAATCAATGTCATAAGACCAGTAGCAGCAAAATGGGTGGATTCAGGTACGCTGATTCTAAGTGAAATAAGTCACAGAGATAAAGAAACTTATCATAAGATATCACTTATGATGATCCTGTAAACATGGCTACACGTGAACTGAGTTAGGAAAGAGAACAGTGTCTCACATTTAGAAAACACTCTTATGCCTGCTTAAGGGGGAAGGAGAGGTGGGGTGATGCATAAAACCAGAGTTTGATATAAGCACAGGTACCGTTCCAAAAACCAACTATGGAATAGACAAGACCTACACCTTCCTCAGTGAAAGGGACTCAAAACCCCATATTTCCCGCAGAGGAATATATCTGACTAGTAAGAATCTTAAAACCTATGTATTGATATGTCTCCGTAAGGGAATCAAGTGTGTCTAGACTGGCATAAACATGGCAGCGAGAATCAGCTCAAACCCACTATAAAAGGAATTTCAAAAACAAAACAAAAAACTGGGAAATTCTTTACAATTCCTTCAGGGTCTCTGATGAAACCTGGAATGACCCTATGTACAACGACAGCTGGATGTGGCATAAGGCTGGACACTTGGGTCTGAGACGATTGGTGAGATTGGGTGAGAAAATTCAGACCCTTTGAGTCACAAATCCCTGGCAGACATTCCATGGGTCCCAACTCTCCAGGTTGAAGGGAATATTACTACAGATATAACATGTAAGGGAAAAATAGAGAATGGACAAACTGTGAATATGAAAGGTTTCTAAAACTCAACGAATAGTCCCTCGCCTGTTGCTCCGGTTTGATTTTCCAACTGCTTTTCTATCAATCTCCCAACTTGGAGAAACAGCCCCTTTAACCTCCTGGTTCGCACAGGTTGCCAATTTGGCAGAGGATGAAAGGGAAGAAGGAGAACCAGTGAGAGAGTAGCTCTAAGGCATTTGGACGGGCACATGTCACTCTAGTTTCCCAGCAGGAAGAAGAATTTACCAAAGTCTCAGCCACCCACCGGGAACCAGTATAGGTCCTGAACCACAATTTTGGACTTTCGGTCAGCTCACAAAAAACAAGTTGAAAAATGGAGCTAAGGGGCACAGCAATTCACAAACTGGCAGAGTAATAAAGACAACTATTGTCCAAAAATCTGTTGAGGGAAGGCAACGAGGTGGACTTGAAAGCTAGGCAGAACAGCAGGAAACAGATTTCAAGTTGTACATTGGAATTGACTTTAAAGCACAGGACGAGGGGCACAACTTCAACAATGTTGCACTTGAGCAAAAAGGGCATATGCGTTTTCTCCTGAATATATTCAGGAGAAAATGCATACGCCCTTTTTAGCCAAGCAATCAAGCGGGAAATGCAAATCTGCACTACAAAGAAGTATCACTTCCGACTGTTCAAAAGGGACATCCACAAAATGTGTAAAATCCAGAAAGGCAAGACAGGCCCCGGAGAACAGGGAGGCTTGTTTTGCTGATGGGCGGGTTGTAAACTGCCAACTGCATCTCTGGAGGAGTGCATTGTGTTCCCTAAAACAAGAAAACAACAGAGCTACAGAGCCAAGGGCACTTCCAGTCTAGGGAATATACCTTGGGAAACCTGAAAATCAATAAGACAGATCCACCACAAAATTTAGGGGTGCACTGCTTACAAGAACCTCAACTTGGGTACACCTTAAATATCCCAGGAAAGATAAAAATGGTTCAAAAATTTGTGGTACTTCCGTACGATGGAATATCCCTCAGCCATGCAATCAATGGCATAAGACCAGTAGCAGCAAAATGAGTGGATTGATGTATGATGCTTCTAAGTGAAATAAGTCACACAGAAAAAGAAACTTATATTAAGATATCACTTATGAAGATCCTATAAACATGGCTACAGTTGAACTCAGTTAAGAAAGAGAACAGAGTCTCATTTTGGAAAACAATCTGATGCCTGCTTATGGGGGAATGAGAGGTGGGGTGATGCATAATACCAGAGTTTGATATAAGCACAGGTACCGTTCCAAACACAAACAATGGAATAGACAAGACCTACTCCTTCGTCAATGAAAGGGACCCGAGGCATCTGTGAGTAACCGTGAGCTGAGCCCCAGGCCAGCTGCTGTTGAACTTTTCCTACCCTTCCCAGGTAAAACACCTGAATATGTACAAGGGCTTGAAAGCCTAGAGGAAGGGGCGTGGAGCCACACCAGCGACAGCACACAGGCCAACTTGGTGCCTGCAGGCCAGCGAGTATGGTCCTGGCCCTGGGCGCTCTTCTGGAAGCTTTCCATTGCCCTGCCTGAGATACCCCTCCTGTCCCGGCCCCCACTGCTTTTTTCCTTCCTCACCTCTGTCCGGAGAGAAATTCCAGCGGAAGGTATGGGTGACACATCCTCTTCATTACAGGTGGAAGCCTGGCAACTCCTGCAGAAAGTCCAGCAGAGACCCACTCACACCGGGCCACCCACAAAGCCGTGTCCCCTCACTCCCTCCCACCAGCACAGCCCCGACACTGCTGACCGGGCAGCGAATATGGAGTCAGGCACAGCTTCAGGGGCTATTGCTGCCTGCAGCGCTGTTTATATTGACCTCAACCCAGGCACACCTGGGGAGGGCCGGCCGGCAGGGTCAGGCTACCCAGGTCAGCTAATCCTCAGCCCTCAGGGAATCACATTGTTGAAAATGGACCTCGCTAAGGCAGAATAGAAGCCAAGGAATAAAAGGACACAATGCCATTTGTAGCACCGTAGGTGTGTCTAGAGGTAAGCACGTGAGTTGTTGTAAGTCAGAAAGTGAAAGACACATATCATATCATATCTCTTATAGGTGTGACCGAAAAATGGATACCAGGGCAGATATTTCCACAGAGAAGGGCAATCACAGATTCATTCAACAAACTTATGGTTCACCAATGGAAAGGTGTGAGGATTGGTTTCATTATGATATTGGGGTTAACAGACATATACAAACACAGGTGACATATAGAATCACCAAAGACCTACAGAATACCAAGAGAAGACTACTCAACATTCTGTCATAAGGTACATGGGAAAAGGATCCCAGGAAGAACAGACATATGTGTATGTGTAAAAGAACCACATCTTCCACACCTACAACAAGCCAAACATTGTAATCAAATTTGCTGTAATAAAAAATAAAAAATTAAATTAAAAACACGAACAAGAAGTAGTGAGACAAACTTGAGGGGCTTTCTCCTGGCACATTCCATTCTAAATTCCAATCTAGAACACGACTTCCATTGAGGCTCTGTTGCCCCAGTAACCAGATTTGGTAAGGGAGACCTGCTGCCACCTTGTGGCCGTTTCACACAACTTCAGCTTTAATCCCAGCGCTAATGGTCAGTTGATATTCAAAATCATTGCAGGCCTGTAAATGACACCTGCCCTGAAAACAAATCCTGGGTTCATATATCGACCAAAAAATTCAAAGGACGTCCATATTTCAAAACGACAGTTTCAAAAGGCATATTTTACACACATTAGTGTTCTGCTTCTTTTCCTTTCTTTCTTTTTTTGTTAAAAAAACGGGAATGGCAAAAAGCATCCCTCAGAATGGGCGAAAATATTTGCAAACGAATCAATGGACAAAAGTTTAATCTCCAATATATATAAAGAGCACATGCAGCTTAATATTAAAAAAACAAACAACCCAATACAAAAATGGGCAGAAGATCTAAAGAGACGTTTCTTCAAAGAAGACACAGAGATGGCCAAGACGCCCATGAAAAGCTGCTCAATATCACTAATTATTAGAGAAATGCAAATCAAAACTACAATGAGGTATGACCTCACACCTGTTACAATTGGCATCATCAGAAAATCTACAAACAACGAATTCTGGGGAGGGTGTGGACAAAAGGATCCCTCTTCCACTAGTGGTGGAAATGTAAATTGATACAGTCACGATGGAGAACAGTATGGAGTTTCCTTAAAAAAACTAGAAATAGAATTACCATATGATCCAGCAATCCCACTTCTGGGCATATACCCAGATAAAACCATAAATCAAAAAGGCACATTCACCACAATGCTCATTTCAGCACTATTTACGATAGCCAGGTAATGGAAGCAACCTAAATACCCACAGACAGACGAATGGATAAAGATGTGGTACATATATAAAATGGAATATTACTCAGCCATAAGAAGGAATGAAACTGGGTCATTTGTAGAGACGTCGATGGATCTAGAGACTGTCATACAGAATGAAGTAAGTCAGAAAGAGACAAACAAATATTGTATATTAATGCATATATGTGGAACCTAGAAAAATGGTACAGATGAACTGGTTTGCAGGGAAGAAATGGAGACACAGAGGTAGAGAACACACGTATGGACACCAAGTGTGGGAAGCCATGGGGAGGTGGTGTTGGGGTGAGTTGGGAGATTGGGATTGACCTGTATACATGTATATGCATAAAATACATAACTAATAATAACCTGCTGTATAAAAAATAAATAAAATTAAATTTCAAAATTTTAAACAATAAAATTTAAAAATAAAACAGAAAAAAGTTCTTCCCTTCACACAGATGTATTTATATGAATGAATTATTCCCATGCTTATATCTATAAATACATAAAAGAGGAATAAAATCTAACTTGAACCAAAAAAGAAAAAAAAAACCTGAACCCACGAGTTAGACAGAGGAAAACACAATCAGGGCACTTGCTCCATCGGTAAACACTTCTGAAATTCTTCAGAGGTGGGGAATCATCTCCCATACAGGCAGCAGCCCACTCCTACGCAAGGAGCGTCCTCATTGCAAAGCGGGGGGCCATGCCGAGGCATCTGTGAGTAACCGTGAGCTGAGCCCCAGGCCAGCTGCTGTTGAACTTTTCCCACCCTTCCCAGGTAAAACACCTGAATATGTACAAGGGCTTGAAAGCCTAGAGGAAGGGCCGTGGAGCCACACCAGCGACAGCACGCAGGCCAACTTGGTGCCTGCAGGCCAGTCAGGATGGTCCTGGCCCTGGGCGCTCTTCTGGAAGCTTTCCATTGCCCTGCCTGAGATACCCCTCCTGTCCCGGCCCCCACTGCTTTTTTCCTTCCTCACCTCTGTCCGGAGAGAAATTCCAGCGGAAGGTATGGGTGACACATCCTCTTCATTACAGGTGGAAGCCTGGCAACTCCTGCAGAAAGTCCAGCAGAGACCCACTCACACCGGGCCACCCACAAAGCCGTGTCCCCTCACTCCCTCCCACCAGCACAGCCCCGACACTGCTGACCGGGCAGAGAATATGGAGTCAGGCACAGCTTCAGGGGCTATTGCTGCCTGCAGCGCTGTTTATATTGACCTCAACCCAGGCACACCTGGGGAGGGCCGGCCGGCAGGGTCAGGCTACCCAGGTCAGCTAATCCTCAGCCCTCAGGGAATCACATTGTTGAAAATGGACCTCGCTAAGGCAGAATAGAAGCCAAGGAATAAAAGGACACAATGCCATTTGTAGCACCGTAGGTGTGTCTAGAGGTAAGCACGTGAGTTGTTGTAAGTCAGAAAGTGAAAGACACATATCATATCATATCTCTTATAGGTGTGACCGAAAAATGGATACCAGGGCAGATATTTCCACAGAGAAGGGCAATCACAGATTCATTCAACAAACTTATGGTTCACCAATGGAAAGGTGTGAGGATTGGTTTCATTATGATATTGGGGTTAACAGACATATACAAACACAGGTGACATATAGAATCACCAAAGACCTACAGAATACCAAGAGAAGACTACTCAACATTCTGTCATAAGGTACATGGGAAAAGGATCCCAGGAAGAACAGACATATGTGTATGTGTAAAAGAACCACATCTTCCACACCTACAACAAGCCAAACATTGTAATCAAATTTGCTGTAATAAAAAATAAAAAATTAAATTAAAAACACGAACAAGAAGTAGTGAGACAAACTTGAGGGGCTTTCTCCTGGCACATTCCATTCTAAATTCCAATCTAGAACACGACTTCCATTGAGGCTCTGTTGCCCCAGTAACCAGATTTGGTAAGGGAGACCTGCTGCCACCTTGTGGCCGTTTCACACAACTTCAGCTTTAATCCCAGCGCTAATGGTCAGTTGATATTCAAAATCATTGCAGGCCTGTAAATGACACCTGCCCTGAAAACAAATCCTGGGTTCATATATCGACCAAAAAATTCAAAGGACGTCCATATTTCAAAACGACAGTTTCAAAAGGCATATTTTACACACATTAGTGTTCTGCTTCTTTTCCTTTCTTTCTTTTTTTGTTAAAAAAACGGGAATGGCAAAAAGCATCCCTCAGAATGGGCGAAAATATTTGCAAACGAATCAATGGACAAAAGTTTAATCTCCAATATATATAAAGAGCACATGCAGCTTAATATTAAAAAAACAAACAACCCAATACAAAAATGGGCAGAAGATCTAAAGAGACGTTTCTTCAAAGAAGACACAGAGATGGCCAAGACGCCCATGAAAAGCTGCTCAATATCACTAATTATTAGAGAAATGCAAATCAAAACTACAATGAGGTATGACCTCACACCTGTTACAATTGGCATCATCAGAAAATCTACAAACAACGAATTCTGGGGAGGGTGTGGACAAAAGGATCCCTCTTCCACTAGTGGTGGAAATGTAAATTGATACAGTCACGATGGAGAACAGTATGGAGTTTCCTTAAAAAAACTAGAAATAGAATTACCATATGATCCAGCAATCCCACTTCTGGGCATATACCCAGATAAAACCATAAATCAAAAAGGCACATTCACCACAATGCTCATTTCAGCACTATTTACGATAGCCAGGTAATGGAAGCAACCTAAATACCCACAGACAGACGAATGGATAAAGATGTGGTACATATATAAAATGGAATATTACTCAGCCATAAGAAGGAATGAAACTGGGTCATTTGTAGAGACGTCGATGGATCTAGAGACTGTCATACAGAATGAAGTAAGTCAGAAAGAGACAAACAAATATTGTATATTAATGCATATATGTGGAACCTAGAAAAATGGTACAGATGAACTGGTTTGCAGGGAAGAAATAGAGACACAGAGGTAGAGAACACACGTATGGACACCAAGTGTGGGAAGCCATGGGGAGGTGGTGTTGGGGTGAGTTGGGAGATTGGGATTGACCTGTATACATGTATATGCATAAAATACATAACTAATAATAACCTGCTGTATAAAAAATAAATAAAATTAAATTTCAAAATTTTAAACAATAAAATTTAAAAATAAAACAGAAAAAAGTTCTTCCCTTCACACAGATGTATTTATATGAATGAATTATTCCCATGCTTATATCTATAAATACATAAAAGAGGAATAAAATCTAACTTGAACCAAAAAAGAAAAAAAAAACCTGAACCCACGAGTTAGACAGAGGAAAACACAATCAGGGCACTTGCTCCATCGGTAAACACTTCTGAAATTCTTCAGAGGTGGGGAATCATCTCCCATACAGGCAGCAGCCCACTCCTACGCAAGGAGCGTCCTCATTGCAAAGCGGGGGGCCATGCCGAGGCATCTGTGAGTAACCGTGAGCTGAGCCCCAGGCCAGCTGCTGTTGAACTTTTCCCACCCTTCCCAGGTAAAACACCTGAATATGTACAAGGGCTTGAAAGCCTAGAGGAAGGGCCGTGGAGCCACACCAGCGACAGCACGCAGGCCAACTTGGTGCCTGCAGGCCAGTCAGGATGGTCCTGGCCCTGGGCGCTCTTCTGGAAGCTTTCCATTGCCCTGCCTGAGATACCCCTCCTGTCCCGGCCCCCACTGCTTTTTTCCTTCCTCACCTCTGTCCGGAGAGAAATTCCAGCGGAAGGTATGGGTGACACATCCTCTTCATTACAGGTGGAAGCCTGGCAACTCCTGCAGAAAGTCCAGCAGAGACCCACTCACACCGGGCCACCCACAAAGCCGTGTCCCCTCACTCCCTCCCACCAGCACAGCCCCGACACTGCTGACCGGGCAGAGAATATGGAGTCAGGCACAGCTTCAGGGGCTATTGCTGCCTGCAGCGCTGTTTATATTGACCTCAACCCAGGCACACCTGGGGAGGGCCGGCCGGCAGGGTCAGGCTACCCAGGTCAGCTAATCCTCAGCCCTCAGGGAATCACATTGTTGAAAATGGACCTCGCTAAGGCAGAATAGAAGCCAAGGAATAAAAGGACACAATGCCATTTGTAGCACCGTAGGTGTGTCTAGAGGTAAGCACGTGAGTTGTTGTAAGTCAGAAAGTGAAAGACACATATCATATAATATCTCTTATAGGTGTGACCGAAAAATGGATACCAGGGCAGATATTTCCACGGAGAAGGGCAATCACAGATTCATTCAACAAACTTATGGTTCACCAATGGAAAGGTGTGAGGATTGGTTTCATTATGATATTGGGGTTAACAGACATATACAAACACAGGTGACATATATAATCACCAAAGACCTACAGAATACCAAGAGAAGACCACTCAACATTCTGTCATAAGGTACATGGGAAAAGGATCCCAGGAAGAACAGACATATGTGTATGTGTAAAAGAACCACATCTTCCACACCTACAACAAGCCAAACATTGTAATCAAATTTGCTGTAATAAAAAATAAGAAATTAAATTAAAAACAGGAAGAAGAAGTAGTGAGACAAACTTGAGGGGCTTTCTCCTGGCACATTCCATTCTAAATTCCAATCTAGAACACGACTTCCATTGAGGCTCTGTTGCCCCAGTAACCAGATTTGGTAAGGGAGACCTGCTGCCACCTTGTGGCCGTTTCACACAACAGCAGCTTTAATCCCAGCGCTAATGGTCAGTTGATATTCAAAATCATTGCAGGCCTGTAAATGACACCTGCCCTGAAAACAAATCCTGGGTTCATATATCGACCAAAAAATTCAAAGGACGTCCATATTTCAAAACGACAGTTTCAAAAGGCATATTTTACACACAGTAGTGTTCTGCTTCTTTTTCTTTCTTTCTTTTTTTGTTAAAAAAATGGGAATGGCAAAAAGCATCCCTCAGAATGGGCGAAAATATTTGCAAACGAATCAATGGACAAAGGTTTAATCTCCAATATATATAAAGAGCTCATGCAGCTTAATATTAAAAAAACAAACAACCCAATACAAAAATGGGCAGAAGATCTAAAGAGACGTTTCTTCAGAGAAGACACAGAGATGGCCAAGACGCACATGAAAAGCTGCTCAATATCACTAATTATTAGAGAAATGCAAATCAAAACTACAATGAGGTATCACCTCACACCTGTTAGAATGGGCATCATCAGAAAATCTACAAACAACGAATTCTGGGGAGGGTGTGGACAAAAGGATCCCTCTTCCACTAGTGGTGGAAATGTAAATTGATACAGTCACGATGGAGAACAGTATGGAGTTTCCTTAAAAAACCTAGAAATAGAATTACCATATGATCCAGCAATCCCACTTCTGGGCATATACCCAGAGAAAACAATAAATCAAAAAGGCACATTCACCACAATGCTCATTTCAGCACTATTTACGATAGCCAGGTAATGGAAGCAACCTAAATACCCACAGACAGACGAATGGATAAAGATGTGGTACATATATAAAATGGAATATTACTCAGCCATAAGAAGGAATGAAACTGGGTCATATGTAGACACGTCGATGGATCTAGAGACTGTCATACAGAATGAAGTAAGTCAGAAAGAGAAAAACAAATATTGTATATTAATGCATATATGTGGAACCTAGAAAAATGGTACAGATGAACTGGTTTGCAGGGAAGAAATAGAGACACAGAGGTAGAGAACACACGTGTGGACACCAAGTGTGGGAAGCCATGGGGTGGTGGTGGTGGCATATGTTGGGAGATTGCGATTGACCTGTATACATGTATATGCATAAAATACATAACTAATAATAACCTGCTGTATAAAAATATAAATAAAATTAAATTTTAAAATTTTAAAAAATAAAATTTAAAAATAAAACAGAAAAAAGTTCTTCCCTTCACACAGATGTATTTATATGAATGAATTATTTCCATGCTTATATCAATAAATACATAAAAGAGGAATAAAATCTAACTTGAACCAAAAAAGGAAAAAAAACCTGAACCCACCAGTTATACAGAGGAAAACCCTATCAGGGCACTTGCTCCAGCGGTAAACAATTCTGAAATTGGTCAGAGGTGGGGAATCATCTCCCATACAGCCAGCAGCCCACCCCCCAAGCAAGGAGGGTCCTCATTGCAAAGCTGGGGGACCGTGCCAAGGCATCTGTGAGTAAACGTGAGCTGAGCCCCAGTCCTGCTGCAGCTGAACTCTTCCCACCCTTTCCAGGTAAAACACCTGAATATGTACAAGAACTTGCAAGCCTAGAGGAAGGGCTGTGGAGCCACACCAGCGACAGCACACAGGCCGACTTGGTGCCTGCTGGCCAGTCAGGATGGTCCTGGCCCCAGATGCTCTTCTGGAAGCTTTCCATTTCCCTGCCTGAGATACCCCTCCTGCCACGTTCCCCACTGCTTTTTTACTTCCTCACCTCTGCCTGGGGTGAAATTCCAGCGGCAAGTATGGGTGACACATCCTCTTCTTTAGCAGGTGGCAGCCTGGCAACTCCTGAAGAAAGTCCAGCAGAGCCCCACTCACACTGGGCCACCCACAAAGCCATGGCCCCTCACTCCCTCCCACCAGCACAGCCCCGGCACTGCCTACGGGGCAGAGAATATGGCGTCAGTCACAGCTACAAGGGCTCTCGCTCACTGGAGAGCTGTTTATATTGCCCTCAACCCAGGCACACCTGTGGAGGGTTGGCAGGCAGTTTCAGGCTGCCAAAATCAGCCTATCCTCACCCCTCAGGGGCTCACAGTTGCAGAAAATGAAACTTGCTAAACGGGCCAGGCCCTGGGAACAGGTGTGGGCTCTTGAGAGTCAGGATAGACAATGGGCTGCAGCTGCAGCTTGTTTTCTTATCATTTTATCTGGTCCATGAGTGGAAAACAACTTCAAGAAGACACTATCCTAATGAGAGGAACCCAGGAGTCAGGGAGAGGAGTGATGGTGGGTGGAGACAGAGGCCTGGTGCCCTGGCTGCAGTGGAAGTGTCTGGAAGACCAGGCAGAAAGAGCCTGCAGAGAGTGATAGCCATGGTCACAGACCTGTCAGAGCTGCTGTTTGTTAGTTCAAGTCCTGCTCTGAGGTGTTCTGTGTCAGCTGTGAGCGACAGGTGAGCTGGGGGTTCTCTGCAAGGTGGGCTATGTGCACAGTTCCTGTGTGTCCAGCCCTGCTGGGGTACCTGCCCAGGGGAGCTCCGTATCCTGGGAAGGGCCTGAGTAGGAGAGCCCCATGGGCTGCTGGGTAGCTGCAGAGGTGAGCTCCATACTCTGGGAGGGACTTGACCACGAGAGCCCCGTGGGCTGTGGGGTAGGGGTGCAGCCCAGGTGAGCTCCATATCCTGGGATTGGCCTGACCACGAGAGCCCCATGGGCTGCTGGAGACCTGGTAAAGGATATCAGGACAGTCAGTGAAGCCACCGAGGATATACATCCAGTAGCTCCTATTTCCTACTCCCTGCTGGTCATTCTACTTTCAACCAGGCCATGGCATTCTGTATTAGACTTCAATGATGCCTTCTTCTGTATTCCATTCATCTCAGAGTCACAAGAATTTTTGGCTTGTGAGTGGCAGGACACAACATGCAACAAAATCAATAATGCTGGGCCGTCCGGCCCCAATGGTTCAAAAATCCCCACACCATCATTGGGGAAATGTCCTCTAAAGAACTAAAAGTTCAACCTCTGTAAAAGGGAACCCTCCTTCAATATGCAGATGACATTCTGATCGCCAGGCCTACTAAAGACGCCTCTGAACTACCTAGCCAAGAAAGGATAGAAGGTGTCCAAGAAAAATGCTCAAATATCCCAGGCTAAGGTGACATGCCTGGGCTTCATTCTCACAGATATTCGGAGAAACGCATCCCAGGATAAGGAAGAAGCCATTTGCAGCCTTACCTCTTCTAAAACTAGAAGACAGCTTAGGGGTTCCTGGGGAGGCCAAGGTTTTCTGTATCTGGATCCCTAACTACAGTCTAATAGCTGGGCCTCTACATGAAACACTGACACGAAAAGATGATGATCCTTTTGAATAGAATCCAGAAGCAGCCTTTCAAGAATGGAAAGAGCAGTCAATACAGACCCTTGCCCAGGAACTCCCTAATTTAGCTAAACCCTTTGACCTTTACATACCCGGTCAAAGGTTAATCGCCCTTGGAGCCTTAGTGCAAAAACTGGGACCACTTGAAATGGAGCAACACAAGAATGCCCTTCAGGTATGATAAACTATGGTCACCAAGGGCTTTGCCCACCGACTCATCAGGCCAGGATACTGGGGTATCTAAAAAGCTGGAAATCAGCAGCCCGCAAGGCCAGCTCCCTCCTAAGGGAAAAGGACCCCACGTGGTGATCCTAACCACCCATCATGCCCTGAAGTTGCAGGGGTCGCTCTGTGGACACACTGACCTCGAGTGAGGAGGCCCTCCAACTCCAACCTCCAGAGAGATAAACGGGGGCAACGGGCCCCCAAGATGACTCATGTGACCATCACTTGACCTGGAGTTTCTCTCAGAAAACGACAAGACTGTGCCCCGAAAGAGCAGACTACTGCTTGCAGGACTTACTGCACCCAGAGGGGAGCTAATAAGCTTGGCGGGGTAAATGTATATCACGCTTTCACCATAGAAAACCCTACAGACACCGCGGTGATGGTGGCCAATATGACCGGCTGGACTGCTGGCTACTTCTAAAGGCCTTTGACTCAGTGGACGTCATGGTCCTGGATCACCACTGACCCTGGACTGTCTGGGAGTTGCGTGGGCAGGGCTCTGACACATGGTGCTGTTTGTACATTAATTCAGGGACCTAATTAAAGAAAGCACAGACTACTGGTCAGAGCATCTAGTCTGGCAAAAACTGTCAGCCTAAGGTCACCGAACATATGTGGGGTGGGTTGAAACCTGCCACCGCAGCATCTCTGCACCTCTCTTTCCTCGACCCTTAAAGGTCATTAGAATCTGTAACACTTCCAATGCTGGTGCTCAGGCGGACGAGAAGTGAGGCAGGAGGCCTTGGGACAATCAACCTCACCAGGAGGCTGGTGGGGAGACGTTTTGCCCCTCCCCCCATGTATCAGGGCTCCCACCACAGCATGAAGCAGTTACAAAAGAGGGGTCTGCACCCTCAACACCCCAAGAATAAGGAACGGAACAAAAAGCAGAGGAGGTGTTCGTCTCCGGCAACGTTCATTAAAAATTCCTGGGAGATAAAAAGAGAATCTGGGCAATTAAATAAAGTCTAACCTGTTTTTCCTTTGTGCTTTGTCTAATTTCACGTGCTCCTAGGGTTCCGCATGCAGAGGTCCCACACCCGGCACTTCAGACCCGATTTCCTAGTGCAGAATGGCTGGGTCGACACCTCAGCTAGCGGCGTCCCATGCAGACTCCGCGGCATAGAGCCTGAGTTGCAGCCAACGCAGTCCTCGAGAGCTCCATCCCCTCCCGCCCACTGACGCTGCCGGGGACCCTACACAGCAGCCCAGCCCACAGCCCATGGGGGAGTGCACGCTCTCACCTCTCCATTCTGTTTTCAAAATAATGTTTCCTTTGCTTCTGAACCAAACTCAGCCTTGATCTGTTGGCTCCAATGACACTGGGCACGGGGACTCCTGTTGGGGTCCACTCTGGAGGATCAGTAACAGAAATTGAGAACATTGTAACTTCAATGAACAGATGTGTGAGCCAAACTGTAGTTAACATAGAGCAGTGTATAATGCTCGGGTAAAATAAGATGTTTCTAAGACTTACATTTGATATTTCCATCACTTTCCTATAAGCAAGTTCAGTGAAGACGTCTGTCTTATTTGTCAGGTCAACATTAGAGAAATGAAGTGATTTATTTCCATGGATATACATCGAATACTCTTGGCTGAAGCTTCAATCTTGTTTTGAATGCTTTTCCATTGAAAATGATACCTCTCTTTCAGCTCCCCAATTTCTGAGAAGTATAAAATCTTATAATTTATTATTACCAAAGGGGAAAGGTAGGAGAAGGGATAAATTAACAGTTTGGGATTAACACATACACACTGCTATGTATAAAATAGATCATCAACAAGGAACTACTGTATAGCAGAGGGAACTACACTGAATATTTTGCAATAACCTATAAGGGGAAATAATCTGAAAAAGAATAGATATTTTTATTGACATCATCTATCAATGACAGATAAAATGTAACCTAAGCAAGGCCGATGGTGAGCGCTCTGACCCTGAAGATTTCAGTCATCTAAAGTTTGGGCTCTGCCTATTTCCCAAGGCCCTTAAAGGACATACGTGTAGCCGTAGCTTAAAAATTCCCCAGTTTGGGGTTCGGGGAGGCACTGATTTGGAAAAATCCCTGGTGTTCTCCTTACATGCACGGGACCCTTCCTAGAGCTAAAACATGCCTGTCACACCTAGAGGATGGTACACCGTTTGATCGGAAAGAGTTTGGAAAAGGCACCTCATCTCCTCATCGCCTGGTGCTCGGGTTCAACCCTCCAGCATCTTTCCTAACAATCTCCTCACTTGGGGATATCAGCACCGTCAACATCCTGTTGCACACAGTTTGGAATTTGTCCAGAGGATGAAGCGGAAGGATGAGAAAAATTTAAAGACATGTCTTAGGTGTTCGGACAGGCACATGCAACTCTAATTTCCAATCCAGAAGACAAATTCATCAAAGGCTAGAATTGCCCACGGAAACAGAATAGGGCTAGAGGAAATCCCGCTGTTTTGTGTCCAGTTTCCAAAAACACAAGTTGAAAAATGGAACTCAGGGGCACTAAAATTCATGAAACTGCAGAGTTGAAAATATCTATCGTTGAAAAATGTCTTGAGGTAAGTCACAGAAAAGGACTTGTAAGCAAGGGAGAGTGGCAGGAAACAGATTTGAAGAGGTAGAAAGGACTCCCCATTAAAGCACAAGAAAAGGGGCTGAACATCGCCAATGATGCAGTTGGCCAAAAAGGGTGTATGCATTTTTTCTGAATATATTCAAGTAAAGGCCATACACACTTTTTATCCAACCAAACAGGTGGGCACTGGAAATCAATATCACAAAATGTATCACTTCACATCAGTCAGAAGGGCCATCCACATAAAGTGTAAACACCAGAAATGCAGGACAGGGCGAGGAGAAAAGGGAGCCCTGTGAGGCTGATAGTGGAAATGTAATTTGCCAACGGCCACTCTGGAGAAGTGTATTGTGTTTGTAAAACATCTAAAAAATGAGCTACAGAGCATAGGGCACTTGCACTCATGGGCGTGTACCTTGGGAAAAACAAAAATCGACAGAAAACAGGCACCCGAACGTTTACCACCTCTCTGTTAAAAAGGGCCTCAACTTGGATAAAACCTAAATGTCCCTGGAAGGATAAAATGGATAAAAGAGATGGGGTACTTATGTAGAGTGGAATATTACTCATCCAGAAATCAATGAAATAAGGCCAGTTGTAACAACTCTGGAGGAGTTACATACGATCATTCTAAGTGACATATGTCAGAAAGAAAAAGACACATATCATAAGATGTCACTTAAAGGTGGAATCAAAAATGGCTACACATGAAATAAATTACAAAACAGAAACATAGTCAAATATGTAGAAAATAGACATAAGGCTGCTAAATGGGAAAGGTGGGGAATGGTGAGGTATTATCCAGGAGGTTGAAATTAGCAAAGATACCATTCCAAGTACCAAATTGAATAACTGACAAGGCCTACACGGTACCTCAAAGAACTGCACTCAGCCCACTCAAGTCACTGGAAAATAATACATATGACTGGTAAGCATCTGAAAAAGAAGTTATTGTTGTCTCACAGTACATGAATCAAGTGGATGTACAGCAGCAAAAAACAGAGCTTTGAAAATCAGCTGTAACCAATATAAAAATAAATTTAAAACTATTTATAAAAACAGTGAGACAGACAAAAATTCTTACAACTTTTGTTGAAGGGCTACGATGTAACATGGATTGAACACATGTAGACCCACAGCAGGATGATTATATAAGGCTGGAAGCTATGCACACTAAGAGATGTTAGAGAGGCTGGGTGAGGAAATGCAGACCTTTTAAAGTAATACTGCCTGGTACCCATTCCATGGGTCCCAAATCTGCAGGTTCAAGGGAATCTTCTGACAGCGAAAACATGCCTGGGAAACCGAGATGAATGTACACCGTGTGCTCAGGAAAGGTGTCTAAAATGCACCTCATTTTTGATCTCCTGCTGCTGGGGTTCGCCATTCCAGCCACATTACTAACAATCTCCCCACTTGGAGAATCAGCACCTTTAACCTCCTGTTTCACACAGTTTGCAATTTGTGCAGAGGATAAATGGGAAGAGGGGGAACCAATGAGAGATTAGCTGTAGGAGTTTTGACAGGCACATGTCACTCTAATTTCCCATTAGGAAGAAGAATTAACCAAAGGCTCAGCCTGCCTCCCCAAACCAGAATAGGGCCAGAAGTAATCCAATGGTTTGGCGGCCAGCTCACAAAAAAAGCGACTTGCAAAATGTAGCTCAGGAACAGACAATTCAAAGACCTGCAAAGATATAAATGATAACCAACGTCCAAAAATATATTCAGGTAAGGTAACGAAGAGGATCTGAATGAGAGGCAGAATTGCAGGAAACAGGTTTCAAAAGGTAGATTGTACTCACATTTAAAGCATATGAAAAGCAGCAGAATTTCTAAAATGATGCGGTTGGGCAAAAGGGTGTATGCGTTTTTTTCGTGAATATCTTCAGGAAAAAAAAACATGCAGAGTTTTTGGCCAACCTAGCAAGAGGGAAATGCAAATCCGCACAACAAAGAAGTCTCAATTTCCACTGCTCAGAAAGGCCATCCAAAAAATGTGTACAAACCAGAAATGCAGGAGAGGCCATGGAAAACAGGGAGCCTAGTCACGCTGATGGGTGGGGTATAAATATCCAAGAGCCACTCTGAAGAAGGGTATGCTGTTTTTAAAACATCTAAAATACAAAGCCCCGGAGCAAAGGGATTTCAACTCATGGACATATAACTTGGGAAGACTAAACGTCAATAAGACAGAGGCACCCCAAAGTTTAGGGCTGCTCTGCATACAAGAACCTCAACTTTGGTACACCTAAAATATCCCAGGAAAAAGAGAAATGCATAAAGAACTTGTGGTAATTTTGTACAACGGAATATCACTCAGACGTGAAATCAATGTATATAAGTCCAGTAGCAGCATAATGAGTGGATTTAGGTATGATGATTTTAAGGGAAATTAGTCACACAGAAAAAGAATCTTATCATAAGATATCACTTATAGAGGGAATGTCAATATCACAACACATGAACTGAATTAGGAAAGAGAACAGAGTCTCACATTTAGCAAAAATCTCTTATGCCTGCTTCAGGGGAAAGGAGAGATGGGGTGATGCATAAAACCAGAGTTTGATATTAGCACAGGTACCATTCCATAAACCAAATACAGAATAGACAAGACCTACACCTTCCTCAGTGAACGGGACTCAACACCCCTATGCCCCACAAAGGAATATATCTGACTACTAAGAATCTTAAAACCTATGTATTGATATGTCTCTGTAAGGGAATCAATTGTGTCTAGACTGGCATAAACACATCAGTGAAAATCCGCTCAACCCCATTATAAAAATGAATTTCAAATAAACCCCAAAAAACAGCGAAATTCTTACACAATTCCTTCAGGGGTTCTGATGAAACCTGGAATGACCCTATCTGCAAAGACAGCTGGATGAGACATAAGGCTGGACACTTGGGACTGAGAGGACTGGTGAGATTGGGAGAGAAAATGCAGACCTTTTAAAGTAGTAATGCATGCCACCATTCCATGTGTCCCAAATCTCCAGGTAGAAGGGAATATCACTACAATTATAACATGTATGGGAAACCTAGAAAATGGACACCCTGTGATGGCGAAACGTTTCTAATACTCTCCTAAGTTTTCCTCTCCTTGTGCTCCACTTTGGCATTCCAACTGCTTTACTATCAATCTCCCAACTTAGGAGAGTCAGCCCCTATAACCTCCTGGTTCGCACAGTTTGCTAATTGTGCAGAGGATGAAAGGGAAGAGGGAGAACCAATCAGAGAGTAGATGTAGGCATTTGGACGGGCACATGTCACTCTAAGTTCCCGGCAGGAAGAAGAATTAACCAAAGCCTCAGCCACCCACAGGGAACCAATATAGCCACCCCTGGAACCAGTATAGGTCCTGAAGCAAAATTGTGGATTTGCGGCCAGCTCACAAAGATGGGATTTGAAAATTGGAGCTCAGGGGCACAGCAATTCACAAACCTGCAGACTTATAAAGGACTACTCTCTTCCAAAAATCTGTTGAGGGAAGGCAATGAAGCGGCCTTGAAAATGAGGCAGAATTGCACAAAACATATTTCAAGAGGTAAATTGGAATCGCCTTTAAAGCACAGGAAAAGCATCCCAACTTGGACAGAGATGCACTTGGCCAAAAAGGGCGTATGGCTTTTCTCCTGAATATATTCAGAAGAAAACGCATACACCCTTTTTGGCCAATCAAGCAAGCGCGCAATACAAATCCACACTACAAAGAATTGTCACTTACCACCGGTCAAAAGGGACATCCGAATATCTGTAAAAACCGGAAAGGCAAGAGAGAGATGGCAAGGGCATGAAGCAATGTGATCCCAATGGTCATGGAGGATTGTGATGACAAGCACATGGAGAATTGGGATGAGAAGATTATGTACCATTTTGTTGACAAAGGCAAGGAGCATTATGATGACAAGGTTCATGGAGCACTGTGATGAGAAGCATCACCGAGCATAGTGATTACAGGGGTCATGGAGCATTGGGATGACAAGCGCATGGATCACTGTGATGACAATGGTCATGGAGCATTTTAATGACAAGAGTCCTGGATCATTGTGTTGTCAGGGTTCATGGAGCGTTGTGATGACAGTGGTCATGGAGCATTGTGATGACAGGGGTCATGGCGCATTGTGATGAGAAGGTCATGGAGCATTGGGCTGAAAATGTCCCTGGAGTACTGTGATGACAGGGGTCATGGAGCATTGTGATGACAAGGTACTGGAGCACTGTGATGAGAAGACCATGGAGCCTTGTGATGACAAGTCTCATGGAGAATTCTGATGAAAAGTGCCATGGAGCACTGTGATTACAGGGGTCTTGGAGCATTGTGATGACAAGGGCATGGAGCATTGGGATGAGAAATTCATGGAGCGTTCTGATGACATGCATCATGGAGCTTTGTGATGACAAGGGCATGGAGCATTGTGATTACAGCGGTCTTGGAGCACTGTGATGAAAAGGGCATGGATCATTGTGATGAAAAAGGCATGGAGCCGTGTCATGACATGGTTCAAGGAGCAAACTGACAACAAGTGTCAGGGAGCATTGTGATGACAAGGGTATTGAGTATTGTGATGACAAACGTCATGGAGCATTGTGATGAGAAGACCATGGATAACTGTGATGACGAGCGTCATGGGGCGTTGTGATGATAAGTGTTATGGAACATATTGATCACAAGGATTTGGAGCATTGTGATGACAGAGGTCATGGAGCATTTTGGTTTCATTGTGATGACAATAGCCTGAAGCATTATGATGATGGGCATGGTGCATTGTGATGACAGGGTTCATGGAGCATTGAGATGAAAAGGAGCATGGAGCATTGCGATTACAGGAGTCTTGGAGCATTGTGATGACAAAGGCATGGAACAACGTGAATGAGAAGGCCATGGAGCATTCTGCTGACATGCGTCATGGAGCTTTGTGATGACAAGGGCATGGTGCATTGTGATTACAGTGGTCTTGGAGCATTGTGATGACAAGGGTCATGGAGCCTTGTGATGACAAGGCTGTGGAACATTGTGATGGCAGGGGTCATGGAGCATTGTTATGACAGGGGTAATGGAGCATTGTGATGACAAGGGCATGGAGCATTGGTCTGAAAAGTTTCATGGATTATTGTGATGAGAGGGGGCAAGGAGCATTGTGATTACAAGGGCATGGAACACTGTGATACATGGGTCATGGAGGATTGTAATGACAAGCGCATGGAGCATTGTGATAAGAATGGCATCGAGCATTGTGATGAAAAGCATCATGGAGCCTGTGATGACAAGGGCATGGAACAATGTGATGAGAGGGTTCATGGAGCATTGTGATGACAATGGCATGCAGCATTGTGATGACAAGAGTCATTGAGCTTTGTGATGACAAAGGTCATGGAGCATTTTGATGACAAGGGTGTGGTGCATTCTGTTGTGAAGGGCAGGGAGCATTGTGATGACAGGGGTTATGGAACATTGTGATGTCAGGGGAATGGAGCATTGTGAAGATAAAGGCATGTAGCATTGTTGTGACAAGGGTCATGGAATATTGTGATGACAGGGGTGAGGGAGTATTGTGTTGACTAGTGATGGAACATTGTGATATCAGTGGTGAGAGAGCATTTTGATGAGAAGTGCATGGAGCAGGGTGATGACAAGGTTTATGGAGCATTGTGATGACAAAGATGTGGAGCATTGTGATAACAAGTGCATGGCACATTGTGATGCCATGGGTCATGGAGTATTGTGCTAACAAAGGCATTGAGCATTGGGAGGACAAGGGTCACCGAGCATTGTGATGAAATGTTCAGGGAGCGCTGTGGTGACAAAGGTCACAGAGCCTTGTGATGACGAGGGCATGGACCATTTTGATGACAAAGGTCATGAAGCATTGTGATGACTGGAGTCACGGAGCATTGTGATGACAGGGGTCATAGAGCATTGTGATGAAAGGGCATGGAGCATTGTGATGACAGGGGCATGTTGCATTGGTTTGACAAGTTTCAGGGATTATTGTGATGACAGTGGGCATGGCGCATTGTGATGACAAGGGCATGGAGCATTGTGATGAGAAGGTCATGGAGTATTGTGAAGAAGGGTGTCAGGGAGCATTGTGATGACATATGTCGTTGTCCATTGCGATGACAATGGAATGGAGCATTGTGATGCCAAGTGTCATGGAGGATTGTGATGACAAAGGTAAAGGAGCATTTTGATGACAAGCGCTTGGAGTATTGTGATGACAAGGGTCATGGAGCATTGTGATAACAAGGGCCATTGAGAATTTTGATGACATGTTCATGAAGCATTGTGATGACAATCACATGGAGCTTGCTGTGACAGGGATCATGGAGCATTGCGATGAAAAGTGCATAAAGAATTTTGATGACAAAGCATGTAACACTGTGATGAAAAGCATCATGGAGCACAGTGATGCCAAGAACGTGGAGAATTGTGATGACAGGGGACATGGAGCATTGTGATGACCAGGGCATGGTGTATTGTGATGGCAAGACCGTGGAGCATTGTGATGAGAAGACCATGGATAATTGTGATGATGAGCGTCATGGAGCACTGTAATGACAAGGGGTATGGAGCATTGTGATGACAGGGGTCATGGAGCATTGTGATGACAAGGTTCATGGAGCATTCTGATGACAAGCTTGTGGAGTATTTTGATGACAATGACATGGAGCATTTTGATGAAAATGGCATGGGGCATTGTGATGAAAAAGACATGGAGCCTTTTCATGACAGTTTTCAGGGAGCATTCTGACGACAAGTGTCAGGGAGCATTGTGATGACAAAGGTCATGGAGAATTGTGACGACAAGGGCATAGAGTATTGTGATGACAAGCACATGAAGCTTGCTATGACGGGGTCATGGAGCATTGCGATGACAAGTGCATAGAGAATTGTGATGACAATGCATGTAACACTGTGATGAGAAGTGTCATGGAGCATAGTGAGGCGAAGATCGTGGAGAATTGTGATGACAGGGGACATGGAGCATTGTGATGACCAGGGCATGGAGCATTGCGATGACAATATCATGGAGCATTGTGATGAGAAGACCATGGATAATTGTGATGACGACAGTCATGGAGCACTGTAATGACAAGGGGTATAGAGCATTGTGATGACAGTGGTCATGGAGCATTGTGATGACCGGGGACATGGAGCATTGTGATGCCCAAGGCATGGAGCACTGTGATGGCAAGACCGTGGAGCATTGTGATGAGAAGACCATGGATAATTGTGATGAGGAGCATCATGGAGCACTGTAATGACAAGCAGTATGGAGCATTGTGATGACAGGGGTCATGGAGCATTGTGATGACTGGGGACATGGAGCATTGTGATGACCAGGGCATGGAGCATTGTGATGGCAAGACCGTGGAGCACTGTGATGAGAAGACCATGGATAATTATGATGACGAACATCATGGAGCACTGTAATGACAAGGGGCATCGAGCATTGTGATGACAGGTGTCATGGAGCATTGTGATGACAGGGGTCATGGATCATTGAGATGACAAGGGTCACGGAGCATTCTGATGACAAGCTTGTGGAGTATTGTGATGACAATGGCATGAAGCATTGTGATGAAAAGGGCATGGATCATTGTGATGAAAAAGGCATGGAGACTTGTCATGACAGGGTTCAATGAGCATACTGATGACAAGTGTCAGGGAGCATTGTGATGACAAGTGTATTGAGAATTGTGATGACAAAGGTCATGGAGCATTGTGATGAGAAGTCCATGGATAATTGTGATGACCAGCGTCATGGGGCGTTGTGATGACAAGTGTTATGGAACATTGTGATCACAAGGGTTTGGAGCATTGTGATGAGAGAGGTCATGGAGAATTTTGATTTCATTGTGATGACAATAGCATGAAGCATTATGATGATGGGCATGGTGCATTGTGATGACAGGGTTCATGGAGCATTGAGATGCAAAGAGGCATGGATCATTGTAATAACAAGGGTCATGGAGCATTGTGATGACAAGGGCATGGAGTATTGGTCTGAAAAGTTTCATGGATTATTGTGATGAGAGTGAGCATGGAGCATTGTGATGACAAGGGCACGGAACACAGTGATACAAGTGTCATGGAGGATTGCAATGACAAGGGCATGGAGCATTGTGATGACAAGCGTCATGGAGCTTTGTGATGACAATGGCATGGAGCATTGTGATTCCAAGGGTCATGGAGCTTTGTGATGACATACGCCATGGAGCATTTTGATGACAAGAGCGTGGTGCATTGTGATGAGAAAGGCAGGGAGCATTGTGATGACAGGGTCATGGAGCAATTGGATGAAAAGGGTCATGGAACATTTTGATGACAGTGTTTATGGAACATTGTGATGTTAGGGGTCATGGAGCATTGTGATGAAAAGGGTCATGGAGCATTGTGATGACAGGGGTTATGGAACATTGTGATGTCAGGGGTCATGGAGCATTGTGATGATAAGAGCATGTAGCATTGTTGTGACAAGGGTCATGGAACATTGGGATGACAGGGTGGAGGGAGTATTGTGTTGACTAGTGATGGAACATTGTGATATCAGTGGTGAGAGAGCATTTTGATGAGAGGTGCATGGAGCATTATGATGACAAGGCTGTGGAGCATTGTGATGAGAAACGCAGGGCACATTGTGATGACATGGGTCATGGAACATTGTGCTGACAAACGCATGGAGCATTGTGATGACAAGGTTTATGGAGCATTGTGATGACAACGATGTGGAGCATTGTGATGACAAGCGCATGGCACATTTGATGCCATGTGTCATGGAGTAATGTGCTGACAAAGGCATGGAACATTGTGATGACAAGGGTCACCGAGCATTGTGATGAAATGTTCATGGAGTGTTGTGGTCACAAAGGTCACAGAGCCTTGTGATGACGAGGGCATGGACCATTGTGATGACAAAGGTCATGAAGCATTGTGATGACTGGAGTCACTGAGCATTGTGATGACAGGGGTCATAGAGCATTGTGATGAAAGGGCATGGAGCATTGTTATGACAGGGGCATGTTGCATTGGTTTGACAAGTTTCAGGGATTATTGTGATGACAGTGGGCATGGCGCATTGTGATGACAAGGGCATGGAGCATTGTGATGAGAAGGTCATGGAGTATTGTGAAGAAGGGTGTCAGGGAGCATTGTGATGACATATGTCATGGTCTATTGCAATGACAATGGAATGGAGCATTGTGATGCCAAGTGTCATGGAGGATTGTGATGACAAAGGTAATGGAGCATTTTGATGACAAGGGCTTGGAGCATTGTGATGACAAGGGTCATGGCGCATTGTGATAACAAGGGCCATTGAGAATTTTGATGACATGTTCATGAAGCATTGTGATGACAATCACATGGTGCTTTCTATGACAGGGGTCATGGAGCATTACAATGACAAGTGCATAGAGAATTGTGATGACAAAACATGTAACACTGTGATGAGAAGTATCATGGAGCATAGTGATGCCAAGAACGTGGAGAATTGTGATGACAGGGGACATGGAGCATTGTGATGACCAGGGCATAGAGCATTGTGATGGCAAGACCGTGGAGCATTGTGATGAGAAGACCATGGATAATTGTGATGACGAGCGTCATGGAGCACTGTAATGACAAGGGGTATGGAGCATTGTGATGACAGGGGTCATGGAGCATTGTGATGACTGAGGAGATGGAGCATCGGGATGACCGAGGACATGGAGCATCGTGATGACCAATGCATGGAGCATTGTGATGGCAAGACCGTGGAGCATTGTGATGAGAAGACCATGGATAATTGTGATGACGAGCGTCATGGAACACTGTAATGACAAGGGTTATGGAGCATTTTGATGACAGGGGTCATGGAGCATTCTGAAGACAATGATCAGGGAGCATTCTGATGACAAGCTTGTGGAGTATTGTGATGACAGTGACATGGAGCGTTGTGATGAAAAGGGCATGGAGCATTCTTATGAAAAAGGCATGGAGTATTTTCATGACAGTGTTCAAGGAGTATTCTGACGACAAGTGTCAGGGAGCATTGTGATGACAAGTGTATTGAGAATTGTGATGACAAAGGTCATGGAGCATTGTGACGACATGTGCGTGGAGTATTGTCATGACAGTCATCATGGAGTGTTGTGATGACAAGTGTTATGGAACATTGTGATCACAAGGGGTTGGAGCATTGTGATGACAGAGGTCATGGACCATTTTGATTTCAAGGAGCATGGAGCATTGTGATGACAAGGGCATGGAGCAATGTGATCCCAAGGTTCATGGAGGATTGTGATGAAAATGGTAATGGAGTATTGTGATGACAAGGTCATGTAGGATTTTGATGACAAGGTCATGTAGGATTTTGATGACACAGGCATGGAGAATTGTGATGATAAGGTTCATGGAGCACTGTGATGATAAGCGTCACGGAGCATTGTGATTACAGGGGTCATGGAGCATTGGGATGACAAGGGCATGGATCATTGTGATGACAAGTGTCATGGAGCATTGGGCTGAAAATGTTCATGGAGCATTGTGATGACAAGGGAATGGAGCATTGTGATGACAAGAGTCCCGGATCATTGTGTTGTCAGGGGTCATGGAGTGTTGTGATGACAGTGGTCATGGAGGATTGTGATGATATGGGTCATGGAGCATTGTGATGAGAAGGTCATGAAGCATTGGGCTGAAAATGTTCATGGAGTATTGTGATGACAGGGGTCATGGAGCATTGTAATGAGAAGGGAATTGAGCACTGTGATGACAAGGTCCTGGAGCATTGTGATGGGAAGTCCATGGAGCCTTGTGATGACAATTCTCATGGAACATTCTGATGAAAAGGGGCATGGAGCATTGTGATTACAGGGGTCTTGGAGCATTGTGATGACAAGGGCATGGAGTATTGTGATGAGAAGGCCATGGAGCATTCTGATGACATGCGTCATGGAGCTTTGTGCTGACAAGGGCATGGAGTATTGTGATGAAAATGGCATGGATCATTGTTATGAAAAAGGCATGGAGCCTTGTCATGACAGGGTTCTAGGAGCATACTGACGACAAGTGTCACGGAGCATTGTGATGACAAGTGTATTGAGCATTGTGATGAAAAAGTTCATGGAGCATTGTGATGAGAAGACCATGGATAATTTTGATGATGAGCGTCATGGGGTGTTGTGATGATAAGTTTTATGGAACATTGTGATCACAAGGGTTTGGAGCAGTGTTATGACAGAGGTCATGGAGCATTTTGATTTCATTGTGATGACAATAGCCTGAAGCATTATGATGATGGGCATGGTGCATTGTGATGACAGGGTTCATGGATCATTGAGATAAAAAGGGACATGGAGCATTGTGATTACAGGTGTCTTGGAGCATTGTGATGAGAAGGGTCATGGAGCCTTGTGATGACAAGGCCATGGAACATCGTGATGGCAGGGGTCATGGAGCATTGTTATCACAGGGGTAATGGAGCATTGTGATGGCAAGGGCATGGAGCATTCTGATGACATGCATCATGGAGCTTTGTGATGACAAGGGCATGTAGCACTGTGATTACAGGGGTCTTGGAGCATTGTGATGACAAGGGTCATGGAGCCTTGTGATGACAAGGCCGTGGAACGTTGTGATGGCAGGGGTCATGGAGCATTGTTATGACAGGGGTAATGGAGCATTGTGATGACAAGGGCATGGAACATTTGTCTGAAAAGTTTCATGGATTATTGTGATGAGAGTGGGCATGGAGCATTGTGATGACAAGGGCACGGAACACAGTGATCCATGGGTCATGGAGGATTGTAATGACAAGGGCATGGAGCATTGTGATGAGAAGGGCATCGAGCAGTGTGATGAGAAGCACCATGGAGTTTTGGATGACAATTGCATGGAACAATGTGATGAGAGGTTTCATGGAGTATTGTGATGACAATGGCATGGAGCATTGTGATGCCAAGGGTCATGGAGCTTTGTGATGACAAAGGTCATGGAGCATTTTGATGACAAGGGCGTGGTGCATTGTGATGAGAAGGGCAGGGAGCATTGTGATGACATTGTCATGGACCAATTTGATGAAAAGGGTCATGCAACATTTTGATGAGAGGCGTTATGTAACATTGTGATGTCAGGGGTCATGGAGCATTTTGATGAAAAGGGTCATGGAGCATTTTGATGACAGGGGTTATGGAACATTGTGATGTCAGGGATCATCAAACATTGTGATGATAAGTGCATGTAGCATTGTGATGACACGAGTCATGGAACATTGTGATGACAGGGTTGAGGGAGTATTGTGATGAATAGTGATGTAACATTGTGATATCAGTGGTGAGAGAGCATTTTGATTTGAAGTGCATGGAGCATTGTGATGACAAGGTTTATGGAGCATTGTGATGACAAGATTGTGGAGCACTGTGACGACAAGCGCATGGTGCATTGTGATGACATGGGTCATGGAGCATTGTGCTGACAAGCGCATGGAGCATTGTGATGACAAGGGTCATGGAGCATTGTGCTGAGAAAGGCATAGAGCATTGTGATGACAAGGGTCAAAGGGCATTGTGATGGAAAGTTCATGAAGCATTGTGGTTAAAAAGGTCACAGAGACTGTTGATGACAAGGGCATGGACCACTGTGATGACAAAGGTCATGAAGCCTTGTGATGACTGGAGTCACGGAGCATTGTGATGACAGGGGTCATGGAGCATTGTGATAACAAGAGCATGGGGCATTGTGATGACAAGGGCATGGAGCATTGGTCTAATAAGTTTCATGGCTTATTGCGATGACAGTTGGAATGGCGCATTGTGATGACAAGGGCATGGAGCATTGTGATGACCAGGTCATTCATTATTGTGAAGACAGGTGTCAGGGAGCATTGTGATGACATATGTAATGGCCCATTGTGATGACAATGCCATGGAGCATTGTGATGCCAAGTGTCATGGAGGATTCTGATGACAAAGGTAATGGAGCATTGTGATGACAATGGCTTGGAGCATTGTGATGACAAGTGTCAGGGAGCATTGTGCTGACAAGTGCATGGAAAATTGTGATGACAAGGGACATGGAGCATTCTGATGACAAGCTTATGGAGTATTTTGATGACAATGTCATGGAGCATTGTGTTGAAAATGGCATGGTGCATTTTGATGAAAAAGGCATGGAGCCTTTTTGTGACAGGGTTCAAGGAGCATTCTGACGACAAGTGTCAGGGAGCATTGTGATGACAAGTGTATCGAGAATTGTGATGACAAAGGTCATGGAGCATTGTGATGAAAAGGGCATGGAGTATTGTGATGACAGGCATCATGGAGCATTGTGATGACAAGTGTTATGGAACATTGTGATCACAAGGGTTTGGAGCATTGTGATGACAGAGGTCATGGATCATTTTGATTTCAAGGAGCATGGAGCATTGTGATGACAAGGGCATGGAGCAATGTGATCCCAAGGTTCATGGAGGATTGTGATGGCAATGGTAATGGAGTATTGTGATGACAAGTGCATAGAACATTGTAATGACAAGGTCATGTAGCATTTTGCTGACAAAGGCATGGAGCATTGTGATGACAGGTGTCATGGAGCACTGTGATGACAAGCGTCACGGAGCATTGTGATTACAGGGGTCATGGAGCATTGGGATGACAAGGGCATGCATCATTGTGATGACAAGTGTCATGGAGCATTGGGCTGAAAATGTTCATGGAGTATTGTGATGACAGGGGTCATGGAGCATTGTGATGACTAGGGAATGGAGCATTGTGATGACAAGAGTCCCGGATCATTGTGTTGTCAGGTGATATTGAGCGTTGTGATGACTGTGGTCATGGAGAATTGTGATGATATTGGTCATGGAGCATTGTGATGAGACGGTCATGGAGCATTGGGCTGAAAATGTTCATGGAGTATTGTGATGACAGGGGTCATGGAGCATTGTGATGATAAGGGAATGGGGCATTTTGATGACAATGTCCTGGAGCATTGTGATGAGAAGACCATGGAGCCTTGTGATGACAAGTCTCATGGAGCATTCTGATGAAAAGGGGCATGGTCCATTGTGATTACAGGGGTCTTGGAGCATTGTGATGACAAGGGCATGGAGCATTGTGATGAGAAGGCCATGGAGAATTCTGATGACATGCATCATGGAGCTTTGTGATGACAAGGGCATGGAGCATTGTGATTACAGGGGTCTTGGAGCATTGTGATGATAATGGCATGGATCATTGTGATGAAAAAGGCATGGAGCCTTGTCATGAAAGGGTTCAGGGAGCATACTGATGGCAAGAGTCAGGGAGCATTTTGATGACATGTGTATTGCGCATTGTGATGACAAATGTCATGGGGCATTGTGATGAGAAGTCTATGGATAATTGTGATGACTAGCGTCATGGGGTGTTGTGATGACAAGTGTTATGGAACATTGTGATCACAAGGGTTTGGAGCATTGTGATGACAGAGGTCATGGAGCATTTTGATTTCATTGTGATGACAAGAGCATGAAGCATTATGATGATAGGCATGGTGCATTGTGATGACAGGGTTCATGGAGCATTGTGATGAAAGGTGGCATGGAGCTTTGTTCTGACAAGTTTCATGGATTATTTTGATGACAGTGGACATGGCACATTGTGATGACAGGGGCATGGAGCATTGTGATGACAAGGTCATGGAGTATTGTGAAGACAGGTGTCAGGGAGCATTGTGATGACATATGTCATGTTCCATTGTGATGACAATAGCACGGAGCATTGTGATGCCAAGTGTCATGGAGGATTGTTGTGACAAAGGTAAAGGAGCATTGTGATGATAAGCGCATGGAGCATTGAGATGACAAGGGCCATTGATAATTTTAATGTCCATGTCGTGAAACATTGTGATGACAAGCGCATGGAGCTTCCTATGACAGGGGTCATGGAGCATTGCGATGACAAGTGCATGGAGTATTGTTATGACAAGAGCATATAACATTGTGATGAGAAGTGCCATGGAGCATTGTGATGACAAGGACGTGGAGAATTGTGAGGACAAGGGACATTGAGCTTTGAGATGACCAGGGCATGGAGCATTGTGATGGCAAAACCGTGGAGCATTGTGATGAGAAGACCTTGGGTAATTGTGATGACGAGCATCATGGAGCACTGTAATGACAAGGGGCATGAAGCATTGTGATGACAGGTGTCAGGGAGCATTGTGATGACAAGGACATGGAGCATTGTGATGACAAGGGTACGGAACATTGTGATGAAAAGTGCCATTGAGAATTTTGATGATGAAATCGTGAAGCATTGTGATGACAAACACTTGGAGCTTGCTATGACAGGGGTCATGGAACATTGCAATGACAAGTGCATGGAGAATTGTGATGAAACGAGCATGTAACTTTGTGATGAGAAGTGTCATGTAGCATTGTGATGACAATTACGTGGATAATTGTTATGACAAGGGACATGGAGCATTGTGATAACCAGGGAATGGAGCATTGTGATGACAGGGGTCATGGAGCATTATTATGACAAGGGCCATGGTGCATTCTGATATAAGATATCACTTATGAAGGGAATGTAAACCTGGCTACATATGAACTGAATTAGGAAAGAGAACAGAGTCTCAGATTTAGAAAACACTCTTATGCTTGCTTAAGGGGGAAGGAGAGCTGGGGAGACTCACAAAACCAGAGTTTGATATTAACACAGGTACCGCTTCATAATCCAAATACAGAAGAGACAAGCCCGACTCCTTCCTCAGTGAATGGGACTCAACACCCCTATTCCCCACAGAGAAATATATCTGACTAGTAAGGATCTTAAAACCTATGTATTGATATGTCTCCATAAGGGAAACAAGTGTGTCTAGAATGACATAAACACGGCAGTGAGAATCAGCTCAAACACACTATAAAAAGGAATTTCAAAACAAAACAAATAAACAGTGAAATTCTTACACAATACCTTCAGGGGTTCTGATGAAACTTGGAATGACCCTCTCTACAACAACAGCTGGATGTGGCATAAGGCTGTTCACTTGGGACTGAGAGGATTGGTGAGATTGGGTGTGAAAATGCAGACACTTTAAAGCAATAATGCCTGCCACTGATTCCATGGTTCCCAACTCTCCAGGTAGAAGGGAATATCACTACAGTTATAACATGTATGGGAAACCTAGAGAATGGACACCCTCTGATGGTGAAAGGTTTCTAAAACTCTACTAATTTTTTTCTCTCCATGTGCTCCAGATTGACATTCCAACTGCTTTAATATCAATCTCCCAACTTGGAGAGTCAGCCCCTATAACATCCTGTTTCGCACAGTTGGCACATTGTGCAGAGGATATAAGGGAAGAGGGAGAACCAATGAGAGAGTAGCTGTAGGCATTTGGACGGCCACATGTCACTCTAATTTTCCGTCATGAAGAAGAATTAACCAAACTCTCAGCCTGCCCCACCCCAATAACTAGTATAGGTCCTGAAGCAAAATTGTGGCTTTGCGGTCAGCTCACAAAAACACAAGTTGAAAAATGGAGCTCAGGGGCACAGCAATTCACTAACTTGCAGAGTTATACAGGACTACTCTCTTCCAAAAATCTGTTGAGGAAAAGCCATGAGGCGGACTTGAAAATGAGGGAGATTTGCACGAAACAGATTTCCAGAAGTACATTGGAATCGCCTTTAAACACAGGAAAAGCATCACAACTTCGACAATTATGGAATTGTCCATAAAGGGCGCATGTGTTTTCTCCTGAATATATTCAGGAGAAAACGCATACACCCATTTTGGCCAACCAAGCAACTGCACAATGCAAATCTGCACTACAAAGAAGTATCACTTCCCACCAGTCAAAAGGGATATCCGAAAAATGTGTAAAAACCAGAAAGGCAAGAGGGGCTCTGGAGAACAGGGAGCCTTGTTATGCTGATGGGTGGGATGTAGATTGCCAACAGCCACTCTGGAGGAGTGCATTGTGTTCCCTAAAAGAATTAAACAACAGAGCTTCACAACCTAAGGCACTTCCAGTCATGGGAATATACCTTGGGAAAATTGAAAATCAATAAGACACAGCCAACCCAAAATATAGGGCCGCACTGCTTACAAGAACCTTGACTTCGGGACACCTTAAATATCCCAGGAAAGACAAAAATAGTAAAGAAATTGTGGTACATACGTACGATGGAATATCCCTCAGCCATGAAATCAATGTCATAAGGCCAGTAGCAGCATAATGACGGGATTCATGTACGATGATTCTAACTGAAATAAGTCACACAGAAAAAGAAACTTATCATAAGATATCACTTATGAAGGTCTTGTAAACATGGCTACACATGAAATGAATTAGGAAAGAGAGGAGTCTCACATTTAGAAAACACTCTTATGCCTGCTCAAGAGGAAAGGAGAGGTGGGGTGATGCATAAAACCAGAGTTTGATATTAGCACAGGTACGGTTGCATAATCCAAATACAGAATAGAGAAGACCAACTCTTTCCTCACTGAATGGGGCTCAACACCCCTGTTCTCCGCAGAGTAGTATATCTGACTAGTAAGAATCTTAAAACCTATGTATTGATATGTCTCCATAAGGTAACCAAGTGTGTCTAGAATGACATAAACACGGCAGTGAGAATCAGCTCAAACCCACTATAAAAATGAATTTCAAAACAAAACAAATAAACAGTGAAATTCTTACACAATACCTTCAGGGGTTCTGATGAAACTTAGAATGACCCTATCTACAACGACAGATGGATGTGGCATAAGGCTGGTCACTTGGGACTGAGAGGATTCGTGAGATTGGGTGAGAAAATGCAGACCGTTTAAAGCAATAATACCTGGCACCCATTCCATGGTTCCCAACTCTCCAGGTAGAAGGGAATATCACTACAGTTATAACATGTATGGAAAACCTAGAGAATGGACACCCTCTGATGGTGAATGGTTTCTAAAACTCTACTAATTTTTTTCTCTCCTTGTGCACCAGTTTGACATTCCAACTGCTTTAGTGTCAATCTCCCAAATTGGAGAGTCAGCACCTTTAACCTCCTGGTTCGCACAGTTGCCACGTTTTGCAGAGGATATAAGGGAAGAGGGAGAAACAATTAGAGAGTAGCTGTAGGCATTTGGATGGCCACATGTCACTCTAAATTCCCGTCACGAAGAAGAATTAACAAACTCTGAGCCAGCCTCCCCAATGGAACCAGTATAGGTCCTGAAGCAAAATTGTGGATTGGCAGTCAGCCCACAAAAAAGCGAGTTGAAAAATGGAGCTCAGGGGCACAGCAATTCACTAACTTGCACAGTTATAAAGGACTACTCTCTTCCAAAAATCTGTTGAGAGAAAGCCATGAGGCGGACTTGAAAATGAGGCAGAAGTGCACGAAACAGATTTCCAGAAGTACATTGGAATCGCCTTTAAACACAGGAAAAGCATCAAAACTTCGACAATTATGGAATTGTCCTTAAAGGGCGCATGCGTTTTCTCCTGAATATATTCAGGAGAAAACGCATGCGCCCATGTTGGCCAACCAAGCAACCGCACAATGCAAATCTGCACTACAAAGAAGTATCACTTCCAACCGGTCAAAAGGGACATCCGTAAAATGTGTAAAAACAAGAAAGGCAAGACAGGATCTGGAGAACAGGGAGCCTTGTTATGCGGATGGGTGGGATGTAAATTGCCAACAGCCACTCTGGAGGAGTGCACTGTGTTCCCAAAAAGAAGTAAACAGCAGTGCTTCACAACCTAAGGCACTTCCAGTCACGGGAATATACCTTGGGAAAATTGAAAATCAATAAGACACAGCCACCCCAAAATTTATGGCAGCACTGCTTACAAGAACCCCGACTTCGGGACACCTTATATATCCCAGGAAAGACAAAAATGGTAAAGAAATTGTGGTACATACGTATGATGGAATATCCCTCAGCCATGAAGTCAATGTCATAAGGCCAGTAGCAGCATAATGACGGGATTCATGTACGATGATTCTAACTGAAAAAATCACACAGAAAAAGAAACTTATCATAAGATATCACTTATGAAGGGTATAAAAACATGGCTACACATGGAATGAATTAGGAACGGGAACAGAGTCTCATATATAGAATACACTCTTATGCATGCTTAAGGGAGAAGCAGAGGTGGGGTGATGAATAAAACCAGAGTTTGACATTAGCACAGGTACGGTTCCATAATCCAAATACAGAATAGACAAGACCTACTACTTCCTCTGTGAACGGGACTCAAAACCCCATATTTCCCGCAGAGGAATATATCTTACTAGTAAGAATCTTAAAACCTATGTATTGATATGTCTCCGTAAGGGAATCAAGTGTGTCTAGACTGGCATAAACATGGCAGCGAGAATCAGCTAAAACCCACTAGAAAAGGAAATTCAAAAACAAAACAAAAAACAGGGAAATTCTTTACAATTCCTTCAGGGTCACTAATGAAACCTGGAATAACCCTATCAACAACGACAGCTGGATGTGGCATAAGGCTGGACTCTTGGGACTGAGAGGATTGGTGAGATTGGGTGAGCAAATGCAAACACTTTAAAACAATAATATGTGGCACCCATTCCATGGGTCCCAACTCTCCAGGTTGAAGGAACTATTACAATAGCTATAACATGTACGGGAAACCTAGAGAACAGACACACTGTGAATACAAAAGGTTTCTAAAACTCAAAGAATAGACCCTCTCCTGGTGCACCGGTTTGACTTTCCAACTGCTTTATTATCAGTCTCCCAACTTGAAGAGACAGCACCTTTAACCTCCTGGTTCGCACAGGTTGCCAATTTGGCAGAGGATGAAAGGGAAGAGGGAGAACCAATGAGAGAGTAGCTGTTAGGCATTTGGACGGGCACATGTCACTCTAATTTCCCGGCAGGAAGAAGAATTAACAAAAGTCTCAGGCACCCACCGGGAACCAGTATAGGTCCTGAACCAAAATTTTGCACTTGCGTTCAGCTCACAAAAAACGAGTTGAAAAATGGAGCTCAGGGGAACAACAATTCAAAAACTGGCCGAGTAATAAAAGACAACTCTCGTCCAAAAATCTGTTGAGGGAAGGAAACGAGGCGTATTTGAAAGGCAGGCAGAAGAGCAGGAAACAGATTTCAAGAGGTACGTTGGAATCACCTTTAAAGCACAGGAAAAGGGGCACAACATCGACAATAATGCACTTGGCCAAAAAGGGCGTATGCGTTTTCTCCTGAATATATTCAGGAGAAAACGCATACGCCCTTTTTGGCCAAGCAAGTAAGCGGGCATTCCAAATCTGCACTCAAAGAAGTATCACTTCCAACTGGTCAAAAGGGACAGCCACAAAATGTCTAAAATCCAGAAAGGCAAGACAGGCACTGGAGAACAGGGAGCCTTGTTATGCTGATGGGCGGGATGTAAATTGCCAACTGCTTCTCTGGAGGAATGCATTGTGTGGCCTAAAACAAGTAAACAACAGAGCTACAGAGCCAAGGGCACTTCCAGTCTAGGGAATATACCTTGGGAAAACTGAAAATCAGTAAGAAAGTGCCACCTCAAAATTTAGGGCTGCACTGCTTAAAAGAACCTCAACTTGGGTACACATTAAATATCCCAGGAAATATAAAAATGGTTCAAAAAATTGTGGTACTTACGTACGATGGAATATCCCTCAGCCATGAAATCAATGTCATAAGACCAGTAGCAGCAAATGAGTGGATTCAGGTACGATGATTCTAAGTGTAATAAGTCACACAGAAAAAGAAACTATCATAAGATATCACTTATGAAGATCCAGTAAACATGGCTACACTTGAACTGAGTTAGGAAAGAGAACAGTGTCTCACATTTAGAAAACACTCTTATGCCTGCTTAAGGGGGAAGGAGAGGTGGGGTGATGCATAAAACCAGAGTTTGATATAAGCACAGGTACCGTTCCAAAAACCAACTATGGAATAGACAAGACCTACACCTTCCTCAGTGAAAGGGACTCAAAAACCCATATTTCCAGGAGAGGAATATATCTGACTAGTAAGAATCTTAAAACCTATGTATTGATATATCTGCATAAGGGAATCAAGTGTGTCTAGACTGGCATAAACATGGCAGCGAGAATCAGCTCAAACCCACTATAAAAAGGAATTTCAAAAACAAAACAAAAAAACTGGGAAATTCTTTAAAATTCCTTCAGGGTCTCTGATGAAACCTTGAATGACCGTATGTACAATGACAGCTGGATGTGGCATAAGGAGGGACACTTGGGACTGAGAGGATTGATGAGATTGGGTGAGCAAATACAGACCCTTTAAAGTAATAATGCATGTCACCCATTTCATGGGTTTCAACTCTCCAGGTTGAAGGGAATATTACTACAGTTTTAACATGTACGGGAAACCTAGAGAACAGACACACTGTGAATACGAAAGGTTTCTAAAATTCAACGAATAGTCCCTCTCCTGGTGCTCCAGTTTGACTTTCCATCTGCTTTACTATAAATCTCCCAACTTGGAGAGACAGCCCCTTTAACCTCCTGGTTCGCACAGGTTGCCACTTTGGCAGAGGATGAAAGGGAAGAGGGAGAACCAATGAGAGAGTAGCTGTTAGGCATTTGGATGGGCACATATCACTCTAACTTCCCGGCAGGAAGAAGAATTAACCAAAGTCTCAGCCACCCACTGGGAACCAGTATAGGTTCTGAGCCAAAATTTTGGACTTGCAGTCAGCTCTCAAAAAACGAGGTGAAAAATGGAGCTCAGGGGCACAGCAATTCACAAACTGGCCGGGTAATAAAGGACAACTGTCGTTCAAAAATCTGTTGAGGGAGGACAAAGAACCGGACTTGAAAGCGAGGCAGAATAGGAAGAAACAGATTTCAAGAGGTACGTTGGAATCGGTTTTAAAGCACAGGAAGAGGGGCACAACATCGAAAATGATGCACTTGGCCAAAAAAGGCGTATGCATTTTCTCCTAAATATATTCAGGAGAAAACGCATATGCAGTTTTTCGCCAAGCAAGCAAGCAGGCAATGCAAATCTGCACTACAAAGAAGTATCACTTCCCACCGGTCAAAAGGGACATGCACAAAATGTGTAAAAATCAGAAAGGCAAGACAGGCCCTGGAGAACACGGAGCCTTGTTATGCTGATGGGTGGGATGTAAATTGCCAACTGCCTCTCTGGAGGAGTACATTGTGTTCCCTAAAACAAGTAAAGAACAGAGCTACAGAGCCAAGGGCACTTCCAGTCTAGGGAATATATCTTGGGTAAACCGAAAATCAATAAGACAGAGCCACCCCAAAATTTAGGGCTGCACTGCTTACAAGGACCTCAACTTGGGTACACCTTAAATATCCCAGGAAATATAAAAATGGTTCAAAAAATTGTGGTACTTACGTACGATGGAATATCCCTCAGCCATGAAATCAATGTCATAAGACCAGTAGCAGCAAAATGGGTGGATTCAGGTACGATGATTCTAAGTGAAATAAGTCACAGAGAAAAAGAAACTTATCATAAGATATCACTTATGAAGATCCTGTAAACATGGCTACACTTGAACTGAGTTAGGAAAGAGAACAGTGTCTCACATTTAGAAAACACTCTTATGCCTGCTTAAGGGTGAAGGAGAGGTGGGGTGATGCATAAAACCAGAGTTTGATATAAGCACAGGTAGCGTTCCAAAAACCAACTATGGAATAGACAAGACCTACACCTTCCTCAGTGAAAGGGACTCAAAACACCATATTTCCCGCAGAGGAATATATCTGACTAGTAAGAATCTTAAAACCTATGTATTGATATGTCTCCGTAAGGGAATCAAGGGTGTCTAGACTGGCATACACATGGCAGCGAGAATCAGCTCAAACCCACTATAAAAAGGAATTTCAAAAACAAACCAAAAAAACCTGGAAATTCTTTACAATTCCTTCAGGGTCTCTGATGAAACCTGGAATAACCCTATCTACAATGACAGCTGGATGTGGCATAAGGAGGGACACTTGGGACTGAGACGATTGGTGAGATTGGGTGAGCAAATGCAGACCGTTTAAAGCACAAATGCCTGGCACCCACTCCATGGGTCCCAACTCTCCAGGTTGAAGGGCATATTACTACAGCTATAACATGTACGGGAAACCTAGAGAACGGACACACTGTGAATACGAAAAGTTTCTAAAAATCAACGAATAGTCCCTCTCCTGGTGCTCCGGTTTGACTTTCTATCTGCTTTAGTATCAACCTCCCATCTTGGAGAGACAGCCCTTTAACCTCCTGGTTCGCACAGGTTGCCAATTTGGCAGAGGATGAAAGGGAAGAGGGAGAACCAATGAGAGAGTAGCTGTTAGGCATTTGCACGGGCACATATCACTGTAATTTCCCGGCAGGAAGAAGAATTAACCAAAGTCTCAGCCACCCACCGGGAACCAGTATAGGTCCTGAACCAAAATTTTGGACTTGCGGTCAGCTCACCAAAAACGAGTTGAAAAATGGAGCACAGGGGCACAGCAATTCACAAACTGGCCGAGTAATAAAGGACAACTATCGTCCAAAAATCTGTTGAGGGAAAGCAACGAGGCGGACCTGAAAGCGAGGCAGAATAGCAGGAAACAGATTTCAAGAGGTACGTTGGAATCGCCTTTAAAGCACAGGAAGAGGGGCACAACTTCGACAATGATGCCCTTGGCCAAAAACGGCGTATGCGTTTTCTCCTGAATATATACAGGAGCAAACGCATACGACCTTTTTGGCCAAGCAAGCAAGCGGGCAATGCAAATCTGCACTACAAAGAAGTATCACTTCCCACCGGTCAAAAGGGACATCCACAAAATGTGTAAAAAACAGAAAGGCAAGACAGGCCCTGGAGAACAGGGAGCCTTGTTATGCTGATGGGCGGGATGTAAATTGCCAACTGCCTCTCTGGAGGAGTGCATTGTGTTCCCTAAAACAAGTAAAGAACAGAGCTACAGAGCCAAGGGCACTTCCAGTCTAGGGAATATACCTTGGGAAAACTGAAAATCAATAATACAGAGCCACCCCAAATTTTAGGGCTGCACTGCTTACAAGGACCTCAACTTGGGTACAACTTAAATATCCCAGGAAATATAAAAATGGTTCAAAAAATTGTGGTAGTTACGTACGATCGAATATCCCTCAGCCATGAAATCAATGTCATAAGACCAGTAGCAGCAAAATGGGTGGATTCAGGTACGATGATTCTAAGTGAAATAAATCACACAGAAAAAGAAACTTATCATAAGATATCACTTATGAAGATCCTGTAAACATGGCTACACTTGAACTGAGTTAGGAAAGAGAACAGTGTCTCACATTTAGAAAACACTCTTATGCCTGCTTAAGGGGGAAGGAGAGGTGGGGTGATGCATAAAACCAGAGTTTGATATAAGCACAGGTACCTTTCCAAAAACAAACTATGGAATAGGTAAGACCTACACCTTCCTCAGTGAAAGGGACTCAAAACCCCATATTTCCCGCAGAGGAATATATCTGACTAGTAAGAATCTTAAAACCTATGTATTGATATGTCTCCGTAAGGGAATCAAGTGTGTCTAGACTGGCATAAACATGGCAGCGAGAATCAGCTCAAACCCACTATAAAAATGAATTTTAAAAACAAACAAAAAAAACCTGGAAATTCTTTACAATTCCTTCAGGGTCTCTGATGAAACCTGGAATGACCCTATCTACAACGACAGCTGGATGTGACATGAGGCTTGACACTTGGGACTGAGAGGATTGTTGAGATTGGGTGAGCAAATGCAGACCCTTTAAAGCAATAATGCATGGCACCCATTCCATGGGTCCCAACTCTCCAGGTTGAAGGGAATATTACTACAGCTATAACATGTAAGGGAAACCTAGAGAACGGACACACTGTGAATACGAAAGGTTTCTAAAACTCAACGAATAGTCCCTCTCTTGGTACTCCGGTTTGACTTTACATCTGCTTTACTATCAATCTCCCAACTTGGAGAGACAGGCCCTTTAACCTCCTGGTTCGCACAGGTTGCCAATTTGGCAGAGGATGAAAGGGAAGAGGGAGAACCAATGAGAGAGTAGCTGTTAGGCATTTGGACGGGCACATATCACTGTAATTTCCAGGCAGGAAGAAGAAATAACCAAATTCTCAGCAACCCACCGGGAACCAGTATAGGTCCTGAACAAAAATTTTGGACTTGCGGTCAGCTCACCGAAAATGAGTTGAAAAATGGAGCTCAGGGGCAGAGCAATTCACAAACTGGCCTAGTAATAAAGGACAACTATCGTCCAAAAATCTGTTGAGGGAAGGCAACGAGGCGGACTTGAAAGCGAGGCAGAATAGCAGGAAACAGATTTCAAGAGGTACGTTGGAATCGCCTTTAAAGCACAGGAAGAGGGGCACAACCTCGACAATGATGCACTTGGCCAAAAAGGGCGTATGCGTTTTCTCCTGAATATATTCAGGAGAAAACGCATACGACCTTATTGGCCAAACAAGCAAGCGGGCAATGCAAAAATTCACTACAAAGAAGTATCACTTCCCACCGGTCAAAAGGAACATCCACAAAATGTGTAAAAACCAGAAAGGCAAGACAGGCCCTGAAGAACAGGGAGCCTTCTTATGCTGATGGGCGGGATGTAAATTGCCAACTGCCTCTGTGGAGGAGTACATTGTGTTCCCTAAAAAAGTAAAGAACAGAGCTACAGAGCCAAGGGCACTTCCAGTCTAGGGAATATACCTTGGGAAAACTGAAAATCAATAATACAGAGCCACCCCAAAATTTAGGGCTGCACTGCTTACAAGGACCTCAACTTGGATACACCTTAAGTATCCCAGGAAATATAAAAATGGTTCAAAAAATTGTGGTACTTACGTACGATGGAATATCCCTCAGCCATGAAATCAATGTCATAAGACCAGTAGCAGCAAAATGGGTGGATTCAGGTACGATGATTCTAAGTGAAATAAGGCACACAGAAAAAGAAACTTATCATAAGATATCACTTATGATGATCCTGTAAACATGGCTACACTTGAACTGAGTTAGGAAAGAGAAGAATGTCTCACATTTAGAAAAGACTCTTATGCCTGCTTAAGGGGGAAGGAGAGGTGGGGTGATGCATAAAACCAGAGTTTGATATAAGCACAGGTACCGTTCCAAAAACCAACTATGGAATAGACAAGACCTACACCTTCCTCAGTGAAAGGTACTCAAAACACCATATTTCCCACAGAGGAATATATCTGACTAGTAAGAATCTTAAAACCTATGTATTGATATGTCTCCGTAAGGGAATCAAGTGTGTCTAGACTGCCATAAACATGGCAGCGAGAATCAGCTCAAACCCACTATAAAAAGGAATTTCAAAAACAAAACAAAAAAACTGGGAAATTCTTTACAATTCCTTCAGGGTCTCCAATGAAACCTGGAATGACCCTATCTACAACGACAGCTGGTTGTGGCATAAGGAGGGACACTTGGGACTGAGAGGATTGGTGAGATTGGGTGAGCAAATGCAGACCCTTTAAAGCACAAATGCCTGGCACCCATTCCATGGGTCCCAACTCTCCAGGTTGAAGGGAATATTACTACAGTTATAACATGTACGGGAAACCTAGAGAACGGACACACTGTGAATACGAAAGGTTTCTAAAACTCAACGAATAGTCCGTCTCCTGGTGCTCCGGTTTGACTTTCCATCTGCTTTACTCTCAACCTCCCAACTTGGAGAGACAGCCCCTTTAACCTCCTGGTTCGCACAGGTTGCCAATTTGGCATAGAATGAAAGGGAATAGGGAGAACCAATGAGAGAGTAGCTGTTAGGCATTTGGACGGGCACATATCACTGTAATCTCCCAGCAGGAAGAAGAATTAACCAGAGTCTCAGCCACCCACCGGGAAGCAGTATAGGTCCTGAACCAAAATTTTGGACTTGCGGTCAGCTCACCAAAAACGAGTTGACAAATGGAGCTCAGGGGCACAGCAATTCACAAACTGGCCGAGTAATAAAGGACAACTATCGTCCAAAAATCTGTTGAGGGAAGGCAACGAGGCGGACTTGAATGCGAGGCAGAATAGCAGGAAACAGATTTCAAGACGTACGTTGGAATCGCCTTTAAAGCACAGGAAGAGGGGCACAACTTCGACAATGATGCACTTGGCCAAAAGGGCGTATGCGTTTTCTCCTGAATATATTCAGAAGGAAACGCATACCCCCTTTTTGGCCAAGCAAGCAAGCGGGCAATGCAAATGTGCACTACAAAGAAGTATCACTTCCCACCGGTCAAAAGGGACATCCACAAAATGTGTAAAAACCAGAAAGGCAAGACAGGCCCTGGAGAAGGGGGGAGCCTTGTTATGCTGATGGGCGGTATGTAAATTGCCAACTGCCCCTCTGGAGGAGTACATTGTGTTCCCTAAAACAAGTAAAGAACAGAGCTATAGAGCCAAGGGCACTTCCAGTCTAGGGAATATACCTTGGGAAAACTGAAAATCAATAAGACAGAGCCACCCCAAAATTTAGGGTTGCACTGCTTACAAGGACCTCAACTTGGGTACACCTTAAATATCCCAGGAAATATAAAAATGGTTCAAAAAATTGTGGTACTTACGTACGATGGAATATCCCTCAGCCATGAAATCAATGTCATAAGACCAGTAGCAGCAAAATGGGTGGATTCAGGTACGATGATTCTAAGTGAAATAAGTCACACAGAAAAAGAAACTTATCATAAGATGTCACTTATGAAATCCTGTAAATATGGTTACACTTGAACTGAGTTAGGAAAGAGAACAGTGTCTCACATTTAGAAAACACTCTTATGCCTGCTTAAGGGGGAAGGAGAGGTGGGGTGATGCATAAAACCAGAGTTTGATATAAGCACAGGTACCATTCCAAAAACCAACTATGGAATAGACAAGACCTACACCTTCCTCAGTGAAAGGTACTCAAAACACCATATTTCCAGCAAAGGAATATATCTGACTAGTAAGAATCTTAAAACCTATGTATTGATATGTCTCCGTAAGGGAATCAAGTGTGTCTAGACTGGCATAAACATGGCAGCGAGAATCAGCTCAAACCCACTATAAAAAGGAATTTCAAAAACAAAACAAAAAAACCTGGAAATTCTTTACAATTCCTTCAGGGTCTCTGATGAAACCTGGAATGACCATATCTACAACGACAGCTGGATGTGGCATAAGGCTGGACACTTGGGACTGAGAGGATTGGTGAGATTGGGTTAGCAAATGCAGACCCTTTAAAGCAATAATGCATGGCACCCATTCCATGGGTCCCAACTCTCCAGTTTGAAGGGAATATTACTACAGTTATAACATGTACGGGAAACCTAGAGAATGGACACATTGTGAATACGAAAGATTTCTAAAACTCAACGAATAGTCCGTCTCCTGGTGCTCCGGTTTTACTTTACATCTGCTTTACTATCAACCTCCCAAATTGGAGAGACAGCCCCTTTAACCTCCTGGTTCGCACAGGTTGCCAATTATGAAGAGGATGAAAGGGAAGAGGGAGAACCTATGAGATAGTAGCTGTTAGGCATTTGGACGGGCACATATCACTGTAATTTCCCGGCAGGAAGAAGAATTAACCAAAGTCTCAGCCACCCACCGGGAACCAGTATAGGTCCTGAACCAAAATTTTGGACTTGCGGTCAGCTCACCAAAAACAAGTTGAAAAATGGAGCTCAGGGGCACAGAAATTCACAAACTGGCCGAGTAATAAAGGACAACTATCGTCCAAAAATCTGTTGAGGGAAGGCAACGAGGCGGACTTGAAAGCGAGGCAGAATAGCAGGAAACAGATTTCAAGAGGTACGTTGGAATCGCCTTTAAAGCACAGGAAGAGGGGCACAACTTCGACAATGATGCACTTGGCCAAAAAGGGCGTATGCGTTTTCTCCTGAATATATTCAGGAGAAAACGCATACGCCCTTTTTGGCCAAGCAAGCAAGCGGGCAATGCAAATCTGCACTACAAAGAAGTATCACTTCCCACCGGTCAAAAGGGACATCCACAAAATGTGTAAAAAACAGAAAGGCAAGACAGGCCCTGGAGAACAGGGAGCCTTGTTATGCTGATGGGCGGGATGTAAATTGCCAACTGCCTCTCTGGAGGAGTGCATTGTGTTCCCTAAAACAAGTAAAGAACAGAGCTACAGAGCCAAGGGCACTTCCAGTCTAGGGAATATACCTTGGGAAAACTGAAAATCAATAAGACAGAGCCACCCCAAAATATAGGGCTGCACTGCTTACAAGGACCTCAACTTGGGTACACCTTAAATATACCATGAAATATAAAAATGGTTCAAAAAATTGTGGTACTTACGTATGATGGAATATCCCTCAGACATGAAATCAATGTCATAAGTCCAGTAGCAGCAAAATGGGTGGATTCAGGTGCGATGATTCTAAGTGAAATAAGTCACACAGAAAAAGAAACTTATCATAAGATATCACTTATGAAGATCCTGTAAACATGGCTACACTTGAACTGAGTTAGGAAAGAGCACAGAGTCTCACATTTAGAAAACACTCTTATGCCCGCTTAAGGGGGAAGGTGAGGTGGGGTGATGCATAAAACCAGAGTTTGATATAAGCACAGGTACCGTTCCAAAAACCAACTATGGAATAGACAAGACCTACACCTTCCTCAGTGAAAGGGAATCAAAACCCCATATTTCCCGCAGAGGAATATATCTGACTAGTAAGAATCTGAAAACCTATGTATTGATATGTCTCCATAAAGGAATCAAGTGTGTCTAGACTGGCATAAACATGGCAGCGAGAATCAGCTCAAACCCACTATAAAAAGAATTTCAAAAACAAAACAAAAAAACTGGGAAATTCTTTACAATTACTTCAGGGTCACTGAGGAAACCTGGAATGACCCTATCTACAATGACAGCTGGATGAGGCATAATGCTGGACACTTGGGGCTGAGAGGATTGGTGAGATTGGGTGAGCAAATGCAGACCCTTTAAAGCAGAAATGCCTGGCACCCATTCCATGGGACCCAACTCTCCAGGTTTAAGGGAATATTACTACAGCTATAACATGTACGGGAAACCTAGAAAACGGACACAATGTGAATACGAAAGGTTTCTAAAACTCAACGAATAGTCCCGCTCCTGGTGCTCCTGTTTGACTTTCCATCTGCTTTACTATCAACCTCCCAACTTGGAGAGACAGCCCCTTTAACCTACTGGTTCACACAGGTTTCCATTTTGGCAGAGGATGAAAGGGAAGCGGGAGAACCAATGAGAGAGTAGCTGTTAGGCATTTGGACGGTCACATATCACTTTAATTTCCCGGCAGGAAGAAGAATTAACCAAAGTCTTAGCCACCCACCGGGAACCAGCATAGGTCCTGAACCAAATTTTTAAACATGCGGTCAGCTCACAAAAACGAGTTGAAAAATGGAGCTCAGGGGCACAGCAATTCACAAACTGGCCGAGTAATAAAGGACAACTATCGTCCAAAAATCTGTTGAGGGAAGGCAACGAGGCAGACTTGAAAGCGAGGCAGAATAGCAGGAAACAGATTTCAAGAGGTACGTTGGAATCGCCTTTAAAGCACAGGAAGAGGGGCACAACTTCGACAATGATGCACTTGGCCAAAAAGGGCGTATGCGTTTTCTCCTGAATATATTCAGGAGAAAACGCATACGCCCTTTTTGGCCAAGCAAGCAAGCGGGCAATGCAAATCTGCACTACAAAGAAGTATCACTTCCCACCGGTCAAAAGGGACATCCACAAAATGTGTAAAAACCAGAAAGGCAAGACAGGCCCTGGAGAACAGGGAGCCTTGTTATGCTGATGGGCGGGATGTAACTTGACAACTGCCTCTCTGGAGGAGTGCATTGTGTTCCCTAAAACAAATAAACAACAGAGCTACAGAGCCATGGGCACTTCCAGTCTAGGGAATATACCTTGGGAAAACTGAAAATCATTAAGACAGAGCCACCCCAAAATTTAAGGCTGAACTGCTTACAAGGACCTCAACTTGGGTACACCTTAAATATCCCAGGAAATATAAAAATGCTTCAAAAAATTGTGGTACTTTCGTACGATGGAATATCCCTCAGCCATGAAATCAATGTCATAAGACCAGTAGCAGCAAAATGGGTGGATTCAGGTACGCTGATTCTAAGTGAAATAAGTCACAGAGATAAAGAAACTTATCATAAGATATCACTTATGATGATCCTGTAAACATGGCTACACGTGAACTGAGTTAGGAAAGAGAACAGTGTCTCACATTTAGAAAACACTCTTATGCCTGCTTAAGGGGGAAGGAGAGGTGGGGTGATGCATAAAACCAGAGTTTGATATAAGCACAGGTACCGTTCCAAAAACCAACTATGGAATAGACAAGACCTACACCTTCCTCAGTGAAAGGGACTCAAAACCCCATATTTCCCGCAGAGGAATATATCTGACTAGTAAGAATCTTAAAACCTATGTATTGATATGTCTCCGTAAGGGAATCAAGTGTGTCTAGACTGGCATAAACATGGCAGAGAGAATCAGCTCAAACCCACTATAAAAGGAATTTCAAAAACAAAACAAAAAACTGGGAAATTCTTTACAATTCCTTCAGGGTCTCTGATGAAACCTGGAATGACCCTATGTACAACGACAGCTGGATGTGGCATAAGGCTGGACACTTGGGTCTGAGACGATTGGTGAGATTGGGTGAGAAAATTCAGACCCTTTGAGTCACAAATCCCTGGCAGACATTCCATGGGTCCCAACTCTCCAGGTTGAAGGGAATATTACTACAGATATAACATGTAAGGGAAAAATAGAGAATGGACAAACTGTGAATATGAAAGGTTTCTAAAACTCAACGAATAGTCCCTCGCCTGTTGCTCCGGTTTGATTTTCCAACTGCTTTTCTATCAATCTCCCAACTTGGAGAAACAGCCCCTTTAACCTCCTGGTTCGCACAGGTTGCCAATTTGGCAGAGGATGAAAGGGAAGAAGGAGAACCAGTGAGAGAGTAGCTCTAAGGCATTTGGACGGGCACATGTCACTCTAGTTTCCCAGCAGGAAGAAGAATTTACCAAAGTCTCAGCCACCCACCGGGAACCAGTATAGGTCCTGAACCACAATTTTGGACTTTCGGTCAGCTCACAAAAAACAAGTTGAAAAATGGAGCTAAGGGGCCCAGCAATTCACAAACTGGCAGAGTAATAAAGACAACTATTGTCCAAAAATCTGTTGAGGGAAGGCAACGAGGTGGACTTGAAAGCTAGGCAGAACAGCAGGAAACAGATTTCAAGTTGTACATTGGAATTGACTTTAAAGCACAGGACGAGGGGCACAACTTCAACAATGTTGCACTTGAGCAAAAAGGGCATATGCGTTTTCTCCTGAATATATTCAGGAGAAAATGCATACGCCCTTTTTAGCCAAGCAATCAAGCGGGAAATGCAAATCTGCACTACAAAGAAGTATCACTTCCGACTGTTCAAAAGGGACATCCACAAAATGTGTAAAATCCAGAAAGGCAAGACAGGCCCCGGAGAACAGGGAGGCTTGTTTTGCTGATGGGCGGGTTGTAAACTGCCAACTGCATCTCTGGAGGAGTGCATTGTGTTCCCTAAAACAAGAAAACAACAGAGCTACAGAGCCAAGGGCACTTCCAGTCTAGGGAATATACCTTGGGAAACCTGAAAATCAATAAGACAGATCCACCACAAAATTTAGGGGTGCACTGCTTACAAGAACCTCAACTTGGGTACACCTTAAATATCCCAGGAAAGATAAAAATGGTTCAAAAATTTGTGGTACTTCCGTACGATGGAATATCCCTCAGCCATGCAATCAATGGCATAAGACCAGTAGCAGCAAAATGAGTGGATTGATGTATGATGCTTCTAAGTGAAATAAGTCACACAGAAAAAGAAACTTATATTAAGATATCACTTATGAAGATCCTATAAACATGGCTACAGTTGAACTCAGTTAAGAAAGAGAACAGAGTCTCATTTTGGAAAACAATCTGATGCCTGCTTAAGGGGGAATGAGAGGTGGGGTGATGCATAAAACCAGAGTTTGATATAAGCACAGGTACCGTTCCAAACACAAACAATGGAATAGACAAGACCTACTCCTTCGTCAATGAAAGGGACCCGAGGCATCTGTGAGTAACCGTGAGCTGAGCCCCAGGCCAGCTGCTGTTGAACTTTTCCTACCCTTCCCAGGTAAAACACCTGAATATGTACAAGGGCTTGAAAGCCTAGAGGAAGGGGCGTGGAGCCACACCAGCGACAGCACACAGGCCAACTTGGTGCCTGCAGGCCAGCGAGTATGGTCCTGGCCCTGGGCGCTCTTCTGGAAGCTTTCCATTGCCCTGCCTGAGATACCCCTCCTGTCCCGGCCCCCACTGCTTTTTTCCTTCCTCACCTCTGTCCGGAGAGAAATTCCAGCGGAAGGTATGGGTGACACATCCTCTTCATTACAGGTGGAAGCCTGGCAACTCCTGCAGAAAGTCCAGCAGAGACCCACTCACACCGGGCCACCCACAAAGCCGTGTCCCCTCACTCCCTCCCACCAGCACAGCCCCGACACTGCTGACCGGGCAGCGAATATGGAGTCAGGCACAGCTTCAGGGGCTATTGCTGCCTGCAGCGCTGTTTATATTGACCTCAACCCAGGCACACCTGGGGAGGGCCGGCCGGCAGGGTCAGGCTACCCAGGTCAGCTAATCCTCAGCCCTCAGGGAATCACATTGTTGAAAATGGACCTCGCTAAGGCAGAATAGAAGCCAAGGAATAAAAGGACACAATGCCATTTGTAGCACCGTAGGTGTGTCTAGAGGTAAGCACGTGAGTTGTTGTAAGTCAGAAAGTGAAAGACACATATCATATCATATCTCTTATAGGTGTGACCGAAAAATGGATACCAGGGCAGATATTTCCACAGAGAAGGGCAATCACAGATTCATTCAACAAACTTATGGTTCACCAATGGAAAGGTGTGAGGATTGGTTTCATTATGATATTGGGGTTAACAGACATATACAAACACAGGTGACATATAGAATCACCAAAGACCTACAGAATACCAAGAGAAGACTACTCAACATTCTGTCATAAGGTACATGGGAAAAGGATCCCAGGAAGAACAGACATATGTGTATGTGTAAAAGAACCACATCTTCCACACCTACAACAAGCCAAACATTGTAATCAAATTTGCTGTAATAAAAAATAAAAAATTAAATTAAAAACACGAACAAGAAGTAGTGAGACAAACTTGAGGGGCTTTCTCCTGGCACATTCCATTCTAAATTCCAATCTAGAACACGACTTCCATTGAGGCTCTGTTGCCCCAGTAACCAGATTTGGTAAGGGAGACCTGCTGCCACCTTGTGGCCGTTTCACACAACTTCAGCTTTAATCCCAGCGCTAATGGTCAGTTGATATTCAAAATCATTGCAGGCCTGTAAATGACACCTGCCCTGAAAACAAATCCTGGGTTCATATATCGACCAAAAAATTCAAAGGACGTCCATATTTCAAAACGACAGTTTCAAAAGGCATATTTTACACACATTAGTGTTCTGCTTCTTTTCCTTTCTTTCTTTTTTTGTTAAAAAAACGGGAATGGCAAAAAGCATCCCTCAGAATGGGCGAAAATATTTGCAAACGAATCAATGGACAAAAGTTTAATCTCCAATATATATAAAGAGCACATGCAGCTTAATATTAAAAAAACAAACAACCCAATACAAAAATGGGCAGAAGATCTAAAGAGACGTTTCTTCAAAGAAGACACAGAGATGGCCAAGACGCCCATGAAAAGCTGCTCAATATCACTAATTATTAGAGAAATGCAAATCAAAACTACAATGAGGTATGACCTCACACCTGTTACAATTGGCATCATCAGAAAATCTACAAACAACGAATTCTGGGGAGGGTGTGGACAAAAGGATCCCTCTTCCACTAGTGGTGGAAATGTAAATTGATACAGTCACGATGGAGAACAGTATGGAGTTTCTTTAAAAAAACTAGAAATAGAATTACCATATGATCCAGCAATCCCACTTCTGGGCATATACCCAGATAAAACCATAAATCAAAAAGGCACATTCACCACAATGCTCATTTCAGCACTATTTACGATAGCCAGGTAATGGAAGCAACCTAAATACCCACAGACAGACGAATGGATAAAGATGTGGTACATATATAAAATGGAATATTACTCAGCCATAAGAAGGAATGAAACTGGGTCATTTGTAGAGACGTCGATGGATCTAGAGACTGTCATACAGAATGAAGTAAGTCAGAAAGAGACAAACAAATATTGTATATTAATGCATATATGTGGAACCTAGAAAAATGGTACAGATGAACTGGTTTGCAGGGAAGAAATGGAGACACAGAGGTAGAGAACACACGTATGGACACCAAGTGTGGGAAGCCATGGGGAGGTGGTGTTGGGGTGAGTTGGGAGATTGGGATTGACCTGTATACATGTATATGCATAAAATACATAACTAATAATAACCTGCTGTATAAAAAATAAATAAAATTAAATTTCAAAATTTTAAACAATAAAATTTAAAAATAAAACAGAAAAAAGTTCTTCCCTTCACACAGATGTATTTATATGAATGAATTATTCCCATGCTTATATCTATAAATACATAAAAGAGGAATAAAATCTAACTTGAACCAAAAAAGAAAAAAAAAACCTGAACCCACGAGTTAGACAGAGGAAAACACAATCAGGGCACTTGCTCCATCGGTAAACACTTCTGAAATTCTTCAGAGGTGGGGAATCATCTCCCATACAGGCAGCAGCCCACTCCTACGCAAGGAGCGTCCTCATTGCAAAGCGGGGGGCCATGCCGAGGCATCTGTGAGTAACCGTGAGCTGAGCCCCAGGCCAGCTGCTGTTGAACTTTTCCCACCCTTCCCAGGTAAAACACCTGAATATGTACAAGGGCTTGAAAGCCTAGAGGAAGGGCCGTGGAGCCACACCAGCGACAGCACGCAGGCCAACTTGGTGCCTGCAGGCCAGTCAGGATGGTCCTGGCCCTGGGCGCTCTTCTGGAAGCTTTCCATTGCCCTGCCTGAGATACCCCTCCTGTCCCGGCCCCCACTGCTTTTTTCCTTCCTCACCTCTGTCCGGAGAGAAATTCCAGCGGAAGGTATGGGTGACACATCCTCTTCATTACAGGTGGAAGCCTGGCAACTCCTGCAGAAAGTCCAGCAGAGACCCACTCACACCGGGCCACCCACAAAGCCGTGTCCCCTCACTCCCTCCCACCAGCACAGCCCCGACACTGCTGACCGGGCAGAGAATATGGAGTCAGGCACAGCTTCAGGGGCTATTGCTGCCTGCAGCGCTGTTTATATTGACCTCAACCCAGGCACACCTGGGGAGGGCCGGCCGGCAGGGTCAGGCTACCCAGGTCAGCTAATCCTCAGCCCTCAGGGAATCACATTGTTGAAAATGGACCTCGCTAAGGCAGAATAGAAGCCAAGGAATAAAAGGACACAATGCCATTTGTAGCACCGTAGGTGTGTCTAGAGGTAAGCACGTGAGTTGTTGTAAGTCAGAAAGTGAAAGACACATATCATATAATATCTCTTATAGGTGTGACCGAAAAATGGATACCAGGGCAGATATTTCCACGGAGAAGGGCAATCACAGATTCATTCAACAAACTTATGGTTCACCAATGGAAAGGTGTGAGGATTGGTTTCATTATGATATTGGGGTTAACAGACATATACAAACACAGGTGACATATATAATCACCAAAGACCTACAGAATACCAAGAGAAGACCACTCAACATTCTGTCATAAGGTACATGGGAAAAGGATCCCAGGAAGAACAGACATATGTGTATGTGTAAAAGAACCACATCTTCCACACCTACAACAAGCCAAACATTGTAATCAAATTTGCTGTAATAAAAAATAAGAAATTAAATTAAAAACAGGAAGAAGAAGTAGTGAGACAAACTTGAGGGGCTTTCTCCTGGCACATTCCATTCTAAATTCCAATCTAGAACACGACTTCCATTGAGGCTCTGTTGCCCCAGTAACCAGATTTGGTAAGGGAGACCTGCTGCCACCTTGTGGCCGTTTCACACAACAGCAGCTTTAATCCCAGCGCTAATGGTCAGTTGATATTCAAAATCATTGCAGGCCTGTAAATGACACCTGCCCGTAAAACAAATCCTGGGTTCATATATCGACCAAAAAATTCAAAGGACGTCCATATTTCAAAACGACAGTTTCAAAAGGCATATTTTACACACAGTAGTGTTCTGCTTCTTTTTCTTTCTTTCTTTTTTTGTTAAAAAAACGGGAATGGCAAAAAGCATCCCTCAGAATGGGCGAAAATATTTGCAAACGAATCAATGGACAAAGGTTTAATCTCCAATATATATAAAGAGCTCATGCAGCTTAATATTAAAAAAACAAACAACCCAATACAAAAATGGGCAGAAGATCTAAAGAGACGTTTCTTCAGAGAAGACACAGAGATGGCCAAGACGCACATGAAAAGCTGCTCAATATCACTAATTATTAGAGAAATGCAAATCAAAACTACAATGAGGTATCACCTCACACCTGTTAGAATGGGCATCATCAGAAAATCTACAAACAACGAATTCTGGGGAGGGTGTGGACAAAAGGATCCCTCTTCCACTAGTGGTGGAAATGTAAATTGATACAGTCACGATGGAGAACAGTATGGAGTTTCCTTAAAAAACCTAGAAATAGAATTACCATATGATCCAGCAATCCCACTTCTGGGCATATACCCAGAGAAAACAATAAATCAAAAAGGCACATTCACCACAATGCTCATTTCAGCACTATTTACGATAGCCAGGTAATGGAAGCAACCTAAATACCCACAGACAGACGAATGGATAAAGATGTGGTACATATATAAAATGGAATATTACTCAGCCATAAGAAGGAATGAAACTGGGTCATATGTAGACACGTCGATGGATCTAGAGACTGTCATACAGAATGAAGTAAGTCAGAAAGAGAAAAACAAATATTGTATATTAATGCATATATGTGGAACCTAGAAAAATGGTACAGATGAACTGGTTTGCAGGGAAGAAATAGAGACACAGAGGTAGAGAACACACGTGTGGACACCAAGTGTGGGAAGCCATGGGGTGGTGGTGGTGGCATATGTTGGGAGATTGCGATTGACCTGTATACATGTATATGCATAAAATACATAACTAATAATAACCTGCTGTATAAAAATATAAATAAAATTAAATTTTAAAATTTTAAAAAATAAAATTTAAAAATAAAACAGAAAAAAGTTCTTCCCTTCACACAGATGTATTTATATGAATGAATTATTTCCATGCTTATATCAATAAATACATAAAAGAGGAATAAAATCTAACTTGAACCAAAAAAGGAAAAAAAACCTGAACCCACCAGTTATACAGAGGAAAACCCTATCAGGGCACTTGCTCCAGCGGTAAACAATTCTGAAATTGGTCAGAGGTGGGGAATCATCTCCCATACAGCCAGCAGCCCACCCCCCAAGCAAGGAGGGTCCTCATTGCAAAGCTGGGGGACCGTGCCAAGGCATCTGTGAGTAAACGTGAGCTGAGCCCCAGTCCTGCTGCAGCTGAACTCTTCCCACCCTTTCCAGGTAAAACACCTGAATATGTACAAGAACTTGCAAGCCTAGAGGAAGGGCTGTGGAGCCACACCAGCGACAGCACACAGGCCGACTTGGTGCCTGCTGGCCAGTCAGGATGGTCCTGGCCCCAGATGCTCTTCTGGAAGCTTTCCATTTCCCTGCCTGAGATACCCCTCCTGCCACGTTCCCCACTGCTTTTTTACTTCCTCACCTCTGCCTGGGGTGAAATTCCAGCGGCAAGTATGGGTGACACATCCTCTTCTTTAGCAGGTGGCAGCCTGGCAACTCCTGAAGAAAGTCCAGCAGAGCCCCACTCACACTGGGCCACCCACAAAGCCATGGCCCCTCACTCCCTCCCACCAGCACAGCCCCGGCACTGCCTACGGGGCAGAGAATATGGCGTCAGTCACAGCTACAAGGGCTCTCGCTCACTGGAGAGCTGTTTATATTGCCCTCAACCCAGGCACACCTGTGGAGGGTTGGCAGGCAGTTTCAGGCTGCCAAAATCAGCCTATCCTCACCCCTCAGGGGCTCACAGTTGCAGAAAATGAAACTTGCTAAACGGGCCAGGCCCTGGGAACAGGTGTGGGCTCTTGAGAGTCAGGATAGACAATGGGCTGCAGCTGCAGCTTGTTTTCTTATCATTTTATCTGGTCCATGAGTGGAAAACAACTTCAAGAAGACACTATCCTAATGAGAGGAACCCAGGAGTCAGGGAGAGGAGTGATGGTGGGTGGAGACAGAGGCCTGGTGCCCTGGCTGCAGTGGAAGTGTCTGGAAGACCAGGCAGAAAGAGCCTGCAGAGAGTGATAGCCATGGTCACAGACCTGTCAGAGCTGCTGTTTGTTAGTTCAAGTCCTGCTCTGAGGTGTTCTGTGTCAGCTGTGAGCGACAGGTGAGCTGGGGGTTCTCTGCAAGGTGGGCTATGTGCACAGTTCCTGTGTGTCCAGCCCTGCTGGGGTACCTGCCCAGGGGAGCTCCGTATCCTGGGAAGGGCCTGAGTAGGAGAGCCCCATGGGCTGCTGGGTAGCTGCAGAGGTGAGCTCCATACTCTGGGAGGGACTTGACCACGAGAGCCCCGTGGGCTGTGGGGTAGGGGTGCAGCCCAGGTGAGCTCCATATCCTGGGATTGGCCTGACCACGAGAGCCCCATGGGCTGCTGGAGACCTGGTAAAGGATATCAGGACAGTCAGTGAAGCCACCGAGGATATACATCCAGTAGCTCCTATTTCCTACTCCCTGCTGGTCATTCTACTTTCAACCAGGCCATGGCATTCTGTATTAGACTTCAATGATGCCTTCTTCTGTATTCCATTCATCTCAGAGTCACAAGAATTTTTGGCTTGTGAGTGGCAGGACACAACATGCAACAAAATCAATAATGCTGGGCCGTCCGGCCCCAATGGTTCAAAAATCCCCACACCATCATTGGGGAAATGTCCTCTAAAGAACTAAAAGTTCAACCTCTGTAAAAGGGAACCCTCCTTCAATATGCAGATGACATTCTGATCGCCAGGCCTACTAAAGACGCCTCTGAACTACCTAGCCAAGAAAGGATAGAAGGTGTCCAAGAAAAATGCTCAAATATCCCAGGCTAAGGTGACATGCCTGGGCTTCATTCTCACAGATATTCGGAGAAACGCATCCCAGGATAAGGAAGAAGCCATTTGCAGCCTTACCTCTTCTAAAACTAGAAGACAGCTTAGGGGTTCCTGGGGAGGCCAAGGTTTTCTGTATCTGGATCCCTAACTACAGTCTAATAGCTGGGCCTCTACATGAAACACTGACACGAAAAGATGATGATCCTTTTGAATAGAATCCAGAAGCAGCCTTTCAAGAATGGAAAGAGCAGTCAATACAGACCCTTGCCCAGGAACTCCCTAATTTAGCTAAACCCTTTGACCTTTACATACCCGGTCAAAGGTTAATCGCCCTTGGAGCCTTAGTGCAAAAACTGGGACCACTTGAAATGGAGCAACACAAGAATGCCCTTCAGGTATGATAAACTATGGTCACCAAGGGCTTTGCCCACCGACTCATCAGGCCAGGATACTGGGGTATCTAAAAAGCTGGAAATCAGCAGCCCGCAAGGCCAGCTCCCTCCTAAGGGAAAAGGACCCCACGTGGTGATCCTAACCACCCATCATGCCCTGAAGTTGCAGGGGTCGCTCTGTGGACACACTGACCTCGAGTGAGGAGGCCCTCCAACTCCAACCTCCAGAGGGATAAACGGGGGCAACGGGCCCCCAAGATGACTCATGTGACCATCACTTGACCTGGAGTTTCTCTCAGAAAACGACAAGACTGTGCCCCGAAAGAGCAGACTACTGCTTGCAGGACTTACTGCACCCAGAGGGGAGCTAATAAGCTTGGCGGGGTAAATGTATATCACGCTTTCACCATAGAAAACCCTACAGACACCGCGGTGATGGTGGCCAATATGACCGGCTGGACTGCTGGCTACTTCTAAAGGCCTTTGACTCAGTGGACGTCATGGTCCTGGATCACCACTGACCCTGGACTGTCTGGGAGTTGCGTGGGCAGGGCTCTGACACATGGTGCTGTTTGTACATTAATTCAGGGACCTAATTAAAGAAAGCACAGACTACTGGTCAGAGCATCTAGTCTGGCAAAAACTGTCAGCCTAAGGTCACCGAACATATGTGGGGTGGGTTGAAACCTGCCACCGCAGCATCTCTGCACCTCTCTTTCCTCGACCCTTAAAGGTCATTAGAATCTGTAACACTTCCAATGCTGGTGCTCAGGCGGACGAGAAGTGAGGCAGGAGGCCTTGGGACAATCAACCTCACCAGGAGGCTGGTGGGGAGACGTTTTGCCCCTCCCCCCATGTATCAGGGCTCCCACCACAGCATGAAGCAGTTACAAAAGAGGGGTCTGCACCCTCAACACCCCAAGAATAAGGAACGGAACAAAAAGCAGAGGAGGTGTTCGTCTCCGGCAACGTTCATTAAAAATTCCTGGGAGATAAAAAGAGAATCTGGGCAATTAAATAAAGTCTAACCTGTTTTTCCTTTGTGCTTTGTCTAATTTCACGTGCTCCTAGGGTTCCGCATGCAGAGGTCCCACACCCGGCACTTCAGACCCGATTTCCTAGTGCAGAATGGCTGGGTCGACACCTCAGCTAGCGGCGTCCCATGCAGACTCCGCGGCATAGAGCCTGAGTTGCAGCCAACGCAGTCCTCGAGAGCTCCATCCCCTCCCGCCCACTGACGCTGCCGGGGACCCTACACAGCAGCCCAGCCCACAGCCCATGGGGGAGTGCACGCTCTCACCTCTCCATTCTGTTTTCAAAATAATGTTTCCTTTGCTTCTGAACCAAACTCAGCCTTGATCTGTTGGCTCCAATGACACTGGGCACGGGGACTCCTGTTGGGGTCCACTCTGGAGGATCAGTAACAGAAATTGAGAACATTGTAACTTCAATGAACAGATGTGTGAGCCAAACTGTAGTTAACATAGAGCAGTGTATAATGCTCGGGTAAAATAAGATGTTTCTAAGACTTACATTTGATATTTCCATCACTTTCCTATAAGCAAGTTCAGTGAAGACGTCTGTCTTATTTGTCAGGTCAACATTAGAGAAATGAAGTGATTTATTTCCATGGATATACATCGAATACTCTTGGCTGAAGCTTCAATCTTGTTTTGAATGCTTTTCCATTGAAAATGATACCTCTCTTTCAGCTCCCCAATTTCTGAGAAGTATAAAATCTTATAATTTATTATTACCAAAGGGGAAAGGTAGGAGAAGGGATAAATTAACAGTTTGGGATTAACACATACACACTGCTATGTATAAAATAGATCATCAACAAGGAACTACTGTATAGCAGAGGGAACTACACTGAATATTTTGCAATAACCTATAAGGGGAAATAATCTGAAAAAGAATAGATATTTTTATTGACATCATCTATCAATGACAGATAAAATGTAACCTAAGCAAGGCCGATGGTGAGCGCTCTGACCCTGAAGATTTCAGTCATCTAAAGTTTGGGCTCTGCCTATTTCCCAAGGCCCTTAAAGGACATACGTGTAGCCGTAGCTTAAAAATTCCCCAGTTTGGGGTTCGGGGAGGCACTGATTTGGAAAAATCCCTGGTGTTCTCCTTACATGCACGGGACCCTTCCTAGAGCTAAAACATGCCTGTCACACCTAGAGGATGGTACACCGTTTGATCGGAAAGAGTTTGGAAAAGGCACCTCATCTCCTCATCGCCTGGTGCTCGGGTTCAACCCTCCAGCATCTTTCCTAACAATCTCCTCACTTGGGGATATCAGCACCGTCAACATCCTGTTGCACACAGTTTGGAATTTGTCCAGAGGATGAAGCGGAAGGATGAGAAAAATTTAAAGACATGTCTTAGGTGTTCGGACAGGCACATGCAACTCTAATTTCCAATCCAGAAGACAAATTCATCAAAGGCTAGAATTGCCCACGGAAACAGAATAGGGCTAGAGGAAATCCCGCTGTTTTGTGTCCAGTTTCCAAAAACACAAGTTGAAAAATGGAACTCAGGGGCACTAAAATTCATGAAACTGCAGAGTTGAAAATATCTATCGTTGAAAAATGTCTTGAGGTAAGTCACAGAAAAGGACTTGTAAGCAAGGGAGAGTGGCAGGAAACAGATTTGAAGAGGTAGAAAGGACTCCCCATTAAAGCACAAGAAAAGGGGCTGAACATCGCCAATGATGCAGTTGGCCAAAAAGGGTGTATGCATTTTTTCTGAATATATTCAAGTAAAGGCCATACACACTTTTTATCCAACCAAACAGGTGGGCACTGGAAATCAATATCACAAAATGTATCACTTCACATCAGTCAGAAGGGCCATCCACATAAAGTGTAAACACCAGAAATGCAGGACAGGGCGAGGAGAAAAGGGAGCCCTGTGAGGCTGATAGTGGAAATGTAATTTGCCAACGGCCACTCTGGAGAAGTGTATTGTGTTTGTAAAACATCTAAAAAATGAGCTACAGAGCATAGGGCACTTGCACTCATGGGCGTGTACCTTGGGAAAAACAAAAATCGACAGAAAACAGGCACCCGAACGTTTACCACCTCTCTGTTAAAAAGGGCCTCAACTTGGATAAAACCTAAATGTCCCTGGAAGGATAAAATGGATAAAAGAGATGGGGTACTTATGTAGAGTGGAATATTACTCATCCAGAAATCAATGAAATAAGGCCAGTTGTAACAACTCTGGAGGAGTTACATACGATCATTCTAAGTGACATATGTCAGAAAGAAAAAGACACATATCATAAGATGTCACTTAAAGGTGGAATCAAAAATGGCTACACATGAAATAAATTACAAAACAGAAACATAGTCAAATATGTAGAAAATAGACATAAGGCTGCTAAATGGGAAAGGTGGGGAATGGTGAGGTATTATCCAGGAGGTTGAAATTAGCAAAGATACCATTCCAAGTACCAAATTGAATAACTGACAAGGCCTACACGGTACCTCAAAGAACTGCACTCAGCCCACTCAAGTCACTGGAAAATAATACATATGACTGGTAAGCATCTGAAAAAGAAGTTATTGTTGTCTCACAGTACATGAATCAAGTGGATGTACAGCAGCAAAAAACAGAGCTTTGAAAATCAGCTGTAACCAATATAAAAATAAATTTAAAACTATTTATAAAAACAGTGAGACAGACAAAAATTCTTACAACTTTTGTTGAAGGGCTACGATGTAACATGGATTGAACACATGTAGACCCACAGCAGGATGATTATATAAGGCTGGAAGCTATGCACACTAAGAGATGTTAGAGAGGCTGGGTGAGGAAATGCAGACCTTTTAAAGTAATACTGCCTGGTACCCATTCCATGGGTCCCAAATCTGCAGGTTCAAGGGAATCTTCTGACAGCGAAAACATGCCTGGGAAACCGAGATGAATGTACACCGTGTGCTCAGGAAAGGTGTCTAAAATGCACCTCATTTTTGATCTCCTGCTGCTGGGGTTCGCCATTCCAGCCACATTACTAACAATCTCCCCACTTGGAGAATCAGCACCTTTAACCTCCTGTTTCACACAGTTTGCAATTTGTGCAGAGGATAAATGGGAAGAGGGGGAACCAATGAGAGATTAGCTGTAGGAGTTTTGACAGGCACATGTCACTCTAATTTCCCATTAGGAAGAAGAATTAACCAAAGGCTCAGCCTGCCTCCCCAAACCAGAATAGGGCCAGAAGTAATCCAATGGTTTGGCGGCCAGCTCACAAAAAAAGCGACTTGCAAAATGTAGCTCAGGAACAGACAATTCAAAGACCTGCAAAGATATAAATGATAACCAACGTCCAAAAATATATTCAGGTAAGGTAACGAAGAGGATCTGAATGAGAGGCAGAATTGCAGGAAACAGGTTTCAAAAGGTAGATTGTACTCACATTTAAAGCATATGAAAAGCAGCAGAATTTCTAAAATGATGCGGTTGGGCAAAAGGGTGTATGCGTTTTTTTCGTGAATATCTTCAGGAAAAAAAAACATGCAGAGTTTTTGGCCAACCTAGCAAGAGGGAAATGCAAATCCGCACAACAAAGAAGTCTCAATTTCCACTGCTCAGAAAGGCCATCCAAAAAATGTGTACAAACCAGAAATGCAGGAGAGGCCATGGAAAACAGGGAGCCTAGTCACGCTGATGGGTGGGGTATAAATATCCAAGAGCCACTCTGAAGAAGGGTATGCTGTTTTTAAAACATCTAAAATACAAAGCCCCGGAGCAAAGGGATTTCAACTCATGGACATATAACTTGGGAAGACTAAACGTCAATAAGACAGAGGCACCCCAAAGTTTAGGGCTGCTCTGCATACAAGAACCTCAACTTTGGTACACCTAAAATATCCCAGGAAAAAGAGAAATGCATAAAGAACTTGTGGTAATTTTGTACAACGGAATATCACTCAGACGTGAAATCAATGTATATAAGTCCAGTAGCAGCATAATGAGTGGATTTAGGTATGATGATTTTAAGGGAAATTAGTCACACAGAAAAAGAATCTTATCATAAGATATCACTTATAGAGGGAATGTCAATATCACAACACATGAACTGAATTAGGAAAGAGAACAGAGTCTCACATTTAGCAAAAATCTCTTATGCCTGCTTCAGGGGAAAGGAGAGATGGGGTGATGCATAAAACCAGAGTTTGATATTAGCACAGGTACCATTCCATAAACCAAATACAGAATAGACAAGACCTACACCTTCCTCAGTGAACGGGACTCAACACCCCTATGCCCCACAAAGGAATATATCTGACTACTAAGAATCTTAAAACCTATGTATTGATATGTCTCTGTAAGGGAATCAATTGTGTCTAGACTGGCATAAACACATCAGTGAAAATCCGCTCAACCCCATTATAAAAATGAATTTCAAATAAACCCCAAAAAACAGCGAAATTCTTACACAATTCCTTCAGGGGTTCTGATGAAACCTGGAATGACCCTATCTGCAAAGACAGCTGGATGAGACATAAGGCTGGACACTTGGGACTGAGAGGACTGGTGAGATTGGGAGAGAAAATGCAGACCTTTTAAAGTAGTAATGCATGCCACCATTCCATGTGTCCCAAATCTCCAGGTAGAAGGGAATATCACTACAATTATAACATGTATGGGAAACCTAGAAAATGGACACCCTGTGATGGCGAAACGTTTCTAATACTCTCCTAAGTTTTCCTCTCCTTGTGCTCCACTTTGGCATTCCAACTGCTTTACTATCAATCTCCCAACTTAGGAGAGTCAGCCCCTATAACCTCCTGGTTCGCACAGTTTGCTAATTGTGCAGAGGATGAAAGGGAAGAGGGAGAACCAATCAGAGAGTAGATGTAGGCATTTGGACGGGCACATGTCACTCTAAGTTCCCGGCAGGAAGAAGAATTAACCAAAGCCTCAGCCACCCACAGGGAACCAATATAGCCACCCCTGGAACCAGTATAGGTCCTGAAGCAAAATTGTGGATTTGCGGCCAGCTCACAAAGATGGGATTTGAAAATTGGAGCTCAGGGGCACAGCAATTCACAAACCTGCAGACTTATAAAGGACTACTCTCTTCCAAAAATCTGTTGAGGGAAGGCAATGAAGCGGCCTTGAAAATGAGGCAGAATTGCACAAAACATATTTCAAGAGGTAAATTGGAATCGCCTTTAAAGCACAGGAAAAGCATCCCAACTTGGACAGAGATGCACTTGGCCAAAAAGGGCGTATGGCTTTTCTCCTGAATATATTCAGAAGAAAACGCATACACCCTTTTTGGCCAATCAAGCAAGCGCGCAATACAAATCCACACTACAAAGAATTGTCACTTACCACCGGTCAAAAGGGACATCCGAATATCTGTAAAAACCGGAAAGGCAAGAGAGAGATGGCAAGGGCATGAAGCAATGTGATCCCAATGGTCATGGAGGATTGTGATGACAAGCACATGGAGAATTGGGATGAGAAGATTATGTACCATTTTGTTGACAAAGGCAAGGAGCATTATGATGACAAGGTTCATGGAGCACTGTGATGAGAAGCATCACGGAGCATAGTGATTACAGGGGTCATGGAGCATTGGGATGACAAGCGCATGGATCACTGTGATGACAATGGTCATGGAGCATTTTAATGACAAGAGTCCTGGATCATTGTGTTGTCAGGGTTCATGGAGCGTTGTGATGACAGTGGTCATGGAGCATTGTGATGACAGGGGTCATGGCGCATTGTGATGAGAAGGTCATGGAGCATTGGGCTGAAAATGTCCCTGGAGTACTGTGATGACAGGGGTCATGGAGCATTGTGATGACAAGGTACTGGAGCACTGTGATGAGAAGACCATGGAGCCTTGTGATGACAAGTCTCATGGAGAATTCTGATGAAAAGTGCCATGGAGCACTGTGATTACAGGGGTCTTGGAGCATTGTGATGACAAGGGCATGGAGCATTGGGATGAGAAATTCATGGAGCGTTCTGATGACATGCATCATGGAGCTTTGTGATGACAAGGGCATGGAGCATTGTGATTACAGCGGTCTTGGAGCACTGTGATGAAAAGGGCATGGATCATTGTGATGAAAAAGGCATGGAGCCGTGTCATGACATGGTTCAAGGAGCAAACTGACAACAAGTGTCAGGGAGCATTGTGATGACAAGGGTATTGAGTATTGTGATGACAAACGTCATGGAGCATTGTGATGAGAAGACCATGGATAACTGTGATGACGAGCGTCATGGGGCGTTGTGATGATAAGTGTTATGGAACATATTGATCACAAGGATTTGGAGCATTGTGATGACAGAGGTCATGGAGCATTTTGGTTTCATTGTGATGACAATAGCCTGAAGCATTATGATGATGGGCATGGTGCATTGTGATGACAGGGTTCATGGAGCATTGAGATGAAAAGGAGCATGGAGCATTGCGATTACAGGAGTCTTGGAGCATTGTGATGACAAAGGCATGGAACAACGTGAATGAGAAGGCCATGGAGCATTCTGCTGACATGCGTCATGGAGCTTTGTGATGACAAGGGCATGGTGCATTGTGATTACAGTGGTCTTGGAGCATTGTGATGACAAGGGTCATGGAGCCTTGTGATGACAAGGCTGTGGAACATTGTGATGGCAGGGGTCATGGAGCATTGTTATGACAGGGGTAATGGAGCATTGTGATGACAAGGGCATGGAGCATTGGTCTGAAAAGTTTCATGGATTATTGTGATGAGAGGGGGCAAGGAGCATTGTGATTACAAGGGCATGGAACACTGTGATACATGGGTCATGGAGGATTGTAATGACAAGCGCATGGAGCATTGTGATAAGAATGGCATCGAGCATTGTGATGAAAAGCATCATGGAGCCTGTGATGACAAGGGCATGGAACAATGTGATGAGAGGGTTCATGGAGCATTGTGATGACAATGGCATGCAGCATTGTGATGACAAGAGTCATTGAGCTTTGTGATGACAAAGGTCATGGAGCATTTTGATGACAAGGGTGTGGTGCATTCTGTTGTGAAGGGCAGGGAGCATTGTGATGACAGGGGTTATGGAACATTGTGATGTCAGGGGAATGGAGCATTGTGAAGATAAAGGCATGTAGCATTGTTGTGACAAGGGTCATGGAATATTGTGATGACAGGGGTGAGGGAGTATTGTGTTGACTAGTGATGGAACATTGTGATATCAGTGGTGAGAGAGCATTTTGATGAGAAGTGCATGGAGCAGGGTGATGACAAGGTTTATGGAGCATTGTGATGACAAAGATGTGGAGCATTGTGATAACAAGTGCATGGCACATTGTGATGCCATGGGTCATGGAGTATTGTGCTAACAAAGGCATTGAGCATTGGGAGGACAAGGGTCACCGAGCATTGTGATGAAATGTTCAGGGAGCGCTGTGGTGACAAAGGTCACAGAGCCTTGTGATGACGAGGGCATGGACCATTGTGATGACAAAGGTCATGAAGCATTGTGATGACTGGAGTCACGGAGCATTGTGATGACAGGGGTCATAGAGCATTGTGATGAAAGGGCATGGAGCATTGTGATGACAGGGGCATGTTGCATTGGTTTGACAAGTTTCAGGGATTATTGTGATGACAGTGGGCATGGCGCATTGTGATGACAAGGGCATGGAGCATTGTGATGAGAAGGTCATGGAGTATTGTGAAGAAGGGTGTCAGGGAGCATTGTGATGACATATGTCGTTGTCCATTGCGATGACAATGGAATGGAGCATTGTGATGCCAAGTGTCATGGAGGATTGTGATGACAAAGGTAAAGGAGCATTTTGATGACAAGCGCTTGGAGTATTGTGATGACAAGGGTCATGGAGCATTGTGATAACAAGGGCCATTGAGAATTTTGATGACATGTTCATGAAGCATTGTGATGACAATCACATGGAGCTTGCTGTGACAGGGATCATGGAGCATTGCGATGAAAAGTGCATAAAGAATTTTGATGACAAAGCATGTAACACTGTGATGAAAAGCATCATGGAGCACAGTGATGCCAAGAACGTGGAGAATTGTGATGACAGGGGACATGGAGCATTGTGATGACCAGGGCATGGTGTATTGTGATGGCAAGACCGTGGAGCATTGTGATGAGAAGACCATGGATAATTGTGATGATGAGCGTCATGGAGCACTGTAATGACAAGGGGTATGGAGCATTGTGATGACAGGGGTCATGGAGCATTGTGATGACAAGGTTCATGGAGCATTCTGATGACAAGCTTGTGGAGTATTTTGATGACAATGACATGGAGCATTTTGATGAAAATGGCATGGGGCATTGTGATGAAAAAGACATGGAGCCTTTTCATGACAGTTTTCAGGGAGCATTCTGACGACAAGTGTCAGGGAGCATTGTGATGACAAAGGTCATGGAGAATTGTGACGACAAGGGCATAGAGTATTGTGATGACAAGCACATGAAGCTTGCTATGACGGGGTCATGGAGCATTGCGATGACAAGTGCATAGAGAATTGTGATGACAATGCATGTAACACTGTGATGAGAAGTGTCATGGAGCATAGTGAGGCGAAGATCGTGGAGAATTGTGATGACAGGGGACATGGAGCATTGTGATGACCAGGGCATGGAGCATTGCGATGACAATATCATGGAGCATTGTGATGAGAAGACCATGGATAATTGTGATGACGACAGTCATGGAGCACTGTAATGACAAGGGGTATAGAGCATTGTGATGACAGTGGTCATGGAGCATTGTGATGACCGGGGACATGGAGCATTGTGATGCCCAAGGCATGGAGCACTGTGATGGCAAGACCGTGGAGCATTGTGATGAGAAGACCATGGATAATTGTGATGAGGAGCATCATGGAGCACTGTAATGACAAGCAGTATGGAGCATTGTGATGACAGGGGTCATGGAGCATTGTGATGACTGGGGACATGGAGCATTGTGATGACCAGGGCATGGAGCATTGTGATGGCAAGACCGTGGAGCACTGTGATGAGAAGACCATGGATAATTATGATGACGAACATCATGGAGCACTGTAATGACAAGGGGCATCGAGCATTGTGATGACAGGTGTCATGGAGCATTGTGATGACAGGGGTCATGGATCATTGAGATGACAAGGGTCACGGAGCATTCTGATGACAAGCTTGTGGAGTATTGTGATGACAATGGCATGAAGCATTGTGATGAAAAGGGCATGGATCATTGTGATGAAAAAGGCATGGAGACTTGTCATGACAGGGTTCAATGAGCATACTGATGACAAGTGTCAGGGAGCATTGTGATGACAAGTGTATTGAGAATTGTGATGACAAAGGTCATGGAGCATTGTGATGAGAAGTCCATGGATAATTGTGATGACCAGCGTCATGGGGCGTTGTGATGACAAGTGTTATGGAACATTGTGATCACAAGGGTTTGGAGCATTGTGATGAGAGAGGTCATGGAGAATTTTGATTTCATTGTGATGACAATAGCATGAAGCATTATGATGATGGGCATGGTGCATTGTGATGACAGGGTTCATGGAGCATTGAGATGCAAAGAGGCATGGATCATTGTAATAACAAGGGTCATGGAGCATTGTGATGACAAGGGCATGGAGTATTGGTCTGAAAAGTTTCATGGATTATTGTGATGAGAGTGAGCATGGAGCATTGTGATGACAAGGGCACGGAACACAGTGATACAAGTGTCATGGAGGATTGCAATGACAAGGGCATGGAGCATTGTGATGACAAGCGTCATGGAGCTTTGTGATGACAATGGCATGGAGCATTGTGATTCCAAGGGTCATGGAGCTTTGTGATGACATACGCCATGGAGCATTTTGATGACAAGAGCGTGGTGCATTGTGATGAGAAAGGCAGGGAGCATTGTGATGACAGGGTCATGGAGCAATTGGATGAAAAGGGTCATGGAACATTTTGATGACAGTGTTTATGGAACATTGTGATGTTAGGGGTCATGGAGCATTGTGATGAAAAGGGTCATGGAGCATTGTGATGACAGGGGTTATGGAACATTGTGATGTCAGGGGTCATGGAGCATTGTGATGATAAGAGCATGTAGCATTGTTGTGACAAGGGTCATGGAACATTGGGATGACAGGGTGGAGGGAGTATTGTGTTGACTAGTGATGGAACATTGTGATATCAGTGGTGAGAGAGCATTTTGATGAGAGGTGCATGGAGCATTATGATGACAAGGCTGTGGAGCATTGTGATGAGAAACGCAGGGCACATTGTGATGACATGGGTCATGGAACATTGTGCTGACAAACGCATGGAGCATTGTGATGACAAGGTTTATGGAGCATTGTGATGACAACGATGTGGAGCATTGTGATGACAAGCGCATGGCACATTTGATGCCATGTGTCATGGAGTAATGTGCTGACAAAGGCATGGAACATTGTGATGACAAGGGTCACCGAGCATTGTGATGAAATGTTCATGGAGTGTTGTGGTCACAAAGGTCACAGAGCCTTGTGATGACGAGGGCATGGACCATTGTGATGACAAAGGTCATGAAGCATTGTGATGACTGGAGTCACTGAGCATTGTGATGACAGGGGTCATAGAGCATTGTGATGAAAGGGCATGGAGCATTGTTATGACAGGGGCATGTTGCATTGGTTTGACAAGTTTCAGGGATTATTGTGATGACAGTGGGCATGGCGCATTGTGATGACAAGGGCATGGAGCATTGTGATGAGAAGGTCATGGAGTATTGTGAAGAAGGGTGTCAGGGAGCATTGTGATGACATATGTCATGGTCTATTGCAATGACAATGGAATGGAGCATTGTGATGCCAAGTGTCATGGAGGATTGTGATGACAAAGGTAATGGAGCATTTTGATGACAAGGGCTTGGAGCATTGTGATGACAAGGGTCATGGCGCATTGTGATAACAAGGGCCATTGAGAATTTTGATGACATGTTCATGAAGCATTGTGATGACAATCACATGGTGCTTTCTATGACAGGGGTCATGGAGCATTACAATGACAAGTGCATAGAGAATTGTGATGACAAAACATGTAACACTGTGATGAGAAGTATCATGGAGCATAGTGATGCCAAGAACGTGGAGAATTGTGATGACAGGGGACATGGAGCATTGTGATGACCAGGGCATAGAGCATTGTGATGGCAAGACCGTGGAGCATTGTGATGAGAAGACCATGGATAATTGTGATGACGAGCGTCATGGAGCACTGTAATGACAAGGGGTATGGAGCATTGTGATGACAGGGGTCATGGAGCATTGTGATGACTGAGGAGATGGAGCATCGGGATGACCGAGGACATGGAGCATCGTGATGACCAATGCATGGAGCATTGTGATGGCAAGACCGTGGAGCATTGTGATGAGAAGACCATGGATAATTGTGATGACGAGCGTCATGGAACACTGTAATGACAAGGGTTATGGAGCATTTTGATGACAGGGGTCATGGAGCATTCTGAAGACAATGATCAGGGAGCATTCTGATGACAAGCTTGTGGAGTATTGTGATGACAGTGACATGGAGCGTTGTGATGAAAAGGGCATGGAGCATTCTTATGAAAAAGGCATGGAGTATTTTCATGACAGTGTTCAAGGAGTATTCTGACGACAAGTGTCAGGGAGCATTGTGATGACAAGTGTATTGAGAATTGTGATGACAAAGGTCATGGAGCATTGTGACGACATGTGCGTGGAGTATTGTCATGACAGTCATCATGGAGTGTTGTGATGACAAGTGTTATGGAACATTGTGATCACAAGGGGTTGGAGCATTGTGATGACAGAGGTCATGGACCATTTTGATTTCAAGGAGCATGGAGCATTGTGATGACAAGGGCATGGAGCAATGTGATCCCAAGGTTCATGGAGGATTGTGATGAAAATGGTAATGGAGTATTGTGATGACAAGGTCATGTAGGATTTTGATGACAAGGTCATGTAGGATTTTGATGACACAGGCATGGAGAATTGTGATGATAAGGTTCATGGAGCACTGTGATGATAAGCGTCACGGAGCATTGTGATTACAGGGGTCATGGAGCATTGGGATGACAAGGGCATGGATCATTGTGATGACAAGTGTCATGGAGCATTGGGCTGAAAATGTTCATGGAGCATTGTGATGACAAGGGAATGGAGCATTGTGATGACAAGAGTCCCGGATCATTGTGTTGTCAGGGGTCATGGAGTGTTGTGATGACAGTGGTCATGGAGGATTGTGATGATATGGGTCATGGAGCATTGTGATGAGAAGGTCATGAAGCATTGGGCTGAAAATGTTCATGGAGTATTGTGATGACAGGGGTCATGGAGCATTGTAATGAGAAGGGAATTGAGCACTGTGATGACAAGGTCCTGGAGCATTGTGATGGGAAGTCCATGGAGCCTTGTGATGACAATTCTCATGGAACATTCTGATGAAAAGGGGCATGGAGCATTGTGATTACAGGGGTCTTGGAGCATTGTGATGACAAGGGCATGGAGTATTGTGATGAGAAGGCCATGGAGCATTCTGATGACATGCGTCATGGAGCTTTGTGCTGACAAGGGCATGGAGTATTGTGATGAAAATGGCATGGATCATTGTTATGAAAAAGGCATGGAGCCTTGTCATGACAGGGTTCTAGGAGCATACTGACGACAAGTGTCACGGAGCATTGTGATGACAAGTGTATTGAGCATTGTGATGAAAAAGTTCATGGAGCATTGTGATGAGAAGACCATGGATAATTTTGATGATGAGCGTCATGGGGTGTTGTGATGATAAGTTTTATGGAACATTGTGATCACAAGGGTTTGGAGCAGTGTTATGACAGAGGTCATGGAGCATTTTGATTTCATTGTGATGACAATAGCCTGAAGCATTATGATGATGGGCATGGTGCATTGTGATGACAGGGTTCATGGATCATTGAGATAAAAAGGGACATGGAGCATTGTGATTACAGGTGTCTTGGAGCATTGTGATGAGAAGGGTCATGGAGCCTTGTGATGACAAGGCCATGGAACATCGTGATGGCAGGGGTCATGGAGCATTGTTATCACAGGGGTAATGGAGCATTGTGATGGCAAGGGCATGGAGCATTCTGATGACATGCATCATGGAGCTTTGTGATGACAAGGGCATGTAGCACTGTGATTACAGGGGTCTTGGAGCATTGTGATGACAAGGGTCATGGAGCCTTGTGATGACAAGGCCGTGGAACGTTGTGATGGCAGGGGTCATGGAGCATTGTTATGACAGGGGTAATGGAGCATTGTGATGACAAGGGCATGGAACATTTGTCTGAAAAGTTTCATGGATTATTGTGATGAGAGTGGGCATGGAGCATTGTGATGACAAGGGCACGGAACACAGTGATCCATGGGTCATGGAGGATTGTAATGACAAGGGCATGGAGCATTGTGATGAGAAGGGCATCGAGCAGTGTGATGAGAAGCACCATGGAGTTTTGGATGACAATTGCATGGAACAATGTGATGAGAGGTTTCATGGAGTATTGTGATGACAATGGCATGGAGCATTGTGATGCCAAGGGTCATGGAGCTTTGTGATGACAAAGGTCATGGAGCATTTTGATGACAAGGGCGTGGTGCATTGTGATGAGAAGGGCAGGGAGCATTGTGATGACATTGTCATGGACCAATTTGATGAAAAGGGTCATGCAACATTTTGATGAGAGGCGTTATGTAACATTGTGATGTCAGGGGTCATGGAGCATTTTGATGAAAAGGGTCATGGAGCATTTTGATGACAGGGGTTATGGAACATTGTGATGTCAGGGATCATCAAACATTGTGATGATAAGTGCATGTAGCATTGTGATGACACGAGTCATGGAACATTGTGATGACAGGGTTGAGGGAGTATTGTGATGAATAGTGATGTAACATTGTGATATCAGTGGTGAGAGAGCATTTTGATTTGAAGTGCATGGAGCATTGTGATGACAAGGTTTATGGAGCATTGTGATGACAAGATTGTGGAGCACTGTGACGACAAGCGCATGGTGCATTGTGATGACATGGGTCATGGAGCATTGTGCTGACAAGCGCATGGAGCATTGTGATGACAAGGGTCATGGAGCATTGTGCTGAGAAAGGCATAGAGCATTGTGATGACAAAGGTCAAAGGGCATTGTGATGGAAAGTTCATGAAGCATTGTGGTTAAAAAGGTCACAGAGACTGTTGATGACAAGGGCATGGACCACTGTGATGACAAGGGCATGGACCACTGTGATGACAAAGGTCATGAAGCCTTGTGATGACTGGAGTCACGGAGCATTGTGATGACAGGGGTCATGGAGCATTGTGATAACAAGAGCATGGGGCATTGTGATGACAAGGGCATGGAGCATTGGTCTAATAAGTTTCATGGCTTATTGCGATGACAGTTGGAATGGCGCATTGTGATGACAAGGGCATGGAGCATTGTGATGACCAGGTCATTCATTATTGTGAAGACAGGTGTCAGGGAGCATTGTGATGACATATGTAATGGCCCATTGTGATGACAATGCCATGGAGCATTGTGATGCCAAGTGTCATGGAGGATTCTGATGACAAAGGTAATGGAGCATTGTGATGACAATGGCTTGGAGCATTGTGATGACAAGTGTCAGGGAGCATTGTGCTGACAAGTGCATGGAAAATTGTGATGACAAGGGACATGGAGCATTCTGATGACAAGCTTATGGAGTATTTTGATGACAATGTCATGGAGCATTGTGTTGAAAATGGCATGGTGCATTTTGATGAAAAAGGCATGGAGCCTTTTTGTGACAGGGTTCAAGGAGCATTCTGACGACAAGTGTCAGGGAGCATTGTGATGACAAGTGTATCGAGAATTGTGATGACAAAGGTCATGGAGCATTGTGATGAAAAGGGCATGGAGTATTGTGATGACAGGCATCATGGAGCATTGTGATGACAAGTGTTATGGAACATTGTGATCACAAGGGTTTGGAGCATTGTGATGACAGAGGTCATGGATCATTTTGATTTCAAGGAGCATGGAGCATTGTGATGACAAGGGCATGGAGCAATGTGATCCCAAGGTTCATGGAGGATTGTGATGGCAATGGTAATGGAGTATTGTGATGACAAGTGCATAGAACATTGTAATGACAAGGTCATGTAGCATTTTGCTGACAAAGGCATGGAGCATTGTGATGACAGGTGTCATGGAGCACTGTGATGACAAGCGTCACGGAGCATTGTGATTACAGGGGTCATGGAGCATTGGGATGACAAGGGCATGCATCATTGTGATGACAAGTGTCATGGAGCATTGGGCTGAAAATGTTCATGGAGTATTGTGATGACAGGGGTCATGGAGCATTGTGATGACTAGGGAATGGAGCATTGTGATGACAAGAGTCCCGGATCATTGTGTTGTCAGGTGATATTGAGCGTTGTGATGACTGTGGTCATGGAGAATTGTGATGATATTGGTCATGGAGCATTGTGATGAGACGGTCATGGAGCATTGGGCTGAAAATGTTCATGGAGTATTGTGATGACAGGGGTCATGGAGCATTGTGATGATAAGGGAATGGGGCATTTTGATGACAATGTCCTGGAGCATTGTGATGAGAAGACCATGGAGCCTTGTGATGACAAGTCTCATGGAGCATTCTGATGAAAAGGGGCATGGTCCATTGTGATTACAGGGGTCTTGGAGCATTGTGATGACAAGGGCATGGAGCATTGTGATGAGAAGGCCATGGAGCATTCTGATGACATGCATCATGGAGCTTTGTGATGACAAGGGCATGGAGCATTGTGATTACAGGGGTCTTGGAGCATTGTGATGATAATGGCATGGATCATTGTGATGAAAAAGGCATGGAGCCTTGTCATGAAAGGGTTCAGGGAGCATACTGATGGCAAGAGTCAGGGAGCATTTTGATGACATGTGTATTGCGCATTGTGATGACAAATGTCATGGGGCATTGTGATGAGAAGTCTATGGATAATTGTGATGACTAGCGTCATGGGGTATTGTGATGACAAGTGTTATGGAACATTGTGATCACAAGGGTTTGGAGCATTGTGATGACAGAGGTCATGGAGCATTTTGATTTCATTGTGATGACAAGAGCATGAAGCATTATGATGATGGGCATGGTGCATTGTGATGACAGGGTTCATGGAGCATTGTGATGAAAGGTGGCATGGAGCTTTGTTCTGACAAGTTTCATGGATTATTTTGATGACAGTGGACATGGCACATTGTGATGACAGGGGCATGGAGCATTGTGATGACAAGGTCATGGAGTATTGTGAAGACAGGTGTCAGGGAGCATTGTGATGACATATGTCATGTTCCATTGTGATGACAATAGCACGGAGCATTGTGATGCCAAGTGTCATGGAGGATTGTTGTGACAAAGGTAAAGGAGCATTGTGATGATAAGCGCATGGAGCATTGAGATGACAAGGGCCATTGATAATTTTAATGTCCATGTCGTGAAACATTGTGATGACAAGCGCATGGAGCTTCCTATGACAGGGGTCATGGAGCATTGCGATGACAAGTGCATGGAGTATTGTTATGACAAGAGCATATAACATTGTGATGAGAAGTGCCATGGAGCATTGTGATGACAAGGACGTGGAGAATTGTGAGGACAAGGGACATTGAGCTTTGAGATGACCAGGGCATGGAGCATTGTGATGGCAAAACCGTGGAGCATTGTGATGAGAAGACCTTGGGTAATTGTGATGACGAGCATCATGGAGCACTGTAATGACAAGGGGCATGAAGCATTGTGATGACAGGTGTCAGGGAGCATTGTGATGACAAGGACATGGAGCATTGTGATGACAAGGGTACGGAACATTGTGATGAAAAGTGCCATTGAGAATTTTGATGATGAAATCGTGAAGCATTGTGATGACAAACACTTGGAGCTTGCTATGACAGGGGTCATGGAACATTGCAATGACAAGTGCATGGAGAATTGTGATGAAACGAGCATGTAACTTTGTGATGAGAAGTGTCATGTAGCATTGTGATGACAATTACGTGGATAATTGTTATGACAAGGGACATGGAGCATTGTGATAACCAGGGAATGGAGCATTGTGATGACAGGGGTCATGGAGCATTATTATGACAAGGGCCATGGTGCATTCTGATATAAGATATCACTTATGAAGGGAATGTAAACCTGGCTACATATGAACTGAATTAGGAAAGAGAACAGAGTCTCAGATTTAGAAAACACTCTTATGCTTGCTTAAGGGGGAAGGAGAGCTGGGGAGACTCACAAAACCAGAGTTTGATATTAACACAGGTACCGCTTCATAATCCAAATACAGAAGAGACAAGCCCGACTCCTTCCTCAGTGAATGGGACTCAACACCCCTATTCCCCACAGAGAAATATATCTGACTAGTAAGGATCTTAAAACCTATGTATTGATATGTCTCCATAAGGGAAACAAGTGTGTCTAGAATGACATAAACACGGCAGTGAGAATCAGCTCAAACACACTATAAAAAGGAATTTCAAAACAAAACAAATAAACAGTGAAATTCTTACACAATACCTTCAGGGGTTCTGATGAAACTTGGAATGACCCTCTCTACAACAACAGCTGGATGTGGCATAAGGCTGTTCACTTGGGACTGAGAGGATTGGTGAGATTGGGTGTGAAAATGCAGACACTTTAAAGCAATAATGCCTGCCACTGATTCCATGGTTCCCAACTCTCCAGGTAGAAGGGAATATCACTACAGTTATAACATGTATGGGAAACCTAGAGAATGGACACCCTCTGATGGTGAAAGGTTTCTAAAACTCTACTAATTTTTTTCTCTCCATGTGCTCCAGATTGACATTCCAACTGCTTTAATATCAATCTCCCAACTTGGAGAGTCAGCCCCTATAACCTCCTGTTTCGCACAGTTGGCACATTGTGCAGAGGATATAAGGGAAGAGGGAGAACCAATGAGAGAGTAGCTGTAGGCATTTGGACGGCCACATGTCACTCTAATTTTCCGTCATGAAGAAGAATTAACCAAACTCTCAGCCTGCCCCACCCCAATAACTAGTATAGGTCCTGAAGCAAAATTGTGGCTTTGCGGTCAGCTCACAAAAACACAAGTTGAAAAATGGAGCTCAGGGGCACAGCAATTCACTAACTTGCAGAGTTATACAGGACTACTCTCTTCCAAAAATCTGTTGAGGAAAAGCCATGAGGCGGACTTGAAAATGAGGGAGATTTGCACGAAACAGATTTCCAGAAGTACATTGGAATCGCCTTTAAACACAGGAAAAGCATCACAACTTCGACAATTATGGAATTGTCCATAAAGGGCGCATGTGTTTTCTCCTGAATATATTCAGGAGAAAACGCATACACCCATTTTGGCCAACCAAGCAACTGCACAATGCAAATCTGCACTACAAAGAAGTATCACTTCCCACCAGTCAAAAGGGATATCCGAAAAATGTGTAAAAACCAGAAAGGCAAGAGGGGCTCTGGAGAACAGGGAGCCTTGTTATGCTGATGGGTGGGATGTAGATTGCCAACAGCCACTCTGGAGGAGTGCATTGTGTTCCCTAAAAGAATTAAACAACAGAGCTTCACAACCTAAGGCACTTCCAGTCATGGGAATATACCTTGGGAAAATTGAAAATCAATAAGACACAGCCAACCCAAAATATAGGGCCGCACTGCTTACAAGAACCTTGACTTCGGGACACCTTAAATATCCCAGGAAAGACAAAAATAGTAAAGAAATTGTGGTACATACGTACGATGGAATATCCCTCAGCCATGAAATCAATGTCATAAGGCCAGTAGCAGCATAATGACGGGATTCATGTACGATGATTCTAACTGAAATAAGTCACACAGAAAAAGAAACTTATCATAAGATATCACTTATGAAGGTCTTGTAAACATGGCTACACATGAAATGAATTAGGAAAGAGAGGAGTCTCACATTTAGAAAACACTCTTATGCCTGCTCAAGAGGAAAGGAGAGGTGGGGTGATGCATAAAACCAGAGTTTGATATTAGCACAGGTACGGTTGCATAATCCAAATACAGAATAGAGAAGACCAACTCTTTCCTCACTGAATGGGGCTCAACACCCCTGTTCTCCGCAGAGTAGTATATCTGACTAGTAAGAATCTTAAAACCTATGTATTGATATGTCTCCATAAGGTAACCAAGTGTGTCTAGAATGACATAAACACGGCAGTGAGAATCAGCTCAAACCCACTATAAAAATGAATTTCAAAACAAAACAAATAAACAGTGAAATTCTTACACAATACCTTCAGGGGTTCTGATGAAACTTAGAATGACCCTATCTACAACGACAGATGGATGTGGCATAAGGCTGGTCACTTGGGACTGAGAGGATTCGTGAGATTGGGTGAGAAAATGCAGACCGTTTAAAGCAATAATACCTGGCACCCATTCCATGGTTCCCAACTCTCCAGGTAGAAGGGAATATCACTACAGTTATAACATGTATGGAAAACCTAGAGAATGGACACCCTCTGATGGTGAATGGTTTCTAAAACTCTACTAATTTTTTTCTCTCCTTGTGCACCAGTTTGACATTCCAACTGCTTTAGTGTCAATCTCCCAAATTGGAGAGTCAGCACCTTTAACCTCCTGGTTCGCACAGTTGCCACGTTTTGCAGAGGATATAAGGGAAGAGGGAGAAACAATTAGAGAGTAGCTGTAGGCATTTGGATGGCCACATGTCACTCTAAATTCCCGTCACGAAGAAGAATTAACAAACTCTGAGCCAGCCTCCCCAATGGAACCAGTATAGGTCCTGAAGCAAAATTGTGGATTGGCAGTCAGCCCACAAAAAAGCGAGTTGAAAAATGGAGCTCAGGGGCACAGCAATTCACTAACTTGCACAGTTATAAAGGACTACTCTCTTCCAAAAATCTGTTGAGAGAAAGCCATGAGGCGGACTTGAAAATGAGGCAGAAGTGCACGAAACAGATTTCCAGAAGTACATTGGAATCGCCTTTAAACACAGGAAAAGCATCAAAACTTCGACAATTATGGAATTGTCCTTAAAGGGCGCATGCGTTTTCTCCTGAATATATTCAGGAGAAAACGCATGCGCCCATGTTGGCCAACCAAGCAACCGCACAATGCAAATCTGCACTACAAAGAAGTATCACTTCCAACCGGTCAAAAGGGACATCCGTAAAATGTGTAAAAACAAGAAAGGCAAGACAGGATCTGGAGAACAGGGAGCCTTGTTATGCGGATGGGTGGGATGTAAATTGCCAACAGCCACTCTGGAGGAGTGCACTGTGTTCCCAAAAAGAAGTAAACAGCAGTGCTTCACAACCTAAGGCACTTCCAGTCACGGGAATATACCTTGGGAAAATTGAAAATCAATAAGACACAGCCACCCCAAAATTTATGGCAGCACTGCTTACAAGAACCCCGACTTCGGGACACCTTATATATCCCAGGAAAGACAAAAATGGTAAAGAAATTGTGGTACATACGTATGATGGAATATCCCTCAGCCATGAAGTCAATGTCATAAGGCCAGTAGCAGCATAATGACGGGATTCATGTACGATGATTCTAACTGAAAAAATCACACAGAAAAAGAAACTTATCATAAGATATCACTTATGAAGGGTATAAAAACATGGCTACACATGGAATGAATTAGGAACGGGAACAGAGTCTCATATATAGAATACACTCTTATGCATGCTTAAGGGAGAAGCAGAGGTGGGGTGATGAATAAAACCAGAGTTTGACATTAGCACAGGTACGGTTCCATAATCCAAATACAGAATAGACAAGACCTACTACTTCCTCTGTGAACGGGACTCAAAACCCCATATTTCCCGCAGAGGAATATATCTTACTAGTAAGAATCTTAAAACCTATGTATTGATATGTCTCCGTAAGGGAATCAAGTGTGTCTAGACTGGCATAAACATGGCAGCGAGAATCAGCTAAAACCCACTAGAAAAGGAAATTCAAAAACAAAACAAAAAACAGGGAAATTCTTTACAATTCCTTCAGGGTCACTAATGAAACCTGGAATAACCCTATCAACAACGACAGCTGGATGTGGCATAAGGCTGGACTCTTGGGACTGAGAGGATTGGTGAGATTGGGTGAGCAAATGCAAACACTTTAAAACAATAATATGTGGCACCCATTCCATGGGTCCCAACTCTCCAGGTTGAAGGAACTATTACAATAGCTATAACATGTACGGGAAACCTAGAGAACAGACACACTGTGAATACAAAAGGTTTCTAAAACTCAAAGAATAGACCCTCTCCTGGTGCACCGGTTTGACTTTCCAACTGCTTTATTATCAGTCTCCCAACTTGAAGAGACAGCACCTTTAACCTCCTGGTTCGCACAGGTTGCCAATTTGGCAGAGGATGAAAGGGAAGAGGGAGAACCAATGAGAGAGTAGCTGTTAGGCATTTGGACGGGCACATGTCACTCTAATTTCCCGGCAGGAAGAAGAATTAACAAAAGTCTCAGGCACCCACCGGGAACCAGTATAGGTCCTGAACCAAAATTTTGCACTTGCGTTCAGCTCACAAAAAACGAGTTGAAAAATGGAGCTCAGGGGAACAACAATTCAAAAACTGGCCGAGTAATAAAAGAAAACTCTCGTCCAAAAATCTGTTGAGGGAAGGAAACGAGGCGTATTTGAAAGGCAGGCAGAAGAGCAGGAAACAGATTTCAAGAGGTACGTTGGAATCACCTTTAAAGCACAGGAAAAGGGGCACAACATCGACAATAATGCACTTGGCCAAAAAGGGCGTATGCGTTTTCTCCTGAATATATTCAGGAGAAAACGCATACGCCCTTTTTGGCCAAGCAAGTAAGCGGGCATTGCAAATCTGCACTCAAAGAAGTATCACTTCCAACTGGTCAAAAGGGACAGCCACAAAATGTCTAAAATCCAGAAAGGCAAGACAGGCACTGGAGAACAGGGAGCCTTGTTATGCTGATGGGCGGGATGTAAATTGCCAACTGCTTCTCTGGAGGAATGCATTGTGTGGCCTAAAACAAGTAAACAACAGAGCTACAGAGCCAAGGGCACTTCCAGTCTAGGGAATATACCTTGGGAAAACTGAAAATCAGTAAGAAAGTGCCACCTCAAAATTTAGGGCTGCACTGCTTACAAGAACCTCAACTTGGGTACACATTAAATATCCCAGGAAATATAAAAATGGTTCAAAAAATTGTGGTACTTACGTACGATGGAATATCCCTCAGCCATGAAATCAATGTCATAAGACCAGTAGCAGCAAATGAGTGGATTCAGGTACGATGATTCTAAGTGTAATAAGTCACACAGAAAAAGAAACTATCATAAGATATCACTTATGAAGATCCAGTAAACATGGCTACACTTGAACTGAGTTAGGAAAGAGAACAGTGTCTCACATTTAGAAAACACTCTTATGCCTGCTTAAGGGGGAAGGAGAGGTGGGGTGATGCATAAAACCAGAGTTTGATATAAGCACAGGTACCGTTCCAAAAACCAACTATGGAATAGACAAGACCTACACCTTCCTCAGTGAAAGGGACTCAAAAACCCATATTTCCAGGAGAGGAATATATCTGACTAGTAAGAATCTTAAAACCTATGTATTGATATATCTGCATAAGGGAATCAAGTGTGTCTAGACTGGCATAAACATGGCAGCGAGAATCAGCTCAAACCCACTATAAAAAGGAATTTCAAAAACAAAACAAAAAAACTGGGAAATTCTTTAAAATTCCTTCAGGGTCTCTGATGAAACCTTGAATGACCGTATGTACAATGACAGCTGGATGTGGCATAAGGAGGGACACTTGGGACTGAGAGGATTGATGAGATTGGGTGAGCAAATACAGACCCTTTAAAGTAATAATGCATGTCACCCATTTCATGGGTTTCAACTCTCCAGGTTGAAGGGAATATTACTACAGTTTTAACATGTACGGGAAACCTAGAGAACAGACACACTGTGAATACGAAAGGTTTCTAAAATTCAACGAATAGTCCCTCTCCTGGTGCTCCAGTTTGACTTTCCATCTGCTTTACTATAAATCTCCCAACTTGGAGAGACAGCCCCTTTAACCTCCTGGTTCGCACAGGTTGCCACTTTGGCAGAGGATGAAAGGGAAGAGGGAGAACCAATGAGAGAGTAGCTGTTAGGCATTTGGATGGGCACATATCACTCTAACTTCCCGGCAGGAAGAAGAATTAACCAAAGTCTCAGCCACCCACTGGGAACCAGTATAGGTTCTGAGCCAAAATTTTGGACTTGCAGTCAGCTCTCAAAAAACGAGGTGAAAAATGGAGCTCAGGGGCACAGCAATTCACAAACTGGCCGGGTAATAAAGGACAACTGTCGTTCAAAAATCTGTTGAGGGAGGACAAAGAACCGGACTTGAAAGCGAGGCAGAATAGGAAGAAACAGATTTCAAGAGGTACGTTGGAATCGGTTTTAAAGCACAGGAAGAGGGGCACAACATCGAAAATGATGCACTTGGCCAAAAAAGGCGTATGCATTTTCTCCTAAATATATTCAGGAGAAAACGCATATGCAGTTTTTCGCCAAGCAAGCAAGCAGGCAATGCAAATCTGCACTACAAAGAAGTATCACTTCCCACCGGTCAAAAGGGACATGCACAAAATGTGTAAAAATCAGAAAGGCAAGACAGGCCCTGGAGAACACGGAGCCTTGTTATGCTGATGGGTGGGATGTAAATTGCCAACTGCCTCTCTGGAGGAGTACATTGTGTTCCCTAAAACAAGTAAAGAACAGAGCTACAGAGCCAAGGGCACTTCCAGTCTAGGGAATATATCTTGGGTAAACCGAAAATCAATAAGACAGAGCCACCCCAAAATTTAGGGCTGCACTGCTTACAAGGACCTCAACTTGGGTACACCTTAAATATCCCAGGAAATATAAAAATGGTTCAAAAAATTGTGGTACTTACGTACGATGGAATATCCCTCAGCCATGAAATCAATGTCATAAGACCAGTAGCAGCAAAATGGGTGGATTCAGGTACGATGATTCTAAGTGAAATAAGTCACAGAGAAAAAGAAACTTATCATAAGATATCACTTATGAAGATCCTGTAAACATGGCTACACTTGAACTGAGTTAGGAAAGAGAACAGTGTCTCACATTTAGAAAACACTCTTATGCCTGCTTAAGGGTGAAGGAGAGGTGGGGTGATGCATAAAACCAGAGTTTGATATAAGCACAGGTAGCGTTCCAAAAACCAACTATGGAATAGACAAGACCTACACCTTCCTCAGTGAAAGGGACTCAAAACACCATATTTCCCGCAGAGGAATATATCTGACTAGTAAGAATCTTAAAACCTATGTATTGATATGTCTCCGTAAGGGAATCAAGGGTGTCTAGACTGGCATACACATGGCAGCGAGAATCAGCTCAAACCCACTATAAAAAGGAATTTCAAAAACAAACCAAAAAAACCTGGAAATTCTTTACAATTCCTTCAGGGTCTCTGATGAAACCTGGAATAACCCTATCTACAATGACAGCTGGATGTGGCATAAGGAGGGACACTTGGGACTGAGACGATTGGTGAGATTGGGTGAGCAAATGCAGACCGTTTAAAGCACAAATGCCTGGCACCCACTCCATGGGTCCCAACTCTCCAGGTTGAAGGGCATATTACTACAGCTATAACATGTACGGGAAACCTAGAGAACGGACACACTGTGAATACGAAAAGTTTCTAAAAATCAACGAATAGTCCCTCTCCTGGTGCTCCGGTTTGACTTTCTATCTGCTTTAGTATCAACCTCCCATCTTGGAGAGACAGCCCTTTAACCTCCTGGTTCGCACAGGTTGCCAATTTGGCAGAGGATGAAAGGGAAGAGGGAGAACCAATGAGAGAGTAGCTGTTAGGCATTTGCACGGGCACATATCACTGTAATTTCCCGGCAGGAAGAAGAATTAACCAAAGTCTCAGCCACCCACCGGGAACCAGTATAGGTCCTGAACCAAAATTTTGGACTTGCGGTCAGCTCACCAAAAACGAGTTGAAAAATGGAGCACAGGGGCACAGCAATTCACAAACTGGCCGAGTAATAAAGGACAACTATCGTCCAAAAATCTGTTGAGGGAAAGCAACGAGGCGGACCTGAAAGCGAGGCAGAATAGCAGGAAACAGATTTCAAGAGGTACGTTGGAATCGCCTTTAAAGCACAGGAAGAGGGGCACAACTTCGACAATGATGCCCTTGGCCAAAAACGGCGTATGCGTTTTCTCCTGAATATATACAGGAGCAAACGCATACGACCTTTTTGGCCAAGCAAGCAAGCGGGCAATGCAAATCTGCACTACAAAGAAGTATCACTTCCCACCGGTCAAAAGGGACATCCACAAAATGTGTAAAAACCAGAAAGGCAAGACAGGCCCTGGAGAACAGGGAGCCTTGTTATGCTGATGGGCGGGATGTAAATTGCCAACTGCCTCTCTGGAGGAGTGCATTGTGTTCCCTAAAACAAGTAAAGAACAGAGCTACAGAGCCAAGGGCACTTCCAGTCTAGGGAATATACCTTGGGAAAACTGAAAATCAATAATACAGAGCCACCCCAAATTTTAGGGCTGCACTGCTTACAAGGACCTCAACTTGGGTACAACTTAAATATCCCAGGAAATATAAAAATGGTTCAAAAAATTGTGGTAGTTACGTACGATCGAATATCCCTCAGCCATGAAATCTATGTCATAAGACCAGTAGCAGCAAAATGGGTGGATTCAGGTACGATGATTCTAAGTGAAATAAATCACACAGAAAAAGAAACTTATCATAAGATATCACTTATGAAGATCCTGTAAACATGGCTACACTTGAACTGAGTTAGGAAAGAGAACAGTGTCTCACATTTAGAAAACACTCTTATGCCTGCTTAAGGGGGAAGGAGAGGTGGGGTGATGCATAAAACCAGAGTTTGATATAAGCACAGGTACCTTTCCAAAAACCAACTATGGAATAGGTAAGACCTACACCTTCCTCAGTGAAAGGGACTCAAAACCCCATATTTCCCGCAGAGGAATATATCTGACTAGTAAGAATCTTAAAACCTATGTATTGATATGTCTCCGTAAGGGAATCAAGTGTGTCTAGACTGGCATAAACATGGCAGCGAGAATCAGCTCAAACCCACTATAAAAATGAATTTTAAAAACAAACAAAAAAAACCTGGAAATTCTTTACAATTCCTTCAGGGTCTCTGATGAAACCTGGAATGACCCTATCTACAACGACAGCTGGATGTGACATGAGGCTTGACACTTGGGACTGAGAGGATTGTTGAGATTGGGTGAGCAAATGCAGACCCTTTAAAGCAATAATGCATGGCACCCATTCCATGGGTCCCAACTCTCCAGGTTGAAGGGAATATTACTACAGCTATAACATGTAAGGGAAACCTAGAGAACGGACACACTGTGAATACGAAAGGTTTCTAAAACTCAACGAATAGTCCCACTCTTGGTACTCCGGTTTGACTTTACATCTGCTTTACTATCAATCTCCCAACTTGGAGAGACAGGCCCTTTAACCTCCTGGTTCGCACAGGTTGCCAATTTGGCAGAGGATGAAAGGGAAGAGGGAGAACCAATGAGAGAGTAGCTGTTAGGCATTTGGACGGGCACATATCACTGTAATTTCCAGGCAGGAAGAAGAAATAACCAAATTCTCAGCAACCCACCGGGAACCAGTATAGGTCCTGAACAAAAATTTTGGACTTGCGGTCAGCTCACCGAAAATGAGTTGAAAAATGGAGCTCAGGGGCAGAGCAATTCACAAACTGGCCTAGTAATAAAGGACAACTATCGTCCAAAAATCTGTTGAGGGAAGGCAACGAGGCGGACTTGAAAGCGAGGCAGAATAGCAGGAAACAGATTTCAAGAGGTACGTTGGAATCGCCTTTAAAGCACAGGAAGAGGGGCACAACCTCGACAATGATGCACTTGGCCAAAAAGGGCGTATGCGTTTTCTCCTGAATATATTCAGGAGAAAACGCATACGACCTTATTGGCCAAGCAAGCAAGCGGGCAATGCAAAAATTCACTACAAAGAAGTATCACTTCCCACTGGTCAAAAGGGACATCCACAAAATGTGTAAAAACCAGAAAGGCAAGACAGGCCCTGGAGAACAGGGAGCCTTCTTATGCTGATGGGCGGGATGTAAATTGCCAACTGCCTCTGTGGAGGAGTACATTGTGTTCCCTAAAAAAGTAAAGAACAGAGCTACAGAGCCAAGGGCACTTCCAGTCTAGGGAATATACCTTGGGAAAACTGAAAATCAATAATACAGAGCCACCCCAAAATTTAGGGCTGCACTGCTTACAAGGACCTCAACTTGGATACACCTTAAGTATCCCAGGAAATATAAAAATGGTTCAAAAAATTGTGGTACTTACGTACGATGGAATATCCCTCAGCCATGAAATCAATGTCATAAGACCAGTAGCAGCAAAATGGGTGGATTCAGGTACGATGATTCTAAGTGAAATAAGGCACACAGAAAAAGAAACTTATCATAAGATATCACTTATGATGATCCTGTAAACATGGCTACACTTGAACTGAGTTAGGAAAGAGAAGAATGTCTCACATTTAGAAAAGACTCTTATGCCTGCTTAAGGGGGAAGGAGAGGTGGGGTGATGCATAAAACCAGAGTTTGATATAAGCACAGGTACCATTCCAAAAACCAACTATGGAATAGACAAGACCTACACCTTCCTCAGTGAAAGGGACTCAAAACCCCATATTTCCCGCAGAGGAATATATCTGACTAGTAAGAATCTTAAAACCTATGTATTGATATGTCTCCGTAAGGGAATCAAGTGTGTCTAGACTGCCATAAACATGGCAGCGAGAATCAGCTCAAACCCACTATAAAAAGGAATTTCAAAAACAAAACAAAAAAACTGGGAAATTCTTTACAATTCCTTCAGGGTCTCTGATGAAACCTGGAATGACCCTATCTACAACGACAGCTGGAAGTGGCATAAGGCTGGACACATGGGACTGAGAGGATTGGTGAGATTGGGTGAGCAAATGCATACCCTTTAAAGCAATAATGCATGGCACCCATTCCATGGGTCCCAACTCACCAGGTTGAAGGGAATATTACTACAGTTATAACATGTACGGGAAACCTAGAGAACGGACACACAGTGAATACGAAAGGTTTCTAAAACTCAACGAATAGTCCCTCTCCTGGTGCTCCGGTTTCACTTTCCATCTGCTTTACTATCAACCACCCAACTTGGAGAGACGGCACCTTTAACCTCCTGGTTCGCACAGGTTGCCAATTTAGCAGAGGATGAAAGGGAAGAGGGAGAACCAATGAGAGGGTAGCTGTTAGGCATTTGAACGGGCACATATCACTCTAACCTCCCAGCAGGAAGATGAATTAACCAAAGTCTCCACTCGCCACCGGGAAACAGCATAGGTCCTGAACCAAAATTTTGGACTTGCGGTCAGCTCACCAAAAACGAGTTGAAAAATGGAGCTGAGGGGCACAGCAATTCACAAACTGGCCGAGTAATAAAGGACAACTATCGTCCAAAAATCTGTTGAGGGAAGGCAACGAGGCGGACTTAAAAGCGAGGCAGAATAGCAGGAAACAGATTTCAAGCGGTACGTTGGAATCGCCTTTAAAGCACAGGAAGAGGGGACAACTTCGACAATGATGCACTTGGCCAAAAAGAGCGTATGCGTTTTCTCCTGAATATATTCAGGAGAAAACGCATACGCCCTTTTTGGCCAAGAAAGCAAGCGGGCAATGCAAATCTGCACTACAAAGAAGTATCACTTCCCACCGGTCAAAAGGGACATCAACAAAATTTGTAAAAACCAGAAAGTCAAGACAGGCCCTGGAGAACAGGGAGCCTTGTTATGCTGATGGGCGGGATGTAAATTGCCAACTGCCCCTCTGGAGGAGTGCATTGTGTTCCCTAAAACAAGTAAAGAACAGAGCTACACAGCCAAGGGCACTTCCGGTCTATGGAATATACCTTGGGAAAACTGAAAATCAATAAGACAGAGCCACCCCAAAATTTAGGGCTGCACTGCTTACAAGGACCTCAACTTGGGTACACCTTAAATATCCCAGGAAATATAAAAATGGTTCAAAAAATTGTGGTACTTACGTACGATGGAATATCCCTCAGCCATGAAATCAATGTCATAAGACCAGTAGCAGCAAAATGGGTGGATTCAGGTACGATGATTCTAAGTGAAATAAGTCAGAGAGAAAAGAAACTTATCATAAAATATCACTTATGAAGATCCAGTAAACATGGCTACACTTGAACAGAGTTAGGAAAGAGAACAGTGTCTCATATTTAGAAAACACTCTTATGCCTCCTTAAGGGGGAAGGAGAGGTGGCTTGATGCATAAAACCAGAGTTTGATATAAGCACAGGTACCGTTCCAAAAACCAACTATGGAATAGACAAGACCTACACCTTCCTCAGTGAAAGGTACTCAAAACACCATATTTCCCACAGAGGAATATATCTGACTAGTAAGAATCTTAAAACCTATGTATTGATATGTCTCCGTAAGGGAATCAAGTGTGTCTAGACTGGCATAAACATGGCAGCGAGAATCAGCTCAAACCCACTATAAAAAGGAATTTCAAAAACAAAACAAAAAAACTGGGAAATTCTTTACAATTCCTTCAGGGTCTCCAATGAAACCTGGAATGACCCTATCTACAACGACAGCTGGTTGTGGCATAAGGAGGGACACTTGGGACTGAGAGGATTGGTGAGATTGGGTGAGCAAATGCAGACCCTTTAAAGCACAAATGCCTGGCACCCATTCCATGGGTCCCAACTCTCCAGGTTGAAGGGAATATTACTACAGTTATAACATGTACGGGAAACCTAGAGAACGGACACACTGTGAATACGAAAGGTTTCTAAAACTCAACGAATAGTCCGTCTCCTGGTGCTCCGGTTTGACTTTCCATCTGCTTTACTCTCAACCTCCCAACTTGGAGAGACAGCCCCTTTAACCTCCTGGTTCGCACAGGTTGCCAATTTGGCATAGAATGAAAGGGAATAGGGAGAACCAATGAGAGAGTAGCTGTTAGGCATTTGGACGGGCACATATCACTGTAATCTCCCAGCAGGAAGAAGAATTAACCAGAGTCTCAGCCACCCACCGGGAAGCAGTATAGGTCCTGAACCAAAATTTTGGACTTGCGGTCAGCTCACCAAAAACGAGTTGACAAATGGAGCTCAGGGGCACAGCAATTCACAAACTGGCCGAGTAATAAAGGACAACTATCGTCCAAAAATCTGTTGAGGGAAGGCAACGAGGCGGACTTGAATGCGAGGCAGAATAGCAGGAAACAGATTTCAAGACGTACGTTGGAATCGCCTTTAAAGCACAGGAAGAGGGGCACAACTTCGACAATGATGCACTTGGCCAAAAGGGCGTATGCGTTTTCTCCTGAATATATTCAGAAGGAAACGCATACCCCCTTTTTGGCCAAGCAAGCAAGCGGGCAATGCAAATGTGCACTACAAAGAAGTATCACTTCCCACCGGTCAAAAGGGACATCCACAAAATGTGTAAAAACCAGAAAGGGAAGACAGGCCCTAGAGAAGGGGGGAGCCTTGTTATGCTGATGGGCGGTATGTAAATTGCCAACTGCCCCTCTGGAGGAGTACATTGTGTTCCCTAAAACAAGTAAAGAACAGAGCTACAGAGCCAAGGGCACTTCCAGTCTAGGGAATATACCTTGGGAAAACTGAAAATCAATAAGACAGAGCCACCCCAAAATTTAGGGTTGCACTGCTTACAAGGACCTCAACTTGGGTACACCTTAAATATCCCAGGAAATATAAAAATGGTTCAAAAAATTGTGGTACTTACGTACGATGGAATATCCCTCAGCCATGAAATCAATGTCATAAGACCAGTAGCAGCAAAATGGGTGGATTCAGGTACGATGATTCTAAGTGAAATAAGTCACACAGAAAAAGAAACTTATCATAAGATGTCACTTATGAAATCCTGTAAACATGGTTACACTTGAACTGAGTTAGGAAAGAGAACAGTGTCTCACATTTAGAAAACACTCTTATGCCTGCTTAAGGGGGAAGGAGAGGTGGGGTGATGCATAAAACCAGAGTTTGATATAAGCACAGGTACCATTCCAAAAACCAACTATGGAATAGACAAGACCTACACCTTCCTCAGTGAAAGGTACTCAAAACACCATATTTCCAGCAAAGGAATATATCTGACTAGTAAGAATCTTAAAACCTATGTATTGATATGTCTCCGTAAGGGAATCAAGTGTGTCTAGACTGGCATAAACATGGCAGCGAGAATCAGCTCAAACCCACTATAAAAAGGAATTTCAAAAACAAAACAAAAAAACCTGGAAATTCTTTACAATTCCTTCAGGGTCTCTGATGAAACCTGGAATGACCATATCTACAACGACAGCTGGATGTGGCATAAGGCTGGACACTTGGGACTGAGAGGATTGGTGAGATTGGGTTAGCAAATGCAGACCCTTTAAAGCAATAATGCATGGCACCCATTCCATGGGTCCCAACTCTCCAGTTTGAAGGGAATATTACTACAGTTATAACATGTACGGGAAACCTAGAGAATGGACACATTGTGAATACGAAAGATTTCTAAAACTCAACGAATAGTCCGTCTCCTGGTGCTCCGGTTTTACTTTACATCTGCTTTACTATCAACCTCCCAAATTGGAGAGACAGCCCCTTTAACCTCCTGGTTCGCACAGGTTGCCAATTATGAAGAGGATGAAAGGGAAGAGGGAGAACCTATGAGATAGTAGCTGTTAGGCATTTGGACGGGCACATATCACTGTAATTTCCCGGCAGGAAGAAGAATTAACCAAAGTCTCAGCCACCCACCGGGAACCAGTATAGGTCCTGAACCAAAATTTTGGACTTGCGGTCAGCTCACCAAAAACAAGTTGAAAAATGGAGCTCAGGGGCACAGCAATTCACAAACTGGCCGAGTAATAAAGGACAACTATCGTCCAAAAATCTGTTGAGGGAAGGCAACGAGGCGGACTTGAAAGCGAGGCAGAATAGCAGGAAACAGATTTCAAGAGGTACGTTGGAATCGCCTTTAAAGCACAGGAAGAGGGGCACAACTTCGACAATGATGCACTTGGCCCAAAAGGGCGTATGCGTTTTCTCCTGAATATATTCAGGAGAAAACGCATACGCCCTTTTTGGCCAAGCAAGCAAGCGGGCAATGCAAATCTGCACTACAAAGAAGTATCACTTCCCACCGGTCAAAAGGGACATGCACAAAATGTGTAAAAACCAGAAAGGCAAGACAGGCCCTGGAGAACAGGGAGCCTTGTTATGCTGATGGGCGGGATGTAAATTGCCAACTGCCTCTCTGGAGGAGTGCATTGTGTTCCCTAAAACAAGTAAACAACAGAGCTACAGAGCCAAGGGCACTTCCAGTCTAGGGAATATAACTTTGGAAATCTGAAAATCAATAAGACAGAGCCACCCCAAAATTTAGGGCTGCACTGCTTACAAGGACCTCAACTTGGGTACACCTTAAATATCCCAGGAAATATAAAAATGGTTCAAAAAATTGTGGTACATACGTACGATGGAATATCCCTCAGCCATGAAATCAATGTCATAAGACCAGTAGCAGCAAAATGGGTGGATTCAGGTACGATGATTCTAAGTGAAATAAGTCACACAGAAAAAGAAACTTATCATAAGATATCACTTATGAAGATCCTGTAAACATGGCTACACTTGAAATGAGTTAGGAAAGAGAACAGTGTCTCACATTTAGAAAACACTCTTATGCCTGCTTAAAGGGGAAGGAGAGGTGGGGTAATGCATAAAACCAGAGTTTGATATAAGCACAGGTACCGTTCCAAAAACCAACTATGGAATAGAGAAGACCTACACCTTCCTCAGTGAAAGGGACTCAAAACACCATATTTCCCGCAGAGGAATATATCTGACTAGTAAGAATCTTAAAACCTATGTATTGACATGTCTCCATAAGGGAATCAAGTGTGTCTAGAATGGCATAAACATGGCAGCAAGAATCAGCTCAAACCCACTATAAAAAGGAATTTCAAAAACAAAACAAAAAAACTGGGAAATTCTTTACAATTCCTTCAGGGTCTCTGATGAAACCTGGAATGACCCTATCTACAACGACAGCTGGATGTGTCATATGGCTGGACACTTGGGACTGAGAGGATTGGTGAGATTGGGTGAGCAAATGCAGACCCTTTAAAGCACAAATGCCTGGCACCCATTCCATGGGTCCCATCTCTCCAGGTTGAAGGGAATATTACTACAGCTATAACACGTATGGGAAACCTAGAGAACGGACACACTGTGAATACGAAAGGTTTCTAAAACTCAACGAATAGTCCCTCTCCTGGTGCTCCGGTTTGACTTTCCATCTGCTTTACTATCAACCTCCCAAATTGGAGAGACAGCCCCTTTAACCTCCTGGTTCGCACAGGTTTCCAATTTGGCAGAGGATGAAAGGGAAGAGGGAGAACCAATGAGAGAGTAGCTGTTAGGCATTTGGACGGGCACATATCACTGTAATTTCCCGGCAGGAAGAAGAATTAACCAAAGTCTCAGCCACCCACCAGGAACCAGTATAGGTCCTGAACCAAAATTTTGGACTTTCGGTCAGCTCACCAAATACGAGTTGAAAAATGGAGATCAGGGGCACAGCAATTCACAAACGGGCCGAGTAATAAAGGACAACTATCGTCCAAAAATCTGTTGAGGGAAGGCAACGAGGCGGACTTGAAAGCGAGGCAGAATAGCAGGAAACAGATTTCAAGAGGTACGTTGGAATCACCTTAAAGCACAGTAAGAGGGGCACAACTTCGACAATGATGCACTTGGCCAAAAAGGGGGTATGCACTTTCTCCTGAATATATTCAGGAGAAAACTCATACGCCCTTTTTGGCCAAGCAAGCAAGCGGGCAAGGCAAATCTGCACTACAAAGAAGTATCACTTCCCACCGGTCAAAAGGGACATCCACAAAATGTGTAAAAACCAGAAAGGCAAGACAGGCCCTGGAGAACTGGGAGCCTTGTTATGCTGATGGGCGGGATGTAAATTGCCATCTACCTCTCTGGAGGAATTCATTGCGTTCCTTAAAACAAATAAAGAACAGAGCTACAGAGCCAAGGGCACTTCCATTCTAGGTAATATACCTTGGGAAATCTGAATATCAATAAGACAGAGCCACCCCAAAACTTAGGGCTGCACTGCTTACAAGGACCTCAACTTGGGTACGCCTTAAATATCCCAGGAAATATAAAAATGGTTCAAAAAATTGTGGTACTTACGTACGATGGAATATCCCTCAGGCATGAAATCAATGTCATAAGACCAGTAGCAGCAAAATGGGTGGATTCAGGTACGATGATTCTAAGTGAAATAAGTCACACAGAAAAAGAAACTTATAATAAGATATCACTTATGAAGGTCCTGTAAACATGGCTACATTGAACTGAGTTAGGAAAGAGAACAGTGTCTCATATTTAGAAAACACTCTTATGCCTGCTTAAGGGCGAAGGAGAGGTGGGGTGATGCATAAAACCAGAGTTTGATATAAGCACAGGTACCGTTCCAAAAACCAACTATGGAATAGACAAGACCTACACCTTCCTCAGTGAAAGGGACTCATAACCCCATATTTCCCGCAGAGGAATATATCTGACTAGTAAGAAACTTAAAACCTATGTATTGATATGTCTCCGTAAGGGAAACAAGTGTGTCTAGACTGGCATAAACATGGCAGCGAGAATCAGATCAAACCCACTATAAAAAGGAATTTCAAAAACAAAACAAAAAAACTGGGAAATTCTTTACAATTCCTTCAGGATGTCTGATGAAACCTGGAATGACCCTATCTACAACGACAGCTGGATGTGGCATAAGGAGGGACACTTGGGACTGAGAGGATTGGTGAGATTTGGTGAGCAAATGCAGACCCTTTAAAGCAATAATGCATGGCACCCATTCCATGGGTCCCAACTCTCCAGGATGAAGGGAATATTACTACAGCTATAACATGTACGGGAAACCTACAGAACGGACACACTGTGAATACGAAAGGTTTCTAAAACTCAAAGAATAGACCCTCCCCTGGTGCTCCGGTTTGACTTTCCATCTGCTTTACTATCAATCTCCCAACTTGGAGAGACAGCCCCTTTAACCGCCTGGTTCGCACAGGTTTCCAATTTGGCAGAGGATGAAAGGGAAGAGGGAGAACCAATGAGAGAGTAGCTGTTAGGCATTTGGATGGGCACATATCACTCTAACTTCCCGGCAGGAAGAAGAATTAACCAATGTCTCAGACACCCACAGGGAACCAGTATAGGTCCTGAAACAAAATTTTGACTTGAGGTCAGCTCACCAAAAACGAGTTGAAAACTGGAGTTCAGGGGCACAGCAATTCACAAACTGGCCGAGTAATAAAGGACAACTATCGTCCAAAAATCTGTTGAGGGAAGGCAACGAGGCGGACTTGAAAGCGAGGCAGAATAGCAGGAAACAGATTTCAAGAGGTACGTTGAAAACGCCTTTAAAGCACAGGAAGAGGGGCACAACTTCGACAATGATGCACTTGGCCAAAAAGGGCGTATGCGTTTTCTCCTGAATATATTCAGGAGAAAACGCATACGCCCTTTTTGGCCAAGCAAGCAAGCGGGCAATGCAAATCTGCACTACAAAGAAGTATCACTTCCCACCGGTCAAAAGGGACATCCACAAAATGTGTAAAAACCAGAAAGGCAAGACAGGCCCTGGAGAACAGGGAGCCTTGTTATGCTGATGGGCGGAATGTAAATTGCCAACTGCCTCTCTGGAGGAGTACATTGTGTTCCCTAAAACAAGTAAACAACAGAGCTACAGAGCCAAGGGCACTTCCAGTCTAGGGAATATACCTTGGGAAAACTGAAAATCAATAAGACAGAGCCACCCCAAAATTTAGGGCTGCACTGCTTACAAGGACCTCAACTTGGGTACACCTTAAATATCCCAGGAAATATAAAAATGGTTCAAAAAATTGTGGTACATACGTACGATGGAATATCGCTCAGCCATGAAATCAATGTCATAAGACCAGTAGCAGCAAAATGGTTGGATTCAGGTACGATGATTCTAAGTGAAATAAGTCACACAGAAAAAGAAACTTATCATAAGATATCAGTTATGGAGATCCTGTAAACATGGCTACACTTGAACTGAGTGAGGAAAGAAAAACAGTGTCTCATATTTAGAAAACACTCTTATGCCTGCTTAAGGGGGAAGGAGAGGTGGGGTGATGCATAAAACCAGAGTTTGATATAAGCACAGGTACCGTTCCAAAAACCAACTATGGAATAGACAAGACCTACACCTTCCTCAGTGAAAGGGACTCAAAACCCCATATTTCCCGCAGAGGAATATATTTGAATAGTAAGAATCTTAAAACCTATGTATTGATATGTCTCCGTAAGGGAATCAAGTGTGTCTAGACTGGCATAAACATGGCAGCGAGAATCAGCTCAAACCCACTATAAAAAGGAATTTCAAAAACAAAACAAAAAAACTGGGAAATTCTTTACAATTCCTTCAGGGTCTCTGATGAAACCTGGAATGACCCTATCTACAACGACAGCTGGATGTGGCATAATGAGGGACACTTGGGACTGAGACGATTGGTGAGATTGGGTGAGCAAATGCAGACCCTTTAAAGCACAAATGCCTGGCACCCATTCCATGGGTCCCAACTCTCCAGGTTGAAGGGAATATTACTACAGCTATAAAATGTACGGGAAACCTAGAGAACGGACACACTGTGAATACGAAAGGTTTCTAAAACTCAACGAATAGTCCCTCTCCTGGTGCTCCGGTTTGACTTTACATCTGCTTTACTATCAACCTCCCAACTTGGAGAGACAGCCCCTTTAACCTCCTGGTTCACACAGGTTGCCAATTTGGCAGAGGATGAAAGGGAAGAGGGAGAACCAATGAGAGAGTAGCTGTTAGGCATTTGGACGGGTACATATCACTGTAATTTCCCTGCAGGAAGAAGAATTAACCAAAGTCTCAGCCACCCACCGGGAACCAGTATAGGTCCTGAACCAAAATTTTGGACTTGCGGTCAGCTCACCAAAAACGGTTGAAAAATGGAGCTCAGGGGCACAGCAATTCACAAACTGGCCGAGTAATAAAGGACAACTATCATCCAAAAATCTGTTGAGGGAAGGCAACGAGGCGGACTTTAAAGCGAGGCAGAATAGCAGGAAACAGATTTCAAGAGGTACTTTGGAATCACCTTTATAGCATAGGAAGAGGGGCACAACTTCGACAATGATGCTCTTGGCCAAAAAGGCGTATGCGTTTTCTCCTGAATATATTCAGGAGAAAACGCATACGCCCTCTTTGGCCAAGCAAGCAAGCGGGCAATGCAAATCTTCACTACAAAGAAGTATCACTTCCCACTGGTCAAAAGGGACATCCACAAAATGTGTAAAAACCAGAAAGGCAAGACAGACCCTGGAGAACAGGGAGCCTTCTTATGCTGATGGGCGGGATGTAAATTGCCAACTGCCTCTCTGGAGGAGTACATTGTGTTCCCTAAAACAAGTAAAGAACAGAGCTACAGAGCCAAGGGCACTTCCAGTCTAGTGAATATACCTTGCGAAAACTGAAAATCAATAAGACAGAGCCACCCCAAAATTTAGGGCTGCACTGCTTACAAGGACCTCAACTTGGGTACACCTTAAATATCCCAGGAAATATAAAAATGGTTCAAATAATTGTGGTACTTACGTACGATGGAATATCCCTCAGCCATGAAATCAATGTCATAAGACCAGTAGTAGCAAAATGCGTGGATTCAGGTACGATGATTCTAAGTGAAATAAGTCACACAGAAAAAGAAACTTATCATAAGATATCACTTATGAAGATCGTATAAACATGGCTACACTTGAACTGAGTTAGGAAAGAGAACAGTGTCTCATATTTAGAAAACACTATTATGCCTGCTTAAGGGGGAAGGAGAGGTGGGGTGATGCATAAAACCAGAGTTTGATATAAGCACAGGTACCGTTCCAAAAACCAACTATGGAATAGACAAGACCTACACCTTCCTCAGTGAAAGGGACTCAAAACACCATATTTCCCGCAGAGGAATATATCTGACTAGTAAGAATCTTAAAACCTATGTATTGATATGTCTCCATAAGGGAATCAAGTGTGTCTAGACTGGCATAAACATGGCAGCGAGAATCAGCTCAAACCCACTATAAAAAGGAATTTCAAAAACAAAACAAAAAAACTGGGAAATTCTTTACAATTTCTTCCGGGTCCCTGATGAAATCTGGAATGACCCTATCTACAACAACAGCTGGATGTGGCATAAGGAGGGACACTTGGGACTGAGATGATTGGTGAGATTGGGTGAGCAAATGCAGACCCTTTAAAGCACAAATGCCTGGCACCCATTCCATGGGTCAACTCTCCAGGTTGAAGGGAATATTACTACAGCTATAACATGTACGGGAAACCTAGAGAAAGGACACACTGTGAATACGAAAGGTTTCTAAAACTCAACGAATAGTCCCTCTCCTGGTGCTCCGGTTTGACTTTACATCTGCTTTACTATCAACACCCCTACTTGGAGAGACAGCCCCTTTAACCTCCTCGTTCGCACAGGTTTCCAATTTGGCAGAGGATGAAAGGGAAGAGGGAGAACCAATGAGAGAGTAGCTGTTAGGCATTTGGACGGGCACATATCACTGTAATTTCCCGGCAGGAAGAAGAATTAACCAAAGTCTCAGCCACCCACCGGGAACCAGTATAGGTCTTGAACCAAAATTTTGGACTTGCGGTCAGCTCACCAAAAACGAGTTGAAAAATGGAGCTCAGGGGCACAGCAATTCACAAACAGGCCGAGTAATAAAGGACAACTATCGTCCAAAAATCTGTTGAGGGAAGGCAACGAGGCGGACTTGAAAGCGAGGCAGAATAGCAGGAAACAGATTTCAAGAGGTACGTTGGAATCGCCTTTAAAGCACATGAAGAGGGGCACAACTTTGACAATGATGCACTTGGCCAAAAAGGGCGTATGCATTTTCTCCTGAATATATTCAGGAGAAAACGCATACGCCCTTTTTGTCCAAGCAAGCAAGCGTGCAATGCCAATGTGCTCTACAAAGAAGTATCACTTCCCACCGGTCAAAAGGGACATCCACAAAATGTGTAAAAACCAGAAAGGCAAGGCAGGCCCTGGAGAACAGGTAGCCTTGTTATGCTGATGGGCGGGATGTAAATTGCCAACTGCCTCTCTGGAGGAGTGCATTGTGTTCCCTAAAACAAGTAAACAACAGAGCTACAGAGCCAAGGGCACTTCCAGTCTAGGGAATATACCTTGGGAAAACTGAAAATCAATAATACAGAACCACCCCAAATTTTAGGGCTGCACTGCTTACAAGGACCTCAACTTGGGTACACCTTAAATATCCCAGGAAATATAAAAATGGTTCAAAAAATTGTGGTACTTACATACGATGGAATATTCCTCAGCCATGAAATCAATGTCATAAGACCAGTAGCAGCAAAATGGGTGGATTCAGGTTCGGTGATTCTAAGTGAAATAAGTCACACAGAAAAAGAAACTTATCATAAGATATCACTTATGAAGATCCTGTAAACATGGCTACACTTAAACTGAGTTAGGAAAGAGAACAGTGTCTCACATTTAGAAAACACTCTTATGCCTGCTTAAGGGGGAAGGAGAGATGGGGTGATGCATAAAACCAGAGTTTGATATAAGCACACGTACCGTTCCAAAAACCAACTATGGAATAGACAAGACCTACACCTTCCTCAGTGAAAGGGACTCAAAACACCATATTTCCCGCAGAGGAATATATCTGACTAGTAAGAATCTTAAAACCTATGTATTGATATGTCTCCGTAAGGGAATCAAGTGTGTCTAGACTGGCATAAACATGGCAGCGAGAATCAGCTCAAACCCACTATAAAAAGGAATTTCAAAAACAAAACAAAAAAACTGGGAAATTCTTTCCAATTCCTTCAGGGTCTCTGATGAAACCTGGAATGACCCTATCTACAACGACAGCTGGATGTGGCATAAGGAGGGACACTTGGGACTGAGACGATTGGTGAGATTGGGTGAGCAAATGCAGACCCTTTAAAGCACAAATGCCTGGCACCCATTCCATGGGTCCCAACTCTCCAGGTTGAAGGGAATATTATTACAGCTATAACATGTACGGGAAACCTAGAGAACGGACACACTGTGAATACGAAAGGTTTCTAAAACTCAACGAATAGTCCCTCTCCTGGTGCTCCGCTTTGACTTTCCATCTGCTTTACTATCAACCTCCCAACTTGGAGAGACAGCCTCTTTAACCTCCTGGTTCGCACAGGTTGCCACTTTGGCAGAGGATGAAAGGGAAGAGGGAGAACCAATGAGAGAGTAGCTGTTAGGCATTTGGACGGGCACATATCACTGTAATTTCCCGGCAGGAAGATGAATTAACCAAAGTCTCAGCCACCCACCGGGAACCAGTATAGGTCCTGAACCAAAATTTTGGACTTGCGGTCAGCTCACCAAAAACGAGTTGAAAAATGGAGCTCAGGGGCACAGCAATTCACAAACTGGCCAAGTAATAAAGGACAACTATCCTCCAAAAATCTGTTGAGGAAAGGCAACGAGGCGGACTTGAAAGCGAGGCAGAATAGCAGGAAACAGATTTCAAGAGGTACGTTGGAATCGCCTTTAAAGCACAGGAAGAGGGTCACAACTTCGACAATGATGCACTTGGCCAAAAAGGGCGTATGCGTTTTCTCCTGAATATATTCAGGAGAAAACGCATACGCCCTTTTTTGCCAAGCAAGCAAGGGGGCAATGCAAATCTGCACTACAAAGAAGTATCACTTCCCACCGGTCAAAAGGGACATCCACAAAATATGTAAAAACCAGAAAGGCAAGACAGGCCCTGGAGAACAGGGAGCCTTGTTATGCTGATGGGCGGGATGTAAATTGCCAACTGCCTCTCTGGAGGAGTGCATTGTGTTCCCTAAAACAAGTAAAGAACAGAGCTACAGAGCCAAGGGCACTTCCAGTCTAGGGAATATACCTTGGGAAAACTGAAAATCAATAAAACAGAGCCACCCCATAATTTAGGGCTGCACTGCTTACAAGGACCTCAACTTGGATACACCTTAAGTATCCCAGGAAATATAAAAATGGTTCAAAAAATTGTGGTACTTATGTTCGATGGAATATCCCTCAGCCATTAAATCAATGTCATAAGACCAGTAGTAGCAAAATGGGTGGATTAAGGTACGATGATTCTAAGTGAAATTAGTCACACAGAAAAAGAAACTTATCATACGATATCACTTATGAAGATCCTATAAACATGGCTACACTTGAACTGAGTTAGGAAAGAGAACAGTGTCTCATATTTACAAAACACTCTTATGCCTGCTTAAGGGGGAAGGAGAGGTGGGGTGACGCATAAAACCAGAGTTTGATATAAGCACAGGTACCGTTCCAAAAACCAACTATGATATAGACAAGACCTACACCTTCCTCAGTGAAAGGGACTCAAAACACCATATTTCCCACAGAGGAATATATCTGACTAGTAAGAATCTTAAAACCTATGTATTGATATGTCTCCGTAAGGGAATGAAGTGTGTCTAGACTGGCATAAACATGGCAGCGAGAATCAGCTCAAACCCACTATAAAAAGGAATTTCAAAAACAAAACAAAAAAACTGGGAAATTCTTTACAATTCCTTCAGGGTCCCTGATGAAACCTGGAATGACCCTATCTACAACAACAGCTGGATGTGGCATAAGTAGGGACACTTGGGACTGAGACGATTGGTGAGATTGGGTGAGCAAATGCAGACCCTTTAAAGCACAAATGCCTGGCACCCATTCCATGGGTCCCAACTCTCCAGGTTGAAGGGAATATTACTACAGCTATAACATGTACGGGAAACCTAGAGAAAGGACACACTGTGAATACGAAAGGTTTCTAAAACTCAACGAATAGTCCCTCTCCTGGTGCTCTGGTTTGACTTTACATCTGCTTTACTATCAACCTCCCAACTTGGAGAGACAACCCCTTTAACCTCCTCGTTCGCACAGGTTTCCAATTTGGCAGAGGATGAAAGGGAAGAGGGAGAACCAATGAGAGAGTAGCTGTTAGGCATTTGGACGGGCACATATCACTGTAATTTCCCGGCAGGAAGAAGAATTAACCAATGTCTCAGCCACCCACCGGGAAGCAGTATAGGTCCTGAACCAAAATTTTGGACTTGCGGTCAGCTCACCAAAAACGAGTTGAAAAATGGAGCTCAGGGGCACAGCAATTCACAAACTGGCCGAGTAATAAAGGACAACTATCGTCCAAAAATCTGTTGAGGGAAGGCATCGAGGCGGACTTGAAAGCGAGGCAGGATAGCAGGAAACAGATTTCAAGAGGTACGTTGGAATCGCCTTTAAAGCACAGGAAGAGGGGCACAACTTCGACAATGATGCACTTGGCCAAAAAGGGCGTATGCATTTTCTCCTGAATATATTCAGGAGAAAACGCATACGCCCTATTTGGCCAAGCAAGCAAGCGGGCAATGCAAATGTGCACTACAAAGAAGTATCACTTCCCACCGGTCAAAAGGGACATGCACAAAATGTGTAAAAACCAGAAAGGCAAGATAGGCCCTGGAGAACAGGGAGCCTTGTTATGCTGATGGGCGGGATGTAAATTGCCAACTGCCTCTCTGGAGGAGTGCATTGTGTTCCCTAAAACAAGTAAAGAACAGAGCTACAGAGCCAAGGGCACTTCCAGTCTAGGGAATATACCTTGGGAAAACTGAAAATCAATAAGACAGAGCAACCCCAAAATTTAGGGCTGTACTGCTTACAAGGACCTCAACTTGGAAACACCTTAAGTATCCCAGGAAATATAAAAATGGTTCAAAAAATTGTGGTACTTACGTACGATGGAATATCCCTCAGCCATGAAATCAATGTCATAAGACCAGTAGCAGCAAAATGGGTGGATTCAGGTACGATGATTCTAAGTGAAATAAGTCACACAGAAAAAGAAACTTATCATAAGATATCACTTATGAAGATCCTATAAACATGGCTACACTTGAACTGAGTTAGGAAAGAGAACAGTGTCTCATATTTAGAAAACAGTATTATGCCTGCTTAAGGGGGAAGGAGAGGTGGGGTGATGCATAAAACCAGAGTTTGATATAAGCACAGGCACCGTTCCAAAAACCAACTATGGAATAGACAAGACCTACACATTCCTCAGTGAAAGGGACTCAAAACACCATATTTCCCGCAGAGGAATATATCTGACTAGTAAGAATCTTAAAACCTGTGTATTGATAGGTCTCCGTAAGGGAATCAAGTGTGTCTAGACTGGCATAAACATGGCAGGGGTAATCAGCTCAAGCCCACTATAAAAAGGAATTTCAAAAACAAAACAAAAAAACTGGGAAATTCTTTCCAATTCCTTCAGGGTCTCTGATGAAACCTTGAATGACCCTATCTACAACGACAGCTGGATGTGGCATAAGGAGGGACATTTGGGACTGAGACGATTGGTGAGATTGGGTGAGCAAATGCAGACCCTTTAAAGCACAAATGCCTGGCACCCATTCCATGGGTCCCAACTCTCCAGGTTGAAGGGAATATTACTACAGCTATAACATGTACGGGAAACCTAGAGAACGGAGACACTGTGAATACGAAACGTTTCTAAAACTCAACGAATAGTCCCTCTCCTGGTGCTCTGCTTTGACTTTACATCTGCTTTACTATCAACCTCCCAACTTGGAGAGACAGCCCCTTTAACATCCTGGTTCGCACAGGTTGCCAATTTGGCAGAGGATGAAAGGGAAGAGGGGAACCAATGAGAGAGTAGCTGTTAGGCATTTGGACGGTCACATATCACTGTAATTTCCCGGCAGGAAGAAGAATTAACGAAAGTCTCAGCCACCCACCGGGAACCAGTATAGGTCCTGAACCAAAATTTTGGACTTGCCGTCAGCTCACCAAAAACGAGTTGAAAAATGGAGCTCAGGGGCACAGCAATTCACAAACTGGCCCAGTAATAAAGGACAACTATCGTCCAAAAATCTGTTGAGGAAAGGCAACGAGGCGGACTTGAAAGCGAGGCAGAATAGCAGGAAACAGATTTCAAGAGGTACGTTGGAATCACCTTTAAAGCACAGGAAGAGGGGCACAACTTCGACAATGATGCACTTGGCCAAAAAGGGCGTATGAGTTTTCTCCGGAATATATTCAGGAGAAAACGCATACGCCCTTTTTGGCCAAGCAAGCAAGCGGGCAATGCAAATCTGCACTACAAAGAAGTATCACTTCCCACCGGTCAAAAGGGACATCCACAAAATATGTAAAAACCAGAAAGGCAAGACAGGCCCTGGAGAACAGGGAGCCTTGTTATGCTGATGGGCGGGATGTAAATTGTCAACTGCCTCTCTGGAGGAGTGCATTGTGTTCCCTAAAACAAGTAAAGAACAGAGCTACAGAGCCAAGGGCACTTCCAGTCTAGGGAATATACCTTGGGAAAACTGAAAATCAATGAGACAGAGCCACCCCAAAATTTAGGGCTGCACTGCTTACAAGGACCTCAACTTGGATACACATTAAGTATCCCAGGAAATATAAAAATGGTTCAAATAATTGTGGTACTTACGTACGATGGAATATCCCTCAGCCATGAAATCAATGTCATAAGACCAGTAGTAGCAAAATGGGTGGATTCAGGTACGATGATTCTAAGTGAAATAAGTCACACAGAAAAAGAAACTTATCATAAGATATCACTTATGAAGATCGTATAAACATGGCTACACTTGAACTGAGATAGGAAAGAGAACAGTGTCTCATATTTAGAAAACACTCTTATGCCTGCTTAAGTGGGAAGGAGAGGTGGGGTGATGCATAAAACCAGAGTTTGATATAAGCACAGGTACCGTTCCAAAAACCAACTATGGAAAAGACAAGACCTACACCTTCCTCAGTGAAAGGGACTCAAAACACCATATTTCCCGCAGAGGAATATATCTGACTAGTAAGAATCTTAAAACCTATGTATTGATATGTCTCCGTAAGGGAATCAAGTGTGTCTAGACTGGCATAAACATGGCAGCGAGAATCAGCTCAAACCCACTATAAAAAGGAATTTCAAAAACAAAACAAAAAAACTGGGAAATTCTTTACAATTCCTTCAGGGTCCCTGATGAAAACTGGAATGACCCTATGTACAACAACAGCTGGTTGTGGCATAAGGAGGGACACTTGGGACTGAGACGATTGGTGAGATTGGGTGAGGAAATGCAGACCCTTTAAAGCCAAATGCCTGGCACCCATTCCATGGGTCCCAACTCTCCAGGTTGAAGGGAATATTACTACAGCTATAACATGTACGGGAAACGTAGAGAAAGGACACACTGTGAATACGAAAGGTTTCTAAAACTCAATGAATAGTCCCTCTCCTGGTGCTCCTGTTTGACTGTACATCTGCTTTACTATCAACCTCCCAACTTGGAGAGACAGCCCCTTTAACCTCCTTTTTCGCACAGGTTTCCAATTTGGTAGAGGATGAAAAGGAAGAGGGAGAACCAATGAGAGAGTAGCTGTTAGGCATTTGGACGGGCACATATCACTGTAATTTCCCGGCAGCAAGAAGAATTAACCAAAGTCTCAGCCACCCACCGGGAACCAGTATAGGTCCTGAACCAAAATTTTGGACTTGCGGTCAGCTCACCAAAAACGAGTTGTAAAATGGAGCTCAGGGGCACAGCAATTCACAAACTGGCCGAGTAATAAAGGACAACTATCGTCCAAAAATCTGTTGAGGGAAGGCAACGAGGCGGACTTGAAAGCGAGGCAGAATAGCAGGAAACAGATTTCAAGAGGTACGTTGGAATCGCCTTTAAAGCACAGGAAGAGGGGCACAACTTCGACAATGATGCACTTGGCCAAAAAGGGCGTATGCATTTTCTCCTGAATATATTCAGGAGAAAACGTATACGCCCTTTTTGGCCAAGCAAGCAAGCGGGCAATGCAAATGTGCACTACAAAGGAGTATCACTTCCCACCGGTCAAAAGGGACATCCACAAAATGTGTAAAAACCAGAAAGGCAAGACAGGCCCTGGAGAACAGGGAGCCTTGTTATGCTGATGGGCGGGATGTAAATTGCCAACTGCCTCTCTGGAGGAGTGCATTGTGTTCCCTAAAACAAGTAAACAACAGAGCTACAGAGCCAAGGGCACTTCTAGTCTAGGGAATATACCTTGGGAAAACTGAAAATCAATAAGACAGAGCAACCCCAAAATTTAGGGATGTACTGCTTACAAGGACCTCAACTTGGATACACCTTAAGTATCCCAGGAAATATAAAAATGGTTCAAAAAATTGTGGTACTTACGTACGATGGAATATCCCTCAGCCATGAAAATAATGTCATAAGACCAGTAGCAGCAAAATGGGTGGATTCAGGTACGATGATTCTAAGTGAAATAAGTCACACAGAAAAAGAAACTTATCATAAGATATCACTTATGAAGATCCTATAAACATGGCTACACTTGAACTGAGTTAGGAAAGAGAACAGTGTCTCATATTTAGAAAACACTATTATGCCTGCTTAAGGGGGAAGGAGAGGTGGGGTGATGCATAAAACCAGAGTTTGATATAAGCACAGCCACCGTTCCAAAAACCAACTATGGAATAGACAAGACCTACACATTCCTCAGTGAAAGGGACTCAAAACACCATATTTCCCACAGAGGAATATATCTGACTAGTAAGAATCTTAAAACCTGTGTATTGATAGGTCTCCATAAGGGAATCAAGTGTGTCTAGACTGGCATAAACATGGCAGGGGTAATCAGCTCAAGCCCACTATAAAAAGGAATTTCAAAAACAAAACAAAAAAACTGGGAAATTCTTTCCAATTCCTTCATGGTCTCTGAAGAAACCTGGCATGACCCTATCTACAACGACAGCTGGATGTGGCATAAGGAGGGACACTTGGGACTGAGACGATTGGTGAGATTGGGTGAGCAAATGCAGACCCTTTAAAGCACAAATGCCTGGCACCCATTCCATGGGTACCAACTCTCCAGGTTGAAGGGAATATTACTACAGCTATAACATGTACGGGAAACCTAGAGAACGGACACACTGTGAATAGGAAAGGTTTCTAAAACTCAACGAATAGTCCCTCTCCTGGTGCTCTGCTTTGAATTTACATCCGCTTTACTATCAACCTCCCAAATTGGAGAGACAGCACCTTTAACATCCTGGTTCGCACAGGTTGCCAATTTGGCAGAGGATGAAAGGGAAGAGGGGAACCAATGAGAGAGTAGCTGTTAGGCATTTGGACGGGCACATATCACTGTAATTTCCCGGCAGGAATAAGAATTAACCAAAGTCTCAGCCACCCACCGGGAACCAGTATAGTTCCTGAACCAAAATTTTGGACTTGCGGTCAGCTCACCAAAAACGAGTTGAAAAATGGAGCTCAGGGGCACAGCAATTCACAAACTGGCCGAGTAATAAAGGAAAACTATCGTCCAAAAATCTGTTGAGTAAGGGCAACGAGGCGGACTTGAAAGCGAGGCAGAATAGCAGGAAACAGATTTCAAGAGGTACGTTGGAATCGCCTTTAAAGCACAGGAAGAGGGGCACAACTTCGACAATGATGCACTTGGCCAAAAAGGGCGTATGCGTTTTCTCCTGAATATATTCAGGAGAAAACGCATACGCCCTTTTTGGCCAAGCAAGCAAGGGGGCAATGCAAATCTGCACTACAAAGAAGTATCACTTCCCACCGGTCAAAAGGGTCATCCAAAAAATATGTAAAAACCAGAAAGGCAAGACAGGCCCTGGAGAACAGGGAGCCTTGTTATGCTGATGGGCGGGATGTAAATTGCCAACTGCCTCTCTGGAGGAGTGCATTGTGTTCCCTAAAACAAGTAAACAACAGAGCTACAGAGCCAAGGGCACTTCCAGTCTAGGGAATATACCTTGGGAAAACTGAAAATCAATGAGACAGAGCCACCCCAAAATTTAGGGCTGCACTGCTTACAAGGACCTCAACTTGGATACACATTAATTATCCCAGGAAATATAAAAATGGTTCAAATAATTGTGGTACTTACGTACGATGGAATATCCCTCAGCCATGAAATCAATGTCATAAGAACAGTAGTAGCAAAATGGGTGGATTCAGGTACGATGATTCTAAGTGAAATAAGTCACACAGAAAAAGAAACTTATCATAAGATATCACTTATGAAGATCGTATAAACATGGCTACACTTGAACTGAGTTAGGAAAGAGAACAGTGTCTCATATTTAGAAAACACTCTTATGCCTGCTTAAGTGGGAAGGAGAGGTGGGGTGATGCATAAAACTAGAGATTGATATAAGCACAGGTACCTTTCCAAAAACCAACTATGGAATAGACAAGACCTACACCTTCCTCAGTGAAAGGGACTCAAAACACCATATTTCCCGCAGAGGAATATATCTGACTAGTAAGAATCTTAAAACCTATGTATTGATATGTCTCCGTAAGGGAATCAAGTGTGTCTAGACTGGCATAAACATGGCAGCGAGAATCAGCTCAAACCCACTATAAAAAGGAATTTCAAAAACAAAAGAAAAAAACTGGGAAATTCTTTACAATTCCTTCAGGGTCCCTGATGAAAACTGGAATGACCCTATGTACAACAACAGCTGGTTGTGGCATAAGGAGGGACACTTGGGACTGAGACGATTGGTGAGATTGGGTGAGGAAATGCAGACCCTTTAAAGCCAAATGCCTGGCACCCATTCCATGGGTCCCAACTCTCCAGGTTGAAGGGAATATTACTACAGCTATAACATGTACGGGAAACGTAGAGAAAGGACACACTGTGAATACGAAAGGTTTCTAAAACTCAATGAATAGTCCCTCTCCTGGTGCTCCTGTTTGACTGTACATCTGCTTTACTATCAACCTCCCAACTTGGAGAGACAGCCCCTTTAACCTCCTTTTTCGCACAGGTTTCCAATTTGGTAGAGGATGAAAAGGAAGAGGGAGAACCAATGAGAGAGTAGCTGTTAGGCATTTGGACGGGCACATATCACTGTAATTTCCCGGCAGCAAGAAGAATTAACCAAAGTCTCAGCCACCCACCGGGAACCAGTATAGGTCCTGAACCAAAATTTTGGACTTGCGGTCAGCTCACCAAAAACGAGTTGTAAAATGGAGCTCAGGGGCACAGCAATTCACAAACTGGCCGAGTAATAAAGGACAACTATCGTCCAAAAATCTGTTGAGGGAAGGCAACGAGGCGGACTTGAAAGCGAGGCAGAATAGCAGGAAACAGATTTCAAGAGGTACGTTGGAATCGCCTTTAAAGCACAGGAAGAGGGGCACAACTTCGACAATGATGCACTTGGCCAAAAAGGGCGTATGCATTTTCTCCTGAATATATTCAGGAGAAAACGTATACGCCCTTTTTGGCCAAGCAAGCAAGCGGGCAATGCAAATGTGCACTACAAAGAAGTATCACTTCCCACCGGTCAAAAGGGACATCCACAAAATGTGTAAAAACCAGAAAGGCAAGACAGGCCCTGGAGAACAGGGAGCCTTGTTATGCTGATGGGCGGGATGTAAATTGCCAACTGCCTCTCTGGAGGAGTGCATTGTGTTCCCTAAAACAAGTAAACAACAGAGCTACAGAGCCAAGGGCACTTCTAGTCTAGGGAATATACCTTGGGAAAACTGAAAATCAATAAGACAGAGCAACCCCAAAATTTAGGGATGTACTGCTTACAAGGACCTCAACTTGGATACACCTTAAGTATCCCAGGAAATATAAAAATGGTTCAAAAAATTGTGGTACTTACGTACGATGGAATATCCCTCAGCCATGAAAATAATGTCATAAGACCAGTAGCAGCAAAATGGGTGGATTCAGGTACGATGATTCTAAGTGAAATAAGTCACACAGAAAAAGAAACTTATCATAAGATATCACTTATGAAGATCCTATAAACATGGCTACACTTGAACTGAGTTAGGAAAGAGAACAGTGTCTCATATTTAGAAAACACTATTATGCCTGCTTAAGGGGGAAGGAGAGGTGGGGTGATGCATAAAACCAGAGTTTGATATAAGCACAGCCACCGTTCCAAAAACCAACTATGGAATAGACAAGACCTACACATTCCTCAGTGAAAGGGACTCAAAACACCATATTTCCCACAGAGGAATATATCTGACTAGTAAGAATCTTAAAACCTGTGTATTGATAGGTCTCCATAAGGGAATCAAGTGTGTCTAGACTGGCATAAACATGGCAGGGGTAATCAGCTCAAGCCCACTATAAAAAGGAATTTCAAAAACAAAACAAAAAAACTGGGAAATTCTTTCCAATTCCTTCATGGTCTCTGAAGAAACCTGGAATGACCCTATCTACAACGACAGCTGGATGTGGCATAAGGAGGGACACTTGGGACTGAGACGATTGGTGAGATTGGGTGAGCAAATGCAGACCCTTTAAAGCACAAATGCCTGGCACCCATTCCATGGGTACCAACTCTCCAGGTTGAAGGGAATATTACTACAGCTATAACATGTACGGGAAACCTAGAGAACGGACACACTGTGAATAGGAAAGGTTTCTAAAACTCAACGAATAGTCCCTCTCCTGGTGCTCTGCTTTGAATTTACATCCGCTTTACTATCAACCTCCCAAATTGGAGAGACAGCACCTTTAACATCCTGGTTCGCACAGGTTGCCAATTTGGCAGAGGATGAAAGGGAAGAGGGGAACCAATGAGAGAGTAGCTGTTAGGCATTTGGACGGGCACATATCACTGTAATTTCCCGGCAGGAATAAGAATTAACCAAAGTCTCAGCCACCCACCGGGAACCAGTATAGTTCCTGAACCAAAATTTTGGACTTGCGGTCAGCTCACCAAAAACGAGTTGAAAAATGGAGCTCAGGGGCACAGCAATTCACAAACTGGCCGAGTAATAAAGGAAAACTATCGTCCAAAAATCTGTTGAGTAAGGGCAACGAGGCGGACTTGAAAGCGAGGCAGAATAGCAGGAAACAGATTTCAAGAGGTACGTTGGAATCGCCTTTAAAGCACAGGAAGAGGGGCACAACTTCGACAATGATGCACTTGGCCAAAAAGGGCGTATGCGTTTTCTCCTGAATATATTCAGGAGAAAACGCATACGCCCTTTTTGGCCAAGCAAGCAAGCGGGCAATGCAAATCTGCACTACAAAGAAGTATCACTTCCCACCGGTCAAAAGGGACATCCAAAAAATATGTAAAAACCAGAAAGGCAAGACAGGCCCTGGAGAACAGGGAGCCTTGTTATGCTGATGGGCGGGATGTAAATTGCCAACTGCCTCTCTGGAGGAGTGCATTGTGTTCCCTAAAACAAGTAAACAACAGAGCTACAGAGCCAAGGGCACTTCCAGTCTAGGGAATATACCTTGGGAAAACTGAAAATCAATGAGACAGAGCCACCCCAAAATTTAGGGCTGCACTGCTTACAAGGACCTCAACTTGGATACACATTAATTATCCCAGGAAATATAAAAATGGTTCAAATAATTGTGGTACTTACGTACGATGGAATATCCCTCAGCCATGAAATCAATGTCATAAGAACAGTAGTAGCAAAATGGGTGGATTCAGGTACGATGATTCTAAGTGAAATAAGTCACACAGAAAAAGAAACTTATCATAAGATATCACTTATGAAGATCGTATAAACATGGCTACACTTGAACTGAGTTAGGAAAGAGAACAGTGTCTCATATTTAGAAAACACTCTTATGCCTGCTTAAGTGGGAAGGAGAGGTGGGGTGATGCATAAAACCAGAGTTTGATATAAGCACAGGTACCTTTCCAAAAACCAACTATGGAATAGACAAGACCTACACCTTCCTCAGTGAAAGGGACTCAAAACACCATATTTCCCGCAGAGGAATATATCTGACTAGTAAGAATCTTAAAACCTATGTATTGATATGTCTCCGTAAGGGAATCAAGTGTGTCTAGACTGGCATAAACATGGCAGCGAGAATCAGCTCAAACCCACTATAAAAAGGAATTTCAAAAACAAAACAAAAAAACTGGGAAATTCTTTACAATTCCTTCAGGGTCCCTGATGAAACCTGTAATGACCCTATCTACAACAACAGCTGGATGTGGCATAAGGAGGGACACTTGGGACTGAGACGATTGGTGAGATTGGGTGAGCAAATGCAGACCCTTTAAAGCACAAATGCCTGGCACCCATTCCATGGGTCCCAACTCTCCAGGTTGAAGGGAATATTACTACAGCTATAACATGTACGGGAAACCTAGAGAACGGACACACTGTGAATACGAAAGGTTTCTAAAACTCAACGAATAGTCCCTCTCCTGGTGCTCCGCTTTGACTTTACATCTGCTTTACTATCAACCTCCCAACTTGGAGAGAGAGCCCCTTTAACATCCTGGTTCGCACAGGTTGTCAATTTGGCAGAGGATGAAAGGGAAGAGGGGAACCAATGAGAGAGTAGCTGTTAGGCATTTGGACGGGCACATATCACTGTAATTTCCCGGCAGGAAGAAGAATTAACGAAAGTCTCAGCCACCCACCGGGAACCAGTATAGGTCCTGAACCAAAATTTTGGACTTGCGGTCAGCTCACCAAAAACGAGTTGAAAAATGGAGCTCAGGGGCACAGCAATTCACAAAGTGGCCGAGTAATAAAGGACAACTATCGTCCAAAAATCTGTTGAGGAAAGGGAACGAGGCGGACTTGAAAGCGAGGCAGAATAGCAGGAAACAGATTTCAAGAGGTACGTTGGAATCGCCTTTAAAGCACAGGAAGAGGGGCACAACTTCGACAATGATGCACTTGGCCAAAAAGGGCGTATGCGTTTTCTCCTGAATATATTCAGGAGAAAACGCATACGCCCTTTTTGGCCAAGCAAGCATGCGGGCAATGCAAATCTGCACTACAAAGAAGTATCACTTCCCACCGGTCAAAAGGGACATCCACAAAATGTGTAAAACCAGAAAGGCAAGACAGGCCCTGGAGAACAGGGAGCCTTGTTATGCTGATGGGCGGAATGTAAATTGCCAACTGCCTCTCTGGAGGAGTGCATTGTGTTCCCTAAAACAAGAAAAGAACAGAGCTACAGAGCCAAGGGCACTTCCAGTCTAGGGAATATACCTTGGGAAAACTGAAAATCAATGAGACAGAGCCACCCCAAAATTTAGGGCTGCACTGCTTACAAGGACCTCAACTTGGATACACATTAAGTATCCCAGGAAATATAAAAATGGTTCAAATAATTGTGGTACTTACGTACGATGGAATATCCCTCAGCCATGAAATCAATGTCATAAGACCAGTAGTAGCAAAATGGGTGGATTCAGGTACGATGATTCTAAGTGAAATAAGTCACACAGAAAAAGAAACTTATCATAAGATATCACTTATGAAGATCGTATAAACATGGCTACACTTGAACTGAGTTAGGAAAGAGAACAGTGTCTCATATTTAGAAAACACTCTTATGCCTGCTTAAGTGGGAAGGAGAGGTGGGGTGATGCATAAAACCAGAGTTTGATATAAGCACAGGTACCGTTCCAAAAACCAACTATGGAATAGACAGGACCTACACCTTCCTCAGTGAAAGGGACTCAAAACACCATATTTCCCGCAGAGGAATATATCTGACTAGTAAAAATCTTAAAACCTATGTATTCATATGTCTCCGTAAGGGAATCAAGTGTGTCTAGACTGGCATAAACATGGCAGCGAGAATCAGCTCAAACCCACTATAAAAAGGAATTTCAAAAACAAAACGAAAAAACTGGGAATTTCTTTACAATTCCTTCAGGGTCCCTGATGAAACCTGGAATGACCCTATCTACAACAACAGCTGGATGTGGCATAAGAAGGGACACTTGGGACTGAGACGATTGGTGAGATTGAGAGAGCAAATGCAGACCCTTTAAAGCACAAATGCCTGGCACCCATTCCATGGGTCCCAACTCTCCAGGTGGAAGGGAATATTACTACAGCTATAACATGTACAGGAAACCTAGAGAAAGGACACACTGTGAATACGAAAGGTTTCTAAAACTCAACGAATAGTCCCTCTCTTGGTGCTCCGGTTTGACTTTACATCTGCTTTACTATCAACCTCCCAACTTGGAGAGACAGCCCCTTTAACCTCCTGGTTCGCACAAGTTTCCAATTTGGCAGAGGATGAAAGGGAAGAGGGAGAACCAATGAGAAAGTAGCTGTTAGGCATTTCGAAGGGCACATATTACTGAAACTTCCCGGCAGGAAGAAGAATTAACCAAAGTCTCAGCCACCCACCGGGAACCAGTATAGGTCCTGAACCAAAATTTTGGACTTGCGGTCAGCTCACCAAAAACGAGTTGAAAAATGGAGCTCAGGGGCACAGCACTTCACAAACTGGCCGAGTAATAAAGGACAACTATCGTCCAAAAATCTGATGAGGGAAGGCAACGAGGCGGACTTGAAAGCGAGGCAGAATAGCAGGAAACAGATTTCAAGACGTACGTTGGAATCGCCTTTAAAGCACAGGAAGAGGGGCACAACTTCGAAAATGATGCACTTGGCCAAAAAGGGCGTATGCGTTTTCTCCTGAATATATTCAGGAGAAAACGCATACGCCCTTTTTGGCCAAGCAAGCAAGCGGGCAATGCAAATCTGCACTACAAAGAAGTATCACTTCCCACCGGTCAAAAGGGACATCCACAAAATGTGTAAAAACCAGAAAGGCAAGACAGGCCCTGGAGAACAGGGAGCCTTGTTATGCAGATGGGCGGGATGTAAATTGCCAACTGCCTCTCTGGAGGAGTGCACTGTGTTCCCTAAAACAATTAAACAACAGAGCTACAGAGCCAAGGGCACTTCCAGTCTAGGGAATATACCTTGGGAAAACTGAAAATCAATAAGACAGAGCCACCCCAAAATTTACGGCTGCACTGCTTACAAGGACCTCAACTTGGATAAACCTTAAGTATCCCAGGAAATATAAAAATGGTTCAAAAAATTGTGGTACTTACGTACGATGGAATATCCCTCAGCCATGAAACCAATGTCATAAGACCAGTAGCAGCAAAATGGGTGGATTCAGGTACGATGATTCTAAGTGAAATAAGTCACACTGAAAAAGAAACTTATCATAAGATATCACTTATGAAGATCGTATAAACATGGCTACACTTGAACTGAGTTAGGAAAGAGAACAGTGTCTCATATTTACAAAACACTCTTATGCCTGCTTAAGGGGGAAGGAGAGGTGGGGTGATGCATAAAACAAGAGTTTGATATAAGCACAGGTACCGTTCCAAAAACCAACTATGGAATAGACAAGACCTACACCTTCCTCAGTGAAAGGGACTCAAAACAACATATTTCCCGCAAAGGAACATATCTGACTAGTAAGAATCTTAAAACCTATGTATTGATATGTCTCCATAAGGGAATCAAGTGTGTCTAGACTGGCATAAACATGGCAGCGAGAATCAGCTCAAACCCACTATAAAAAGGAAATTCAAAAACAAAACAAAAAAACTGGGAAATTCTTTACAATTCCTTCAGGGTCTCTGATGAAACCTGGAATGACCCTATCTACAACGACAGCTGGATGTGGCATAAGGAGGGACACTTGGGACTGAGACGATTGGTGAGATTGGGTGAGCAAATGCAGACCCTTTAAAGCACAAAGGCCTGGCACCCATTCCATGGGTCCCAACTCTCCAGGTTGAAGGGAATATTACAACAGCTATAACATGTACGGGAAACCTAGAGAACGGACACACTGTGAATACGAAAGGTTTCTAAAACTCAACGAATAGTTCCTCTCCTGGTGCTTCGGTTTGCCTTTACATCTGCTTTACTATCAACCTCCCAACTTGGAGAGACAGCCCCTTTTACCTCCTGGTTCGCACAGGTTGCCAATTTGGCAGAGGATGAAAGGGAAGAGGGAGAACCAATGAGAGAGTAGCTGTTAGTCATTTGGACGGGCACATATCACTGTAATTTCCCGGCAGGAAGAAGAGTTAACCAAAGTCTCAGCCACCCACTGGGAACCGGTATAGGTCCTGAACTAAAATTTTGGACTTGCGGTCAGCTCACCAAAAACGAGTTGAAAAATGGAGCTCAGGGGGCTTCCCTGGTGGCGCAGTGGTTGAGAGTCCGCCTGCCGATGCAGGGGACACGGGTTCGTGCCCCGATCTGGGCGGATCCCATATGCCGCGGAGCGGCTTGGCCCATGAGACATGGCCGTTGAGCCTGCGTGTCCGGAGCCTGTGCCCGGCAACGGGAGAGGCCACAACAGTGAGAGGCCCACATACCGCAAAAAAAAAAAAAAAAAAAAAATGGAGCTCAGGGGCACAGCAATTCACAAACTGGCCGAGTAATAAAGGACAACTATCGTCCAAAAATCTGTTGAGGAAAGGCAACGAGGAGGACTTGAAAGCGAGGCAGAATAGCAGGAAACAGATTTCAAGAGGTACGTTGGAATCGCCTTTAAAGCACAGGAAGAGGGGCACAACTTCGACAATGATGCCCTTGGCCAAAAAGGGCGTATGAGTTTTCTCCTGAATATATTCAGGAGAAAACGCATACGCCCTTTTTGGCCAAGCAAGCAAGCGGGCAATGCAAATCTGCACTACAAAGAAGTATCACTTCCCACCGGTCAAAAGGGACATCCACAAAATGTGTAAAAACCAGAAAGGCAAGACAGGCCCTGGAGAACAGGGAGCCTTGTTATGCTGATAGGCAGGATGTAAATTGCCAACTGCCTCTCTGGAGGAGTGCATTGTGTTCCCTAAAGCTAGTAAAGAACAGAGCTACAGAGCAAAGGGCACTTCCAGTCTAGGGAATATACCTTGGGAAACTGAAAATCAATAAGACAGAGTCACCCCAAAATTTAGGGCTGCACTGCTTACAAGGACCTCAACTTGGGTACACCTTAAATATCCCAGGAAATATAAAAATGGTTCAAAAAATTGTGGTACTTACGTACGATGGAATATCCCTCAGCCATGAAATCAATGTCATAAGACCAGTAGCAGCAAAATGGGTGGATTCAGGTACGATGATTCTAAGTGAAATAAGTCACACAGAAAAAGAAACTTATCATAAGATATCACTTATGAAGATCCTGTAAACATGGCTACACTTGAACTGAGTTAGGAAAGAGAACAGTGTCTCACATTTAGAAAACACTCTTATGCCTGCTTAAGGGGGAAGGAGAGGTGGGGTGATGCATAAAAGCAGAGTTCGATATAAGCACACGTACCGTTCCAAAAACCAACTATGGAATAGACAAGACCTACACCTTTCTCAGTGAAAGGGACTCAAAACCCCATATTTCCCGCAGAGGAATATATGTGACTAGTAAGAATCTTAAAACCTATGTATTGATATGTCTCCGTAAGGGAATCAAGTGTGTCTAGACTGGCATAAACATGGCAGCGAGAATCAGCTCAAACCCACTATAAAGAGGAATTTCAAAAACAAAACAAAAAAACTGGGAAATTCTTTACAATTCCTTCAGGGTCTCTGATGAAACCTGGAATGACACTATATACAACGACAGCTGGATGTGGCATAAGGAGAGACACTTGGGACTGAGACGATTGGTGAGATTTGGTGAGCAAATGCAGACCTTTTAAAGCACAAATGCCTGGGACCCATTCCATGGGATCCAACTCTCCAGGTTGAAGGGAATATTACTACAGATATAACATGTATGGGAAACCTAGGGAACGGACACACTCTGAATACGAAAGGTTTCTAAAACTCAACGAATATCCCCTCTCCTGGTGCTCTGGTTTGACTTTCCATCTGCTTGACTATCAACCTCCCCACTAGGAGAGACAGCCCCTTAAACCTCCTGGTTCGCACAGGTTGCCAATTTGGCAGAGGATGAAAGGGAAGAGGGAGAACCAATGAGAGAGTAGCTATTAGGCATTTGGTCGGGCACATATCACTGTAATTTCCCGGCAGGAAGAAGAATTAACCAAAGTCTCAGACACCCACCGGGAACCAGTATAGGTCCTGAACCAAAATTTTGGACTTGCGGTCAGCTCACTAAAAACGAGTTGAAAAATGGAGCTCAGGGGCACAGCAATTCACAAACTGGCCGAGTAATAAAGGACAACTATCGTCCAAAAATCTGTTGAGGGAAGGCAACGAGGCGGACTTGAAAGCGAGGCAGAATAGCAGGAAACAGATTTCAAGAGGTACGTTGGAATCGCCTTTAAAGCACAGGAAGAGGGGCACAACTTCGACAATGATGCACTTGGCCAAAAAGGGCGTATGCGTGTTCTCCTGAATATATTCAGGAGAACACGCATACGCCCTTTTTGGCCAAGCCAGCAAGCGGGCAATGCAAATCTGCACTACAAAGAAGTATCACTTCCCACCGGTCAAAAGGGACATCCACAAAATGTGTAAAAACCAGAAAGGCAAGACAGGCCCTGGAGAACAGGGAGCCTTCTTATGCTGATGGGCGGGATGTAAATTGCCAACTGCCTCTCTGGAGGAGTGCATTGTGTCCCCTAAAACAAGTAAACAACAGAGCTACAGAGCCAAGGGCACTTCCAGTCTAAGGAATATACCTTGGGAAAACTGAAAATCAATGAGACAGAGACACCCCAAAATTTAGGGCTGCACTGCTTACAAGGACCTCAACTTGGATACACCTTATGTATTCCAGGAAATATAAAAATGGTTCAAAAAATTGTGGTACTTACGTACGATGGAATATCCCTCAGCCATGAAACCAATGTCATAAGACCAGTAGCAGCAAAATGGGTGGATTCAGGTACGATGATTCTAAGTGAAATAAGTCACACAGAAAAAGAAACTTATCATAAGATATCACTTATGAAGATCCTATAAACATGGCTACAACTGAACTGAGTTAGGAAAGAGAACAGTGTCTCACATTTAGAAAACACTCTTATGCCTGCTTAAGGGGGAAGGAGAGGTGGGGTGATGCATAAAACCAGAGTTTGATATAAGCACAGGTACCGTTCCAAAAACTAACTATGGAATAGACAAGACCTACACCTTCCTCAGTGAAAGGGACTCAAAACACCATATTTCCCGCAGAGGAATATATCTGACTAGTAAGATTCTTAAATCCTATGTATTGATATGTCTCCGTAAGGGAATCAAGTGTGTCTAGACTGGCATAAACATGGCAGCGAGAATCAGCTCAAACCCACTATAAAAAGGAATTTCAAAAACAAAAGAAAAAAACTGGGAAATTCTTTACAATTCCTTCAGGGTCCCTGATGAAAACTGGAATGACCCTATGTACAACAACAGCTGGTTGTGGCATAAGGAGGGACACTTGGGACTGAGACGATTGGTGAGATTGGGTGAGGAAATGCAGACCCTTTAAAGCCAAATGCCTGGCACCCATTCCATGGGTCCCAACTCTCCAGGTTGAAGGGAATATTACTACAGCTATAACATGTACGGGAAACGTAGAGAAAGGACACACTGTGAATACGAAAGGTTTCTAAAACTCAATGAATAGTCCCTCTCCTGGTGCTCCTGTTTGACTGTACATCTGCTTTACTATCAACCTCCCAACTTGGAGAGACAGCCCCTTTAACCTCCTTTTTCGCACAGGTTTCCAATTTGGTAGAGGATGAAAAGGAAGAGGGAGAACCAATGAGAGAGTAGCTGTTAGGCATTTGGACGGGCACATATCACTGTAATTTCCCGGCAGCAAGAAGAATTAACCAAAGTCTCAGCCACCCACCGGGAACCAGTATAGGTCCTGAACCAAAATTTTGGACTTGCGGTCAGCTCACCAAAAACGAGTTGTAAAATGGAGCTCAGGGGCACAGCAATTCACAAACTGGCCGAGTAATAAAGGACAACTATCGTCCAAAAATCTGTTGAGGGAAGGCAACGAGGCGGACTTGAAAGCGAGGCAGAATAGCAGGAAACAGATTTCAAGAGGTACGTTGGAATCGCCTTTAAAGCACAGGAAGAGGGGCACAACTTCGACAATGATGCACTTGGCCAAAAAGGGCGTATGCATTTTCTCCTGAATATATTCAGGAGAAAACGTATACGCCCTTTTTGGCCAAGCAAGCAAGCGGGCAATGCAAATGTGCACTACAAAGAAGTATCACTTCCCACCGGTCAAAAGGGACATCCACAAAATGTGTAAAAACCAGAAAGGCAAGACAGGCCCTGGAGAACAGGGAGCCTTGTTATGCTGATGGGCGGGATGTAAATTGCCAACTGCCTCTCTGGAGGAGTGCATTGTGTTCCCTAAAACAAGTAAACAACAGAGCTACAGAGCCAAGGGCACTTCTAGTCTAGGGAATATACCTTGGGAAAACTGAAAATCAATAAGACAGAGCAACCCCAAAATTTAGGGATGTACTGCTTACAAGGACCTCAACTTGGATACACCTTAAGTATCCCAGGAAATATAAAAATGGTTCAAAAAATTGTGGTACTTACGTACGATGGAATATCCCTCAGCCATGAAAATAATGTCATAAGACCAGTAGCAGCAAAATGGGTGGATTCAGGTACGATGATTCTAAGTGAAATAAGTCACACAGAAAAAGAAACTTATCATAAGATATCACTTATGAAGATCCTATAAACATGGCTACACTTGAACTGAGTTAGGAAAGAGAACAGTGTCTCATATTTAGAAAACACTATTATGCCTGCTTAAGGGGGAAGGAGAGGTGGGGTGATGCATAAAACCAGAGTTTGATATAAGCACAGCCACCGTTCCAAAAACCAACTATGGAATAGACAAGACCTACACATTCCTCAGTGAAAGGGACTCAAAACACCATATTTCCCACAGAGGAATATATCTGACTAGTAAGAATCTTAAAACCTGTGTATTGATAGGTCTCCATAAGGGAATCAAGTGTGTCTAGACTGGCATAAACATGGCAGGGGTAATCAGCTCAAGCCCACTATAAAAAGGAATTTCAAAAACAAAACAAAAAAACTGGGAAATTCTTTCCAATTCCTTCATGGTCTCTGAAGAAACCTGGAATGACCCTATCTACAACGACAGCTGGATGTGGCATAAGGAGGGACACTTGGGACTGAGACGATTGGTGAGATTGGGTGAGCAAATGCAGACCCTTTAAAGCACAAATGCCTGGCACCCATTCCATGGGTACCAACTCTCCAGGTTGAAGGGAATATTACTACAGCTATAACATGTACGGGAAACCTAGAGAACGGACACACTGTGAATAGGAAAGGTTTCTAAAACTCAACGAATAGTCCCTCTCCTGGTGCTCTGCTTTGAATTTACATCCGCTTTACTATCAACCTCCCAAATTGGAGAGACAGCACCTTTAACATCCTGGTTCGCACAGGTTGCCAATTTGGCAGAGGATGAAAGGGAAGAGGGGAACCAATGAGAGAGTAGCTGTTAGGCATTTGGACGGGCACATATCACTGTAATTTCCCGGCAGGAATAAGAATTAACCAAAGTCTCAGCCACCCACCGGGAACCAGTATAGTTCCTGAACCAAAATTTTGGACTTGCGGTCAGCTCACCAAAAACGAGTTGAAAAATGGAGCTCAGGGGCACAGCAATTCACAAACTGGCCGAGTAATAAAGGAAAACTATCGTCCAAAAATCTGTTGAGTAAGGGCAACGAGGCGGACTTGAAAGCGAGGCAGAATAGCAGGAAACAGATTTCAAGAGGTACGTTGGAATCGCCTTTAAAGCACAGGAAGAGGGGCACAACTTCGACAATGATGCACTTGGCCAAAAAGGGCGTATGCGTTTTCTCCTGAATATATTCAGGAGAAAACGCATACGCCCTTTTTGGCCAAGCAAGCAAGCGGGCAATGCAAATCTGCACTACAAAGAAGTATCACTTCCCACCGGTCAAAAGGGACATCCAAAAAATATGTAAAAACCAGAAAGGCAAGACAGGCCCTGGAGAACAGGGAGCCTTGTTATGCTGATGGGCGGGATGTAAATTGCCAACTGCCTCTCTGGAGGAGTGCATTGTGTTCCCTAAAACAAGTAAACAACAGAGCTACAGAGCCAAGGGCACTTCCAGTCTAGGGAATATACCTTGGGAAAACTGAAAATCAATGAGACAGAGCCACCCCAAAATTTAGGGCTGCACTGCTTACAAGGACCTCAACTTGGATACACATTAATTATCCCAGGAAATATAAAAATGGTTCAAATAATTGTGGTACTTACGTACGATGGAATATCCCTCAGCCATGAAATCAATGTCATAAGAACAGTAGTAGCAAAATGGGTGGATTCAGGTACGATGATTCTAAGTGAAATAAGTCACACAGAAAAAGAAACTTATCATAAGATATCACTTATGAAGATCGTATAAACATGGCTACACTTGAACTGAGTTAGGAAAGAGAACAGTGTCTCATATTTAGAAAACACTCTTATGCCTGCTTAAGTGGGAAGGAGAGGTGGGGTGATGCATAAAACCAGAGTTTGATATAAGCACAGGTACCTTTCCAAAAACCAACTATGGAATAGACAAGACCTACACCTTCCTCAGTGAAAGGGACTCAAAACACCATATTTCCCGCAGAGGAATATATCTGACTAGTAAGAATCTTAAAACCTATGTATTGATATGTCTCCGTAAGGGAATCAAGTGTGTCTAGACTGGCATAAACATGGCAGCGAGAATCAGCTCAAACCCACTATAAAAAGGAATTTCAAAAACAAAACAAAAAAACTGGGAAATTCTTTACAATTCCTTCAGGGTCCCTGATGAAACCTGTAATGACCCTATCTACAACAACAGCTGGATGTGGCATAAGGAGGGACACTTGGGACTGAGACGATTGGTGAGATTGGGTGAGCAAATGCAGACCCTTTAAAGCACAAATGCCTGGCACCCATTCCATGGGTCCCAACTCTCCAGGTTGAAGGGAATATTACTACAGCTATAACATGTACGGGAAACCTAGAGAACGGACACACTGTGAATACGAAAGGTTTCTAAAACTCAACGAATAGTCCCTCTCCTGGTGCTCCGCTTTGACTTTACATCTGCTTTACTATCAACCTCCCAACTTGGAGAGAGAGCCCCTTTAACATCCTGGTTCGCACAGGTTGTCAATTTGGCAGAGGATGAAAGGGAAGAGGGGAACCAATGAGAGAGTAGCTGTTAGGCATTTGGACGGGCACATATCACTGTAATTTCCCGGCAGGAAGAAGAATTAACGAAAGTCTCAGCCACCCACCGGGAACCAGTATAGGTCCTGAACCAAAATTTTGGACTTGCGGTCAGCTCACCAAAAACGAGTTGAAAAATGGAGCTCAGGGGCACAGCAATTCACAAAGTGGCCGAGTAATAAAGGACAACTATCGTCCAAAAATCTGTTGAGGAAAGGGAACGAGGCGGACTTGAAAGCGAGGCAGAATAGCAGGAAACAGATTTCAAGAGGTACGTTGGAATCGCCTTTAAAGCACAGGAAGAGGGGCACAACTTCGACAATGATGCACTTGGCCAAAAAGGGCGTATGCGTTTTCTCCTGAATATATTCAGGAGAAAACGCATACGCCCTTTTTGGCCAAGCAAGCATGCGGGCAATGCAAATCTGCACTACAAAGAAGTATCACTTCCCACCGGTCAAAAGGGACATCCACAAAATGTGTAAAACCAGAAAGGCAAGACAGGCCCTGGAGAACAGGGAGCCTTGTTATGCTGATGGGCGGAATGTAAATTGCCAACTGCCTCTCTGGAGGAGTGCATTGTGTTCCCTAAAACAAGAAAAGAACAGAGCTACAGAGCCAAGGGCACTTCCAGTCTAGGGAATATACCTTGGGAAAACTGAAAATCAATGAGACAGAGCCACCCCAAAATTTAGGGCTGCACTGCTTACAAGGACCTCAACTTGGATACACATTAAGTATCCCAGGAAATATAAAAATGGTTCAAATAATTGTGGTACTTACGTACGATGGAATATCCCTCAGCCATGAAATCAATGTCATAAGACCAGTAGTAGCAAAATGGGTGGATTCAGGTACGATGATTCTAAGTGAAATAAGTCACACAGAAAAAGAAACTTATCATAAGATATCACTTATGAAGATCGTATAAACATGGCTACACTTGAACTGAGTTAGGAAAGAGAACAGTGTCTCATATTTAGAAAACACTCTTATGCCTGCTTAAGTGGGAAGGAGAGGTGGGGTGATGCATAAAACCAGAGTTTGATATAAGCACAGGTACCGTTCCAAAAACCAACTATGGAATAGACAGGACCTACACCTTCCTCAGTGAAAGGGACTCAAAACACCATATTTCCCGCAGAGGAATATATCTGACTAGTAAAAATCTTAAAACCTATGTATTCATATGTCTCCGTAAGGGAATCAAGTGTGTCTAGACTGGCATAAACATGGCAGCGAGAATCAGCTCAAACCCACTATAAAAAGGAATTTCAAAAACAAAACGAAAAAACTGGGAATTTCTTTACAATTCCTTCAGGGTCCCTGATGAAACCTGGAATGACCCTATCTACAACAACAGCTGGATGTGGCATAAGAAGGGACACTTGGGACTGAGACGATTGGTGAGATTGGGAGAGCAAATGCAGACCCTTTAAAGCACAAATGCCTGGCACCCATTCCATGGGTCCCAACTCTCCAGGTGAAAGGGAATATTACTACAGCTATAACATGTACAGGAAACCTAGAGAAAGGACACACTGTGAATACGAAAGGTTTCTAAAACTCAACGAATAGTCCCTCTCTTGGTGCTCCGGTTTGACTTTACATCTGCTTTACTATCAACCTCCCAACTTGGAGAGACAGCCCCTTTAACCTCCTGGTTCGCACAAGTTTCCAATTTGGCAGAGGATGAAAGGGAAGAGGGAGAACCAATGAGAAAGTAGCTGTTAGGCATTTCGAAGGGCACATATTACTGAAACTTCCCGGCAGGAAGAAGAATTAACCAAAGTCTCAGCCACCCACCGGGAACCAGTATAGGTCCTGAACCAAAATTTTGGACTTGCGGTCAGCTCACCAAAAACGAGTTGAAAAATGGAGCTCAGGGGCACAGCAATTCACAAACTGGCCGAGTAATAAAGGACAACTATCGTCCAAAAATCTGATGAGGGAAGGCAACGAGGCGGACTTGAAAGCGAGGCAGAATAGCAGGAAACAGATTTCAAGACGTACGTTGGAATCGCCTTTAAAGCACAGGAAGAGGGGCACAACTTCGAAAATGATGCACTTGGCCAAAAAGGGCGTATGCGTTTTCTCCTGAATATATTCAGGAGAAAACGCATACGCCCTTTTTGGCCAAGCAAGCAAGCGGGCAATGCAAATCTGCACTACAAAGAAGTATCACTTCCCACCGGTCAAAAGGGACATCCACAAAATGTGTAAAAACCAGAAAGGCAAGACAGGCCCTGGAGAACAGGGAGCCTTGTTATGCAGATGGGCGGGATGTAAATTGCCAACTGCCTCTCTGGAGGAGTGCACTGTGTTCCCTAAAACAATTAAACAACAGAGCTACAGAGCCAAGGGCACTTCCAGTCTAGGGAATATACCTTGGGAAAACTGAAAATCAATAAGACAGAGCCACCCCAAAATTTACGGCTGCACTGCTTACAAGGACCTCAACTTGGATAAACCTTAAGTATCCCAGGAAATATAAAAATGGTTCAAAAAATTGTGGTACTTACGTACGATGGAATATCCCTCAGCCATGAAACCAATGTCATAAGACCAGTAGCAGCAAAATGGGTGGATTCAGGTACGATGATTCTAAGTGAAATAAGTCACACTGAAAAAGAAACTTATCATAAGATATCACTTATGAAGATCGTATAAACATGGCTACACTTGAACTGAGTTAGGAAAGAGAACAGTGTCTCATATTTACAAAACACTCTTATGCCTGCTTAAGGGGGAAGGAGAGGTGGGGTGATGCATAAAACAAGAGTTTGATATAAGCACAGGTACCGTTCCAAAAACCAACTATGGAATAGACAAGACCTACACCTTCCTCAGTGAAAGGGACTCAAAACAACATATTTCCCGCAAAGGAACATATCTGACTAGTAAGAATCTTAAAACCTATGTATTGATATGTCTCCATAAGGGAATCAAGTGTGTCTAGACTGGCATAAACATGGCAGCGAGAATCAGCTCAAACCCACTATAAAAAGGAAATTCAAAAACAAAACAAAAAAACTGGGAAATTCTTTACAATTCCTTCAGGGTCTCTGATGAAACCTGGAATGACCCTATCTACAACGACAGCTGGATGTGGCATAAGGATGGACACTTGGGACTGAGACGATTGGTGAGATTGGGTGAGCAAATGCAGACCCTTTAAAGCACAAAGGCCTGGCACCCATTCCATGGGTCCCAACTCTCCAGGTTGAAGGGAATATTACAACAGCTATAACATGTACGGGAAACCTAGAGAACGGACACACTGTGAATACGAAAGGTTTCTAAAACTCAACGAATAGTTCCTCTCCTGGTGCTTCGGTTTGACTTTACATCTGCTTTACTATCAACCTCCCAACTTGGAGAGACAGCCCCTTTTACCTCCTGGTTCGCACAGGTTGCCAATTTGGCAGAGGATGAAAGGGAAGAGGGAGAACCAATGAGAGAGTAGCTGTTAGTCATTTGGACGGGCACATATCACTGTAATTTCCCGGCAGGAAGAAGAGTTAACCAAAGTCTCAGCCACCCACTGGGAACCGGTATAGGTCCTGAACTAAAATTTTGGACTTGCGGTCAGCTCACCAAAAACGAGTTGAAAAATGGAGCTCAGGGGGCTTCCCTGGTGGCGCAGTGGTTGAGAGTCCGCCTGCCGATGCAGGGGACACGGGTTCGTGCCCCGATCTGGGCGGATCCCATATGCCGCGGAGCGGCTTGGCCCATGAGACATGGCCGTTGAGCCTGCGTGTCCGGAGCCTGTGCCCGGCAACGGGAGAGGCCACAACAGTGAGAGGCCCACATACCGCAAAAAAAAAAAAAAAAAAAAAAATGGAGCTCAGGGGCACAGCAATTCACAAACTGGCCGAGTAATAAAGGACAACTATCGTCCAAAAATCTGTTGAGGAAAGGCAACGAGGAGGACTTGAAAGCGAGGCAGAATAGCAGGAAACAGATTTCAAGAGGTACGTTGGAATCGCCTTTAAAGCACAGGAAGAGGGGCACAACTTCGACAATGATGCCCTTGGCCAAAAAGGGCGTATGAGTTTTCTCCTGAATATATTCAGGAGAAAACGCATACGCCCTTTTTGGCCAAGCAAGCAAGCGGGCAATGCAAATCTGCACTACAAAGAAGTATCACTTCCCACCGGTCAAAAGGGACATCCACAAAATGTGTAAAAACCAGAAAGGCAAGACAGGCCCTGGAGAACAGGGAGCCTTGTTATGCAGATGGGCGGGATGTAAATTGCCAACTGCCTCTCTGGAGGAGTGCACTGTGTTCCCTAAAACAATTAAACAACAGAGCTACAGAGCCAAGGGCACTTCCAGTCTAGGGAATATACCTTGGGAAAACTGAAAATCAATAAGACAGAGCCACCCCAAAATTTACGGCTGCACTGCTTACAAGGACCTCAACTTGGATAAACCTTAAGTATCCCAGGAAATATAAAAATGGTTCAAAAAATTGTGGTACTTACGTACGATGGAATATCCCTCAGCCATGAAACCAATGTCATAAGACCAGTAGCAGCAAAATGGGTGGATTCAGGTACGATGATTCTAAGTGAAATAAGTCACACTGAAAAAGAAACTTATCATAAGATATCACTTATGAAGATCGTATAAACATGGCTACACTTGAACTGAGTTAGGAAAGAGAACAGTGTCTCATATTTACAAAACACTCTTATGCCTGCTTAAGGGGGAAGGAGAGGTGGGGTGATGCATAAAACAAGAGTTTGATATAAGCACAGGTACCGTTCCAAAAACCAACTATGGAATAGACAAGACCTACACCTTCCTCAGTGAAAGGGACTCAAAACAACATATTTCCCGCAAAGGAACATATCTGACTAGTAAGAATCTTAAAACCTATGTATTGATATGTCTCCATAAGGGAATCAAGTGTGTCTAGACTGGCATAAACATGGCAGCGAGAATCAGCTCAAACCCACTATAAAAAGGAAATTCAAAAACAAAACAAAAAAACTGGGAAATTCTTTACAATTCCTTCAGGGTCTCTGATGAAACCTGGAATGACCCTATCTACAACGACAGCTGGATGTGGCATAAGGAGGGACACTTGGGACTGAGACGATTGGTGAGATTGGGTGAGCAAATGCAGACCCTTTAAAGCACAAAGGCCTGGCACCCATTCCATGGGTCCCAACTCTCCAGGTTGAAGGGAATATTACAACAGCTATAACATGTACGGGAAACCTAGAGAACGGACACACTGTGAATACGAAAGGTTTCTAAAACTCAACGAATAGTTCCTCTCCTGGTGCTTCGGTTTGACTTTACATCTGCTTTACTATCAACCTCCCAACTTGGAGAGACAGCCCCTTTTACCTCCTGGTTCGCACAGGTTGCCAATTTGGCAGAGGATGAAAGGGAAGAGGGAGAACCAATGAGAGAGTAGCTGTTAGTCATTTGGACGGGCACATATCACTGTAATTTCCCGGCAGGAAGAAGAGTTAACCAAAGTCTCAGCCACCCACTGGGAACCGGTATAGGTCCTGAACTAAAATTTTGGACTTGCGGTCAGCTCACCAAAAACGAGTTGAAAAATGGAGCTCAGGGGGCTTCCCTGGTGGCGCAGTGGTTGAGAGTCCGCCTGCCGATGCAGGGGACACGGGTTCGTGCCCCGATCTGGGCGGATCCCATATGCCGCGGAGCGGCTTGGCCCATGAGACATGGCCGTTGAGCCTGCGTGTCCGGAGCCTGTGCCCGGCAACGGGAGAGGCCACAACAGTGAGAGGCCCACATACCGCAAAAAAAAAAAAAAAAAAAAAAAATGGAGCTCAGGGGCACAGCAATTCACAAACTGGCCGAGTAATAAAGGACAACTATCGTCCAAAAATCTGTTGAGGAAAGGCAACGAGGAGGACTTGAAAGCGAGGCAGAATAGCAGGAAACAGATTTCAAGAGGTACGTTGGAATCGCCTTTAAAGCACAGGAAGAGGGGCACAACTTCGACAATGATGCCCTTGGCCAAAAAGGGCGTATGAGTTTTCTCCTGAATATATTCAGGAGAAAACGCATACGCCCTTTTTGGCCAAGCAAGCAAGCGGGCAATGCAAATCTGCACTACAAAGAAGTATCACTTCCCACCGGTCAAAAGGGACATCCACAAAATGTGTAAAAACCAGAAAGGCAAGACAGGCCCTGGAGAACAGGGAGCCTTGTTATGCTGATAGGCAGGATGTAAATTGCCAACTGCCTCTCTGGAGGAGTGCATTGTGTTCCCTAAAGCTAGTAAAGAACAGAGCTACAGAGCAAAGGGCACTTCCAGTCTAGGGAATATACCTTGGGAAACTGAAAATCAATAAGACAGAGTCACCCCAAAATTTAGGGCTGCACTGCTTACAAGGACCTCAACTTGGGTACACCTTAAATATCCCAGGAAATATAAAAATGGTTCAAAAAATTGTGGTACTTACGTACGATGGAATATCCCTCAGCCATGAAATCAATGTCATAAGACCAGTAGCAGCAAAATGGGTGGATTCAGGTACGATGATTCTAAGTGAAATAAGTCACACAGAAAAAGAAACTTATCATAAGATATCACTTATGAAGATCCTGTAAACATGGCTACACTTGAACTGAGTTAGGAAAGAGAACAGTGTCTCACATTTAGAAAACACTCTTATGCCTGCTTAAGGGGGAAGGAGAGGTGGGGTGATGCATAAAAGCAGAGTTCGATATAAGCACACGTACCGTTCCAAAAACCAACTATGGAATAGACAAGACCTACACCTTTCTCAGTGAAAGGGACTCAAAACCCCATATTTCCCGCAGAGGAATATATGTGACTAGTAAGAATCTTAAAACCTATGTATTGATATGTCTCCGTAAGGGAATCAAGTGTGTCTAGACTGGCATAAACATGGCAGCGAGAATCAGCTCAAACCCACTATAAAGAGGAATTTCAAAAACAAAACAAAAAAACTGGGAAATTCTTTACAATTCCTTCAGGGTCTCTGATGAAACCTGGAATGACACTATATACAACGACAGCTGGATGTGGCATAAGGAGAGACACTTGGGACTGAGACGATTGGTGAGATTTGGTGAGCAAATGCAGACCTTTTAAAGCACAAATGCCTGGGACCCATTCCATGGGATCCAACTCTCCAGGTTGAAGGGAATATTACTACAGATATAACATGTATGGGAAACCTAGGGAACGGACACACTCTGAATACGAAAGGTTTCTAAAACTCAACGAATATCCCCTCTCCTGGTGCTCTGGTTTGACTTTCCATCTGCTTGACTATCAACCTCCCCACTAGGAGAGACAGCCCCTTAAACCTCCTGGTTCGCACAGGTTGCCAATTTGGCAGAGGATGAAAGGGAAGAGGGAGAACCAATGAGAGAGTAGCTATTAGGCATTTGGTCGGGCACATATCACTGTAATTTCCCGGCAGGAAGAAGAATTAACCAAAGTCTCAGACACCCACCGGGAACCAGTATAGGTCCTGAACCAAAATTTTGGACTTGCGGTCAGCTCACTAAAAACGAGTTGAAAAATGGAGCTCAGGGGCACAGCAATTCACAAACTGGCCGAGTAATAAAGGACAACTATCGTCCAAAAATCTGTTGAGGGAAGGCAACGAGGCGGACTTGAAAGCGAGGCAGAATAGCAGGAAACAGATTTCAAGAGGTACGTTGGAATCGCCTTTAAAGCACAGGAAGAGGGGCACAACTTCGACAATGATGCACTTGGCCAAAAAGGGCGTATGCGTGTTCTCCTGAATATATTCAGGAGAACACGCATACGCCCTTTTTGGCCAAGCCAGCAAGCGGGCAATGCAAATCTGCACTACAAAGAAGTATCACTTCCCACCGGTCAAAAGGGACATCCACAAAATGTGTAAAAACCAGAAAGGCAAGACAGGCCCTGGAGAACAGGGAGCCTTCTTATGCTGATGGGCGGGATGTAAATTGCCAACTGCCTCTCTGGAGGAGTGCATTGTGTCCCCTAAAACAAGTAAACAACAGAGCTACAGAGCCAAGGGCACTTCCAGTCTAAGGAATATACCTTGGGAAAACTGAAAATCAATGAGACAGAGACACCCCAAAATTTAGGGCTGCACTGCTTACAAGGACCTCAACTTGGATACACCTTATGTATTCCAGGAAATATAAAAATGGTTCAAAAAATTGTGGTACTTACGTACGATGGAATATCCCTCAGCCATGAAACCAATGTCATAAGACCAGTAGCAGCAAAATGGGTGGATTCAGGTACGATGATTCTAAGTGAAATAAGTCACACAGAAAAAGAAACTTATCATAAGATATCACTTATGAAGATCCTATAAACATGGCTACAACTGAACTGAGTTAGGAAAGAGAACAGTGTCTCACATTTAGAAAACACTCTTATGCCTGCTTAAGGGGGAAGGAGAGGTGGGGTGATGCATAAAACCAGAGTTTGATATAAGCACAGGTACCGTTCCAAAAACTAACTATGGAATAGACAAGACCTACACCTTCCTCAGTGAAAGGGACTCAAAACACCATATTTCCCGCAGAGGAATATATCTGACTAGTAAGATTCTTAAATCCTATGTATTGATATGTCTCCGTAAGGGAATCAAGTGTGTCTAGACTGGCATAAACATGGCAGCGAGAATCAGCTCAAACCCACTATAAAAAGGAATTTCAAAAACAAAAGAAAAAAACTGGGAAATTCTTTACAATTCCTTCAGGGTCCCTGATGAAAACTGGAATGACCCTATGTACAACAACAGCTGGTTGTGGCATAAGGAGGGACACTTGGGACTGAGACGATTGGTGAGATTGGGTGAGGAAATGCAGACCCTTTAAAGCCAAATGCCTGGCACCCATTCCATGGGTCCCAACTCTCCAGGTTGAAGGGAATATTACTACAGCTATAACATGTACGGGAAACGTAGAGAAAGGACACACTGTGAATACGAAAGGTTTCTAAAACTCAATGAATAGTCCCTCTCCTGGTGCTCCTGTTTGACTGTACATCTGCTTTACTATCAACCTCCCAACTTGGAGAGACAGCCCCTTTAACCTCCTTTTTCGCACAGGTTTCCAATTTGGTAGAGGATGAAAAGGAAGAGGGAGAACCAATGAGAGAGTAGCTGTTAGGCATTTGGACGGGCACATATCACTGTAATTTCCCGGCAGCAAGAAGAATTAACCAAAGTCTCAGCCACCCACCGGGAACCAGTATAGGTCCTGAACCAAAATTTTGGACTTGCGGTCAGCTCACCAAAAACGAGTTGTAAAATGGAGCTCAGGGGCACAGCAATTCACAAACTGGCCGAGTAATAAAGGACAACTATCGTCCAAAAATCTGTTGAGGGAAGGCAACGAGGCGGACTTGAAAGCGAGGCAGAATAGCAGGAAACAGATTTCAAGAGGTACGTTGGAATCGCCTTTAAAGCACAGGAAGAGGGGCACAACTTCGACAATGATGCACTTGGCCAAAAAGGGCGTATGCATTTTCTCCTGAATATATTCAGGAGAAAACGTATACGCCCTTTTTGGCCAAGCAAGCAAGCGGGCAATGCAAATGTGCACTACAAAGAAGTATCACTTCCCACCGGTCAAAAGGGACATCCACAAAATGTGTAAAAACCAGAAAGGCAAGACAGGCCCTGGAGAACAGGGAGCCTTGTTATGCTGATGGGCGGGATGTAAATTGCCAACTGCCTCTCTGGAGGAGTGCATTGTGTTCCCTAAAACAAGTAAACAACAGAGCTACAGAGCCAAGGGCACTTCTAGTCTAGGGAATATACCTTGGGAAAACTGAAAATCAATAAGACAGAGCAACCCCAAAATTTAGGGATGTACTGCTTACAAGGACCTCAACTTGGATACACCTTAAGTATCCCAGGAAATATAAAAATGGTTCAAAAAATTGTGGTACTTACGTACGATGGAATATCCCTCAGCCATGAAAATAATGTCATAAGACCAGTAGCAGCAAAATGGGTGGATTCAGGTACGATGATTCTAAGTGAAATAAGTCACACAGAAAAAGAAACTTATCATAAGATATCACTTATGAAGATCCTATAAACATGGCTACACTTGAACTGAGTTAGGAAAGAGAACAGTGTCTCATATTTAGAAAACACTATTATGCCTGCTTAAGGGGGAAGGAGAGGTGGGGTGATGCATAAAACCAGAGTTTGATATAAGCACAGCCACCGTTCCAAAAACCAACTATGGAATAGACAAGACCTACACATTCCTCAGTGAAAGGGACTCAAAACACCATATTTCCCACAGAGGAATATATCTGACTAGTAAGAATCTTAAAACCTGTGTATTGATAGGTCTCCATAAGGGAATCAAGTGTGTCTAGACTGGCATAAACATGGCAGGGGTAATCAGCTCAAGCCCACTATAAAAAGGAATTTCAAAAACAAAACAAAAAAACTGGGAAATTCTTTCCAATTCCTTCATGGTCTCTGAAGAAACCTGGAATGACCCTATCTACAACGACAGCTGGATGTGGCATAAGGAGGGACACTTGGGACTGAGACGATTGGTGAGATTGGGTGAGCAAATGCAGACCCTTTAAAGCACAAATGCCTGGCACCCATTCCATGGGTACCAACTCTCCAGGTTGAAGGGAATATTACTACAGCTATAACATGTACGGGAAACCTAGAGAACGGACACACTGTGAATAGGAAAGGTTTCTAAAACTCAACGAATAGTCCCTCTCCTGGTGCTCTGCTTTGAATTTACATCCGCTTTACTATCAACCTCCCAAATTGGAGAGACAGCACCTTTAACATCCTGGTTCGCACAGGTTGCCAATTTGGCAGAGGATGAAAGGGAAGAGGGGAACCAATGAGAGAGTAGCTGTTAGGCATTTGGACGGGCACATATCACTGTAATTTCCCGGCAGGAATAAGAATTAACCAAAGTCTCAGCCACCCACCGGGAACCAGTATAGTTCCTGAACCAAAATTTTGGACTTGCGGTCAGCTCACCAAAAACGAGTTGAAAAATGGAGCTCAGGGGCACAGCAATTCACAAACTGGCCGAGTAATAAAGGAAAACTATCGTCCAAAAATCTGTTGAGTAAGGGCAACGAGGCGGACTTGAAAGCGAGGCAGAATAGCAGGAAACAGATTTCAAGAGGTACGTTGGAATCGCCTTTAAAGCACAGGAAGAGGGGCACAACTTCGACAATGATGCACTTGGCCAAAAAGGGCGTATGCGTTTTCTCCTGAATATATTCAGGAGAAAACGCATACGCCCTTTTTGGCCAAGCAAGCAAGCGGGCAATGCAAATCTGCACTACAAAGAAGTATCACTTCCCACCGGTCAAAAGGGACATCCAAAAAATATGTAAAAACCAGAAAGGCAAGACAGGCCCTGGAGAACAGGGAGCCTTGTTATGCTGATGGGCGGGATGTAAATTGCCAACTGCCTCTCTGGAGGAGTGCATTGTGTTCCCTAAAACAAGTAAACAACAGAGCTACAGAGCCAAGGGCACTTCCAGTCTAGGGAATATACCTTGGGAAAACTGAAAATCAATGAGACAGAGCCACCCCAAAATTTAGGGCTGCACTGCTTACAAGGACCTCAACTTGGATACACATTAATTATCCCAGGAAATATAAAAATGGTTCAAATAATTGTGGTACTTACGTACGATGGAATATCCCTCAGCCATGAAATCAATGTCATAAGAACAGTAGTAGCAAAATGGGTGGATTCAGGTACGATGATTCTAAGTGAAATAAGTCACACAGAAAAAGAAACTTATCATAAGATATCACTTATGAAGATCGTATAAACATGGCTACACTTGAACTGAGTTAGGAAAGAGAACAGTGTCTCATATTTAGAAAACACTCTTATGCCTGCTTAAGTGGGAAGGAGAGGTGGGGTGATGCATAAAACCAGAGTTTGATATAAGCACAGGTACCTTTCCAAAAACCAACTATGGAATAGACAAGACCTACACCTTCCTCAGTGAAAGGGACTCAAAACACCATATTTCCCGCAGAGGAATATATCTGACTAGTAAGAATCTTAAAACCTATGTATTGATATGTCTCCGTAAGGGAATCAAGTGTGTCTAGACTGGCATAAACATGGCAGCGAGAATCAGCTCAAACCCACTATAAAAAGGAATTTCAAAAACAAAACAAAAAAACTGGGAAATTCTTTACAATTCCTTCAGGGTCCCTGATGAAACCTGTAATGACCCTATCTACAACAACAGCTGGATGTGGCATAAGGAGGGACACTTGGGACTGAGACGATTGGTGAGATTGGGTGAGCAAATGCAGACCCTTTAAAGCACAAATGCCTGGCACCCATTCCATGGGTCCCAACTCTCCAGGTTGAAGGGAATATTACTACAGCTATAACATGTACGGGAAACCTAGAGAACGGACACACTGTGAATACGAAAGGTTTCTAAAACTCAACGAATAGTCCCTCTCCTGGTGCTCCGCTTTGACTTTACATCTGCTTTACTATCAACCTCCCAACTTGGAGAGAGAGCCCCTTTAACATCCTGGTTCGCACAGGTTGTCAATTTGGCAGAGGATGAAAGGGAAGAGGGGAACCAATGAGAGAGTAGCTGTTAGGCATTTGGACGGGCACATAACACTGTAATTTCCCGGCAGGAAGAAGAATTAACGAAAGTCTCAGCCACCCACCGGGAACCAGTATAGGTCCTGAACCAAAATTTTGGACTTGCGGTCAGCTCACCAAAAACGAGTTGAAAAATGGAGCTCAGGGGCACAGCAATTCACAAAGTGGCCGAGTAATAAAGGACAACTATCGTCCAAAAATCTGTTGAGGAAAGGGAACGAGGCGGACTTGAAAGCGAGGCAGAATAGCAGGAAACAGATTTCAAGAGGTACGTTGGAATCGCCTTTAAAGCACAGGAAGAGGGGCACAACTTCGACAATGATGCACTTGGCCAAAAAGGGCGTATGCGTTTTCTCCTGAATATATTCAGGAGAAAACGCATACGCCCTTTTTGGCCAAGCAAGCATGCGGGCAATGCAAATCTGCACTACAAAGAAGTATCACTTCCCACCGGTCAAAAGGGACATCCACAAAATGTGTAAAACCAGAAAGGCAAGACAGGCCCTGGAGAACAGGGAGCCTTGTTATGCTGATGGGCGGAATGTAAATTGCCAACTGCCTCTCTGGAGGAGTGCATTGTGTTCCCTAAAACAAGAAAAGAACAGAGCTACAGAGCCAAGGGCACTTCCAGTCTAGGGAATATACCTTGGGAAAACTGAAAATCAATGAGACAGAGCCACCCCAAAATTTAGGGCTGCACTGCTTACAAGGACCTCAACTTGGATACACATTAAGTATCCCAGGAAATATAAAAATGGTTCAAATAATTGTGGTACTTACGTACGATGGAATATCCCTCAGCCATGAAATCAATGTCATAAGACCAGTAGTAGCAAAATGGGTGGATTCAGGTACGATGATTCTAAGTGAAATAAGTCACACAGAAAAAGAAACTTATCATAAGATATCACTTATGAAGATCGTATAAACATGGCTACACTTGAACTGAGTTAGGAAAGAGAACAGTGTCTCATATTTAGAAAACACTCTTATGCCTGCTTAAGTGGGAAGGAGAGGTGGGGTGATGCATAAAACCAGAGTTTGATATAAGCACAGGTACCGTTCCAAAAACCAACTATGGAATAGACAGGACCTACACCTTCCTCAGTGAAAGGGACTCAAAACACCATATTTCCCGCAGAGGAATATATCTGACTAGTAAAAATCTTAAAACCTATGTATTCATATGTCTCCGTAAGGGAATCAAGTGTGTCTAGACTGGCATAAACATGGCAGCGAGAATCAGCTCAAACCCACTATAAAAAGGAATTTCAAAAACAAAACGAAAAAACTGGGAATTTCTTTACAATTCCTTCAGGGTCCCTGATGAAACCTGGAATGACCCTATCTACAACAACAGCTGGATGTGGCATAAGAAGGGACACTTGGGACTGAGACGATTGGTGAGATTGGGAGAGCAAATGCAGACCCTTTAAAGCACAAATGCCTGGCACACATTCCATGGGTCCCAACTCTCCAGGTGAAAGGGAATATTACTACAGCTATAACATGTACAGGAAACCTAGAGAAAGGACACACTGTGAATACGAAAGGTTTCTAAAACTCAACGAATAGTCCCTCTCTTGGTGCTCCGGTTTGACTTTACATCTGCTTTACTATCAACCTCCCAACTTGGAGAGACAGCCCCTTTAACCTCCTGGTTCGCACAAGTTTCCAATTTGGCAGAGGATGAAAGGGAAGAGGGAGAACCAATGAGAAAGTAGCTGTTAGGCATTTCGAAGGGCACATATTACTGAAACTTCCCGGCAGGAAGAAGAATTAACCAAAGTCTCAGCCACCCACCGGGAACCAGTATAGGTCCTGAACCAAAATTTTGGACTTGCGGTCAGCTCACCAAAAACGAGTTGAAAAATGGAGCTCAGGGGCACAGCAATTCACAAACTGGCCGAGTAATAAAGGACAACTATCGTCCAAAAATCTGATGAGGGAAGGCAACGAGGCGGACTTGAAAGCGAGGCAGAATAGCAGGAAACAGATTTCAAGACGTACGTTGGAATCGCCTTTAAAGCACAGGAAGAGGGGCACAACTTCGAAAATGATGCACTTGGCCAAAAAGGGCGTATGCGTTTTCTCCTGAATATATTCAGGAGAAAACGCATACGCCCTTTTTGGCCAAGCAAGCAAGCGGGCAATGCAAATCTGCACTACAAAGAAGTATCACTTCCCACCGGTCAAAAGGGACATCCACAAAATGTGTAAAAACCAGAAAGGCAAGACAGGCCCTGGAGAACAGGGAGCCTTGTTATGCAGATGGGCGGGATGTAAATTGCCAACTGCCTCTCTGGAGGAGTGCACTGTGTTCCCTAAAACAATTAAACAACAGAGCTACAGAGCCAAGGGCACTTCCAGTCTAGGGAATATACCTTGGGAAAACTGAAAATCAATAAGACAGAGCCACCCCAAAATTTACGGCTGCACTGCTTACAAGGACCTCAACTTGGATAAACCTTAAGTATCCCAGGAAATATAAAAATGGTTCAAAAAATTGTGGTACTTACGTACGATGGAATATCCCTCAGCCATGAAACCAATGTCATAAGACCAGTAGCAGCAAAATGGGTGGATTCAGGTACGATGATTCTAAGTGAAATAAGTCACACTGAAAAAGAAACTTATCATAAGATATCACTTATGAAGATCGTATAAACATGGCTACACTTGAACTGAGTTAGGAAAGAGAACAGTGTCTCATATTTACAAAACACTCTTATGCCTGCTTAAGGGGGAAGGAGAGGTGGGGTGATGCATAAAACAAGAGTTTGATATAAGCACAGGTACCGTTCCAAAAACCAACTATGGAATAGACAAGACCTACACCTTCCTCAGTGAAAGGGACTCAAAACAACATATTTCCCGCAAAGGAACATATCTGACTAGTAAGAATCTTAAAACCTATGTATTGATATGTCTCCATAAGGGAATCAAGTGTGTCTAGACTGGCATAAACATGGCAGCGAGAATCAGCTCAAACCCACTATAAAAAGGAAATTCAAAAACAAAACAAAAAAACTGGGAAATTCTTTACAATTCCTTCAGGGTCTCTGATGAAACCTGGAATGACCCTATCTACAACGACAGCTGGATGTGGCATAAGGATGGACACTTGGGACTGAGACGATTGGTGAGATTGGGTGAGCAAATGCAGACCCTTTAAAGCACAAAGGCCTGGCACCCATTCCATGGGTCCCAACTCTCCAGGTTGAAGGGAATATTACAACAGCTATAACATGTACGGGAAACCTAGAGAACGGACACACTGTGAATACGAAAGGTTTCTAAAACTCAACGAATAGTTCCTCTCCTGGTGCTTCGGTTTGACTTTACATCTGCTTTACTATCAACCTCCCAACTTGGAGAGACAGCCCCTTTTACCTCCTGGTTCGCACAGGTTGCCAATTTGGCAGAGGATGAAAGGGAAGAGGGAGAACCAATGAGAGAGTAGCTGTTAGTCATTTGGACGGGCACATATCACTGTAATTTCCCGGCAGGAAGAAGAGTTAACCAAAGTCTCAGCCACCCACTGGGAACCGGTATAGGTCCTGAACTAAAATTTTGGACTTGCGGTCAGCTCACCAAAAACGAGTTGAAAAATGGAGCTCAGGGGGCTTCCCTGGTGGCGCAGTGGTTGAGAGTCCGCCTGCCGATGCAGGGGACACGGGTTCGTGCCCCGATCTGGGCGGATCCCATATGCCGCGGAGCGGCTTGGCCCATGAGACATGGCCGTTGAGCCTGCGTGTCCGGAGCCTGTGCCCGGCAACGGGAGAGGCCACAACAGTGAGAGGCCCACATACCGCAAAAAAAAAAAAAAAAAAAAAAATGGAGCTCAGGGGCACAGCAATTCACAAACTGGCCGAGTAATAAAGGACAACTATCGTCCAAAAATCTGTTGAGGAAAGGCAACGAGGAGGACTTGAAAGCGAGGCAGAATAGCAGGAAACAGATTTCAAGAGGTACGTTGGAATCGCCTTTAAAGCACAGGAAGAGGGGCACAACTTCGACAATGATGCCCTTGGCCAAAAAGGGCGTATGAGTTTTCTCCTGAATATATTCAGGAGAAAACGCATACGCCCTTTTTGGCCAAGCAAGCAAGCGGGCAATGCAAATCTGCACTACAAAGAAGTATCACTTCCCACCGGTCAAAAGGGACATCCACAAAATGTGTAAAAACCAGAAAGGCAAGACAGGCCCTGGAGAACAGGGAGCCTTGTTATGCAGATGGGCGGGATGTAAATTGCCAACTGCCTCTCTGGAGGAGTGCACTGTGTTCCCTAAAACAATTAAACAACAGAGCTACAGAGCCAAGGGCACTTCCAGTCTAGGGAATATACCTTGGGAAAACTGAAAATCAATAAGACAGAGCCACCCCAAAATTTACGGCTGCACTGCTTACAAGGACCTCAACTTGGATAAACCTTAAGTATCCCAGGAAATATAAAAATGGTTCAAAAAATTGTGGTACTTACGTACGATGGAATATCCCTCAGCCATGAAACCAATGTCATAAGACCAGTAGCAGCAAAATGGGTGGATTCAGGTACGATGATTCTAAGTGAAATAAGTCACACTGAAAAAGAAACTTATCATAAGATATCACTTATGAAGATCGTATAAACATGGCTACACTTGAACTGAGTTAGGAAAGAGAACAGTGTCTCATATTTACAAAACACTCTTATGCCTGCTTAAGGGGGAAGGAGAGGTGGGGTGATGCATAAAACAAGAGTTTGATATAAGCACAGGTACCGTTCCAAAAACCAACTATGGAATAGACAAGACCTACACCTTCCTCAGTGAAAGGGACTCAAAACAACATATTTCCCGCAAAGGAACATATCTGACTAGTAAGAATCTTAAAACCTATGTATTGATATGTCTCCATAAGGGAATCAAGTGTGTCTAGACTGGCATAAACATGGCAGCGAGAATCAGCTCAAACCCACTATAAAAAGGAAATTCAAAAACAAAACAAAAAAACTGGGAAATTCTTTACAATTCCTTCAGGGTCTCTGATGAAACCTGGAATGACCCTATCTACAACGACAGCTGGATGTGGCATAAGGAGGGACACTTGGGACTGAGACGATTGGTGAGATTGGGTGAGCAAATGCAGACCCTTTAAAGCACAAAGGCCTGGCACCCATTCCATGGGTCCCAACTCTCCAGGTTGAAGGGAATATTACAACAGCTATAACATGTACGGGAAACCTAGAGAACGGACACACTGTGAATACGAAAGGTTTCTAAAACTCAACGAATAGTTCCTCTCCTGGTGCTTCGGTTTGACTTTACATCTGCTTTACTATCAACCTCCCAACTTGGAGAGACAGCCCCTTTTACCTCCTGGTTCGCACAGGTTGCCAATTTGGCAGAGGATGAAAGGGAAGAGGGAGAACCAATGAGAGAGTAGCTGTTAGTCATTTGGACGGGCACATATCACTGTAATTTCCCGGCAGGAAGAAGAGTTAACCAAAGTCTCAGCCACCCACTGGGAACCGGTATAGGTCCTGAACTAAAATTTTGGACTTGCGGTCAGCTCACCAAAAACGAGTTGAAAAATGGAGCTCAGGGGGCTTCCCTGGTGGCGCAGTGGTTGAGAGTCCGCCTGCCGATGCAGGGGACACGGGTTCGTGCCCCGATCTGGGCGGATCCCATATGCCGCGGAGCGGCTTGGCCCATGAGACATGGCCGTTGAGCCTGCGTGTCCGGAGCCTGTGCCCGGCAACGGGAGAGGCCACAACAGTGAGAGGCCCACATACCGCAAAAAAAAAAAAAAAAAAAAAAAATGGAGCTCAGGGGCACAGCAATTCACAAACTGGCCGAGTAATAAAGGACAACTATCGTCCAAAAATCTGTTGAGGAAAGGCAACGAGGAGGACTTGAAAGCGAGGCAGAATAGCAGGAAACAGATTTCAAGAGGTACGTTGGAATCGCCTTTAAAGCACAGGAAGAGGGGCACAACTTCGACAATGATGCCCTTGGCCAAAAAGGGCGTATGAGTTTTCTCCTGAATATATTCAGGAGAAAACGCATACGCCCTTTTTGGCCAAGCAAGCAAGCGGGCAATGCAAATCTGCACTACAAAGAAGTATCACTTCCCACCGGTCAAAAGGGACATCCACAAAATGTGTAAAAACCAGAAAGGCAAGACAGGCCCTGGAGAACAGGGAGCCTTGTTATGCTGATAGGCAGGATGTAAATTGCCAACTGCCTCTCTGGAGGAGTGCATTGTGTTCCCTAAAGCTAGTAAAGAACAGAGCTACAGAGCAAAGGGCACTTCCAGTCTAGGGAATATACCTTGGGAAACTGAAAATCAATAAGACAGAGTCACCCCAAAATTTAGGGCTGCACTGCTTACAAGGACCTCAACTTGGGTACACCTTAAATATCCCAGGAAATATAAAAATGGTTCAAAAAATTGTGGTACTTACGTACGATGGAATATCCCTCAGCCATGAAATCAATGTCATAAGACCAGTAGCAGCAAAATGGGTGGATTCAGGTACGATGATTCTAAGTGAAATAAGTCACACAGAAAAAGAAACTTATCATAAGATATCACTTATGAAGATCCTGTAAACATGGCTACACTTGAACTGAGTTAGGAAAGAGAACAGTGTCTCACATTTATAAAACACACTTATGCCTGCTTAAGTGGCAAGGAGAGGTGGGGTGATGCATAAAACCAGAGTTTGATATAAGCACAGGTACCGTTCCAAAAACCAACTATGGAATAGACAAGACCTACACCTTCCTCAGTGAAAGGGACTCAAAACCCCATATTTCCCGCAGAGGAATATATCTGACTAGTAAGAATCTTAAAACCTATGTATTGATATGTCTCTGTAAGGGAATCAAGTGTGTCTAGACAGGCATAAAGATGTCAGCGAGAATCAGCTCAAACCCACTATAAAAAGGAATTTCAAAAACAAAACAAAAAAACTGGGAAATTCTTTACAATTCCTTCAGGGTCTCTGATGAAACCTGGAATGACCTTATCTACAATGACAGCTGGATGTGACATAAGGAGGGACACTTGGGACTGAGATGATTGGTGAGATTGGGTGAGCAAATGCAGACCCTTTAAAGCACAAATGCCTGGCACCCATTACATGGGTCCCAACTCTCCAGGTTGAAGGGAATATTACTACAGCTATAACATGTACGGGAAACCTAGAGAACGGACACACTGTGAATACGAAAGGTTTCTAGAACTCAACGAATAGTCCCTCTCCTGGTGCTTCGGTTTGACTTTCCATCTGCTTTACTATCAACCTCCCAACTTGGAGAGACAGCCCCTTTAACCTCCTGGTTCGCACACGTTTCCAAATTGGCAGAGGATGAAAGGGAAGAGGGAGAACCAATGACAGAGTAGCTGTTAGGCAGTTGGACTGGCACATATCACTCTAACTTCCCAGCAGGAAGAAGAATTAACCAAAGTCTCAGCCCCCCACCGGGAACCAGCATAAGTCCTGAACCAAAATTTTGGACTTGCGGTCAGCTCACAAAAAACGAGTTGAAAAATGGAGCTCAAGGGCACAGCAATTCACAAACTGGCTGAGTAATAAAGGACAACTATCGTCCAAAAATCTGTTAAGGGAAGGCAACGAGGCTGACTTGAAAGCGAGGCTGAATAGCAGGAAACAGATTTCAAGAGGTATGTTGGATTCACCTTTAAACCACAGGAAGAGGGGCACAACTTTGACAATGATGCACTTGGCCAAAAAGAGCGTATGCGTTTCTCCTGAATATATTCAGGAGAAAACGCATGCGCCCTTTTTGGCCAAGCAAGCAAGCGGGCAATGCAAATCTGCACTACAAAGAAGTATCACTTCCCACCGGTCAAAAGGGACATCCACAAAATGTGTAAAAACCAGAAAGGCAAGACAGGCCCTGGAGAACTTGGAGCCTTGTTATGCTGATGGGCGGGATGTAAATTGCCAACTGACTCTCTGGAGGAGTGCATTGTGTTCCCTAAAACAAGTAAAGAACAGAGCTACAGAGCCAAGGGCACTTCCAGTCTAGGGAATATACCTTGGGAAAACTGAAAATCAATAAGACAGAGCCACCCCAAAATTTAGGGCTGCACTGCTTACAAGGACCTCAACTTGGGTACACGTTAAATATCACAGGAAATATAAAAATGGTTCAAAAAATTGTGGTACTTATGTACGATGGAATATCCCTCAGCCATGAAACCAATGTCATAAGACCAGTAGCAGCAAAATGGGTGGATTCAGGTACGATGATTCTAAGTGAAATAAGTCACACAGAAAAAGAAACTTATCATAAGATATCACTTATGAAGATCCTATAAACATGGCTACAACTGAACTGAGTTAGGAAAGAGAACAGTGTCTCACATTTAGAAAACACTCTTATGCCTGCTTAAGGGGGAAGGAGAGGTGGGGTGATGCATAAAACCAGAGTTTGATATAAGCACAGGTACCGTTCCAAAAACTAACTATGGAATAGACAAGACCTACACCTTCCTCAGTGAAAGGGACTCAAAACACCATATTTCCCGCAGAGGAATATATCTGACTAGTAAGATTCTTAAATCCTATGTATTGATATGTCTCCGTAAGGGAATCAAGTGTGTCTAGACTGGCATAAACATGGCAGCGAGAATCAGCTCAAACCCACTATAAAAAGGAATTTCAAAAACAAAACAAAAAAACTGGGAAATTCTTAACAATTCCTTCAGGGTCTCTGATGAAACCTGGAATGACCCTATCTACAATGACAGCTGGATGTGGCATAAGGAGGGACACTTGGGACTGAGACGATTGGTGAGATTGGGTGAGCAAATGCAGACCCTTTAAAGCAATAATGCATGGCACCCATTCCATGGGTCCCAACTCTCCAGTTTGAAGGGAATATTACTACAGCTATAACATGTACGGGAAACCTACAAACGGACACACTGTGAATACGAAAGGTTTCTAAAACTCAACGAATACTCCCACTCCTGGTGCTCTGGTTTGACATTCCATCCGCTTTACTATCAACCGCCCGACATGGAGAGACAGCCCCTTTATCCTCCTGGCTTGCACAGTTTGCCAATTTGGCAGAGGATGAAAGGGAAGAGGGAGAACCAATGATAGAGTAGCTGTTAGGCAATTGGACGGGCACATATCACTGTAATTTCCCGGCAGGAAGAAGAATTAACCAAAGTCTCAGCCACCCACCGGGAACCAGTATAGGTCCTGAACCAAAATTTTGGACTTACGGTCAGCTCACCAAAAACGAGTTGAAAAATGGAGCTCAGGGGAACAGCAATTCACAAACTGGCCGAGTAATAAAGGACAACTATCGTCCAAAAATCTGTTGAGGGAAGGCAACGAGGCGGACTTGAAAGCGAGGCAGAATAGCAGGAAACAGATTTCAAGAGGTACGTTGGAATCACCTTTAAAGCACAGGAAGAGGGGCACAACTTCGACAATGATGCACTTGGCCAAAAAGGGCGTATGCGTTTTCTCCTGAATATATTCAGGAGAAAACGCATACGACCTTATTGGCCAAGCAAGCAAGCGGGCAATGCAAAAATTCACTACAAAGAAGTATCACTTCCCACCGGTCAAAAGGGACATCCACAAAATGTGTAAAAACCAGAAAGGCAAGACAGGCCCTGGAGAACAGGGAGCCTTGTTATGCTGATGGGCGGGATGTAAATTGCCAACTGACTCTCTGGAGGAGTGCATTGTGTTCCCTAAAACAAGTAAAGAACAGAGCTACAGAGCCAAGGGCACTTCCAGTCTATGGAATATACCTTGGGAAAACTGAAAATCAATAAGACAGAGCCACCCCAAAATTTAGGGCTGCACTGCTTACAAGGACCTCAACTTGGGTTCACCTTAAATATCCCAGGAAATATAAAAATGGTTCAAAATATTGTGGTACTTACGTATGATGGAATATCCCTCAGCCATGAAATCAATGTCATAAGACCAGTAGCAGCAAAATGGGTGGATTTAGGTACGATGATTCTAAGTCAAATAAGTCACACAGAAAAAGAAACTTATCATAAGATATCACTTATGAAGATCCTATAAACATGGCTACACTTGAACTGAGTTAGGAAAGAGAACAGTGTATCACATTTAGAAAACACACTTATGCCTGCTTAAGGGGGAAGGAGAGGTGGGGTGATGCATAAAACCAGAGTTTGATATAAGCACAGGTACCGTTCCAAAAACCAACTATGGAATGGACAAGTCCTACACCTTCCTCAGTAAAAGGGACTCAAAACACCATATTTCCCGCAGAGGAATATATCTGACTAGTAAGAATCTTGAAACCTATGTATTGATATGTCTCCGTAAGGGAATCAAGCGTGTCTAGACTGGCATAAACATGGCAGCGAGAATCAGCTCAAACCCACTATAAAAAGGAATTTCAAAAACAAAACAAAAAAACTGGGAAATTCTTTACAATTCCTTCAGGGTCTCTGATGAAACCTGGAATGACCCTATCTACAATGACAGCTGGATGTGGCATAAGGAGGGACACTTGGGACTGAGATGATTGGTGAGATTTGGTGAGCAAATGCAGACCCTTTAAAGCACAAATGCCTGGCACCCATTCCATGGGTCCCAACTCTCCAGGTTGAAGGGAATATTACTACAGCAATAACATGTACGGGATACCTAGAGAACGGACACACTGTGAATACGAAAGTTTTCTAAAACTCAACGAATAGTCCCTCTCCTGATTCTCCGCTTTGACTTTCCATCTGCTTTACTATCAACCTCCCAACTTGGAGAGACAGCCCCTTTAACATCCTGGTTCACACAGGTTGCCAATTTGGCAGAGGATGAAAGCGAAGAGGGAGAACCAATGAGAGATTAGCTGTTAGGTATTTGGACGGGCACATATCACTCTAAATTCCACGAAGGAAGAAGAATTAACCAAAGTCTCAGCCACCCACCGGGAACCAGTATAGGTCCTGAACCAAACTTTTGGACTTGCGGTCAGCTCACCAAAAACGAGTTGAAATATGGAGCTCAGGGGCACAGCAATTCACAAACTGGCCGAGTAATAAAGGACAACTATCGTCCAAAAATCTGTTGAGAGAAGGCAACGAGGCAGACTTGAAAGCGAGGCAGAATAGAAGGAAACAGATTTCAAGAGGTACGTTGGAATCGCCTTTAAAGCACAGGAAGAGAGGCACAACTTCGAAAATGATGCCCTTTGCCAAAAAGGGCGTATGCGTTTTCTCCTGAATATATTCAGGAGAAAATGCATCCGCCCTTTTCGGCCAAGCAAGAAATGGGGCAATGCAAATCTGCCCTACAAAGAAGTATCACTTCCCACCGGTCAAAAGGGACATCCACAAAATGTGTAAAATCCAGAAAGGCAAGACAGGCCCTGGAGAACAGGGAGCCTTGTTATGCTGATGGGAGGGATGTAAATTGCCAACTGCCTCTGGAGGAGTGCATTGTGTTCCCTAAAACAAGTAAACAACAGAGCTACAGAGCCAAGGGCACCTCCAGTCTAGGGAATATACCTTGGGAAAACTGAAAATCAATAAGAGCCACCCCAAAATTTAGGGCTGCACTGCTTACAAGGACCTCAACTTGGGTACAACTTAAATATGCCAGGAACTATAAAAATGGTTCAAAAAATTGTGGTACTTACGTACGATGGAATATCCCTCAGCCATGAAATCAATGTCATAAGACCAGTAGCAGCAAAAAGGGTGGATTCAGGTACGATGATTCTAAGTGAAATATGACACACAGAAAAAGAAACTTATCATAAGATATCACTTATGAAGATCCTATAAACATGGCTACACTTGAACTGAGTTAGGAAAGAGAACAGTGTCTCACATTTAGAAAACACACTTATGCCTGCTTAAGGGGGAATGAGAGGTGGGGTGATGCATAAAACCAAAGTTTGATATAAGCACAGGTACCGTTCCAAAAACCAACTATGGAATAGACAAGACCTACACCTTCCTCAGTGAAAGGGACTCAAAACACCATATTTCCCGCAGAGGAATATATCTGACTAGTAATAATCTTAAAACCTATGTATTGATATGTCTCCGTAAGGGAATCAAGTGTGTCTAGACTGGCATAAACATGGCATCGAGAATCATCTCAAACCCACTATAAAAAGGAATTTCAAAAACAAAACAAAAAAACTGGGAAATTCTTTACAATTCCTTCAGGGTCTCTGATAAAACCTGGAATGACCCTATCTACAATGACAGCTGGATGTGGCATAAGGAGGGACACTTGGGACTGAGATGATTGGTGAGATTGGGTGAACAAATGCAGACCCTTTAAAGCACAAATGCCTGGAACCCATTCCAATGGTCCAAACTCTCCAGGTTGAAGGGAATATTACTACAGCTATAACATGTACGGGATACCTAGAGAACGGACACACTGTGAATACGAAAGGTTTCTAAAACTCAACGAATAGTCCGTCTCCTGGTGCTCTGCTTTGACTTTACATCTGCTTTACTATCAACCTCCCAACTTGGAGAGACAGCCCCTTTAACATGCTGGTTCACACAGGTTGCCAATTTGGCAGAGGATGAAAGGGAAGAGGGAGAACCAATGAGAGAGTAGCTGTTAGGTATTTGGACGGGCACATATCACTCTAACTTCCCCGCAGGAAGAAGAATTAACCAAAGTCTCAGCCACCCACCGGGAACCAGTATAGGTCCTGAACCAAAATTTTGGCCCTGCGGTCAGCTCACCAAAAACGAGTTGAAAAATGGAGCTCTGGGGCACAGCATTTCACAAACTGGACGAGTAATAAAGGACAATTATCGTCCAAAAATCTGTTGAGAGAAGGCAACGAGGCGGACTTGAAAGCGAGGCAGAATAGCAGGAAACAGATTTCAAGAGGTACGTTGGAATCGCCTTTAAAGCACAGGAAGAGCGGCACAACTTCGAAAATGATGCCCTTGGCCAAAAAGGGCGTATGCGTTTTCTCCTGAATATATTCAGGAGAAAACGCATACGCCCTTTTTGGCCAAGCAAGCAAGCGGGCAATGCAAATCTGCACTACAAAGAAGTATCACTTCCCACCGGTCAAAAGGGACATCCACAAAATGTGTAAAAACCAGAAAGGCAAGACAGGGCCTGGAGAACAGGGAGCCTTGTTATGCTGATGGGCGAGATGTAAATTGCCAACTGCCTCTCTGGAGGAGTGCATTGTGTTCCCTAAAACAAGTAAACAACAGAGCTACAGAGCCAAGGGCACTTCCAGGCTAGGGAAAATACCTTGGGAAAACTGAAAATCAATAAGACAGAGCCACCCCAAAATTTAGGGCTGCACAGATTACAAGGACCTCAACTTGGGTACACCTTAAGAATCCCAGGAAATATAAAAATGGTTCAAAAAATTGTGGTACTTACGTACGATGGAATATCCCTCAGCCATGAAATCAATGTCATAAGACCAGTAGCAGCAAAATGGGTGGATTCAGGTACGATGATTCTAAGTGAAATAAGTCACACAGAAAAATAAACTTATCATAAGATATCACTTATGAAGATCCTGTAAACATGGCTACACTTGAACTGAGTTAGGAAAGAGAACAGTGTCTCACATTTATAAAACACACTTATGCCTGCTTAAGTGGCAAGGAGAGGTGGGGTGATGCATAAAACCAGAGTTTGATATAAGCACAGGTACCGTTCCAAAAACCAACTATGGAATAGACAAGACCTACACCTTCCTCAGTGAAAGGGACTCAAAACCCCATATTTCCCGCAGAGGAATATATCTGACTAGTAAGAATCTTAAAACCTATGTATTGATATGTCTCTGTAAGGGAATCAAGTGTGTCTAGACAGGCATAAAGATGTCAGCGAGAATCAGCTCAAACCCACTATAAAAAGGAATTTCAAAAACAAAACAAAAAAACTGGGAAATTCTTTACAATTCCTTCAGGGTCTCTGATGAAACCTGGAATGACCTTATCTACAATGACAGCTGGATGTGACATAAGGAGGGACACTTGGGACTGAGATGATTGGTGAGATTGGGTGAGCAAATGCAGACCCTTTAAAGCACAAATGCCTGGCACCCATTACATGGGTCCCAACTCTCCAGGTTGAAGGGAATATTACTACAGCTATAACATGTACGGGAAACCTAGAGAACGGACACACTGTGAATACGAAAGGTTTCTAGAACTCAACGAATAGTCCCTCTCCTGGTGCTTCGGTTTGACTTTCCATCTGCTTTACTATCAACCTCCCAACTTGGAGAGACAGCCCCTTTAACCTCCTGGTTCGCACACGTTTCCAAATTGGCAGAGGATGAAAGGGAAGAGGGAGAACCAATGACAGAGTAGCTGTTAGGCAGTTGGACTGGCACATATCACTCTAACTTCCCAGCAGGAAGAAGAATTAACCAAAGTCTCAGCCCCCCACCGGGAACCAGCATAAGTCCTGAACCAAAATTTTGGACTTGCGGTCAGCTCACAAAAAACGAGTTGAAAAATGGAGCTCAAGGGCACAGCAATTCACAAACTGGCTGAGTAATAAAGGACAACTATCGTCCAAAAATCTGTTAAGGGAAGGCAACGAGGCTGACTTGAAAGCGAGGCTGAATAGCAGGAAACAGATTTCAAGAGGTATGTTGGATTCACCTTTAAACCACAGGAAGAGGGGCACAACTTTGACAATGATGCACTTGGCCAAAAAGGGCGTATGCGTTTCTCCTGAATATATTCAGGAGAAAACGCATGCGCCCTTTTTGGCCAAGCAAGCAAGCGGGCAATGCAAATCTGCACTACAAAGAAGTATCACTTCCCACCGGTCAAAAGGGACATCCACAAAATGTGTAAAAACCAGAAAGGCAAGACAGGCCCTGGAGAACTTGGAGCCTTGTTATGCTGATGGGCGGGATGTAAATTGCCAACTGACTCTCTGGAGGAGTGCATTGTGTTCCCTAAAACAAGTAAAGAACAGAGCTACAGAGCCAAGGGCACTTCCAGTCTAGGGAATATACCTTGGGAAAACTGAAAATCAATAAGACAGAGCCACCCCAAAATTTAGGGCTGCACTGCTTACAAGGACCTCAACTTGGGTACACGTTAAATATCACAGGAAATATAAAAATGGTTCAAAAAATTGTGGTACTTATGTACGATGGAATATCCCTCAGCCATGAAATCAATGTCATAAGACCAGTAGCAGCAAAATGGGTACATTCAGGTACGATGATTCTAAGTGAAATATGTCACAGAGAAAAATAAACTTATCATAAGATATCACTTATGAAGATCCTGTAAACATGGCTACATTTGAACTGAGTTAGACAAGAGAACAGTGTCTCACATTTAGAAAACACTCTTATGCCTGCTTAAGGGGGAAGGAGAGGTGGGGTGATGCATAAAACCAGAGTTTGATATAAGCACAGGTACCGTTCCAAAAACCAACTATGGAATAGACAAGACCTACACCGTCCTCAGTGAAAGGGACTCAAAACCCCATATTTCCCGCAGAGGAATATATCTGACTAGTAAGAACCTTAAAACCTATGTATTGATATGTCTCCGTAAGGAAATCAAGCGTGTCTAGACTGGCATAAACATGGCAGCGAGAATCAGCTCAAACCCACTATAAAAAGGAATTTCAAAATCAAAACAAAAAAACTGGGAAAGTCTTTACAATTCCTTCAGGGTCTCTGATGAAACCTGGAATGACCCTATCTACAACGACAGCTGGCTGTGGCATAAGGCTGGACACTTGGGACTGAGAGGATTGGTGAGATTGGGTGAGCATATGCAGACCCTTTAAAGCACAAATGCCTGGCACCCATTCCATGGGTCCCAACTCTCCAGGTTGAAGGGAATATTACTACAGCTATAACATGTACAGGAAACCTAGAGAACGGACACACTGTGAATACGAAAGTTTTCTAAAACTCAACGAATACTCCCTCTCCTGGTGCTCCAGTTTGACTTTCCATCTGCTTTACTATCAACCTCCCAAATTGGAGAGACAGCCCCTTTAACCTCCTGGTTCGCACAGGTTGCCAATTTGGCGGAGGATGAAAGGGAATAGGGAGAACTAATTAGAGAGTAGCTGTTAGGCATTTGGACGGGCACATATCACTCTAATTTCCCGGCTGGAAGAAGAATTAACCAAAGTCTCAGCCACCCACTGGGAACCAGTATAGGTCCTGAACCAAAATTTTGGACTTGCGGTCAGCTCACAAAAAACGAGTTGAAAAATGGCGCTCAGGGGCACAGCAATTGACAAACCGGCCGATTAATAAAGGACAACTATCGTCCAAAAATCTGTTGAGGGAAGGCAACGAGGCGGACTTGAAAGCAAGGCAGAATAGCAGGAAACAGATTTCAAGAGGTACGTTGGAATCGCCTTTAAAGCACAGGAAGAGGGGCACAACTTCGACAATGATGCACTTGGCCAAAAAGGGCGTATGCGTTTTCTCCTGAATATATTCAGGAGAAAACTCATACGCCCTTTTTGGCCAAGCAAGCAAGCGGGCAATGAAAATCTGCCCTACAAAGAAGTATCACTTCCCACCGGTCAAAAGGGACATCCACAAAATGTGTAAAAACCAGAAAGGCAAGACAGGCCCTGGAGAACTTGGAGCCTTGTTATGCTGATGGGCGGGATGTAAATTGCCAACAGACTCTCTGGAGGAGTGCATTGTGTTCCCTAAAACAAGTAAACAACAGAGCTACAGAGCCAAGGGCACTTTCAGTCTAGGGAATATACCTTGGGAAAACTGAAAATCAATAAGACAGAGCCACCCCAAAATTTAGGGCTGCACTGCTTACAAGGACCTCAACTTGGGTACACCTTATGTTTCCCGGGTAATATAAAAATGGTTCAAAAAATTGTGGTACTTACGTACGATCGAATATCCCTCAGCCATGAAATCAATGTCATAATACCAGTAGCAGCAAAATGGGTGGATTCAGGTACGATGATTCTAAGTGAAATAAGTCACACAGAAAAAGAAACTTATCATAAGATATCACTTATGAAGATCCTGTAAACATGGCTACACTTGAATTAGTTAGGAAAGAGAACAGTGTCTCACATTTAGAAAACACTCTTATGCCTGCTTACTGGAAAGGAGAGGTGGGGTGATGCATAAAACCAGAGTTTGATATAAGCACAGGTACCGTTCCAAAAACCAACTATGGAATAGACAAGACCTACACCTTCCTCAGTGAAAGGGACTCAAAACCCCATATTTCCCGCAGAGGAATATATCTGACTAGTAAGAATCTTAAAACCTATGTATTGATATGTCTCTGTAAGGGAATCAAGTGTGTCTAGACAGGCATAAACATGTCAGCGAGAATCAGCTCAAACCCACTATAAAAGGGAATTTCAAAAACAAAACAAAAAAAACTGGGAAATTCTTTACAATTCCTTCAGGGTCTCTGATGAAACCTGGAATGACCTTATCTACAATGACAGCTGGATGTGGCATAAGGAGGGACACTTGGGACTAAGATGATTGGTGAGATTGGGTGAGCAAATGCAGACCCTTTAAAGCACAAATGCCTGGCACCCATTCCATGGGTCCCAACTCTCCAGGTTGAAGGGAATATTACTAAAGCTATAACATGTACGGGAAACCTAGAGAACGGACACACTGTGAATACGAAAGGTTTCTAAAACTGAACGAATAGTCCCTCTCCTGGTGCTCCGGTTTCACTTTCCATCTGCTTTACTATCAACCTCCCAGCTTGGAGAGACAGCCCCTTTAACCTCCTGGTTCGCACAGGTTGCCAATTTGGCAGAGGATGAAAGGGAAGAGGGAGAACCAATGAGAGAGTAGCTGTTAGGCATTTGGACGGGCACATATCACTGTAATTTCCCGGCAGGAAGAAGAATTAACCAAAGTCTCAGCCACCCACCGCAAACCGGTATAGGTCCTGAACCAAAATTTTGGACTTGCGGTCAGCTCACCAAAAACGAGCTGAATAATGGAGCTCAGGGGCACAGCACTTCACAAACTGGCTGAGTAATAAAGGACAACTATCGTCCAAAAATCTGTTGAGGGAAGGCAACGAGGCGGACTTGAAAGCGAGGCAGAATAGCAGGAAACAGATTTCAACAGGTACGTTGGAATCGCCTTTAAGGCACAGTAAGAGGGGCACAACTTCGACAATGATGCACTTGGCCAAAAAGGGCGTATGCGTTTTCTCCTGAATATATTCAGGATAAAACACATACGTCCTTTTTGGCCAAGCAAGGAAACGGGCAATGCAAATCTGCACTACATGAAGTATCACTTCCCACCAGTAAAAAGGGACATCCACAAAATGTGTAAAAACCAGAAAAGCAAGACAGGCCCTGGAGAACAGGGAGCCTTGTTATGCAGATGGGCGGGATGTAAATTGCCAACTGCCTCTCTGGAGGAGTGCATTGTGTTCCCTAAAACAAGTAAACAACAGAGGTACACAGCCAAGGGCACTTCCAGTCTAGGGAATATACCTTGGGAAAACTGAAAATCAATAAGACAGAGCCACCCCAAAATTTAGGTCTGCACTGCTTACAAGGACCTCAACTTGGATACACCTTAGGTATCGCAGGAAATATAAAAATGGTTCAAAAAATTGTGGTACTTACGTACGATGGAATATCCCTCAGCCATGAAATCAATGTCATAAGACCAGTAGCAGCAAAATGGGTGGATTCAGGTACGATGATTCTAAGTGAAATAAGTCACACAGAAAAAGAAACTTATCATAAGATATCACTTATGAAGATCCTATAAACATGGCTACACTTGAACTGAGTTAGGAAAGAGACAGTGTCTCACATTTAGAAAACACTCTTATGCTTGCTTAGGGGAAAGGAGATGTGGGGTGATGCATAAAACCAGAGTTTTTTATAAGCACAGGTACCGTTCCAAAAACCAACTATGGAATAGACAAGACCTACACCTTCCTCAGTGAAAGGGACTCAAAACCCCATATTTCCCGCAGAGGTATATATCTGACTAGTAAGAATCTTAAAACCTATGTATTGATATGTCTCCGTAAGGGAATCAAGTGTGTCTAGACTGGCATAAACATAGCAGCGAGAATCAGCTCCAACCCACTATAAAAAGGAATTTCAGGGGACTCACTGGTAGCGCAGTGGTTGAGAGTCCGCCTGCCGATGCAGGGGATACGGGTTCGTGCCCCGGTCTGGGAGGATCCCATATGCCGCGGAGCGGCTGGGCCCGTGAGCCATGGCTGCTGAGCCTGCGCATCCGGAGCCTGTGCTCCGCAACGGGAGAGGCCACAACAGTGAGAGGCCCGCGTACCGCAAAAAAAAAAAAAAAAAAAAGGAATTTCAAAAACAAAATAAAAAAACTGGGAAATTCTTTACAATTCCTTCAGGGTCTCTGATGAAACCTGGAATGACCCTATCTACAACGACAGCTGGATGTGGCATAAGGCTGGACAATTAGGACTGAGAGGATTGGTGAGACTGGGTGAGAAAATGCAGACCCTTTAAAGCACAAATGCCTGGCACCCATTCCATGGGTCCCAACTCTCCAGGTTGAAGGGAATATTACTACAGCTATAACATGTACGGGAAACCTAGAGAACGGACACACTGTGAATACGAAAGGTTTCTAAAACTCAACGAATAGTCCCTCTCCTGGTGCTCCGGTTTGACTTTCCATCTGCTTTACTATCAACCCCCCAACTTGGAGAGACAGCCCCTTTAACCTCCTGGTTCTCACAGGTTTCCAAATTGGCAGAGGATGAAAGGGAAGAGGGAGAACCAATGAGAGAGTAGCTGTTAGGCATTTGGACTGGCACATATCACTGTAATTTCCCGGCAGGAAGAAGAATTAACCAAACTCTCAGCCATCCACTGGGAACCAGTATAGCTCCTGAACCAATAGTTTGGAATGCGGTCAGCTCACAAAAAACGAGTTGAAAAATGGAGCTCAGGGGCACAGCAATTCACAAACTGCCTGGGTAATAAAGGACAAATATCATCCAAAAATCTGTTGAGGGAAGGCAACGAGGCGGACTTGAAAGTGAGGCAGAATAGCAGGAAACAGATTTCAAGAGGTACGTTGGAATCGTCTTTAAAGCACAGGAAGAGGGGCACAATTTCGACAATGATGCACTTGGCCAAAAAGGGCGTATACGTTTTCTCCTGAATATATTCAGGAGAAAACGCATACGCCCTTTTTGGCCTAGCAAGCAAGCGGGCAATGCAAATCTGCACTACAAAGAAGTATCACTTCCCACCGGTCAAAAGGGACATCCACAAAATGTGTAAAATCCAGAAAGGCAAGACAGGCCCTGGAGAACATGGAGCCTTGTTATGCTGATGGGCGGTATGTAAAATGCCAACTGCCTCTCTGGAGGAGTGCATTGTGTTCCCTAAAACAAATAAACAACAGAGCTACAGAGCCAAGGGCACTTCCTGTCTAGGGAATATACCTTGGGAAAACTGAAAATCGATAAGACAGAGCCACCCCAAAATTTAGGGCTGCACTGCTTACAAGGACCTCAACTTGGGTACACCTTAAATATCCCAGGAAATATAAAAATGGTTCAAAAAATTGTGGTACTTACGTACGATGGAATATCCCTCAGCCATGAAATCAATGTCATAAGACCAGTAGCAGCAAAATGGGTGGATTCAGGTACGATGATTCTAAGTGAAATAAGTCACACAGAAAAAGAAACTTATCATAAGATATCACTTATGAAGATCCTGTAAACATGGCTACACTTGAAATGAGTTAGGAAAGAGAACAGTGTCTCACATTTAGAAAACACTCTTATGCCTGCTTAAGGGGGAAGGAGTTGTGGGGTGATGCGTAAAACCAGAGTTTGATATAAGCACAGGTACGGTTCCAAAAACCAACTATGGAATAGAAAAGACCTACACCTTCCTCAGTGAAAGGGACTCAAAACCCCATATTTCCCGCAGAGGAATATATCTGACTAGTAAGAATCTTAAAACCTATGTATTGATATCTCTCCGTAAGGGAATCAAGTGTGTCTAGACTGGCATAAACATGGCAGCATAATCAGCTCAAACCTACTATAAAAGGAATTACAAAAACTAAACAAAACTAAAATGGATATTCTTCACAATTCCCTCATGGTCTCTGATGAAACCTGGAATTACCCTATCTACAATGACAGCTGGATGTGGCATAAGTCTGGACACTTGGGACTGAGAGGATTGGTGAAATTGGGTGAGCAAATGCAGACCCTTTAAAGCAATAATGCGTGGCACCCATTCCATGCATCCCAATTCTCCAGGTTGAAGGGAATATTACTACAGCTATAACATGTACGGGAATCCTAGAGCATGGACACACTGTGAATACGAAAGGTTTCTAAAACTCAACGAATAGTCCCTCTCTTGGTGCTCCTGTTTGACTTTCCAACTGCTTTACTATCAATCTCCCAACTTGGAAAGACAGCCCCTTTAACCTACTGGTTCGCACAGGATGCCAATTTGGCTGAGGATGAAAGTGAAGAGGGAGAACCAATGAGAGAGTAGCTGTTAGGCAATTGGACGGGCAAATGTCCATCTAATTTCCCAGCAGGAAGAAGAATTAACCAAAGTCTCAGCGCCCCATAAGAAACCAGTATAGGTCCTGAACCAAAATTTTGCACTTGCGGTCAGCTCACAAAAAACGAGTAGAAAAATGGAGCTCAGGGGCACAGCAATTCACAAACTGGCAGAGTAATAAAGGACAACTATCGTCCAAAAATCTGGTGAGGGAAGGCAACGAGGCGGACATGAAAGCGAGGCAGAATATCAGGAAACAGATTTCAAGAAGTACGTTGGAATCGCGTTTGAAGCACAGAAAGAGGGGCAAAATTTCAAAAATGATGCACTTGGCCAAATAGAGCGTATGTGTTTTCTCATGAATATATTCAGGAGAAAACGCATACGCCCTTTTTGGCCAAGCAAGCAAGCGGGCAATGCAAATCTGCACTACAAAGAAGTATCACTTTCCAGAGGCCTAAAGGGACATCCACAAAATGTGTAAAAACCAGAAAGACAAAACAGTCCCTGGAGAACAGGGAGTCTTGTTATGCTGATGGGCGGGATGTAAATTGCCACCTGCCTCTCTGGAGGAGTGCATTGTGTTCCCTAAAGCAAGTAAACAACAGAGCTACAGAGCCAAGGGCACTTCCAGTCTAGGGAATATACCTTGGGAAACCTGAAAATCAATAAGACAGAGCCACCCCAAAATTTAGGGCTGCACTGCTTACAAAAACCTCAACTTGGGTACACCTTAAATATCCCAGGAAATATAAAAATGGTTCAAAAAATTGTGGTACTTCCATACGATGGAATATCCCTCAGCCATGCAATCAATGGCATAAGACCAGTAGCAGCAAAATGAGTGGATTGAGGTATGATGCTTCTAAGTGAAAAAAGTCACACAGAAAAAGGAACTTATATTAAGATATCACTTATGAAGATCCTGTAAACATGGCTACACTTGAACTCAGTTAGGAAAGAGAACAGAGTCTCACCTTTGGAAAACACTATTATGCCTGCTTAAGGGGGAATGAGAGATGGGGTGATGCATAAAACCAGAGTTTGATATTAGCACAGGTACCGTTCCAAAAACAAACTATGGAATAGACATGACCTACACCTTCCTCAGTGAAAGGGACTTGAGGCATCTGTGAGTAACCGTGAGCTGAGCCCCAGGCCAGCTGCTGCTGGACATTTCCCACCCTTCCCAGGTAAAACACCTGAATATGTACAAGGGCTTGAAAGCTTAGAGGAAGGGCCGTGGAGCCACAACAGCGACAGCACGCAGGCCAACTTGGTGCCTGCATGCCAGCCAGGATGGTCCTGTCCCTGGGCGCTCTTCTGGAAGCTTTCCATTGCCCTGCCTGAGATACCCCTCCTGTCCCTGCCCCCACTGCTTTTTTCCTTCCTCACATCTGTCCGGAGAGAAATTCCAATTGAAGGTGCGGGTGATACATCCTCTTGTTTACACGTGGCATCCAGTCAACTCCTGCAGAAAGTCCAGCAGAGACCCACTCACACCGGGCCACCCACAAAGCCGTGGCCCCTCACTCCCTCCCACCAGCACAGCCCCGAGACTGCTGACGGGCAGAGAACATGGAGTCAGGCACAGCTTCAGGGGCTATTGCTGCCTGCAGTGCTGTTTATATTGACCTCAACCCAGGCACACCTGGGGAGGGCCAGCCGGCAGGGTCAGGCTACCCAGGTCAGCTAATCCTCAGCCCTCAGGGAATCACATTGTTGAAAATGGACCTCGCTAAGGCAGAATAGAAGCCAAGGAATAAAAGGACACAATGTCATTTGCAGCACCGTAGGTGTGTCTAGAGGTAATCACGTGACTTGTAGTAAGCCAGAAAATGAAAGACACATGTCATATCATATCCCTTATAGGTGTGACCAAAAAATGGATACCAGGGCAGATATTTCCACGGAGAAGGGCAATCACAGATTCATTAAACAAACTTATGGTTCACCAATGGAAAGGTGTGAGGATTTGTTTCATTATGATATTGGGGTTAACAGACATATACAAACACAGGTGACATATATAATCAACAAAGACCTACAGAATACCAAGAGAAGACTACTCAACATTCTGTCATAAGGTACAGGGGAAAAGGATCCCAGGAAGAACAGACATATGTATATGTGTAAAAGAACCACATCTTCCACACCTACAACAAGCCAAACATTGTAATCAAATTTGCTGTAATAAAAAATAAAAAATTAAATTAAAAACACGAACAAGAAGTAGTGAGACAAACATGAGGGGCTTTCTCCTGGCACATTCCATTCTAAATTCCAATCTAGAACACAACTTCCATTGAGTCTCTGTTGCCCCAGTAACCAGATTTGGTAAGGGAGAACTGCTGCCACCTTGTGGCAGTTTCACACAACAGCAGCTTAGTCCCAGCGCTAATGGTCAGTTGATATTCAAAATCATTGCAGGCCTGTAAATGACACCTGCCCTGAAAACAAATCCTGGATTCATATATCGACCAAAAATTTCAAAGGACGTCCATATTTCAAAACGACAGTTTCAAAAGGCATATTTTACACACATTAGTGTTCTACTTCTTTTTCTTTCTTTCTTTTTTTGTTAAAAAAACGGGAATGGCAAAAAGCATCCCTCAGAATGGGCGAAAATATTTGCAAACGAATCAATGGACAAAGGTTTAATCTCCAATATATATAAAGAGCTCATGCAGCGTAATATTAAAAAAACAAACAACCCAATACAAAAATGGGCAGAAGATCTAAAGAGACGTTTCTTCAAAGAAGACACAGAGATGGCCAAGACGCACATGAAAAGCTGCTCAACATCACTAATTATTAGAGAAATGCAAATCAAAACTACAATGTGGTATCACCTCACACCTGTTAGAATCGGCATCATCAGAAAATCTACAAACAACGAATTCTGGGGAGGGTGTGGACAAAAGGATCCCTCTTCCACTAGTGGTGGAAATGTAAATTGATACAGTCACGATGGAGAACAGTATGGAGTTTCCTTAAAAAAACTAGAAATAGAATTACCATATGATCCAGCAATCCCACTTCTGGGCATATACCCAGAGAAAATCATATATCAAAAAGGCACATTCACCACAATGCTCATTTCAGCACTATTTACGATAGCCAGGTAATGGAAGCAACCTAAATACCCACAGACAGACGAATGGATAAAGATGTGGTACATATATAAAATGGAATATTACTCAGCCATAAGAAGGAATGAAACTGGGTCATTTGTAGAGACGTCGATGGATCTAGAGACTGTCATACAGAATGAAGTAAGTCAGAAAGAGAAAAACAAATATTGTATATTAAAGCATATATCTGGAACCTAGAAAAATGGTACAGATGAACTGGTTTGCAGGGAAGAAATAGAGACACAGAGGTAGAGAACACACGTATGGACACCAAGTGTGGGAAGCCATGGGGAGGTGGTGTTGGGATGAGTTGGGAGACTGGGATTGACCTGCATACATGTATATGCATAAAATACATAACTAATAATAACCTGCTGTATAAAAAAATAAATAAAATTAAATTTCAAAATTTTTAAAAATAAAATTTAAAAATAAAACAGAAAAAAGTTCTTCCCTTCACACAGATGTATTTATATGAATGAATTATTTCCATGCTTATATCTATAAATATATAAAAGAGGAATAAAATCTAACTTGAACCAAAAAAGAAAAAAAAAAAAAACCTGAACCCACGAGTTAGACAGAGGAAAACCCTATCAGGGCACTTGCTCCAGCGGTAAACAATTCTGAAATTGGTCAGAGGTGGGGAATCATCTCCCATAGAGCCAGCAGCCCACTCCTACGCAAGGAGCGTCCTCATTGCAAAGCTGGGGCCCATGCCGAGGCATCTGTGAGTAACCGTGAGCTGAGCCCCAGGCCAGCTGCTGTTGAACTTTTCCCACCCTTCCCAGGTAAAACACCTGAATATGTACAAGGACTTGAAAGCCTAGAGAAAGGGCCGTGGAGACACACCAGCGACAGCACGCAGGCCAAATTGGTGCCTGCAGGCCAGCCAGAATGGTCCTGGCCCTGGGCGCTCTTCTGGAAGCTTTCCATTGCCCTGCCTGAGATACCCCTCCTGTCCCAGCCCCCACTGCTTTTTTCCTTCCTCACCTCTGTCCGGAGAGAAATTCCAGCGGAAGGTATGGGTGACACATCCTGTTCTTTACAGGTGGAAGCCTGTCAACTCCTGCAGAAAGTCCAACAGAGACCCACTCACAACGGGCCACCCACAAAGCCGTGAACCCTCACTCCCTCCCACCAGCACAGCCCCGAGACTGCTGACTGGGCAGAGAATATGGCGTCAGGCAGAGCTTCAGGGGCTATTGCTGCCTGCAGTGCTGTTTATATTGACCTCAACCCAGGCACACCTGGGGAGGGCCGGCCGGCAGGGTCAGGCTACCCAGGTCAGCTAATCCTCAGCCCTCAGGGAATCACATTGTTGAAAATGGACCTCGCTAAGGCAGAATAGAAGCCAAGGAATAAAAGGACACAATGCCATTTGCAGCACCGTAGGTGTGTCTAGAGGTAATCACGTGACTTGTAGTAAGTCAGAAAGTGAAAGTAACATATCATATCATATCTCTTATAGCTGTGACCGAAAAATGGATACCAGGGCAGATATTTCCACGGAGAAGGGCAATCACAGATTCATTCAACAAACTTATGGTTCACCAATGGAAAGTTGTGAGGATTGGTTTCATTATGATATTGGGGTTAACAGACATATACAAACACAGGTGACATATATAATCACCAAAGACCTACAGAATACCAAGAGAAGACTACTCAACATTCTGTCATAAGGTACATGGGAAAAGGATCCCAGGAAGAACTGACATAAGTATATGTGTAAAAGAACCACATGTTCCACACCTACAACAAGCCAAACATTGTAATCAAATTTGCTGTAATAAAAAATATAAAATTAAATTAAAAACACGAACAAGAAGTAGTGAGACAAACTTGAGGGGCTTTCTCCTGGCACATTCCATTCTAAATTCCAATCTAGAACACGACTTCCATTGAGGCTCTGTTGCCCCAGTAACCAGATTTGGTAAGGGAGACCTGCTGCCACCTTGTGGCCGTTTCACACAACAGCAGCTTTAATCCCAGCGCTAATGGTCAGTTGATATTCAAAATCATTGCAGGCCTGTAAATGACACCTGCCCTGAAAACAAATCCTGGGTTCATATATCGACCAAAAAATTCAAAGGACGTCCATATTTCAAAACGACAGTTTCAAAAGGCATATTTTACAAACATTAGTGTTCTGCTTCTTTTTCTTTCTTTCTTTTTTTGTTAAAAAAACGGGAATGGCAAAAAGCATCCCTCAGAATGGGTGAAAATATTTGCAAACGAATCAATGGACAAAGGTTTAATCTCCAATATATATAAAGAGCTCATGCAGCGTAATATTAAAAAAACAAACAACCCAATACAAAAATGGGCAGAAGATCTAAAGAGACGTTTCTTCAAAGAAGACACAGAGATGGCCAAGACGCACATGAAAAGCTGTTCAACATCACTAATTATTAGAGAAATGCAAATCAAAACTACAATGAGGTATCACCTCACACCTGTTACAATTGGCATCATCAGAAAATCTACAAACAACGAATTCTGGGGAGGGTGTGGACAAAAGGATCCCTCTTCCACTAGTGGTGGAAATGTAAATTGATACAGTCAAGATGGAGAACAGTATGGAGTTTCCTTAAAAAAACTAGAAATAGAATTACCATATGATCCAGCAATCCCACTTCTGGGCATATACCCAGATAAAACCATAAATCAAAAAGGCACATTCACCACATTGCTCATTTCAGCACTATTTACGATAGCCAGGTAATGGAAGCAACCTAAATACCCACAGACACACGAATGGATACAGATGTGGTACATATATAAAATGGAATATTACTCAGCCATAAGAAGGAATGAAACTGGGTCATTGGTAGTGACGTCGATGGATCTAGAGACTGTCATACAGAATGAAGTAATTCAGGAAGAGACAAACAAATATTGTATATTAATGCATATATGTGGAACCTAGAAAAATGGTACAGATGAACTGGTTTGCAGGGAAGAAATAGAGACACAGAGGTAGAGAACACACGTATGGACACCAAGTGTGGGAAGCCATGGGGAGGTGGTGTTGGGATGAGTTGGGAGACTGGGATTGACCTGTATACATGTATATGCATAAAATACATAACTAATAATAACCTGCTGTATAAAAAAAATAAATAAAATTAAATTTCAAAATTTTTAAAAATAAAATTTAAAAATAAAACAGAAAAAAGTTCTTCCCTTCACACAGATGTATTTATATGAATGAATTATTTCCATGCTTATATCTATAAATATATAAAAGAGGAATAAAATCTAACTTGAACCAAAAAAGAAAAAAAAATCCTGAACCCACGAGTTAGACAGAGGAAAACACACTCAGGGCACTTGCTCCATCGGTAAACAATTCTGAAATTGGTCAGAGGTGGGGAATCATCTCCCATACAGCCAGCAGCCCACTCCTACGCACGGAGCGTCCTCATTGCAAAGCGGAGGGCCATGCCGAGGCATCTGTGAGTAACCGTGAGCTGAGCCCCAGGCCAGATGCTGTTGAACTTTTACCACCCTTCCCAGGTAAAACACCTGAATATGTACAAGGTCTTGAAATCCTAGAGGAAGGGCCGTGGAGCCACACCAGCGACAGCACGCAGGCCAACTTGGTGCCTGCAGGCCAGTCAGGATGGTCCTGGCCCTGGGTGCTCTTCTGGAATCTTTCCATTGCCCTGCCTGAGATACCCCTCCTGCCACGGCCCCCACTGCTTTTTTACTTCCTCACCTCTGCCTGGGGAGAAATTCCAGCGGCAGGTATCGGTGACACATCCTCTTCTTTAGCAGGTGGCAGCCTGGCAACTCCTGCAGAAAGTCCAGCAGAGCCCCACTCACACTGGGCCACCCACAAAGCCACGGCCCCTCACTCCCTCCCACCAGCACAGCCCCGGCACTGCCTACGTGGCAGAGAATATGGCGTCAGTCACAGCTACAGGGGCTGTCGCTCACTGGAGATCTGTTTATATTTCTCTCAACCCAGGCACACCTGTGGAGTGCTGGCAGGCAGTTTCAGGCTACCAAAATCAGCCAATCCTCACCCCTCAGGGGCTCACAGTTGCAGAAAATGAAACTTGCTAAACGGGCCAGGCCCTAGGAACAGGTGTGGGCTCTTGAGAGTCAGGATAGACAAGGGGCTGCAGCTGCGGTTTGTTTTCTTATCATTTTATCTGGTCCATGAGTGGAAAACAACTTCAAGAAGACACTATCCTAATGAGAGGAACCCAGGAGTCAGGGAGAGGAGTGATGGTGGGTGGAGACAGAGGCCTGGTGCCCTGGCTGCAGTGGAAGTGTCTGGAAGACCAGGCAGAAAGAGCCTGCAGAGAGTGATAGCCATGGTCACAGACCTGTCAGAGCTGCTGTTTGTTAGTTCAAGTCCTGCTCTGAGGTATTCTGTGTCAGCTGTGAGTGACAGGTGAGCTGGGGGTTCTCTGCAAGGTGGGCTATGTGCACAGTTCCTGTGTGTCCAGCCCTGCTGGGGTACCTGCCCAGGGGAGCTCCATATCCTGTGAAGGGCCTGAGTAGGAGAGCCCCATGGGCTGCTGGGTAGCTGCAGAGGTGAGCTCCATACCCTGGGAGGGACTTGACCACGAGAGCCCCGTGGGCTGTGGGGTAGGGGTGCAGCCCAGGTGAGCTCCATATCCTGGGATTGGCCTGACCACGAGAGTCCCATGGGCTGCTGGAGACCTGGTAAAGGATATCAGGACAGTCAGTGAAGCCACCGAGGATATACATCCAGTAGCTCCTATTTCCTACTCCCTGCTGGTCATTCTACTTTCAACCAGGCCATGGCATTCTGTATTAGACTTCAATGATGCCTTCTTCTGTATTCCATTCATCTCAGAGTCACAAGAATTTTTGGCTTGTGAGTGGCAGGACACAACATGCAACAAAAGCAATAATGCTGGGCCGTCCTGCCCCAATGGTTCAAAAATCTCCACACCATCATTGGGGAAATGTCCTCTAAAGACCTAAAAGTTCAACCTCTGTAAAAGGGAACCCTCCTTCAATATGCAGATGACATTCTGATCATCAGGCCTACTAAAGACGCCTCTGAACTACCTAGCCAAGAAAGGATAGAAGGTGTCCAAGAAAAACGCTCAAATATCCCAGGCTAAGGTGACATGCCTGGGCTTCATTCTCACAGATATTCGGAGAAACGCATCCCAGGATAGGGAAGAAGCCATTTGCAGCCTTACCTCTTCTAAAACTAGAAGACAGCTTAGGGGTTCCTGGGGAGGCCATGGTTTTCTGCATCTGGATCCCTAACTACAGTGTAATAGCTGGGCCTCTACATGAAACACTGACACGAAAAGATGATGATCCTTTTGAATAGAATCCAGAAGCAGCCTTTCAAGAATGGAAAGAGCAGTCAATACAGACCCTTGCCCAGGAACTCCCTAATTTAGCTAAACCCTTTGACCTTTACATACCCGGTCAAAGGCTAATCGCCCTTGGAGCCTTAGTGCAAAAACTGGGACCACTTGAAATGGAGCAACACAAGAATGCCCTTCAGGTATGATAAACTATGGTCACCAAGGGCTTTGCCCACCGACTCATCAGGCCAGGATACTGGGGTATCTAAAAAGCTGGAAATCAGCAGCCCGCAAGGCCAGCTCCCTCCTAAGGGAAAAGGACCCCACGTGGTGATCCTAACCACCCATCATGCCCTGAAGTTGCAGGGGTCGCTCTGTGGACACACTGACCTCGAGTGAGGAGGCCCTCCAACTCCAACCTCCAGAGAGATAAACGGGGGCAACGGGCCCCCAAGATGACTCGTGTGACCATCACTTGACCTGGAGTTTCTCTCAGAAAACGACAAGACTGTGCCCCGAAAGAGCAGACTACTGCTTGCAGGACTTACTGCACCCAGAGGGGAGCTAATAAGCTTGGCGGGGGAAACGTATATCACGTTTTCACCATAGAAAACCCTACAGACACCGCGGTGATGGTGGCCAATATGACCGGCTGGACTGCTGGCTACTTCTAAAGGCCATTGACTCAGTGGACGTCATGGTCCTGGATCACCACTGACCCTGGACTGTCTGGGAGTTGCGCGGGCAGGGCTCTGACACATGGTGCTGTTTGTACATTAATTCAGGGACCTAATTAAAGAAAGCACAGACTACCGGTCAGAGCATCTAGTCTGGCAAAAACTGTCAGCCTAAGGTCGCCGAACATATGTGGGGTGGGGTGAAACCTGTCACCGCAGCATCTCTGCGCCTCTCTTTCCTGGACCCTTAAAGGTCATTAGAATCTGTAACACTTCCAATGCTGGAGCTCAGGCGGATGAGATGTGAGGCAGGAGGCCTTGGGACAATCAACCTCACCAGGAGGCTGGTGGGGAGACGTTTTGCCCCTCCCCCCATGTATCAGTGCTCCCACCACAGCATGAAGCAGTTACAAAAGAGGGGTCTGCACCCTCAACACCCCAAGAATAAGGAACGGAACAAAAAGCAGAGGAGGTGTTCATCTCCGGCAACGTTCATTAAAAATTCCTGGGAGATAAAAAGAGAATCTGGGCAATTAAATAAAGTCTAACCTGTTTTTCCTTTGTGCTTTGTCTAATTTCACGTGCTCCTAGGGTTCCGCATGCAGAGGTCCCACACCCGGCACTTCAGACCCGATTTCCTAGTGCAGAATGGCTGGTTCGACACCTCAGCTAGCGGGGTCCCATGCAGACTCCGCGGCATAGAGCCTGAGCTGCAGCCAATGCAGCCCTCGAGAGCTCCATCCCCTCCCTCCCACTGACGCTGCCGGGTACCCTACACAGCAGCACAGCCCACAGCCCATGGGGGAGTGCACGCTCTCACCTCTCCATTCTGTTTTCAAAATAATGTTTCCTTTGCTTCTGAACCAAACTCAGTCTTGATCTGTTGGCTCCAATGACACTGGGCACGGGGACAACTGTTGGGGTCCACTCTGGTGGATCAGTAACAGAAATTGAGAACATTGTAACTTCAATGAACAGATGTGTGAGCCAAACTGTAGTTAACATAGAGCAGTGTATAATGCTCGGGTAAAATAAGATGTTTCTAAGACTTACATTTGATATTTCCATCACTTTCCTATAAGCAAGTTCAGTGAAGACGTCTGTCTTATTTGTCAGGTCAACATTAGAGAAATGAAGTGATTTATTTCCATTGATGTGCATCGAATACTCTTGGCTGAAGCTTCAATCTTGTTTTGAATGCTTTTCCATTGAAAATGATACCTCTCTTTCAGCTCCCCCATTTCTGAGAAGTATAAAATCTTATAATTTATTATTACCAAAGGGGAAAGGTAGGAGAAGGGATAAATTAACAGTTTGGGATTAACACATACACACTGCTATGTATAAAATAGATCATCAACAAGGAACTACTGTATAGCACAGGGAACTACACTGAATATTTTGCAATAACCTATAAGGGGAAATAATCTGAAAAACAATAGATATTTTTATTGACATCATCTATCAATGACAGATAAAATGTAACCTAAGCAAGGCCGATGGCGAGCGCTTCTGACCCTGAAGGTTTCAGTCATCTAAAGTTTGGGCTCTGCCTATTTCCCAAGGCCCTTAAAGGACATATGTGTAGCCGTAGCTTAAAAATTCCCCAGTGTGGGGTTCGGGGAGGCACTGATTTGGAAAAAATCCCTGGTGTTCTCCTTACATGCACGGGACCCTTCCTACAGCTAAAACATGCCTGTCACACCTAGAGGATGGTACACCGTTTGATCGGAAAGAGTTTGGAAAAGGCACCTCATCTCCTCATTGCCTCGTGCTCGGGTTCAACCCTCCAGCATCTTTCCTAACAATCTCCTCACTTGGGGATATCAGCACCATCAACATCCTGTTGCACACAGTTTGGAATTTGTCCAGAGGATGAAGCAGAAGGATGAGAAAAATTTAGAGACAAGTCTTAGGTGTTCGGACAGGCACATGCCACTCTAATTTCCAATCCAGAAGACAAATTCATCAAAGGCTAGAATTGCCCACGGAAACAGAATAGGGCTAGAGGAAATCCCGCTGTTTTGTGTCCAGTTTCCAAAAACACAAGTTGAAAAATGGAACTCAGGGGCACTAAAATTCATGAAACTGCAGAGTTGAAAATATCTATCGTCAAAAAATGTCTTGAGGTAAGTCACAGAAAAGGACTTGTAAGCAAGGGAGAGTGGCAGGAAACAGATGTGAAGAGGTAGAAAGGACTCCCCATTAAAGCACAAGAAAAGGGGCTGAACATCGCCAATGATGCAGTTGGCCAAAAAGGGTGTATGCATTTTTTCTGAATATATTCAAGTAAAGGCCATACACACTTTTTATCCAACCAAACAGGTGGGCACTGGAAATCAATACGACAAAATGTATCACTTCACATCAGTCAGAAGGGCCATCCACATAAAGTGTAAACACCAGAAATGCAGGACAGGGCGAGGAGAAAAGGGAGCCCTGTGAGGCTGATAGTGGAAATGTAATTTGCCAACGGCCACTCTGGAGAAGTGTATTGTGTTTGCTAAAACATCTAAAAAATGAGCTACAGAGCATAGGGCACTTGCACTCATGGGCGTGTACCTTGGGAAAAACAAAAATCGACAGAAAACAGGCACCCGAACGTTTACCACCTCTCTGTTAAAAAGGGCCTCAACTTGGATATAACCTAAATGTCCCTGGAAGGATAAAATGGATAAAAGAGATGGGGTACTTATGTAGAGTGGAATATTACTCATCCAGAAATCAATGAAATAAGGCCAGTTGTAACAACTCTGGAGGAGTTACATACGATCATTCTAAGTGACATATGTCAGAAAGAAAAAGACATATATCATAAGATGTCACTTAAAGGTGGAATCAAAAATGGCTACACATGAAATAAATTACAAAACAGAAACTTAGTCAAATATGTAGAAAATAGACATAAGGCTGCTAAATGGGAAAGGTGGGGAATGGTGAGGTATTATCCAGGAGGTTGAAATTAGCAAAGATACCATTCCAAGTACCAAATTGAATAACTGACAAGGCCTACACGGTACCTCAAAGAACTGCACTCAGCCCACTCAAGTCACTGGAAAATAATACATATGACTGGTAAGCATCTGAAAAAGAAGTTATTGTTGTCTCACAGTACATGAATCAAGTGGATGTACAGCAGCAAAAAACAGAGCTTTGAAAATCAGCTGTAACCAATATAAAAATAAATTTAAAACTATTTATAAAAACAGTGAGACAGACAAAAATTCTTACAACTTTTGTTGAAGGGCTACGATGTAACATGGATTGAACACATGTAGACCCACAGCAGGATGATTATATAAGGCTGGAAGCTATGCACGCTAAGAGATGTTAGAGAGGCTGGGTGAGGAAATGCAGACCTTTTAAAGTAATACTGCCTGGTACCCATTCCATGGGTCCCAAATCTGCAGGTTCAAGGGAATCTTCTGACAGCGAAAACATGCCTGGGAAACCGAGATGAATGTACACCGTGTGCTCAGGAAAGGTGTCTAAAATGCACCTCATTTTTGATCTCCTGGTGCTGGGGTTCGCCATTCCAGCCACATTACTAACAATCTCCCCACTTGGAGAATCAGCACCTTTAACCTCCTGTTTCACACAGTTTGCAATTTGTGCAGAGGATAAATGGGAAGAGGGGGAACCAATGAGAGATTAGCTGTAGGACTTTTGACAGGCACATGTCACTCTAATTTCCCATTAGGAAGAAGAATTAACCAAAGGCTCAGCCTGCCTCCCCAGAACCAGAATAGGGCCGGAAGCAATCCAATGGTTTGGCGGCCAGCTCACAAAAAATGCGAGTTGCAAAATGGAGCTCAGGAGCAGACAATTCAAAGACCTGCAAAGATATAAATGATAAGCAACGTCCAAAAATATATTCAGGTAAGGTAACGAAGAGGATCTGAATGAGAGGCAGAATTGCAGGAAACAGATTTCAAAAGGTAGATTGTACTCACATTTAAAGCATATGAAAAGCAGCAGAATTTCTAAAATGATGCGGTTGGGCAAAAGGGTGTATGCGTTTTTTTCGTGAATATCTTCAGGAAAAAACACATGCAGAGTTTTTGCCCAACCAAGCAAGAGGGAAATGCAAATCCGCACAACAAAGAAGTCTCAATTTCCACTGCTCAGAAAGGCCATCCAAAAAATGTGTACAAACCAGAAATGCAGGAGAGGCCATGGAAAACAGGGAGCCTAGTCACGCTGATGGGTGGGGTATAAATATCCAAGAGCCACTCTGAAGAAGTGTATGCTGTTTTTAAAACATCTAAAATACAAAGCCCCGGAGCAAGGGGACTTCAACTCATGGACATATAACTTGGGAAGACTAAATGTCAATAAGACACAGGCACCCCAAAGTTTAGGGCTGCTCTGCATACAAGAACCTCAACTTTGGTACACCTAAAATATCCCAGGAAAAAGAGAAATGCATAAAGAACTTGTGGTAATTTTGTACAACGGAATATCACTCAGACGTGAAATCAATGTATATAAGGCCAGTAGCAGCATAATGAGTGGATTTACGTATGATGATTTTAAGGGAAATTAGTCACGCAGAAAAAGAATCTTATCATAAGATATGACTTATAGAGGGAATGTCAATATCACAACACATGAACTGAATTAGGAAAGAGAACAGAGTCTCACATTTAGCAAAAATCTCTTATGCCTGCTTCAGGGGAAAGGAGAGGTGGGGTGATGCATAAAACCAGAGTTTGATATTAGCACAGGTACCATTCCATAAACCAAATACAGAATAGACAAGACCTACACCTTCCTCAGTGAACGGGACTCAACACCCCTATGCCCCACAGAGGAATATATCTGACTACTAAGAATCTTAAAACCTATGTATTGATATGTCTCCGTAAGGGAATCAATTGTGTCTAGACTGGCATAAACACGTCAGTGAAAATCAGCTCAACCCCATTATAAAAATGAATTTCAAAAAAAACCCAAAAAACAGCGAAATTCTTACACAATTCCTTCAGGGGTTCTGATGAAACCTGGAATGACCCTATCTGCAAAGACAGCTGGATGAGACATAAGGCTGGACACTTGGGACTGAGAGGACTGGTGATATTGGGAGAGAAAATGCAGACCTTTTAAAGTAGTAATGCATGCCACCATTCCATGTGTCCCAAATCTCCAGGTAGAAGGGTATATCACTACAATTATAACATGTATGGGAAACCTAGAAAATGGACACCCTGTGATGGCGAAAGGTTTCTAAAACTCTCCTAATTTTTCCTCTCCTTGTGCTCCACTTTGGCATTCCAACTGCTTTACTATCAATCTCCCAACTTAGGAGAGTCAGCCCCTATAACCTCCTGGTTCGCACAGTTTGCTAATTGTGCAGAGGATGAAAGGGAAGAGGGAGAACCAATCAGAGAGTAGATGTAGGCATTTGGACGGGCACATGTCACTCTAAGTTCCCGGCAGGAAGAAGAATTAACCAAAGCCTCAACCACCCTCAGGGAACCAATATAGCCACCCCTGGAACCAGTATAGGTCCTGAAGCAAAATTGTGGATTTGCGGCCAGCTCACAAAGATGGGATTTGAAAATTGGAGCTCAGGGGCACAGCAATTCACAAACCTGCAGACTTATAAAGGACTACTCTCTTCCAAAAATCTGTTGAGGGAAGGCAATGAAGCGGACTTGAAAATGAGGCAGAATTGCACAAAACATATTTCAAGAGGTAAATTGGAATCGCCTTTAAAGCACAGGAAAAGCATCCCAACTTGGACAGAGATGCACTTGGCCAAAAAGGGCGTATGCCTTTTCTCCTGAATATATTCAGAAGAAAACGCATACGCCCTTTTTGGCCAATCAAGCAAGCGCGCAATACAAATCCACACTACAAAGAATTGTCACTTACCACCGGTCAAAAGGGACATCCGAATATCTGTAAAAACCAGAAAGGCAAGAGAGAGATGGCAAGGGCATGAAGCAATGTGATCCCAATGGTCATGGAGGATTGTGATGACAAGCGCATGGAGAATTGTGATGACAAGATTATGTACCATTTTGTTGACAAAGGCAAGGAGCATTATGATGACAAGATTCATGGAGCACTGTGATGACAAGCATCACGGAGCATTGTGATTACAGGGGTCATGGAGCATTGGGATGACAATCGCATGGATCATTGTGATGACAATGGTCATGGAGCATTTTAATGATAAGAGTCCCGGATCATTGTGTTGTCAGGGTTCATGAAGCGTTGTGATGACAGTGGTCATGGAGCATTGTGATGACAGGGGTCATGGCGCATTGTGATGAGAAGGTCATGGAGCATGGGGCTGAAAATGTCCATGGATTACTGTGATGACAGGGGTCATGGAGCATTGTGATGACAAGGTACTGGAGCACTGTGATGAGAAGACCATGGAGCCTTGTGATGACAAGTCTCATGGAGCATTCTGATGAAAAGTGCCATGGAGCATTGTGATTACAGGGGTGTTGGAGCATTGTGATGACAAGGGCATGGAGCATTGGGATGAGAAGGAAATGGAGCGTTCTGATGACATGCATCATGGAACTTTGTGATGACAAGGGCATGGAGCATTGTGATTACAGCGGTCTTGGAGCACTGTGATGAAAAGGGCATGGATCATTGTGATGAAAAAGGCATGGAGCCTTGTCATGACAGGGTTCAAGCAGAAAACTGACAACAAGTGTCAGGGAGCATTGTGATGACAAGGGTATTGAGTATTGTGATGACAAAGGTCATGGAGCATTGTGATGAGAAGACCATGGATAATTGTGATGACGAGTGTCATGGGGCATTGTGATGATAAGTGTTAAGGAACATATTTATCTCAAGGATTTGGAGCATTGTGATGACAGAGGTCATGGAGCATTTTGGTTTCATTGTGATGACAATAGCCTGAAGCATTATGATGATGGGCATGGTGCATTGTGATGACAGGGTTCATGGGGCATTGAGATGAAAAGGGGCATGGAGCATTGCGATTACAGGAGTCTTGGAGCATTGTGATGACAAAGGCATGGAACATCGTGAATGAGAAGGCCATGGAGCATTCTGTTGACATGCGTCATGGAGCTTTGTGATGACAAGGGCATGGAGCATTGTGATTACAGGGGTCTTGGAGCATTGTGATGACAAGGGTCATGGAGCCTTGTGATGACAAGGCTGTGGAACATTGTGATGGCAGGGGTCATGCAGCATTGTTATGACAGGGGTAATGGAGCATTGTGATGACAAGGGCATGGAGCATTGGTCTGAAAAGTTTCATGGATTATTGTGATGAGAGGGGGCAAGGAGCATTGTGATGACAAGGGCATGGAACACTGTGATCCATGGGTCATGGAGGATTGTAATGACAAGCGCATGGAGCATTGTGATAAGAATGGCATCGAGCATTGTGATGAAAAGCATCATGGAGCCTGTGATGACAAGGGCATGGAACAATGTGATGAGAGGGTTCATGGAGCATTGTGATGACAATGGCATGCAGCATTGTGATGACAAGGGTCATTGAGCTTTGTGATGACAAAGGTCATGGAGCATTTTGATGACAAGGGTGTGGTGCATTCTGTTGTGAAGGGCAGGGAGCATTGTGATGACAGGGGTTATGGAACATTGTGATGTCAGGGGAATGGAGCATTGTGATGATAAAGGCATGTAGCATTGTTGTGACAAGGGTCATGGAATATTGTGATGACAGGGGTGAGGGAGTACTGTGTTGACTAGTGATGGAACATTGTGATATCAGTGGTGAGAGAGCATTTTGATGAGAAGTGCATGGAGCAGTGTGATGACAAGGTTTATGGAGCATTGTGATGACAAAGATGTGGAGCATTGTGATGACAAGCGCATGGCACATTGTGATGCCATGGGTCATGGAGTATTGTGCTAACAAAGGCATTGAGCATTGGGATGACAAGGGTCACCGAGCATTGTGATGAAATGTTCAGGGAGCGCTGTGGTGACAAAGGTCACAGAGCCTTGTGATGATGAGGGCATGAACCATTGTGATGACAAAGGTCATGAAGCATTGTGATGACTGGAGTCACGGAGCATTGTGATGACAGGGGTCATAGAGCATTGTGATGAAAGGGCATGGAGCATTGTGATGACAGGGGCATGTTGCATTGGTTTGACAAGTTTCAGGGATTATTGTGATGACAGTGGGCATGGCGCATTGTGATGACAAGGGCATGGAGCATTGTGATGAGAAGGTCATGGAGTATTGTGAAGAAGGGTGTCAGGGAGCATTGTGATGACATATGTCATGGTCCATTGTGATGACAATGGAATGGAGCATTGTGATGCTAAGTGTCATGGAGGATTGTGATGACAAAGGTAATGGAGCATTTTGATGACAAGCGCTTGGAGCATTGTGATGACGAGGGTCATGGAGCATTGTGATAACAAGGGCAATTGAGAATTTTGATGACATGTTCATGAAGCATTGTGATGACAATCACATGGAGCTTGCTGTGACAGGGATCATGGAGCATTGCGATGACAAGTGCATAGAGAATTTTGATGGCAAAGCATGTAACACTGTGATGAAAAGCATTATGGAGCACAGTGATGCCAAGAACGTGGAGAATTGTGATGACAGGGGACATGGAGCATTGTAATGACCAGGGCATGGAGTACTGTGATGGCAAGACCGTGGAGCATTGTGATGAGAAGACCATGGATAATTGTGATGATGAGCGTCATGGAGCACTGTAATGACAAGGGGTATGGAGCCTTGTGATGACAGGGGTCATGGAGAATTGTTATGACAGTGGTCATGGAGCATTGTGATGACAAGGGTCATGGAGCATTTTGATGACAAGGGTGTGGAGCATTGTGATGAGAAGACCATGGACAACTGTGATGATGAGCGTCATGGAGCACTGTAATGACAAGGGGTATGGAGCATTGTGATAACAGGGGTCATGGAGCATTGTGATGACAAGTTTCATGGAGCATTCTGATGACAAGCTTGTGGAGTATTTTGATGACAATGACATGGAGCATTTTGATGAAAATGGCATGGGGCATTGTGATGAAAAAGACATGGAGCCTTTTCAAGACAGTTTTCAGGGAGCATTCTGACGACAAGTGTCAGGGAGCATTGTGATGACAAAGGTCATGGAGAATTGTGACGACAAGGGCATGGAGTATTGTGATGACAAGCACATGGAGCTTGCTATGACGGGGTCATGGAGCATTGCGATGACAAGTGCATAGAGAATTGTGATGACAAAGCATGTAACACTGTGATGAGAAGTGTCATGGAGCATAGTGATGCCAAGATCGTGGAGAATTGTGATGACAGGGGACATGGAGCATTGTGATGACCAGGGCATGGAGCATTGCGATGGCAAGATCGTGGAGCATTGTGATGAGAAGACCATGGATAATTGTGATGACGAGGGTCATGGAGCACTGTAATGACAAGGGGTATAGAGCATTGTGATGACAGTGGTCATGGAGCATTGTGATGACCGGGGACATGGAGCATTGTGATGCCCAAGGCATGGAGCACTGTGATGGCAAGACCATGGAGCATTGTGATGAGAAGACCATGGACAATTGTGATTACGAGTGTCATGGAGCACTGTAATGACAAGCAGTATGGAGCATTGTGATGACAGGGGTCATGGAGCATTGTGATGACTGGGGACATGGAGCATTTTGATGACCAGGGCATGGAGCATTGTGATGGCAAGACCGTGGAGCACTGTGATGAGAAGACCATGGATAATTGTGATGACGAACATCATGGAGCACTGTAATGACAAGGGGCATCGAGCATTGTGATGACAGGTGTCATGGAGCATTGTGATGACTGGGGTCATGGATCATTGAGATGACAAGGGTCACGGAGCATTCTGATGACAAGCTTGTGGAGTATTGTGATGACAATGGCATGAAGCATTGTGATGAAAAGGGCATGGATCATTGTGATGAAAAAGGCATGGAGACTTGTCATGACAGGGTTCAATGAGCATACTGATGACAAGTGTCAGGGAGCATTGTGATGACAAGTGTATTGAGAATTGTGATGACAAAGGTCATGGAGCATTGTGATGAGAAGTCCATGGATAATTGTGATGACCAGCGTCATGGGGCGTTGTGATGACAAGTGTTATGGAACATTGTGATCACAAGAGTTTGGAGCATTGTGATGAGAGAGGTCATGGAGCATTTGGTTTCATTGTGATGACAATAGCATGAAGCATTATGATGATGGGCATGGTGCATTGTGATGACAGGGTTCATGGAGCATTGAGATGCAAAGAGGCATGGATCATTGTAATAACAAGGGTCTTGGAGCATTGTGATGACAAGGGCATGGTGTATTGTGATGATAAGGCCATGGAGCATTCTGATGACATGCGTCACGGAGCTTTGTGATGACATGGGCATGGAGTCTTGTGATGACAAGGCCGTAGAACATTGTGATGGCAGGGGTCATGGAGCATTGTTATGACAGGTGTAATGGAGCATTGTGATGACAAGGGCATGGAGCATTTGTCTGAAAAGTTTCATGGATTATTGTGATGAGAGTGAGCATGGAGCATTGTGATGACAAGGGCATGGAACACAGTGATACATGTGTCATGGAGGATTGCAATGACAAGGGCATGGAGCATTGTGATGACAAGCGTCATGGAGCTTTGTGATGACAACGGCATGGAGCAATGTGATGAGAGGTTTCATGGAGCTTTGTGATGACAATGGCATGGAGCATTGTGATTCCAAGGGTCATGGAGCTTTGTGATGACATAGGCCATGGAGCATTTTGATGACAAGAGCGTGGTGCATTGTGATGAGAAGGGCAGGGAGCATTGTGATGACAGGGTCATGGAGCAATTGGATGAAAAGGGTCATGGAACATTTTGATGACAGTGTTTATGGAACATTGTGATGTTAGGGATCATGGAGCATTGTGATGAAAAGGGTCATGGAGCATTGTGATGACAGGGGTTATGGAACATTGTGATGTCAGGGGTCATGGAGCATTGTGATGATAAGAGCATGTAGCATTGTTGTGACAAGGGTCATGGAACATTGGGATGACAGGGTGGAGGGAGTATTGTTTTGACTAGTGATGGAACATTGTGATATCAGTGGTGAGAGAGCATTTTGATGAGAGGTGCATGGAGCATTGTGATGACAAGGCTGTGGAGCATTGTGATGAGAAACGCAGGGCACATTGTGATGACATGGGTCATGGATCATTGTGCTGACAAACGCATGGAGCATTGTGATGACAAGGTTTGTGGAGCATTGTGATGACAACGATGTGGAGCATTGTGATGACAAGCGCATGGCACATTTGATGCCATGTGTCATGGAGTAATGTGCTGACAAAGGCATGGAGCATTGTGATGACAAGGGTCACCGAGCATTGTGATGAAATGTTCATGGAGTGTTGTGGTCACAAAGGTCACAGAGCCTTGTGATGACGAGGGCATGGACCATTGTGATGACAAAGGTCATGAAGCATTGTGATGACTGGAGTCACGGAGCATTGTGATGACAGGGGTCATTGAGCATTGTGATGAAAGGGCATGGAGCCTTGTGATGACAGGGTCATGGAGCATTTTTCTGACAAATTTCATGGATTATTGTGATGACAGTGGGCATGGCGCATTGTGATGACAAGGGCATGGAGCATTGTGATGAGAAGGTCATGGAGTATTGTGAAGAAGGGTGTCAGGGAGCATTGTGATGACATATGTCATGGTCTATTGCAATGACAATGGAATGTAGCATTGTGATGCCAAGTGTCATGGAGGATTGTGATGACAAAGGTAATGGAGCATTTTGATGACAAGGGCTTGGAGCATTGTGATGACAAGGGTCATGGAGCATTGTGATAACAAGGGCCATTGAGAATTTTGATGACATGTTCATGAAGCATTGTGATGACAATCACATGGAGCTTGCTATGACAGGGGTCATGGAGCATTGCGATGACAAGTGCATAGAGAATTGTGATGACAAAACATGTAACACTGTGATGAGAAGTATCATGGAGCATAGTGATGCCAAGAACGTGGAGAATTGTGATGACAGGGGACATGGAGCATTGTGATGACCAGGGCATGGAGCATTGTGATGGCAAGACCGTGGAGCATTGTGATGAGAAGACCATGGATAATTGTGATGACGAGCGTCATAGAGCACTGTAATGACAAGGGGTATGGAGCATTGTGATGACAGGGTTCATGGAGCATTGTGATGACTGGGGACATGGAGCATCGTGATGACCAAGGCATGGAGCATTGTGATGGCAAGACCGTGGAGCATTGTGATGAGAAGACCATGGATAATTGTGATGACGAGCGTCATGGAACACTGTAATGACAAGGGGTATGGAGCATTGTGATGACAGGGGTCATGGAGCATTCTGAAGACAATGATCATGGAGCATTCTGATGACAAGCTTGTGGAGTATTGTGATGACAATGACCTGGAGCGTTGTGATGAAAAGGGCATGGAGCATTCTGATGAAAAAGGCATGGAGCCTTTTCATGACAGTGTTCAAGGCGTATTCTGACGACAAGTGTCAGGGAGCATTGTGATGACAAGTGTATTGAGAATTGTGATGACAAAGGTCATGGAGCATTGTGACGACAAGTGCATGGAGTATTGTCATGACAGTCATCATGGAGTGTTGTGATGACAAGTGTTATGGAACATTGTGATCACAAGGGGTTGGAGCATTGTGATGACAGAGGTCATGGACCATTTTGATTTCAAGGAGCATGGAGCATTGTGATGACAAGGGCATGGAGCAATGTGATCCCAAGGTTCATGGAGGATTGTGATGAAAATGGTAATGGAGTATTGTGATGACAAGCTCATGGAGCATTGTGATGACAAGGTCATGTAGGATTTTGATGACACACGCATGGAGAATTGTGATGATAAGGGTCATGGAGCACTGTGATGATAAGCGTCACGGAGCATTGTGATTACAGGGGTCATGGAGCATTGGGATGAAAAGGGCATGGAGCATTGTGATGACAAGTGTCATGGAGCATTGGGCTGAAAATGTTCATGGAGCATTGTGATGACAAGGGAATGGAGCATTGTGATGACAAGAGTCCCGTATCATTGTGTTGTCAGGGGTCATGGAGTGTTGTGATGACAGTGGTCATGGAGGACTGTGATGATATGGGTCATGGAGCATTGTGATGAGAAGGTCATGAAGCATTGGGCTGAAAATGTTCATGGAGTATTGTGATGACAGGGGTCATGGAGCATTGTAATGAGAAGGGAATTGAGCACTGTGATGACAAGGTCCTGGAGCATTGTGATGGGAAGTCCATGGAGCCTTGTGATGACAATTCTCATGGAACATTCTGATGAAAAGGGGCATGGAGCATTGTGATTACAGGGGTCTTGGAGCATTGTGATGACAAGGACATGGAGCATTGTGATGAGAAGGCCATGGAGCATTCTGATGACATGCGTCATGGAGCTTTGTGCTGACAAGGGCATGGAGCATTGTGATGAAAATGGAATGGATCATTGTTATGAAAAAGGCATGGAGCCTTGTCATGACAGGGTTCAAGGAGCATACTGACGACAAGTGTCACGGAGCATTGTGATGACAAGTGTATTGAGCATTGTGATGACAAAGTTCATGGAGCATTGTGATGAGAAGACCATGGATAATTGTGATGATGAGCATCATGGGGTGTTGTGATGATAAGTTTTATGGAACATTGTGATCACAAGGGTTTGGAGCATTGTGATGACAGAGGTCATGGAGCATTTGATTTCATTGTGATGACAATATCCTGAAGCATTATGGTGATGGGCATGGTGCATTGTGATGACAGCGTTCATGGAGCATTGAGATGAAAAGGGGCATGGAGCATTGTGATTACAGGGGTCTTGGAGCATTGTGATGACAAGGGCAAGGAGCATTGTGATGAGAAGTCCATGGATAATTGTGATGACCAGCGTCATGGGGCGTTGTGATGACAAGTGTTATGGAACATTGTGATCACAAGGGTTTGGAGCATTGTGATGACAGAGGTCATGGAGCATTTTGGTTTCATTGTGATGACAATAGCCTGAAGCATTATGATGATGGGCATGGTGCATTGTGATGACAGGGTTCATGGGGCATTGAGATGAAAAGGGGCATGGAGCATTGCGATTACAGGAGTCTTGGAGCATTGTGATGACAAAGGCATGGAACATCGTGAATGAGAAGGCCATGGAGCATTCTGTTGACATGCGTCATGGAGCTTTGTGATGACAAGGGCATGGAGCATTGTGATTACAGGGGTCTTGGAGCATTGTGATGACAAGGGTCATGGAGCCTTGTGATGACAAGGCTGTGGAACATTGTGATGGCAGGGGTCATGCAGCATTGTTATGACAGGGGTAATGGAGCATTGTGATGACAAGGGCATGGAGCATTGGTCTGAAAAGTTTCATGGATTATTGTGATGAGAGGGGGCAAGGAGCATTGTGATGACAAGGGCATGGAACACTGTGATCCATGGGTCATGGAGGATTGTAATGACAAGCGCATGGAGCATTGTGATAAGAATGGCATCGAGCATTGTGATGAAAAGCATCATGGAGCCTGTGATGACAAGGGCATGGAACAATGTGATGAGAGGGTTCATGGAGCATTGTGATGACAATGGCATGCAGCATTGTGATGACAAGGGTCATTGAGCTTTGTGATGACAAAGGTCATGGAGCATTTTGATGACAAGGGTGTGGTGCATTCTGTTGTGAAGGGCAGGGAGCATTGTGATGACAGGGGTTATGGAACATTGTGATGTCAGGGGAATGGAGCATTGTGATGATAAAGGCATGTAGCATTGTTGTGACAAGGGTCATGGAATATTGTGATGACAGGGGTGAGGGAGTACTGTGTTGACTAGTGATGGAACATTGTGATATCAGTGGTGAGAGAGCATTTTGATGAGAAGTGCATGGAGCAGTGTGATGACAAGGTTTATGGAGCATTGTGATGACAAAGATGTGGAGCATTGTGATGACAAGCGCATGGCACATTGTGATGCCATGGGTCATGGAGTATTGTGCTAACAAAGGCATTGAGCATTGGGATGACAAGGGTCACCGAGCATTGTGATGAAATGTTCAGGGAGCGCTGTGGTGACAAAGGTCACAGAGCCTTGTGATGATGAGGGCATGAACCATTGTGATGACAAAGGTCATGAAGCATTGTGATGACTGGAGTCACGGAGCATTGTGATGACAGGGGTCATAGAGCATTGTGATGAAAGGGCATGGAGCATTGTGATGACAGGGGCATGTTGCATTGGTTTGACAAGTTTCAGGGATTATTGTGATGACAGTGGGCATGGCGCATTGTGATGACAAGGGCATGGAGCATTGTGATGAGAAGGTCATGGAGTATTGTGAAGAAGGGTGTCAGGGAGCATTGTGATGACATATGTCATGGTCCATTGTGATGACAATGGAATGGAGCATTGTGATGCTAAGTGTCATGGAGGATTGTGATGACAAAGGTAATGGAGCATTTTGATGACAAGCGCTTGGAGCATTGTGATGACGAGGGTCATGGAGCATTGTGATAACAAGGGCAATTGAGAATTTTGATGACATGTTCATGAAGCATTGTGATGACAATCACATGGAGCTTGCTGTGACAGGGATCATGGAGCATTGCGATGACAAGTGCATAGAGAATTTTGATGGCAAAGCATGTAACACTGTGATGAAAAGCATTATGGAGCACAGTGATGCCAAGAACGTGGAGAATTGTGATGACAGGGGACATGGAGCATTGTAATGACCAGGGCATGGAGTACTGTGATGGCAAGACCGTGGAGCATTGTGATGAGAAGACCATGGATAATTGTGATGATGAGCGTCATGGAGCACTGTAATGACAAGGGGTATGGAGCCTTGTGATGACAGGGGTCATGGAGAATTGTTATGACAGTGGTCATGGAGCATTGTGATGACAAGGGTCATGGAGCATTTTGATGACAAGGGTGTGGAGCATTGTGATGAGAAGACCATGGACAACTGTGATGATGAGCGTCATGGAGCACTGTAATGACAAGGGGTATGGAGCATTGTGATAACAGGGGTCATGGAGCATTGTGATGACAAGTTTCATGGAGCATTCTGATGACAAGCTTGTGGAGTATTTTGATGACAATGACATGGAGCATTTTGATGAAAATGGCATGGGGCATTGTGATGAAAAAGACATGGAGCCTTTTCAAGACAGTTTTCAGGGAGCATTCTGACGACAAGTGTCAGGGAGCATTGTGATGACAAAGGTCATGGAGAATTGTGACGACAAGGGCATGGAGTATTGTGATGACAAGCACATGGAGCTTGCTATGACGGGGTCATGGAGCATTGCGATGACAAGTGCATAGAGAATTGTGATGACAAAGCATGTAACACTGTGATGAGAAGTGTCATGGAGCATAGTGATGCCAAGATCGTGGAGAATTGTGATGACAGGGGACATGGAGCATTGTGATGACCAGGGCATGGAGCATTGCGATGGCAAGATCGTGGAGCATTGTGATGAGAAGACCATGGATAATTGTGATGACGAGGGTCATGGAGCACTGTAATGACAAGGGGTATAGAGCATTGTGATGACAGTGGTCATGGAGCATTGTGATGACCGGGGACATGGAGCATTGTGATGCCCAAGGCATGGAGCACTGTGATGGCAAGACCATGGAGCATTGTGATGAGAAGACCATGGACAATTGTGATTACGAGTGTCATGGAGCACTGTAATGACAAGCAGTATGGAGCATTGTGATGACAGGGGTCATGGAGCATTGTGATGACTGGGGACATGGAGCATTTTGATGACCAGGGCATGGAGCATTGTGATGGCAAGACCGTGGAGCACTGTGATGAGAAGACCATGGATAATTGTGATGACGAACATCATGGAGCACTGTAATGACAAGGGGCATCGAGCATTGTGATGACAGGTGTCATGGAGCATTGTGATGACTGGGGTCATGGATCATTGAGATGACAAGGGTCACGGAGCATTCTGATGACAAGCTTGTGGAGTATTGTGATGACAATGGCATGAAGCATTGTGATGAAAAGGGCATGGATCATTGTGATGAAAAAGGCATGGAGACTTGTCATGACAGGGTTCAATGAGCATACTGATGACAAGTGTCAGGGAGCATTGTGATGACAAGTGTATTGAGAATTGTGATGACAAAGGTCATGGAGCATTGTGATGAGAAGTCCATGGATAATTGTGATGACCAGCGTCATGGGGCGTTGTGATGACAAGTGTTATGGAACATTGTGATCACAAGAGTTTGGAGCATTGTGATGAGAGAGGTCATGGAGCATTTGGTTTCATTGTGATGACAATAGCATGAAGCATTATGATGATGGGCATGGTGCATTGTGATGACAGGGTTCATGGAGCATTGAGATGCAAAGAGGCATGGATCATTGTAATAACAAGGGTCTTGGAGCATTGTGATGACAAGGGCATGGTGTATTGTGATGATAAGGCCATGGAGCATTCTGATGACATGCGTCACGGAGCTTTGTGATGACATGGGCATGGAGTCTTGTGATGACAAGGCCGTAGAACATTGTGATGGCAGGGGTCATGGAGCATTGTTATGACAGGTGTAATGGAGCATTGTGATGACAAGGGCATGGAGCATTTGTCTGAAAAGTTTCATGGATTATTGTGATGAGAGTGAGCATGGAGCATTGTGATGACAAGGGCATGGAACACAGTGATACATGTGTCATGGAGGATTGCAATGACAAGGGCATGGAGCATTGTGATGACAAGCGTCATGGAGCTTTGTGATGACAACGGCATGGAGCAATGTGATGAGAGGTTTCATGGAGCTTTGTGATGACAATGGCATGGAGCATTGTGATTCCAAGGGTCATGGAGCTTTGTGATGACATAGGCCATGGAGCATTTTGATGACAAGAGCGTGGTGCATTGTGATGAGAAGGGCAGGGAGCATTGTGATGACAGGGTCATGGAGCAATTGGATGAAAAGGGTCATGGAACATTTTGATGACAGTGTTTATGGAACATTGTGATGTTAGGGATCATGGAGCATTGTGATGAAAAGGGTCATGGAGCATTGTGATGACAGGGGTTATGGAACATTGTGATGTCAGGGGTCATGGAGCATTGTGATGATAAGAGCATGTAGCATTGTTGTGACAAGGGTCATGGAACATTGGGATGACAGGGTGGAGGGAGTATTGTTTTGACTAGTGATGGAACATTGTGATATCAGTGGTGAGAGAGCATTTTGATGAGAGGTGCATGGAGCATTGTGATGACAAGGCTGTGGAGCATTGTGATGAGAAACGCAGGGCACATTGTGATGACATGGGTCATGGATCATTGTGCTGACAAACGCATGGAGCATTGTGATGACAAGGTTTGTGGAGCATTGTGATGACAACGATGTGGAGCATTGTGATGACAAGCGCATGGCACATTTGATGCCATGTGTCATGGAGTAATGTGCTGACAAAGGCATGGAGCATTGTGATGACAAGGGTCACCGAGCATTGTGATGAAATGTTCATGGAGTGTTGTGGTCACAAAGGTCACAGAGCCTTGTGATGACGAGGGCATGGACCATTGTGATGACAAAGGTCATGAAGCATTGTGATGACTGGAGTCACGGAGCATTGTGATGACAGGGGTCATTGAGCATTGTGATGAAAGGGCATGGAGCCTTGTGATGACAGGGTCATGGAGCATTTTTCTGACAAATTTCATGGATTATTGTGATGACAGTGGGCATGGCGCATTGTGATGACAAGGGCATGGAGCATTGTGATGAGAAGGTCATGGAGTATTGTGAAGAAGGGTGTCAGGGAGCATTGTGATGACATATGTCATGGTCTATTGCAATGACAATGGAATGTAGCATTGTGATGCCAAGTGTCATGGAGGATTGTGATGACAAAGGTAATGGAGCATTTTGATGACAAGGGCTTGGAGCATTGTGATGACAAGGGTCATGGAGCATTGTGATAACAAGGGCCATTGAGAATTTTGATGACATGTTCATGAAGCATTGTGATGACAATCACATGGAGCTTGCTATGACAGGGGTCATGGAGCATTGCGATGACAAGTGCATAGAGAATTGTGATGACAAAACATGTAACACTGTGATGAGAAGTATCATGGAGCATAGTGATGCCAAGAACGTGGAGAATTGTGATGACAGGGGACATGGAGCATTGTGATGACCAGGGCATGGAGCATTGTGATGGCAAGACCGTGGAGCATTGTGATGAGAAGACCATGGATAATTGTGATGACGAGCGTCATAGAGCACTGTAATGACAAGGGGTATGGAGCATTGTGATGACAGGGTTCATGGAGCATTGTGATGACTGGGGACATGGAGCATCGTGATGACCAAGGCATGGAGCATTGTGATGGCAAGACCGTGGAGCATTGTGATGAGAAGACCATGGATAATTGTGATGACGAGCGTCATGGAACACTGTAATGACAAGGGGTATGGAGCATTGTGATGACAGGGGTCATGGAGCATTCTGAAGACAATGATCATGGAGCATTCTGATGACAAGCTTGTGGAGTATTGTGATGACAATGACCTGGAGCGTTGTGATGAAAAGGGCATGGAGCATTCTGATGAAAAAGGCATGGAGCCTTTTCATGACAGTGTTCAAGGCGTATTCTGACGACAAGTGTCAGGGAGCATTGTGATGACAAGTGTATTGAGAATTGTGATGACAAAGGTCATGGAGCATTGTGACGACAAGTGCATGGAGTATTGTCATGACAGTCATCATGGAGTGTTGTGATGACAAGTGTTATGGAACATTGTGATCACAAGGGGTTGGAGCATTGTGATGACAGAGGTCATGGACCATTTTGATTTCAAGGAGCATGGAGCATTGTGATGACAAGGGCATGGAGCAATGTGATCCCAAGGTTCATGGAGGATTGTGATGAAAATGGTAATGGAGTATTGTGATGACAAGCTCATGGAGCATTGTGATGACAAGGTCATGTAGGATTTTGATGACACACGCATGGAGAATTGTGATGATAAGGGTCATGGAGCACTGTGATGATAAGCGTCACGGAGCATTGTGATTACAGGGGTCATGGAGCATTGGGATGAAAAGGGCATGGAGCATTGTGATGACAAGTGTCATGGAGCATTGGGCTGAAAATGTTCATGGAGCATTGTGATGACAAGGGAATGGAGCATTGTGATGACAAGAGTCCCGTATCATTGTGTTGTCAGGGGTCATGGAGTGTTGTGATGACAGTGGTCATGGAGGACTGTGATGATATGGGTCATGGAGCATTGTGATGAGAAGGTCATGAAGCATTGGGCTGAAAATGTTCATGGAGTATTGTGATGACAGGGGTCATGGAGCATTGTAATGAGAAGGGAATTGAGCACTGTGATGACAAGGTCCTGGAGCATTGTGATGGGAAGTCCATGGAGCCTTGTGATGACAATTCTCATGGAACATTCTGATGAAAAGGGGCATGGAGCATTGTGATTACAGGGGTCTTGGAGCATTGTGATGACAAGGACATGGAGCATTGTGATGAGAAGGCCATGGAGCATTCTGATGACATGCGTCATGGAGCTTTGTGCTGACAAGGGCATGGAGCATTGTGATGAAAATGGAATGGATCATTGTTATGAAAAAGGCATGGAGCCTTGTCATGACAGGGTTCAAGGAGCATACTGACGACAAGTGTCACGGAGCATTGTGATGACAAGTGTATTGAGCATTGTGATGACAAAGTTCATGGAGCATTGTGATGAGAAGACCATGGATAATTGTGATGATGAGCGTCATGGGGTGTTGTGATGATAAGTTTTATGGAACATTGTGATCACAAGGGTTTGGAGCATTGTGATGACAGAGGTCATGGAGCATTTGATTTCATTGTGATGACAATATCCTGAAGCATTATGGTGATGGGCATGGTGCATTGTGATGACAGCGTTCATGGAGCATTGAGATGAAAAGGGGCATGGAGCATTGTGATTACAGGGGTCTTGGAGCATTGTGATGACAAGGGCAAGGAGCATTGTGATGAGAAGTCCATGGATAATTGTGATGACCAGCGTCATGGGGCGTTGTGATGACAAGTGTTATGGAACATTGTGATCACAAGGGTTTGGAGCATTGTGATGACAGAGGTCATGGAGCATTTTGGTTTCATTGTGATGACAATAGCCTGAAGCATTATGATGATGGGCATGGTGCATTGTGATGACAGGGTTCATGGGGCATTGAGATGAAAAGGGGCATGGAGCATTGCGATTACAGGAGTCTTGGAGCATTGTGATGACAAAGGCATGGAACATCGTGAATGAAAAGGCCATGGAGCATTCTGTTGACATGCGTCATGGAGCTTTGTGATGACAAGGGCATGGAGCATTGTGATTACAGGGGTCTTGGAGCATTGTGATGACAAGGGTCATGGAGCCTTGTGATGACAAGGCTGTGGAACATTGTGATGGCAGGGGTCATGGAGCATTGTTATGACAGGGGTAATGGAGCATTGTGATGACAAGGGCATGGAGCATTGGTCTGAAAAGTTTCATGGATTATTGTGATGAGAGGGGGCAAGGAGCATTGTGATGACAAGGGCATGGAACACTGTGATCCATGGGTCATGGAGGATTGTAATGACAAGCGCATGGAGCATTGTGATAAGAATGGCATCGAGCATTGTGATGAAAAGCATCATGGAGCCTGTGATGACAAGGGCATGGAACAATGTGATGAGAGGGTTCATGGAGCATTGTGATGACAATGGCATGCAGCATTGTGATGACAAGGGTCATTGAGCTTTGTGATGACAAAGGTCATGGAGCATTTTGATGACAAGGGTGTGGTGCATTCTGTTGTGAAGGGCAGGGAGCATTGTGAGGACAGGGGTTATGGAACATTGTGATGTCAGGGGAATGGAGCATTGTGATGATAAAGGCATGTAGCATTGTTGTGACAAGGGTCATGGAATATTGTGATGACAGGGGTGAGGGAGTACTGTGTTGACTAGTGATGGAACATTGTGATATCAGTGGTGAGAGAGCATTTTGATGAGAAGTGCATGGAGCAGTGTGATGACAAGGTTTATGGAGCATTGTGATGACAAAGATGTGGAGCATTGTGATGACAAGCGCATGGCACATTGTGATGCCATGGGTCATGGAGTATTGTGCTAACAAAGGCATTGAGCATTGGGATGACAAGGGTCACTGAGCATTGTGATGAAATGTTCATGGAGCGCTGTGGTGACAAAGGTCACAGAGCCTTGTGATGATGAGGGCATGAACCATTGTGATGACAAAGGTCATGAAGCATTGTGATGACTGGAGTCACGGAGCATTGTGATGACAGGGGTCATAGAGCATTGTGATGAAAGGGCATGGAGCATTGTGATGACAGGGGCATGTTGCATTGGTTTGACAAGTTTCAGGGATTATTGTGATGACAGTGGGCATGGCGCATTGTGATGACAAGGGCATGGAGCATTGTGATGAGAAGGTCATGGAGTATTGTGAAGAAGGGTGTCAGGGAGCATTGTGATGACATATGTCATGGTCCATTGTGATGACAATGGAATGGAGCATTGTGATGCCAAGTGTCATGGAGGATTGTGATGAAAAAGGTAATGGAGCATTTTGATGACAAGCGCTTGGAGCATTGTGATGACAAGGGTCATGGAGCATTGTGATAACAAGGGCCATTGAGAATTTTGATGACATGTTCATGAAGCATTGTGATGACAATCATATGGAGCTTGCTGTGACAGGGATCATGGAGCATTGCGATGACAAGTGCATAGAGAATTTTGATGACAAAGCATGTAACACTGTGATGAAAAGCATCATGGAGCACAGTGATGCCAAGAACGTGGAGAATTGTGATGACAGGGGACATGGAGCATTGTAATGACCAGGGCATGGAGTACTGTGATGGCAAGACCGTGGAGCATTGTGATGAGAAGACCATGGATAATTGTGATGATGAGCATCATGGAGCACTGTAATGGCAAGGGGTATGGATCATTGTGATGACAGGGGTCATGGAGCATTGTGATGACAAGTTTCATGGAGCATTCTGATGACAAGCTTGTGGAGTATTTTGATGACAATGACATGGAGCATTTTGATGAAAATGGCATGGGGCATTGTGATGAAAAAGACATGGAGCCTTTTCAAGACAGTTTTCAGGGAGCATTCTGACGACAAGTGTCAGGGAGCATTGTGATGACAAAGGTCATGGAGAATTGTGACGACAAGGGCATGGAGTATTGTGATGACAAGCACATGGAGCTTGCTATGACGGGGTCATGGAGCATTGCGATGACAAGTGCATAGAGAATTGTGATGACAAAGCATGTAACACTGTGATGAGAAGTGTCATGGAGCATAGTGATGCCAAGATCGTGGACAATTGTGATGACAGGGGACATGGAGCATTGTGATGACCAGGGCATGGAGCATTGCGATGGCAAGATCGTGGAGCATTGTGATGAGAAGACCATGGATAATTGTGATGACGAGGGTCATGGAGCACTGTAATGACAAGGGGTATAGAGCATTGTGATGACAGTGGTCATGGAGCATTGTGATGACCGGGGACATGGAGCATTGTGATGCCCAAGGCATGGAGCACTGTGATGGCAAGACCATGGAGCATTGTGATGAGAAGACCATGGACAATTGTGATTACGAGTGTCATGGAGCACTGTAATGACAAGCAGTATGGAGCATTGTGATGACAGGGGTCATGGAGCATTGTGATGACTGGGGACATGGAGCATTTTGATGACCAGGGCATGGAGCATTGTGATGGCAAGACCGTGGAGCACTGTGATGAGAAGACCATGGATAATTGTGATGACGAACATCATGGAGCACTGTAATGACAAGGGGCATCGAGCATTGTGATGACAGGTGTCATGGAGCATTGTGATGACAGGGGTCATGGATCATTGAGATGACAAGGGTCACGGAGCATTCTGATGACAAGCTTGTGGAGTATTGTGATGACAATGGCATGAAGCATTGTGATGAAAAGGGCATGGATCATTGTGATGAAAAAGGCATGGAGACTTGTCATGACAGGGTTCAATGAGCATACTGATGACAAGTGTCAGGGAGCATTGTGATGACAAGTGTATTGAGAATTGTGATGACAAAGGTCATGGAGCATTGTGATGAGAAGTCCATGGATAATTGTGATGACCAGCGTCATGGGGCGTTGTGATGACAAGTGTTATGGAACATTGTGATCACAAGGGTTTGGAGCATTGTGATGAGAGAGGTCATGGAGCATTTGGTTTCATTGTGATGACAATAGCATGAAGCATTATGATGATGGGCATGGTGCATTGTGATGACAGGGTTCATGGAGCATTGAGATGCAAAGAGGCATGGATCATTGTAATAACAAGGGTCTTGGAGCATTGTGATGACAAGGGCATGGTGTATTGTGATGATAAGGCCATGGAGCATTCTGATGACATGCGTCACGGAGCTTTGTGATGACATGGGCATGGAGCATTGTGATTACAGGGGTCTTGGAGCATTGTGATGACAAGGGCCATGGAGTCTTGTGATGACAAGGCTGTAGAACATTGTGATGGCAGGGGTCATGGAGCATTGTTATGACAGGTGTAATGGAGCATTGAGATGACAAGGGCATGGAGCATTGGTCTGAAAAGTTTCATGGATTATTGTGATGAGAGTGAGCATGGAGCATTGTGATGACAAGGGCACGGAACACAGTGATACATGTGTCATGGAGGATTGCAATGACAAGGGCATGGAGCATTGTGATGACAAGCGTCATGGAGCTTTGTGATGACAACGGCATGGAGCAATGTGATGAGAGGTTTCATGGAGCTTTGTGATGACAATGGCATGGAGCATTGTGATTCCAAGGGTCATGGAGCTTTGTGAAGACATAGGCCATGGAGCATTTTGATGACAAGAGCGTGGTGCATTGTGATGAGAAGGGCAGGGAGCATTGTGATGACAGGGTCATGGAGCAATTGGATGAAAAGGGTCATGGAACATTTTGATGACAGTGTTTATGGAACATTGTGATGTTAGGGATCATGGAGCATTGTGATGAAAAGGGTCATGGAGCATTGTGATGACAGGGGTTATGGAACATTGTGATGTCAGGGGTCATGGAGCATTGTGATGATAAGAGCATGTAGCATTGTTGTGACAAGGGTCATGGAACATTGGGATGACAGGGTGGAGGGAGTATTGTGTTGACTAGTGATGGAACATTGTGATATCAGTGGTGAGTGAGCATTTTGATGAGAGGTGCATGGAGCATTGTGATGACAAGGCTGTGGAGCATTGTGATGAGAAACGCAGGGCACATTGTGATGACATGGGTCATGGATCATTGTGCTGACAAACGCATGGAGCATTGTGATGACAAGGTTTGTGGAGCATTGTGATGACAATGATGTGGAGCATTGTGATGACAAGCGCGTGGCACATTTGATGCCATGTGTCATGGAGTAATGTGCTGACAAAGGCATGGAGCATTGTGATGACAAGGGTCAACGAGCATTGGGATGAAATGTTCATGGAGTGTTGTGGTCACAAATGTCACAGAGCCTTGTGATGACGAGGGCATGGACCATTGTGATGACAAAGGTCATGAAGCATTGTGATAACTGGAGTCACGGAGCATTGTGATGACAGGGGTCATAGAGCATTGTGATGAAAGGGCATAGAGCCTTGTGATAACAGGGTCATGGAGCATTTTTCTGACAAGTTTCATGGATTATTGTGATGACAGTGGGCATAGCGCATTGTGATGACAAGGGCATGGAGCATTGTGATGAGAAGGTCATGGAGTATTGTGAAGAAGGGTGTCAGGGAGCATTGTGATGACATATGTCATGGTCTATTGCAATGACAATGGAATGTAGCATTGTGATGCCAAGTGTCATGGAGGATTGTGATGACAAAGGTAATGGAGCATTTTGATGACAAGGGCTTGGAGCATTGTGATGACAAGGGTCATGGAGCATTGTGATAACAAGGGCCATTGAGAATTTTGATGACATGTTCATGAAGCATTGTGATGACAATCACATGGAGCTTGCTATGACAGGGGTCATGGAGCATTGCGATGACAAGTGCATAGAGAATTGTGATGACAAAACATGTAACACTGTGATGAGAAGTATCATGGAGCATAGTGATGCCAAGAACGTGGAGAATTGTGATGACAGGGGACATGGAGCATTGTGATGACCAGGGCATGGAGCATTGTGATGGCAAGACCGTGGAGCATTGTGATGAGAAGACCATGGATAATTGTGATGACGAGCGTCATAGAGCACTGTAATGACAAGGGGTATGGAGCATTGTGATGACAGGGTTCATGGAGCATTGTGATGACTGGGGACATGGAGCATCGTGATGACCAAGGCATGGAGCATTGTGATGGCAAGACCGTGGAGCATTGTGATGAGAAGACCATGGATAATTGTGATGACGAGCGTCATGGAACACTGTAATGACAAGGGGTATGGAGCATTGTGATGACAGGGGTCATGGAGCATTCTGAAGACAATGATCATGGAGCATTCTGATGACAAGCTTGTGGAGTATTGTGATGACAATGACCTGGAGCGTTGTGATGAAAAGGGCATGGAGCATTCTGATGAAAAAGGCATGGAGCCTTTTCATGACAGTGTTCAAGGCGTATTCTGACGACAAGTGTCAGGGAGCATTGTGATGACAAGTGTATTGAGAATTGTGATGACAAAGGTCATGGAGCATTGTGACGACAAGTGCATGGAGTATTGTCATGACAGTCATCATGGAGTGTTGTGATGACAAGTGTTATGGAACATTGTGATCACAAGGGGTTGGAGCATTGTGATGACAGAGGTCATGGACCATTTTGATTTCAAGGAGCATGGAGCATTGTGATGACAAGGGCATGGAGCAATGTGATCCCAAGGTTCATGGAGGATTGTGATGAAAATGGTAATGGAGTATTGTGATGACAAGCTCATGGAGCATTGTGATGACAAGGTCATGTAGGATTTTGATGACACACGCATGGAGAATTGTGATGATAAGGGTCATGGAGCACTGTGATGATAAGCGTCACGGAGCATTGTGATTACAGGGGTCATGGAGCATTGGGATGAAAAGGGCATGGAGCATTGTGATGACAAGTGTCATGGAGCATTGGGCTGAAAATGTTCATGGAGCATTGTGATGACAAGGGAATGGAGCATTGTGATGACAAGAGTCCCGTATCATTGTGTTGTCAGGGGTCATGGAGTGTTGTGATGACAGTGGTCATGGAGGACTGTGATGATATGGGTCATGGAGCATTGTGATGAGAAGGTCATGAAGCATTGGGCTGAAAATGTTCATGGAGTATTGTGATGACAGGGGTCATGGAGCATTGTAATGAGAAGGGAATTGAGCACTGTGATGACAAGGTCCTGGAGCATTGTGATGGGAAGTCCATGGAGCCTTGTGATGACAATTCTCATGGAACATTCTGATGAAAAGGGGCATGGAGCATTGTGATTACAGGGGTCTTGGAGCATTGTGATGACAAGGACATGGAGCATTGTGATGAGAAGGCCATGGAGCATTCTGATGACATGCGTCATGGAGCTTTGTGCTGACAAGGGCATGGAGCATTGTGATGAAAATGGAATGGATCATTGTTATGAAAAAGGCATGGAGCCTTGTCATGACAGGGTTCAAGGAGCATACTGACGACAAGTGTCACGGAGCATTGTGATGACAAGTGTATTGAGCATTGTGATGACAAAGTTCATGGAGCATTGTGATGAGAAGACCATGGATAATTGTGATGATGAGCGTCATGGGGTGTTGTGATGATAAGTTTTATGGAACATTGTGATCACAAGGGTTTGGAGCATTGTGATGACAGAGGTCATGGAGCATTTGATTTCATTGTGATGACAATATCCTGAAGCATTATGGTGATGGGCATGGTGCATTGTGATGACAGCGTTCATGGAGCATTGAGATGAAAAGGGGCATGGAGCATTGTGATTACAGGGGTCTTGGAGTATTGTGATGACAAGGGCAAGGAGCATTGTGATGAGAAGGCCATGGAGCATTCTGATGACATGCGTCATTGAGCTTTGTGATGACAAGGGCATGGAGCATTGTGATTACAGGGGTCTTGGAGCATTGTGATGACAAGGGTCATGGAGCCTTGTGATGACAATGGTGTGGAGCATTGTGATGGCAGGGGTCATGGAGCATTGTTATGACAGGGGTAATGGAGCATTGTGATGAGAAGGGCATGGAGCATTGGTCTGAAAAGTTTCATGGATTACTGTGATGAGAGTGGGCATGGAGCATTGTGATGACAAGGTCACGGAACACTGTGATCCATGGGTCATGGAGGATTGTAATGACAAGGGCATGGAACATTTTGATGAGAAGGGCATCGAACATTGTTTTGACAAGCGTCATGGAGCTTTGTGATGACAAGGGCATGGAACATTGTGATTCCAAGGGTTATGGAGCTTTGTGATGACAAAAGTCACGGAGCATTTTGATGTCAAGGGCGTGGTGCATTGTGATGAGAAGGGCAGGGAGCATTTTGATGACAGGGTCATGCAGCAATTTGATGAAAAGTGTAATGGAACATTTTGATGACAGGGGTTATAGAACATTGTGATGTCAGGGGTCATGGAGCTTTGGGATGAAAAGGGTCATGGAGCATTTTGATGACAGGGGTTATGGAACATTGTGATGTCAGGGGTCATGGAACATTGTGATGATAAGGGGATGTAGCATTGTGATGACAGGGGTCATGGAACATTGTGATTACAGGGGTGAGGGAGTATTGTGATGACTAGTGAGGGAACACTGTGATATCTCTGTTGAGAGAGCATTTTGATGAGAAGTGCATGGAGCATTGTGATTACAAGGTTTATGGAGCATTACGATGACAAGGTTGTGGACCGTTGTGATGAAAATCACGTGGCACATTGTGATGACAAGGGTCATGGAGCATTGTTCTGACAAAGGCATGGAGCATTGTGATGACAAGGGTCACGGAGCATTGTGACGAAAAGTTCATGGAGTAATGTGGTTACAAAGGTCACAGAGCCTTGTGATGATGTGGGCATGGACCACTGTGATGACAAATGTTATGAAGCATTGTGATGACTGGAGTCACAGAGCATTGTGATGACAGGGGTCATGGAGCATTGTGATGACAAGGGCATGGAGCATTGTGATGACAGGGGCATGGAGCATTGGTCTGACAAGTTTAATAGATTATTGTGATGACAGTGGTCATGGGGCATTGTGATGACAAGGGCATGGGGCATTGTGATGAGAAGGTCATGGAGTATTGTGAAGACAGGTGTCAGGGAGCATTGTGATGACATATGTCATGGTCCATTGTGATGACAATGGCATGGAGCATTGTCATGCCAAATGTAATGGAGGATTGTGATGACAAATATAATGGAGCATTGTGATGACTAGGGCTTGGAGCATTATGATGACAAGGGCCATTGAAAATTTTCATGACAAGGTCGTGAAGCATTGTGATGACAAGGTGCTGGAGCATTGTGATGAGAAAACCATGGAGTCTTGTGAGACAAGTCTCATGGAGCATACTGATGAAAAGGGGCATGGAGCATTGTGATTAGAGTGTCTTGGAAAATTGTGATGACAAGGGCATGGAGCATTGTGATGAGAAGGCCAAGGAGCAGTCTGATGACATGCGTCATTGAGCTTTGTGATGACAAGGGCATGGAGCATTGTAATTACAGGTGTCTTGGAGCATTGTGATGAAAAAGGCATGGATCATTGTGATGAAAAAGGCATGGAGCCTTGTCATGACAGGGTTCAAGGAGCATACAGAGAACAAGTGTCTGGGAGCATTTTGATGACAAGTGTATTGAGCATTGTGATGACAAAGGTCATGGAGCATTGTGATGAGAAGACCATAGATAATTGTGATGACGAGCGTCATGGGGCATTGTGATGACAAGTGTTATGGAATATTGTGATCACAAGGGTTTGGAGCAGTGTTATGACAGAGGTCATGGAGAATTTTGATTTCATTGTGATGACAATAGCCTGAAGCATTATGATGATGGGCATGGTGCATTGTGATGACAGGGTTCATGGATCACTGAGATAAAAAGGGACATGGAGCATTGTGATTACAGGGGTCTTGGAGCATTGTGATGAGAAGGGTCATGGAGCCTTGTGATGACAAGGCCATGGAACATCGTGATGGCAGGGGTCATGGAGCATTGTTGTCACAGGGGTAATGGAGCATTGTGATGGCAAGGGCATGGAGCATTCTGATGACATGCATCATGGAGCTTTGTGATGACAAGGGCATGAAGCACTGTGATTACAGGTGTCTTGGAGCATTGTGATGACAAGGGTCATGGAGCCTTGTGATGACAAGGACGTGGAACGTTGTGATGGCAGGGGTCATGGAGCATTGTTATGACAGGGGTAATGGAGCATTGTGATGACAAGGGCCTAGAACATTTGTCTGAAAAGTTTCATGGATTATTGTGATGAGAGTGGGCATGGAGCATTGTGATGACAAGGGAACGGAACACAGTGATACATGGGTCATGGAGGATTGTAATGACAAGGGCATGGAGCATTGTGATGAGAAGGGCATCGAGCAGTGTGATGACAAGCACCATGGAGCTTTTTGATGACAATTGCATGGAACAATGTGATGAGAGGTTTCATGGAGTATTGTGATGACAATGGCATGGAGCATTGTGATGCCAAGGGTCATGGAGCTTTGTGATGACAAAGGTCATGGAGCATTTTGATGACAAGGGCATGGTGCATTGTGATGAGAAGGGCAGGGAGCATTTTGATGACATTGTCATGGACCAATTTGATGAAAAGTGTCATGGAACATTTTGATGAGAGACGTTATGTAACATTGTGATGTCAGGGGTCATGGAGCATTTTGATGAAAAGGGTCATGGAGCATTTTGATGACAGGGGTTATGGAACATTGTGATGTCAGGGATCATCGAACATTGTGATGATAAGTGCATGTAGCATTGTGATGACAGGAGTCATGGAACATTGTGATGACAGGGTTGAGGGAGTATTGTGATGAATAGTGATGTAACATTGTGATATCAGTGGTGAGAGAGCATTTTGATTTGAAGTGCATGGAGCATTGTGATGACAAGGTTTATGGAGCATTGTGATGACAAGATTGTGGAGCACTGTGACGACAAGCGCATGGTGCATTGTGATGACATGTGTCATGGAGCATTGTGCTGACCAGGTCATTCATTATTGTGAAGACAGGTGTCAGGGAGCATTGTGATGACATATGTAATGGCCCATTGTGATGACAATGCCATGGAGCATTGTGATGCCAGGTGTCATGGAGGATTCTGATGACAAAGGTAATGGAGCACTGAGATGACAATGGCTTGGAGCATTGTGATGACAAGGGTCAGGGAGCATTGTGCTGACAAGTGCATGGAAAATTGTGATGACAAGGGACATGGAGAATTCTGATGACAAGCTTGTGGAGTATTTTGATGACAATGGGATGGAGCATTGGGATGAAAACGGCATGGTGCATTTAGATGAAAAAGGCATGGAGCCTTTTTGTGACAGGGTTCAAGGAGCATTCTGATGACAAGTGTCAGGGAGCATTGTGATGACAAGTGTATCGAGAATTGTGATGACAAAGATCATGGAGCATTGTGATGAAAAGGGCATGGAGTATTGTGATGACAGGCATCATGGAGCATTGTGATGACAAGTGTTATGGAACATTGTGATCACAAGGGTTTGGAGCATTGTGATGACAGAGGTCATGGATCATTTTGATTTCAAGGAGCATGGAGCATTGTGATGACAAGGGCATGGAGCAATGTGATCCCAAGGTTCATGGAGGATTGTGATGGCAATGGTAATGGAGTATTGTGATGACAAGTGCATAGAACATTGTAATGACAAGGTCATGTAGCATTTTGCTGACAAAGGCATGGAGCATTGTGATGACAGGTGTCATGGAGCACTGTGATGACAAGCGTCACGGAGCATTGTGATTACAGGGGTCATGGAGCATTGGTATGACAAGGGCATGCATCATTGTGATGACAAGTGTCATGGAGCATTGGGCTGAAAATGTTCATGGCGTATTGTGATGACAGGGGTCATGGAGCATTGTGATGACTAGGGAATGGAGCATTGTGATGACAAGAGTCCCGGATCATTGTGTTGTCAGGTGATATTGAGCGTTGTGATGACTGTGGTCATGGAGCATTGTGATGATATTGGTCATGGACCATTGTGATGAGAAGGTCATGGAGCATTGGACTGAAAATGTTCATGGAGTATTGTGATGACAGGGGTCATGGAGCATTGTGATGATAAGGGAATGGAGCATTTTGATGACAATGTCCTGGAGCATTGTGATGAGAAGACCATGGAGCCTTGTGATGACAAGTCTCATGGAGCATTCTGATGAAAAGGGGCATGGACCATTGTGATTACAGGGGTCTTGGAGCATTGTGATGACAAGGGCATGGAGCATTGTGATGAGAAGGCCATGGAGCATTCTGATGACATGCATCATGGAGCTTTGTGATGACAAGGGCATGGAGCATTGTGATTACAGGGGTCTTGGAGCATTGTGATGAAAATGGCATGGATCATTGTGATGAAAAAGGCATGGAGCCTTGTCATGAAAGGGTTCAGGGAGCATACTGATGGCAAGAGTCAGGGAGCATTGTGATGACATGTGTATTGCGCATTGTGATGACAAATGTCATGGGGCATTGTGATGAGAAGTCCATGGATAATTGTGATGACTAGCGTCATGGGGTATTGTGATGACAAGTGTTATGGAACATTGTGATCACAAGGGTTTGGAGCATTGTGATGACAGAGGTCATAGAGCATTTTGATTTCATTGTGATGACAATAGCCTGAAGCATTATGATGATGGGCATGGTGCATTGTGATGACAGGGTTCATGGAGCATTGTGGTGAAAGGTGGCATGGAGCTTTGGTCTGACAAGTTTCATGGATTATTTTGATGAGAGTGGGCATGGCACATTGTGATGACAAGGGCATGGAGCATTGTGATGACAAGGTCATGGAGTATTGTGAAGACAGGTGTCAGGGAGCATTGTGATGACATATGTCATGTTCCATTGTGATGACAATAGCACGGAGCATTGTGATGCCAAGTGTCATGGAGGATTGTTGTGACAAAGGTAAAAGAGCATTGTGATGATAAGCGCATGGAGCATTGAGATGACAAGGGCCATTGATAATTTTAATGTCCATGTCGTGAAACATTGTGATGACAAGCGCATGGAGCTTCCTATGACAGGGGTCATGGAGCATTGCGATGACAAGTGCATGGAGTATTGTTATGACAAGAGCATATAACATTGTGATGAGAAGTGCCATGGAGCATTGTGATGACAAGGACGTGGAGAATTGTGAGGACAAGGGACATTGAGCTTTGAGATGACCAGGGCATGGAGCATTGTGATGGCAAAACCGTGGAGCATTGTGATGAGAAGACCATGGGTAATTGTCATGACGAGCATCATGGAGCACTGTAATGACAAGGGGCATGAAGCATTGTGATGACAGGTGTCAGGGAGCATTGTGATGACAGGGGTCATGGAGCATTGTGATGACAAGGGCATGGAGCATTGTGATGACAAGGGTACGGAACATTGTGATGAAAAGTGCCATTGAGAATTTTGATGATAAAGTCGTGAAGCATTGTGATGACAAACACTTGGAGCTTGCTATGACAGGGGTCATGGAACATTGCAATGACAAGTGCATGGAGAATTGTGATGAAACGAGCATGTAACTTTGTGATGAGAAGTGTCATGTAGCATTGTGGTGACAAGTACGTGGAGAATTGTTATGACAAGGGACATGGAGCATTGTGATAACCAGGGAATGGAGCATTGTGATGACAGGGGTCATGGAGCATTATTATGACAAGGGCCATGGTGCATTCTGATATAAGATATCACTTATGAAGGGAATGTAAACCTGGCTACATATGAACTGAATTAGGAAAGAGAACAGAGTCTCAGATTAAAAAACACACTTATGCTTGCTTAAGGGGGAAGGAGAGGTGGGGAGACACACAAAACCAGAGTTTGATATTAACACAGGTACCGTTCCATAATCCAAATACAGAAGAGACAAGCCCGACTCCTTCCTCAGTGAATGGGACTCAACACCCCTATTCCCCACAGAGAAATATATCTGACTAGTAAGGATCTTAAAACCTATGTATTGATATGTCTCCATAAGGGAACCAAGTGTGTCTAGAATGACATAAACACGGCAGTGAGAATCAGCTCAAATCCACTATAAAAAGGAATTTCAAAACAAAACAAAGAAACAGTGAAATTCTTACACAACACCTTCAGGGGTTCTGATGAAACTTGGAATGAGCCTATCTACAACAACAGCTGGATGTGGCATAAGGCTGTTCACCTGGGACTGAGAGGATTGGTGAGATTGGGTGAGAAAATGCAGATGCTTTAAAGCAATAATGCCTGCCACTGATTCCATGGTTCCCAACTCTCCAGGTAGAAGGGAATATCACTAAGGTTATAACATGTATGGGAAACCTAGAGAATGGACAACCTCTGCTGGTGAAAGGTTTCTAAAACTCTACTATTTTTTTTTTCTCTCCATGTGCTGCAGCTTGACATTCCAACTGCTTTAATATCAATCTCCCAACTTGGAGAGTCAGCCCCTATAACCTCCTGGTTCTCACAGTTGGAACATTGTGCAGAGGATATAAGGGAAGAGGGAGAACCAATGAGAGAGTAGCTATAGGCATTTGGACGGCCACATGTCACTCTAATTTCCCGTCACGAAGAAGAATTAAACAAACTCTCAGCCTGCCCCACCCCCATAACTAGTATAGGTCCTGAAGCAAAATTGTGGGTTTAAGGTCAGCTCACAAAAACACAAGTTGAAAAATGGAGCTCGGGGGCACAGCAATTCACTAACTTGCAGAGTTATACAGGACTACTCTCTTCCAAAAATCTGTTGAGAAAAAGCCATGAGGCAGACTTGAAAATGAGGGAGATTTGCACGAAACAGATTTCCAGAAGTACATTGGAATCGCCTTTAAACACAGGAAAAGCATCACAACTTCGAAAATTATGGAATTATCCATAAAGGGTGCATGCGTTTTCTCCTGAACATATTCAGGAGAAAACGCATACACCCATTTTGGCCAACCAAGCAACCGCACAATGCAAACCTGCAGTACAAAGAAGTATCACTTCCCACCAGTCAAAAGGGATATCCGTAAAATGTGTAAAAACCAGAAAGGCAAGAGGGGCTCTAGAGAACAGGGAGCCTTGTTATGCTGATCGGTGGGATGTAAATTGCCAACAGCCACTCTGGAGGAGTGCATTGTGTTCCATAAGAATTAAACAACAGAGCTTCACAACCTAAGGCACTTCCAGTCATGGGAATATACCTTGGGGAAATTGAAAATCAATAAGACACAGCCAACCCAAAATATAGGGCAGCACTGCTTACAAGAACCTCGACTTCGGGACACCTTAAATATCCCAGTAAAGAAAAAAAATAGTAAAGAAATTGCGGTACATACGTATGATGGAATATCCCGCAGCCATGAAATCAATGTCATAAGGCCAGTAGAAGCATAATGAGTGGATTCATGTACGATGATTCTAACTGAAATAAGTCACACAGAAAAAGAAACTTATCATAAGATATCACTTATGAAGGTCATGTAAACATGGCTACACATGAACTGAATTAGGAAAGAGAAGAGTCTCACATTTAGAAAACACTCTTATGCTTGCTCAAGAGGAAAGGAGAGGTGGGGTGATGCATAAAACCAGAGTTTGATATTAGCACAGGTACCGTTCCAAAAACCAAGTATGGAATAGACAAGACCTACACCTTCCTCAGTGAAAGGGACTCAAAACCCCATATTTCCCGCAGAGGAATATATCTGACTAGTAAGAATCTTAAAATCTATGTATTGATATGTCTCCGTAAGGGAATCAAGTGTGTCTAGACTGGCATAAACATGGCAGCGAGAATCAGCTCAAACCCACTATAAAAAGGAATTTCAAAAACAAAACAAAAAAACTGGGAAATTCTTTCCAATTCCTTCAGGGTCTCTGATGAAACCTGGAATGACCCTATCTACAATGACAGCTGGATGTGGCATAAGGAGGGACACTTGGGACTGAGACTATTGGTGAGATTGGGTGAGCAAATGCAGACCCTTTAAAGCACAAATGCCTGGCACCCATTCCATGGGTCGCAACTCTCCAGGTTGAAGGGAATATTATTACAGCTATAACATGTACGGGAAACCTAGAGAACGGACACACTGTGAATACGAAAGGTTTCTAAAACTCAACGAATAGTCCCTCTCCTGGTGCTCCGGTTTGACTTTCCATCTGCTTTACTATCAACCTCCCAACTTGGAGAGACAGCCCCTTTAACCTGCTGGTTCGCACAGGTTTCCAATTTGGCAGAGGATGAAAGGGAAGAGGGAGAACCAATGAGAGAGTAGCAGTTAGGCATTTGGACGGGCACATATCACTGTAATTTCCCGGCAGGAAGAAGAATTAACCAAAGTCTCAGCCCCAGACCGGGAACCAGCAAAGGTCCTGAACCAAAATTTTGGACTTGCGGTCAGCTCACCAAAAACGAGTTGAAAAATGGAGCTCAGGGGAACAGCAATTCACAAACTGGCCGATTAATAAAGGACAACTACGTCCAAAAATCTGTTGAGGGAAGGCAACGAGGCAGACTTGAATGCGAGGCAGAATAGCAGGAAACAGATTTCAAGAGGTACGTTGGAATCACATTTAAATCACAGGAAGAGGGGCACAACTTCGACAATGATGCACTTGGCCAAAAAGGGCGTATGCGTTTTCTCCTGAATATATTCAGGAGAAAACGCATACGCCCTTTTTGGCCAAGCAAGCAAGCAGGCAATGCAAATCTGCACTACAAAGAAGTATCACTTCCCACCGGTCAAAAGGGACATCCACAAAATGTGTAAAAACCAGAAAGGCAAGACAGGCCCTGGAGAACAGGGAGCCTTGTTATGCTGATGGGCGGGATGTAAATTGCCAACTGCCTCTCTGGAGGAGTGCATTGTGTTCCCTAAAACAAGTAAACAACAGAGCTACAGAGCCAAGGGCACTTCCAGTCTAGGGAATATACCTTGGGAAAACTGAAAATCAATAAGACAGAGCCACCCCAAAATTTAGGGCTGCACTGCTTACAAGGACCTCAACTTGAGTACACCTTAAATATCCCAGGAAATATAAAAATGGTTCAAAAAATTGTGGTACTTATGTACGATGGAATATCCCTCAGCCATGAAATCAATGTCATAAGACCAGTAGCAGCAAAATGGGTGGATTCAGGTACGATGATTCTAAGTGAAATAAGTCACACAGAAAAAGAAACATATCATAAGATATCACTTATGAAGATCCTGTAAACATGGCTACACTTGAACTGAGTTAGGAAAGAGAACAGTGTCTCACATTTAGAAAACACTCTTATGCCTGCTTAAGGGGGAAGGAGAGGTGGGGTGATGCATAAAACCAGAGTTTGATATAAGCACAGGTACCGTTCCAAAAATCAACTATGGAATAGACAAGACCTACACCGTCCTCAGTGAAAGGGACTCAAAACCCCATATTTCCCACAGAGGAATATATCTGACTAGTAAGAATCTTAAAACCTATGTATTGATATGTCTCCCTAAGGGAATCAAGTGTCTAGACTGGCATAAACATGGCAGCGAGAATCAGCTCAAACCCACTATAAAAAGGAATTTCACAAACAAAACAAAAAAAAACTGGGAAATTCTTTACAATTCCTTCAGGGTCTCTGATGAAACCTGGAATGACCCTATCTACAACGACAGCTGGATGTGGCATAAGGAGGGACACTTGGGACTGAGACGATTGGTGAGATTGGGTGAGCAAATGCAGACCCTTTAAAGCAATAATGCATGGCACCCATTCCATGGGTCCCATCTCTCCAGGTTGAAGGGAATATTACTACAGCTATAACATGTACGGGAAACCTAGAGAACGGACACACTGTGAATAGGAAAGGTTTCTAAAACTCAACGAATAGTCCCTCTCCTGCTGCTCCAGTTTGACTTTCCATCTGCTTTACTATCAACCTCCCAACTTGGAGAGACATCCCCTTTAACCTCCTGGTTCGCACAGGTTGCCAATTAGGCAGAGAATGAAAGGGAAGAGGGAGAACCAATTAGAGAGTAGCTGTTAGGCATTTGGACGGGCACATATCACTGTAATTTCCCGGCAGGAATAAGAATTAACCAAAGTCTCAGCCACCCACTGGGAACCAGTATAGGTCCTAAACCAAAATTTTGGTCTTGCGGTCAGCTCACCAAAAACGAGTTGAAAAATGGAGCTCAGGGGCACAGCAATTCACAAACTGGACGAGTAATAAAGGACAACTATCGTCCAAAATTCTGTTGAGGGAAGGCAACGAGGCGGACTTGAAAGTGAGGCAGAATAGCAGGAAACAGATTTCAAGAGGTACGTTGGAATCGCCTTTAAAGCACAGGAAGAAGGGCACAACTTCGACAATGATGCACTTGGCCAAAAAGGGCGTATGCGTTTTCTCCTGAATATACTCAGGAGAAAACGCATACGCCCTTTGTGGCCAAGCAAGCAAGCGGGCAATGCAAATCTGCACTACAAAGAAGTATCACTTCCCACCGGTCAAAAGGGACATCCACAAAATGTGTAAAAACCAGAAAGGCAAGACAGGCCCTGGAGAACAGGGAGCCTTGTTATGCTGATGGGCGGGATGTAAATTGCCAACTGCCTCTCTGGAGGAGTGCATTGTGTTCCCTAAAACAAGTAAACAACAGAGCTACAGCGCCAAGGGCACTTCCAGTCTAGGGAATGTACCTTGGGAAAACTGAAAATCAATAAGACAGAGCCACCCCAAAATTTAGGGCTGCACTGCTTACAAGGACCTCAACTTGGGTACACCTTAAATATCCCAGGAAATATAAAAATGGTTCAAAAAATTGTGGTACTTACGTACGATGCAATACCCCTCAGCCATGAAATCAATGTCATAAGACCAGTAGCAGCAAAATGGGTGGATTCAGGTTCGATGATTCTAAGTGAAATAAGTGACACAGAAAAAGAAACTTATCATAAGATATCACTTATGAAGATTCTGTAAACATGGCTACACTTGAACTGAGTTAGGAAAGAGAACAGTGTCTCACATTTAGAAAACACTCTTATGCCTGCTTAAGGGGGAAGGAGAGGTGGGGTGATGCATAAAACCAGAGTTTGATATAAGCACAGGTACCGTTCCAAAAACCAACTATGGAATAGACAAGACCTAAACCTTCCTCAGTGAAAGGGACTCAAAACCCCATATTTCCTGCAGAGGAATATATCTGACTACTAAGAATCTTAAAACCTATGTATTGATATGTCTCCATAAGGGAATCAAGTGTGTCTAGACTGGCATAAACATGGCAGCGAGAATCAGCTCAAACCCACTCTAAAAAGGAATTTCAAAAACAAAACGAAAAACCTGGGAAATTCTTTACAATTCCTTCAGGGTCTCTGATGAAACCTGGAATGACCCTATCTACAATGACAGCTGGATGTGGCATAAGGCTGGACACTTGGGAATGAGAGGATTGGTGAGATTGGTTGAGCAAATGCAGACACTTTAAAGCACAAATGACTGGCACATATTCCATGGGTCCCAACTCTCCAGGTTGAAGGGAATATTACTACAGTTATAACATGTACGGGAAACATAGAGAACGGACACACTGTGAATACGAAAGTTTTCTAAAACTCAACGAATAGTCCCTCTCCTGGTGCTCCGGTTTGACTTTCCATGTGCTTTACTATGAACCTTTCAACATGGAGAGACTGCCCCTTTAACCTCCTGGTTCACACAGGTTGCCAATTTGGCAGAGGATGAAAGGGAAGAGGGAGAACCAATGAGAGAGTAGCTGTTAGGCATTTGGACGGGCACATATCACTGTAATTTCCCGGCAGGAAGAAGAATTAACCAAAGTCTCAGCCACCCACCGGGAACCAGTATAGGTCCTAAACCAAAATTTTGGACTTGCGGTCAGCTCACCAAAAACGAGTTGAAAAATGGAGCTCAGGGGCACAGCAATTCACAAACTGGCCGAGTAATAAAGGACAGCTAACGTCCAAAAATCTGTTGAGGGAAGACAACGAGGCGGACTTGAAAGCGAGGCAGAATAGCAGGAAACAGATTTCAAGAGGTACGTTGGAATCGCCTTTAAAGCACAGGAAGTGGGGCACAACTTCGACAATGATGCACTTGGCCAAAAAGGGCGTATGCGTTTTCTCCTGAATATATTCAGGAGAAAACGCATACGCCCTTTGTGGCCAAGCAAGCAAGCGGGCAATGCAAATCTGCACTACAAAGAAGTATCACTTCCCACCGGTCAAAAGGGACATCCACAAAATGTGTAAAAACCAGAAAGGCAAGACAGGCCCTGGAGAACAGGGAGCCTTGTTATGCTGATGGGCGGGATGTAAATTGCCAACTGCCTCTCTGGAGGAGTGCATTGTGTTCCCTAAAACAATAAACAACAGAGCTACAGAGCCAAGGGCACTTCCAGTCTAGGGAATATACCTTGGGAAAACTGAAAATCAATAAGACAGAGCCACCCCAAAATTTAGGGCTGCACTGCTTACAAGGACCTCAACTTGGGTACACCTTAAATATCCCAGGAATTATAAAAATGGTTCAAAAAATTCTGGTACTTACGTACGATGGAATATCCCTCAGCCATGAAATCAATGTCATAAGACCAGTAGCAGCAAAATGGGTGGATTCAGGTACGATGATTCTAAGTGAAATCAGTGACACAGAAAAAGAAACTTATCATAAGATATCACTTATGAAGATCCTGTAAACATGGCTACACTTGAACTGAGTTAGGAAAGAGAACAGTGTCAAACATTTAGAAAACACACTTATGCCTGCTTAAGGGTGAAGGAGAGGTGGTGTGATGCATAAAACCAGAGTTTGATATAAGCACAGGTACCGTTCCAAAAACCAACTATGGAATAGACAAGACCTACACCTTCCTCAGTGAAAGGGACTCAAAACCCCATATTTCCCGCAGAGGAATATATCTGACTAGTAAGAATCTTAAAATCTATGTATTGATATGTCTCTGTAAGGGAATCAAGTGTGTCTAGACTGGCATAAACATGGCAGCGAGAATCAGCTCAAACCCACTATAAAAAGGAATTTCAAAAACAAAACAAAAAAACTGGGAAATTCTTTACAATTCCTTCAGGGTCTCTGATGCAACCTGGAATGACCCTATCTACAACGACAGCTGGATGTGGCATAAGGCTGGATACTTGGGACTGAGAGGATTGGTGAGATTGGGTGAGCAAATGCAGACCCTTTAAAGCAATAATGCATGGCACCCATTCCATGGGTCCCAATTCTCCATGTTGAAGGGAATATTACTACAGCTATAACATGTACGGGAAACCTAGAGAACGGACACACTGTGAATACGAAAGTTTTCTAAAACTCAACGAATAGTCCCTCTCCTGGTGCTCCGGTTTGACTTTACACCTGCTTTACTATCATCCTCCCAACTTGGAGAGACAGCCCCTTTAAACTCCTGGTTCGCACTGGTTGCCAATTTGGCAGAGGATGAAATGGAAGAGGGAGAACCAATGAGAGAGTAGCTGTTAGGCATTTGAACGGGCACATATCACTGTAATTTCCCGGCAGGAAGAAGAATTAACCAAAGTCTCAGCCCCCCACCGGGAACCAGCATAGTTCCTGAACCAAAATTTCGGACTTGCGGTCAGCTCACCAAAAACGAGTTGAAAAATGGAGCTCAGGGGCACAGCAATTCACAAACTGTCCGAGTAATAAAGGACAACTATCATCCCAAAATCTGTTGAGGGAAGGCAACGAGGCAGACTTGAAAGCGAGGCAGAATAGCAGGAAACAGATTTCAAGAGGTACCTTGGAATCGCCTTTAAAGCACAGGAAGAGGGGCACAACTTCGACAATGATGCACTTGCCTAAAAAGGGCGTATGCGTATCCACCTTAATATATTCAGGAGAAAACGCATACGCCTTTTTTGGCCAAGCAAGCAAGCGGGCAATGCAAATCTGCACTACAAAGAAGTATCACTTCCCACCGGTCAAAAGGGACATCCACAAAATGTGTAAAAACCAGAAAGGCAAGACAGGCCCTGGAGAACAGGGAGCCTTGTTGTGCTGATGGGCGGCATGTAAATTGCCAACTGCCTCTCTGGTGGAGTACATTGTGCTCCCTAAAACAAATAAAGAACAGAGCTACAGAGTCAAGGGCACTTCCAATCTAGGGAATATACCTTGGGAAAACTGAAAATCAATAAGACAGAGCCACCCCAAAATTTAGGGCTGCACTGCTTACAAGGACCTCAACTTGGGTACACCTTAAATATCCCAGGAAATATAAAAATGGTTCAAACAATTGTGGAACTTACGTACGATGGAATATCCCTCAGCCATTAAATCAATGTCATAAGACCAGTAGCAGCAAAATGGGTGGATTCAGGTACGATGATTCTAAGTGAAATATGTCACACAGAAAAAGAAACTTATCATAAGATATCACTTATGAAGATCCTGTAAACATGGCTACACTTGAACTGAGTTAGGAAAGAGAACAGTGTCTCACATTTAGGAAACACTCTGATGCCTGCTTAAGGGGGAAGGAGAGGTGGGGTGATGCATACAACCAGAGTTTGATATAAGCACAGGTACTGTTCCAAAAACCAACTATGGAATAGACAAGACCTACACCTTCCTCAGTGAAAGGGACTCAAAACCCCATATTTCCCGCAGAGGAATATATCTGACTAGTAAGAATCTTAAAACCTATGTATTGATATGTCTCCGTAAGGGAATCAAGTGTGTCTAGACTGGCATAAACATGGCAGCGAGAATCAGCTCAAACCCACTATAAAAAGGAATTTCAACAACAAAACAAAAAAACTGGGAAATTCTTTACAATACGTTCAGGGTCTCTGATGAAACCTGGAATGACCTTATCTACAACGACAGCAGGATGTGGCATAAGGCTGGACACTTGGGACTGAGAGGATTGGTGAGATTGGGTGAGCAAATGCAGACCCTTTAAAGCAATAATGCATGGCACCCATTCCATGGGTCCCAACTCTCCAGGTTGAAGGGAATATTACTACAGCTATAACATGTACGGGAAACCTAGAGAACGGACACACTGTGAATACGAAAGGTTTCTAAAACTCAACGAATAGTCCCTCTCCTGGTGCTCCGGTTTGACTTTACACCTGCTTTACTATCATCCTCCCAACTTGGAGAGACAGCCCCTTTAAACTCCTGGTTCGCACAGGTTTCCAATTTGGCAGAGGATGAAAGGGAAGAGGGTGAACCAATGAGAGAGTAGCTGTTAGGCATTTGAACGGGCACATATCACTGTAATTTCCCGGCAGGAAGAAGAATTAACCAAAGTCTCAGCCCCCCACCGGGAACCAGCATAGGTCCTGAACCAAAATTTCGGACTTGCGGTCAGCTCACCGAAAACGAGTTGAAAAATGGAGCTCAGGGGCACAGCAATTCACAAACTGGCCGAGTAATAAAGGACAACTATCGTCCAAAAATCTGTTGAGGGAAGGCAATGAGGCGGACATGAAAGCGAGGGAGAATAGCAGGAAACAGATTTCAAGAGGTACCTTGGAATCGCCTTTAAAGCACAGGAAGAGGGGCACAACTTCGACAATGATGCACTTGGCAAAAAAGGGCGTATGCGTTTTCTCCTGAATATATTCAGGAGAAAAAGCATACGCCCTTCTTGGCCAAGCAAGCAAGCGGGCAATGCAAATCTGCACTACAAAGAAGTATCACTTCCCACCGGTCATAAGGGACATCCATAAAATGTGTAAAAACCAGAAAAGGAAGACAGGCCCTGGAGAACAGGGAGCCTTGTTATGCTGTTGGGCGGGATGTAAATTGCCAACTGCCTCTCTGGAGGAGTGCATTGTGCTCCCTAAAACAAGTATAGAACAGAGCTACAGAGCCAAGGTCACTTCCAGTCTACGGAATATACCTTGGGAAAACTGAAAATCAATAAGACAGAGCCACCCCAAAATTTAGGGCTGCACTGCTTACAAGGACCTCAACTTGGGTACACCTTAAATATCCCAGGAAATATAAAAATGGTTCAAAAAATTGTGGTACTTACGTACGATGGAATATCCCTCAGCCATGAAATCAATGTCATAAGACCAGTAGCAGCAAAATGGGTGCATTCAGGTACGATGATTCTAAGTGAAATAAGTCACAGAGAAAAATAAACTTATCATAAGATATCACTTATGAAGATCCTGTAAACATGGCTACACTTGAACTGAGTTAGGAAAGAGAACAGTGTCTCACATTTAGGAAACACTCTGATGCCTGCTTAAGGGGGAAGGAGAGGTGGGGTGATGCATACAACCAGAGTTTGATATAAGCACAGGTACTGTTCCAAAAACCAACTATGGAATAGACAAGACCTATACCTTCTTCAGTGAAAGGGACTCAAAACCCCATATTTCCCGCAGAGGAATATATCTGACTAGTAAGAATCTTAAAACCTATGTATTGATATGTCTCCATAAGGGAATCAAGTGTGTCTAGACTGGCATAAACATGGCAGCGAGAATCAGCTCAAACCCACTATAAAAAGGAATTTCAACAACAAAACAAAAAAACTGGGAAATTCTTTACAATACGTTCAGGGTCTCTGTTGAAACCTGGAATGACCTTATCTACAACGACAGCAGGATGTGGCATAAGGCTGGACACTTGGGACTGAGAGGATTGGTGAGATTGGGTGAGCAAATGCAGACCCTTTAAAGCAATAATGCATGGCACCCATTCCATGGGTCCCAACTCTCCAGGTTGAAGGGAATATTACTACAGCTATAACATGTACGGGAAACCTAGAGAACGGACACACTGTGAATACGAAAGGTTTCTAAAACTCAACGAATAGTCCCTCTCCTGGTGCTCCGGTTTGACTTTACACCTGCTTTACTATCATCCTCCCAACTTGGAGAGACAGCGCCTTTAACCTCCTGGTTCGCACAGGTTGCCAATTTGGCAGAGGATGAAAGGGAAGAGGGAGAACCAATGAGAGAGTAGCTGTTAGGCATTTGAACGGGCACATATCACTGTAATTTCCCGGCAGGAAGAAGAATTAACCAAAGTCTCAGCCCCCCACCGGGAACCAGCATAGGTCCTGAACCAAAATTTCGGACTTGCGGTCAGCTCACCAAAAACGATTTGAAAAATGGAGCTCAGGGGCACAGCAATTCACAAACTGGCCGAGTAATAAAGGACAACTATCATCCAAAAATCTGTTGAGGGAAGGCAACGAGGCGGACTTGAAAGCGAGGCAGAATAGCAGGAAACAGATTTCAAGAGGTACCTTGGAATCGCCTTTAAAGCACAGGAAGAGGGGCACAACTTTGACAATGATGCACTTGGCTAAAAAGGGCGTATGCATATCCACCTTAATATATTCAGGAGAAAACGCATACGCGTTTTTTGGCCAAGCAAGCAAGCGGGCAATGCAAATCTGCACTACAAAGAAGTATCACTTCCCACCGGTCAAAAGGGACATCCACAAAATGTGTAAAAACCAGAAAGGCAAGACCGGCCCTGGAGAACAGGGAGCCTTGTTATGCTGATGGGCGGGATGTAAATTGCCAACTGCCTCTCTGGAGGAGTACATTGTGTTCACTAAAACAAGTAAAGAACAGAGCTACAGAGCCAAGGGCACTTACAGTCTATGGAATATACTTTGGAAAAACTGAAAATCAATAAGACACAGCCACCCCAAAATTTAGGGATGCACTGCTTACAAGGACCTCAACATGGGTACAGCTTAAATATCCCAGGACATATAAAAATGGTTCAAAAAATTGTGGTACTTACGTACGATGGATTATCCCTCAGCCATGAAATCAATGTCATAAGACCAGTAGCAGCAAAATGGGTGCATTCAGGTACGATGATTCTAAGTGAAATAAGTCACAGAGAAAAAGAAACTTATCATAAGATATCACTTATGAAGATCCTGTAAAAATGGCTACACTTGAACTGAGTTAGGAAATAGAACAGTGTCTCACATTTAGATAACACTCTTATGCCTGCTTAAGGGAAAGGAGAGGTGGTGTGATGCATAAAACCAGAGTTTGATATAAGCACAGGTACCGTTCCAAAAACCAACTATGGAATAGACAAGACCTACACCTTCCTCAGTGAAAGGGACTCAAAACCCCATATTTCCCGCAGAGGAATATATCTGACTTGTAAGAATCTTAAAACCTATGTATTGATATGTCTCCGTAAGGGAATCAAGTGTGTCTAGACTGGCATAAACATGGCAGCGAGAATCAGCTCAAACCCACTATAAAAAGGAATTTCAAAAACAAAACAAGGGGCTTCACTGGTGGCGCAGTGTTTGAGAGTCCGCCTGCCGATGCAGGGGTCACGGGTTCGTGCCCCGGTCTGGGAAGATCCAAAATGTCACGGAGCAGCTGATCCCGTGAGCCATGGCCGCTGAGCCTGCGCGTCCGGAGCCTGTGCTCCGCAGAGGGAGAGGCCACAGCAGTGAGAGGCCCACGTACCGCAAAAAAAAAAAAAAAAAAAGGGAAATTCTTCACAATTCCTTCAGGGTCTCTGATGAAACCTGGAATGACCCTATCTACAACGACAGCTGGACGTGGCATAAGGAGGGACACTTGGGAATGAGACGATTGGGGAGATTGGGTGAGCAAATGCAGACCCTTTAAAGCACAAATGCCTGGCACCCATTCCATGGGTACCAACTCTCCAGGTTGAAGGGAATATTACTACAGCTATAACATGTACGGGAAACCTCGAGAACGGACACACTGTGAATACGAAAAGTTTCTAAAACTCAACGAATAGTCCCTCTCCTGGTGCTCCGGTTTGACTTTCCATCTGCTTTACTATCAACCTCCCAACTTGGAGAGACAGCCTCTTTAACCTCCTGGTTCGCACAGGTTGCCAATTTGGCAGAGGATGAAAGGGAAGAGGGAGAACCAATGAGAGAGTAGCTGTTAGGCATTTGGACGGGCACATATCACTGTAATCTCCCGGCAGAAAGAAGAATTAACCAAAGTCTCAGCCACCCACCGGGAACCAGTATAGGTCCTGAACCAAAATTTTGGACTTGCGGTCAGCTCACCAAAAACGAGTTGAAAAATGGAGCTCAGGGGCACAGCAATTCACAAACTGGCCCAGTAATAAAGGACAACTATCATCAAAAAATCTGTTGAGGGAAGGCAACGAGGCGGCCTTGAAAGCGAGGGAGAATAGCAGGAAACAGATTCCAAGAGGTACGTTGGAATCGCCTTTAAAGCACAGGAAGAGGGGCACAACTTCGACAATGATGCACTTGGCCAAAAAGGGCGTATGCGTTTTCTCCTGAATATATTCAGGAGAAAACGCATACGCCCTTTTTGGCCAAGCAAGCAAGCGGGCAATGCAAATCTGCACTACAAAGAAGTATCACTTCCCACCGGTCAAAAGGGACATCCACAAAATGTGTAAAAACCAGAAAGGCAAGACAGGCCCTGGAGAACAGGGAGCCTTGTTATGCTGATGGGCACGATGTAAATTGCCAACTGCCTCTCTGGAGGAGTACATTGTGTTCCCTAAAACAAGTAAAGAACAGAGCTACAGAGCCAAGGGCACTTCCAGTCTATGGAATATACCTTGGAAAAACTGAAAATCAATAAGACACAGCCACCCCAAAATTTTGGGCTGCACTGCTTACAAGGACCTCAACTTGGGTACACCTTAAATATCCCAGGAAATATAAAAATGGTTCAAAAAATTGTGGTACTTACGTACGATGGAGTATCCCTCAGCCATGAAATCAATGTCATAAGACCAGTAGCAGCAAAATGGGTGGATTCAGGTACGATGATTCTAAGTGAAATAAGTCACAGAGAAAAAGAAACTTATCATAAGATATCACTTATGAAGATCCTGTAAACATGGCTAAACTTGAACTGAGTTAGGAAAGAGAACAGTGTCTCACATTTAGAAAACACTCTGATGCCTGCTTAAGGGGGAAGGAGAGGTGGGGTGATGCATACAACCAGAGTTTGATATAAGCACAGGTACCGTTCCAAAAACCAACTATGGAATACACAAGACCTACACCTTCCTCAGTGAAAGAGACTCAAAACCCCATATTTCCCACAGAGGAATATATCTGACTAGTAAGAATCTTAAAACCTATGTATTGATATGTCTCCATAAGGGAATCAAGTGTGTCTAAACTGGCATAAACATGGCAGTGAGAATCAGCTCAAACCCACTATAAAAAGGAATTTCAAAAACAAAACAAAAAAACTGGGAAATTCTTTACAATTCCTTCAGGGTCTCTGATGAAACCTGTAATGACCCTATCTACAACGACAGCTGGATGTGGCATAAGGAGGGACACTTGGGACTGAGAGGATTGGTGAGATTTGGTGAGCAAATGCAGACCCTTTAAAGCACAAATGCCTGGCACCCATTCCATGGGTACCAACTCTCCAGGTTGAAGAGAATATTACTACTGCTATAACATATACGGGAAACCTATAGAACGGACACACTGTGAATACGAAAGGTGTCTAAAACTCAACGAATAGTCCCTCTCCTGGTGCTCCGGTTTGAATTTCCATCTGCTTTACTATCAACCTCCCAACTTGGAGAGACAGCCCCTTTAACCTCCTGGTTCGCACAGGTTGCCAGTTTGGCAGAGGATGAAAGGGAAGAGGGAGAACCAATGAGAGAGTAGCTGTTAGGCATTTGGACGGGCACATATTACTGTAATTTCCCGGCAGGAAGAAGTATTAACCAAAGTCTCAGCCACCCACCGGGAAACAGTATAGGTCCTGAACCAAAATTTTGGACTTGCGCTCAGCTCACCGAAAACGAGTTGAAAAATGGAGCTCAGGGGCACAGCAATTCACAAACTGGCCGAGTAATAAAGGACAACTATCGTCCAAAAATCTGTTGAGGGAAGGCAACGAGGCGGACTTGAAAGCGAGGCAGAATAGCAGGAAACAGATTTCAAGAGGTACGTTGGAATCGCCTTTAAAGCACAGGAACAGGGGCCCAACATCGACAATGATGCACTTGGCCAAAAAGGGCGTATGCGTTTTCTCCTGAATATATACAGGAGAAAACGCATACGCCCTTTTTGGCTAAGCAAGCAAGCGGGCAATGCAAATCTGCACTACAAAGAAGTATCACTTCCCACCGGCCAAAAGGGACATCCACAAAAATGTGTAAAAACCAGAAAGGCAAGACAGGCCCTGGAGAACAGGGAGCCTTGTTATGCTGATGGGTGGGATGTAAATTGCCAACTGCCTCTCTGGAGTAGTGCATTGTGTTCCCTAAAACAAGTAAAGAACAGAGCTACAGAGCCAAGGGCACTTCCAGTCTAGGGAATATACATTGGGAAACTGAAAATCAATAAGACAGAGCCACCCCAAAATTTAGGGCTGCACTGCTTACGAGGACCTCAACTTGGGTACACCTGAAATATCTCAGGAAATATAAAAATGGTTCAAAAAATTGTGGAACTTTCGTACGATGGAATATCCCTCAGCCATGAAATCAATGTCATAAGACCAGTAGCAGCAAAATGGGTGGATTCAGGTACGATGATTCTAAGTGAAATAAGTCACACAGAAAAAGAAACTTATCATAAGATATCACTTATGAAGATCCTGTAAACATGGCTAAACTTGAACTGAGTTAGGAAAGAGAACAGTGTCTCACATTTAGAAAACACTCTTATGCCTGCTTAAGGGGGAAGGAGAGGTGGGGTGATGCATAAAACCAGAGTTTGATATAAGCACAGGTACCGTTCCAAAAACCATCTATGGTATAGACAAGACCTACACCTTCCTCAGTGAAAGGGACTCAAAACCCCATATTTCCCGCAGAGGAATATATCTGACTAGTAAGAATCTTAAAACCTATGTATTGATATGTCTCCGTAAGGGAATCAAGTGTGTCTAGACTGGCATAAACATGGCAGTGAGAATCAGCTCAAACTCACTATAAAAAGGAATTTCAAAAACAAAACAAAAAAACGGGGAAATTCTTTACAATTCCTTCAGGGTCTCTGATGAAACCTGGAATGACCTTATCTACAACGACAGCTGGATGTGGCATAAGGCTGGACACTTGGGACTGAGAGGATTGGTGAGAGTGGGTGAGCAAATGCAGACCCTTTAAAGCAATAATGCATGGCACCCATTCCATGGGTCCCAACTCTCCAGGTTGAAGGGAATATTACTACAGCTATAACATGTACGGGAAACCTAGAGAACGGACACACTGTGAATACGAAAGGTTTCTAAAACTCAACGAATATTCCCTCTCCTGGTGCTCCGGTTTGACTTTACACCTGCTTTACTATCATCCTCCCAACTTGGAGAGACAGCCCCTTTAACCTCCTGGTTCGCACAGGTTGCCAATTTGGCAGAGGATGAAAGGTAAGAGGGAGAACCAATGAGAGAGTAGCTGTTAGGCATTTGAACGGGCATATATCACTGTAATTTCCCGGCAGGAAGAAGAATTAACCAAAGTCTCAGCCCCCCACCGGGAACCAGCATAGGTCCTGAACCAAAATTTCGGACTTGCGGTCAGCTCACCAAAAACGAGTTGAAAAATGGAGCTCAGGGGCACAGCAATTCACAAACTGGCCGAGTAATAAAGGACAACTATCGTCCAAAAATCTGTTGAGGGAAGGCAACGAGGCGGACTTGAAAGCGAGGCAGAATAGCAGGAAACAGATTTCAAGAGGTACCTTCGAATCGCCTTTAAAGCACAGGAAGAGGGGCACAACTTCGACAATGATGCACTTGGCTAAAAAGGGAGTATGCGTATCCACCTTAATATATTCACGAGAAAACGCATCCGCCTTTTTTGGCCAAGCAAGCAAGCGGGCAATGCAAATCTGCACTACAAAGAAGTATCACTTCCCACCGGTCAAAAGGGACATCCACAAAATGTGTAAAAACCAGAAAGGCAAGACAGGTCCTGGAGAACAGGGAGCCTTGTTATGCTGATGGGCGGGATGTAAATTGCCAACTGCCTCTGTGGAGGAGTGCATTGTGTTCCCTAAAACAAGTAAAGAACAGAGCTACAGAGCCAAGGGCACTTCCAGTCTAGGGAATATACCTTGGGAAATCTGAAAATCAATAAGACAGAGCCACTGCAAAATATAGGGCTGCACTGCTTACAAGGACCTCAACTTGGGTACACCTTAAATATCCCAGGAAATATAAAAATGGTTCAAAAAATTGTGGTACTTACGTACGATGGAATATCCCTCAGCCATGAAATCAATGTCATAAGACCAGTAGCAGCAAAATGGGTGGATTCAGGTACGATGATTCTAAGTGAAATAAGTCACACAGAAAAAGAAACTTATCATAAGATATCACTTATGAAGATCCTGTAAACATGGCTACACTTGAACTGAGTTAGGAAAGAGAACAGTGTCTCACATTTAGAAAACACTCTTATTCCTGCTTAAGGGGGAAGGAGAGGTGGGGTGATGCATAAAACCAGAGTTTGATATAAGCACAGGTACCGTTCCAAAAACCAACTATGGAAGAGACAAGACCTACACCTTCCTCAGTGAAAGGGACTCAAAACCCCATATTTCCCGCAGAGGAATATATCTGACTAGTAAGAATCTTAAAACCTATGTATTGATATTTCTCCGTAAGGGAATCAAGTGTGTCTAGACTGGCATAAACATGGCAGCGAGAATCAGCTCAAACCCACTATAAAAAGGAATTTCAAAAACAAAACAAAAAAACTGGGAAATTCTTTACAATTCCTTCAGGGTCTCTGATGAAACCTGGAATGACCCTATCTACAACGACAGCTGGATGTGGCATAAGGCTGGACACTTGGGACTGAGAGGATTGGTGAGATTGGGTGAGCAAATGCAGACCCTTTAAAGCAATAATGCATGGCAACCATTCCATGGGTCCCAACTCTCCAGGTTGAAGGGAATATTACTACAGTTATAACATGTACGGGAAACCTAGAGAACGGAAACACTGTGAATACGAAAGGTTTCTAAAACTCAACGAATAGTCCCTCTCCTGGTGCTCCGGTTTGACTTTCCATCCGCTTTACTATCAACCTCCCAACTTGGAGAGACAGCCCCTTTAACCTCCTGGTTCGCACAGGTTGCCAATTTGGCAGAGGATGAAAGGGAAGAGGGAGAACCAATGAGAGAGTAGCTGTTAGGCATTTGAACGGGCACATATCACTGTAATTTACCGGCAGGAAGAAGAATTAACAAAAGTCTCAGCCCCCGACCGGGAACCAGCATAGGTCCTGAACCAAAATTTCTGACTTGCGGTCAGCTCACCAAAAACGAGTTGAAAAATGGAGCTCAGGGGCACAGCAATTCACAAACTGGCCGAGTAATAAAGGACAACTATCGTCCAAAAATCTGTTGAGGGAAGGCAACGAGGCAGACTTGAAAGCGAGGCAGAATAGCAGGAAACAGATTTCAAGAGGTACCTTCGAATCGCCTTTAAAGCACAGGAAGAGGGGCACAACTTCGACAATGATGCACTTGGCTAAAAAGGGCGTATGCGTATCCACCTTAATATATTCAGGAGAAAACGCATACGCCTTTTTTGGCCAAGCAAGCAAGCGGGAAATGCAAATCTGCACTACAAAGAAGTATCACTTCCCACCGGTCAAAAGGGACATCCACAAAATGTGTAAAAACCAGAAAGGCAAGACAGGCCCTGGAGAACAGGGAGCCTTGTTGTGCTGATGGGCGGCATGTAAATTGCCAACTGCCTCTCTGGTGGAGTACATTGTGCTCCCTAAAACAAATAAAGAACAGAGCTACAGAGTCAAGGGCACTTCCAATCTAGGGAATATACCTTGGGAAAACTGAAAATCAATAAGACAGAGCCACCCCAAAATTTAGGGCTGCACTGCTTACAAGGACCTCAACTTGGGTACACCTTAAATATCCCAGGAAATATAAAAATGGTTCAAAAAATTGTGGTACTTACGTACGATGGAATATCCCTCAGCCATGAAATCAATGTCATAAGACCAGTAGCAGCAAAATGGGTGGATTCAGGTACGATGATTCTAAGTGAAATAAGTCACACAGAAAAAGAAACTTATCATAAGATATCACTTATGAAGATCCTGTAAACATGGCTACACTTGAACTGAGTTAGGAAAGAGAACAGTGTCTCACATTTAGAAAACAATCTTATGCCTGCTTAAGGGAAAAGAGAGGTGGGGTGATGCATAAAACCAGAGTTTGATATAAGCACAGGTACCGTTCCAAAAACCAACTATGGAATAGACAATACCTACACCTTCCTCAGTGAAAGGGACTCAAAACCCCATATTTCCCACAGAGGAATATATCTGACTAGTAAGAATCTTAAAACCTATGTATTGATAAGTCTCCGTAAGGGAATCAAGTGTGTCTAGACTGGCATAAACATGGCAGCGAGAATCAGCTCAAACCCACTTTTAAAAGGAATTTCAAAAACAAAACATAAAAACTGGGAAATTCTTTACAATTCCTTCAGGGTCTCTGATGAAACCTGGAATGACCCTATCTACAACGAAAGCTGGATGTGGCATAAGGAGGGACACTTGGGAATGAGACGATTGGAGAGATTGGGTGAGCAAATGCAGACCCTTTAAAGCAATAATGCATGGCACCCATTCCATGGGTCCCAATTCTCCATGTTGAAGGGAATATTACTACAGCTATAACATGTACGGGAAACCTAGAGAACGGACACACTGTGAATACGAAAGTTTTCTAAAACTCAACGAATAGTCCCTCTCCTGGTGCTCCGGTTTGACTTTACACCTGCTTTACTATCATCCTCCCAACTTGGAGAGACAGCCCCTTTAAACTCCTGGTTCGCACAGGTTGCCAATTTGGCAGAGGATGAAATGGAAGAGGGAGAACCAATGAGAGAGTAGCTGTTAGGCATTTGAACGGGCACATATCACTGTAATTTCCCGGCAGGAAGAAGAATTAACCAAAGTCTCAGCCCCCCACCGGGAACCAGCATAGTTCCTGAACCAAAATTTCGGACTTGCGGTCAGCTCACCAAAAACGAGTTGAAAAATGGAGCTCAGGGGCACAGCAATTCACAAACTGTCCGAGTAATAAAGGACAACTATCATCCCAAAATCTGTTGAGGGAAGGCAACGAGGCAGACTTGAAAGCGAGGCAGAATAGCAGGAAACAGATTTCAAGAGGTACCTTGGAATCGCCTTTAAAGCACAGGAAGAGGGGCACAACTTCGACAATGATGCACTTGCCTAAAAAGGGCGTATGCGTATCCACCTTAATATATTCAGGAGAAAACGCATACGCCTTTTTTGGCCAAGCAAGCAAGCGGGCAATGCAAATCTGCACTACAAAGAAGTATCACTTCCCACCGGTCAAAAGGGACATCCACAAAATGTGTAAAAACCAGAAAGGCAAGACAGGCCCTGGAGAACAGGGAGCCTTGTTGTGCTGATGGGCGGCATGTAAATTGCCAACTGCCTCTCTGGTGGAGTACATTGTGCTCCCTAAAACAAATAAAGAACAGAGCTACAGAGTCAAGGGCACTTCCAATCTAGGGAATATACCTTGGGAAAACTGAAAATCAATAAGACAGAGCCACCCCAAAATTTAGGGCTGCACTGCTTACAAGGACCTCAACTTGGGTACACCTTAAATATCCCAGGAAATATAAAAATGGTTCAAAAAATTGTGGAACTTACGTACGATGGAATATCCCTCAGCCATTAAATCAATGTCATAAGACCAGTAGCAGCAAAATGGGTGGATTCAGGTACGATGATTCTAAGTGAAATAAGTCACACAGAAAAAGAAACTTATCATAAGATATCACTTATGAAGATCCTGTAAACATGGCTACACTTGAACTGAGTTAGGAAAGAGAACAGTGTCTCACATTTAGGAAACACTCTGATGCCTGCTTAAGGGGGAAGGAGAGGTGGGGTGATGCATACAACCAGAGTTTGATATAAGCACAGGTACTGTTCCAAAAACCAACTATGGAATAGACAAGACCTACACCTTCCTCAGTGAAAGGGACTCAAAACCCCATATTTCCCGCAGAGGAATATATCTGACTAGTAAGAATCTTAAAACCTATGTATTGATATGTCTCCGTAAGGGAATCAAGTGTGTCTAGACTGGCATAAACATGGCAGCGAGAATCAGCTCAAACCCACTATAAAAAGGAATTTCAACAACAAAACAAAAAAACTGGGAAATTCTTTACAATACGTTCAGGGTCTCTGATGAAACCTGGAATGACCTTATCTACAACGACAGCAGGATGTGGCATAAGGCTGGACACTTGGGACTGAGAGGATTGGTGAGATTGGGTGAGCAAATGCAGACCCTTTAAAGCAATAATGCATGGCACCCATTCCATGGGTCCCAACTCTCCAGGTTGAAGGGAATATTACTACAGCTATAACATGTACGGGAAACCTAGAGAACGGACACACTGTGAATACGAAAGGTTTCTAAAACTCAACGAATAGTCCCTCTCCTGGTGCTCCGGTTTGACTTTACACCTGCTTTACTATCATCCTCCCAACTTGGAGAGACAGCCCCTTTAAACTCCTGGTTCGCACAGGTTTCCAATTTGGCAGAGGATGAAAGGGAAGAGGGTGAACCAATGAGAGAGTAGCTGTTAGGCATTTGAACGGGCACATATCACTGTAATTTCCCGGCAGGAAGAAGAATTAACCAAAGTCTCAGCCCCCCACCGGGAACCAGCATAGGTCCTGAACCAAAATTTCGGACTTGCGGTCAGCTCACCGAAAACGAGTTGAAAAATGGAGCTCAGGGGCACAGCAATTCACAAACTGGCCGAGTAATAAAGGACAACTATCGTCCAAAAATCTGTTGAGGGAAGGCAATGAGGCGGACATGAAAGCGAGGCAGAATAGCAGGAAACAGATTTCAAGAGGTACCTTGGAATCGCCTTTAAAGCACAGGAAGAGGGGCACAACTTCGACAATGATGCACTTGGCAAAAAAGGGCGTATGCGTTTTCTCCTGAATATATTCAGGAGAAAAAGCATACGCCCTTCTTGGCCAAGCAAGCAAGCGGGCAATGCAAATCTGCACTACAAAGAAGTATCACTTCCCACCGGTCATAAGGGACATCCATAAAATGTGTAAAAACCAGAAAAGGAAGACAGGCCCTGGAGAACAGGGAGCCTTGTTATGCTGTTGGGCGGGATGTAAATTGCCAACTGCCTCTCTGGAGGAGTGCATTGAGCTCCCTAAAACAAGTATAGAACAGAGCTACAGAGCCAAGGTCACTTCCAGTCTACGGAATATACCTTGGGAAAACTGAAAATCAATAAGACAGAGCCACCCCAAAATTTAGGGCTGCACTGCTTACAAGGACCTCAACTTGGGTACACCTTAAATATCCCAGGAAATATAAAAATGGTTCAAAAAATTGTGGTACTTACGTACGATGGAATATCCCTCAGCCATGAAATCAATGTCATAAGACCAGTAGCAGCAAAATGGGTGCATTCAGGTACGATGATTCTAAGTGAAATAAGTCACAGAGAAAAATAAACTTATCATAAGATATCACTTATGAAGATCCTGTAAACATGGCTACACTTGAACTGAGTTAGGAAAGAGAACAGTGTCTCACATTTAGGAAACACTCTGATGCCTGCTTAAGGGGGAAGGAGAGGTGGGGTGATGCATACAACCAGAGTTTGATATAAGCACAGGTACTGTTCCAAAAACCAACTATGGAATAGACAAGACCTATACCTTCTTCAGTGAAAGGGACTCAAAACCCCATATTTCCCGCAGAGGAATATATCTGACTAGTAAGAATCTTAAAACCTATGTATTGATATGTCTCCATAAGGGAATCAAGTGTGTCTAGACTGGCATAAACATGGCAGCGAGAATCAGCTCAAACCCACTATAAAAAGGAATTTCAACAACAAAACAAAAAAACTGGGAAATTCTTTACAATACGTTCAGGGTCTCTGATGAAACCTGGAATGACCTTATCTACAACGACAGCAGGATGTGGCATAAGGCTGGACACTTGGGACTGAGAGGATTGGTGAGATTGGGTGAGCAAATGCAGACCCTTTAAAGCAATAATGCATGGCACCCATTCCATGGGTCCCAACTCTCCAGGTTGAAGGGAATATTACTACAGCTATAACATGTACGGGAAACCTAGAGAACGGACACACTGTGAATACGAAAGGTTTCTAAAACTCAACGAATAGTCCCTCTCCTGGTGCTCCGGTTTGACTTTACACCTGCTTTACTATCATCCTCCCAACTTGGAGAGACAGCGCCTTTAACCTCCTGGTTCGCACAGGTTGCCAATTTGGCAGAGGATGAAAGGGAAGAGGGAGAACCAATGAGAGAGTAGCTGTTAGGCATTTGAACGGGCACATATCACTGTAATTTCCCGGCAGGAAGAAGAATTAACCAAAGTCTCAGCCCCCCACCGGGAACCAGCATAGGTCCTGAACCAAAATTTCGGACTTGCGGTCAGCTCACCAAAAACGATTTGAAAAATGGAGCTCAGGGGCACAGCAATTCACAAACTGGCCGAGTAATAAAGGACAACTATCATCCAAAAATCTGTTGAGGGAAGGCAACGAGGCGGACTTGAAAGCGAGGCAGAATAGCAGGAAACAGATTTCAAGAGGTACCTTGGAATCGCCTTTAAAGCACAGGAAGAGGGGCACAACTTTGACAATGATGCACTTGGCTAAAAAGGGCGTATGCATATCCACCTTAATATATTCAGGAGAAAACGCATACGCGTTTTTTGGCCAAGCAAGCAAGCGGGCAATGCAAATCTGCACTACAAAGAAGTATCACTTCCCACCGGTCAAAAGGGACATCCACAAAATGTGTAAAAACCAGAAAGGCAAGACCGGCCCTGGAGAACAGGGAGCCTTGTTATGCTGATGGGCGGGATGTAAATTGCCAACTGCCTCTCTGGAGGAGTACATTGTGTTCACTAAAACAAGTAAAGAACAGAGCTACAGAGCCAAGGGCACTTACAGTCTATGGAATATACTTTGGAAAAACTGAAAATCAATAAGACACAGCCACCCCAAAATTTAGGGATGCACTGCTTACAAGGACCTCAACATGGGTACAGCTTAAATATCCCAGGACATATAAAAATGGTTCAAAAAATTGTGGTACTTACGTACGATGGATTATCCCTCAGCCATGAAATCAATGTCATAAGACCAGTAGCAGCAAAATGGGTGCATTCAGGTACGATGATTCTAAGTGAAATAAGTCACAGAGAAAAAGAAACTTATCATAAGATATCACTTATGAAGATCCTGTAAAAATGGCTACACTTGAACTGAGTTAGGAAATAGAACAGTGTCTCACATTTAGATAACACTCTTATGCCTGCTTAAGGGAAAGGAGAGGTGGTGTGATGCATAAAACCAGAGTTTGATATAAGCACAGGTACCGTTCCAAAAACCAACTATGGAATAGACAAGACCTACACCTTCCTCAGTGAAAGGGACTCAAAACCCCATATTTCCCGCAGAGGAATATATCTGACTTGTAAGAATCTTAAAACCTATGTATTGATATGTCTCCGTAAGGGAATCAAGTGTGTCTAGACTGGCATAAACATGGCAGCGAGAATCAGCTCAAACCCACTATAAAAAGGAATTTCAAAAACAAAACAAGGGGCTTCACTGGTGGCGCAGTGTTTGAGAGTCCGCCTGCCGATGCAGGGGTCACGGGTTCGTGCCCCGGTCTGGGAAGATCCAAAATGTCACGGAGCAGCTGATCCCGTGAGCCATGGCCGCTGAGCCTGCGCGTCCGGAGCCTGTGCTCCGCAGAGGGAGAGGCCACAGCAGTGAGAGGCCCACGTACCGCAAAAAAAAAAAAAAAAAAAAGGGAAATTCTTCACAATTCCTTCAGGGTCTCTGATGAAACCTGGAATGACCCTATCTACAACGACAGCTGGACGTGGCATAAGGAGGGACACTTGGGAATGAGACGATTGGGGAGATTGGGTGAGCAAATGCAGACCCTTTAAAGCACAAATGCCTGGCACCCATTCCATGGGTACCAACTCTCCAGGTTGAAGGGAATATTACTACAGCTATAACATGTACGGGAAACCTCGAGAACGGACACACTGTGAATACGAAAAGTTTCTAAAACTCAACGAATAGTCCCTCTCCTGGTGCTCTGGTTTGACTTTCCATCTGCTTTACTATCAACCTCCCAACTTGGAGAGACAGCCTCTTTAACCTCCTGGTTCGCACAGGTTGCCAATTTGGCAGAGGATGAAAGGGAAGAGGGAGAACCAATGAGAGAGTAGCTGTTAGGCATTTGGACGGGCACATATCACTGTAATCTCCCGGCAGAAAGAAGAATTAACCAAAGTCTCAGCCACCCACCGGGAACCAGTATAGGTCCTGAACCAAAATTTTGGACTTGCGGTCAGCTCACCAAAAACGAGTTGAAAAATGGAGCTCAGGGGCACAGCAATTCACAAACTGGCCCAGTAATAAAGGACAACTATCATCCAAAAATCTGTTGAGGGAAGGCAACGAGGCGGCCTTGAAAGCGAGGGAGAATAGCAGGAAACAGATTCCAAGAGGTACGTTGGAATCGCCTTTAAAGCACAGGAAGAGGGGCACAACTTCGACAATGATGCACTTGGCCAAAAAGGGCGTATGCGTTTTCTCCTGAATATATTCAGGAGAAAACGCATACGCCCTTTTTGGCCAAGCAAGCAAGCGGGCAATGCAAATCTGCACTACAAAGAAGTATCACTTCCCACCGGTCAAAAGGGACATCCACAAAATGTGTAAAAACCAGAAAGGCAAGACAGGCCCTGGAGAACAGGGAGCCTTGTTATGCTGATGGGCACGATGTAAATTGCCAACTGCCTCTCTGGAGGAGTACATTGTGTTCCCTAAAACAAGTAAAGAACAGAGCTACAGAGCCAAGGGCACTTCCAGTCTATGGAATATACCTTGGAAAAACTGAAAATCAATAAGACACAGCCACCCCAAAATTTTGGGCTGCACTGCTTACAAGGACCTCAACTTGGGTACACCTTAAATATCCCAGGAAATATAAAAATGGTTCAAAAAATTGTGGTACTTACGTACGATGGAGTATCCCTCAGCCATGAAATCAATGTCATAAGACCAGTAGCAGCAAAATGGGTGGATTCAGGTACGATGATTCTAAGTGAAATAAGTCACAGAGAAAAAGAAACTTATCATAAGATATCACTTATGAAGATCCTGTAAACATGGCTAAACTTGAACTGAGTTAGGAAAGAGAACAGTGTCTCACATTTAGAAAACACTCTGATGCCTGCTTAAGGGGGAAGGAGAGGTGGGGTGATGCATACAACCAGAGTTTGATATAAGCACAGGTACCGTTCCAAAAACCAACTATGGAATACACAAGACCTACACCTTCCTCAGTGAAAGAGACTCAAAACCCCATATTTCCCACAGAGGAATATATCTGACTAGTAAGAATCTTAAAACCTATGTATTGATATGTCTCCATAAGGGAATCAAGTGTGTCTAAACTGGCATAAACATGGCAGTGAGAATCAGCTCAAACCCACTATAAAAAGGAATTTCAAAAACAAAACAAAAAAACTGGGAAATTCTTTACAATTCCTTCAGGGTCTCTGATGAAACCTGGAATGACCCTATCTACAACGACAGCTGGATGTGGCATAAGGAGGGACACTTGGGACTGAGAGGATTGGTGAGATTTGGTGAGCAAATGCAGACCCTTTAAAGCACAAATGCCTGGCACCCATTCCATGGGTACCAACTCTCCAGGTTGAAGAGAATATTACTACTGCTATAACATATACGGGAAACCTATAGAACGGACACACTGTGAATACGAAAGGTGTCTAAAACTCAACGAATAGTCCCTCTCCTGGTGCTCCGGTTTGAATTTCCATCTGCTTTACTATCAACCTCCCAACTTGGAGAGACAGCCCCTTTAACCTCCTGGTTCGCACAGGTTGCCAGTTTGGCAGAGGATGAAAGGGAAGAGGGAGAACCAATGAGAGAGTAGCTGTTAGGCATTTGGACGGGCACATATTACTGTAATTTCCCGGCAGGAAGAAGTATTAACCAAAGTCTCAGCCACCCACCGGGAAACAGTATAGGTCCTGAACCAAAATTTTGGACTTGCGCTCAGCTCACCGAAAACGAGTTGAAAAATGGAGCTCAGGGGCACAGCAATTCACAAACTGGCCGAGTAATAAAGGACAACTATCGTCCAAAAATCTGTTGAGGGAAGGCAACGAGGCGGACTTGAAAGCGAGGCAGAATAGCAGGAAACAGATTTCAAGAGGTACGTTGGAATCGCCTTTAAAGCACAGGAACAGGGGCCCAACATCGACAATGATGCACTTGGCCAAAAAGGGCGTATGCGTTTTCTCCTGAATATATACAGGAGAAAACGCATACGCCCTTTTTGGCTAAGCAAGCAAGCGGGCAATGCAAATCTGCACTACAAAGAAGTATCACTTCCCACCGGCCAAAAGGGACATCCACAAAAATGTGTAAAAACCAGAAAGGCAAGACAGGCCCTGGAGAACAGGGAGCCTTGTTATGCTGATGGGTGGGATGTAAATTGCCAACTGCCTCTCTGGAGTAGTGCATTGTGTTCCCTAAAACAAGTAAAGAACAGAGCTACAGAGCCAAGGGCACTTCCAGTCTAGGGAATATACATTGGGAAACTGAAAATCAATAAGACAGAGCCACCCCAAAATTTAGGGCTGCACTGCTTACGAGGACCTCAACTTGGGTACACCTGAAATATCTCAGGAAATATAAAAATGGTTCAAAAAATTGTGGAACTTTCGTACGATGGAATATCCCTCAGCCATGAAATCAATGTCATAAGACCAGTAGCAGCAAAATGGGTGGATTCAGGTACGATGATTCTAAGTGAAATAAGTCACACAGAAAAAGAAACTTATCATAAGATATCACTTATGAAGATCCTGTAAACATGGCTAAACTTGAACTGAGTTAGGAAAGAGAACAGTGTCTCACATTTAGAAAACACTCTGATGCCTCCTTAAGGGGGAAGGAGAGGTGGGGTGATGCATAAAACCAGAGTTTGATATAAGCACAGGTACCGTTCCAAAAACCATCTATGGTATAGACAAGACCTACACCTTCCTCAGTGAAAGGGACTCAAAACCCCATATTTCCCGCAGAGGAATATATCTGACTAGTAAGAATCTTAAAACCTATGTATTGATATGTCTCCGTAAGGGAATCAAGTGTGTCTAGACTGGCATAAACATGGCAGTGAGAATCAGCTCAAACTCACTATAAAAAGGAATTTCAAAAACAAAACAAAAAAACGGGGAAATTCTTTACAATTCCTTCAGGGTCTCTGATGAAACCTGGAATGACCTTATCTACAACGACAGCTGGATGTGGCATAAGGCTGGACACTTGGGACTGAGAGGATTGGTGAGAGTGGGTGAGCAAATGCAGACCCTTTAAAGCAATAATGCATGGCACCCATTCCATGGGTCCCAACTCTCCAGGTTGAAGGGAATATTACTACAGCTATAACATGTACGGGAAACCTAGAGAACGGACACACTGTGAATACGAAAGGTTTCTAAAACTCAACGAATATTCCCTCTCCTGGTGCTCCGGTTTGACTTTACACCTGCTTTACTATCATCCTCCCAACTTGGAGAGACAGCCCCTTTAACCTCCTGGTTCGCACAGGTTGCCAATTTGGCAGAGGATGAAAGGGAAGAGGGAGAACCAATGAGAGAGTAGCTGTTAGGCATTTGAACGGGCATATATCACTGTAATTTCCCGGCAGGAAGAAGAATTAACCAAAGTCTCAGCCCCCCACCGGGAACCAGCATAGGTCCTGAACCAAAATTTCGGACTTGCGGTCAGCTCACCAAAAACGAGTTGAAAAATGGAGCTCAGGGGCACAGCAATTCACAAACTGGCCGAGTAATAAAGGACAACTATCGTCCAAAAATCTGTTGAGGGAAGGCAACGAGGCGGACTTGAAAGCGAGGCAGAATAGCAGGAAACAGATTTCAAGAGGTACCTTCGAATCGCCTTTAAAGCACAGGAAGAGGGGCACAACTTCGACAATGATGCACTTGGCTAAAAAGGGAGTATGCGTATCCACCTTAATATATTCACGAGAAAACGCATTCGCCTTTTTTGGCCAAGCAAGCAAGCGGGCAATGCAAATCTGCACTACAAAGAAGTATCACTTCCCACCGGTCAAAAGGGACATCCACAAAATGTGTAAAAACCAGAAAGGCAAGACAGGTCCTGGAGAACAGGGAGCCTTGTTATGCTGATGGGCGGGATGTAAATTGCCAACTGCCTCTGTGGAGGAGTGCATTGTGTTCCCTAAAACAAGTAAAGAACAGAGCTACAGAGCCAAGGGCACTTCCAGTCTAGGGAATATACCTTGGGAAATCTGAAAATCAATAAGACAGAGCCACTGCAAAATATAGGGCTGCACTGCTTACAAGGACCTCAACTTGGGTACACCTTAAATATCCCAGGAAATATAAAAATGGTTCAAAAAATTGTGGTACTTACGTACGATGGAATATCCCTCAGCCATGAAATCAATGTCATAAGACCAGTAGCAGCAAAATGGGTGGATTCAGGTACGATGATTCTAAGTGAAATAAGTCACACAGAAAAAGAAACTTATCATAAGATATCACTTATGAAGATCCTGTAAACATGGCTACACTTGAACTGAGTTAGGAAAGAGAACAGTGTCTCACATTTAGAAAACACTCTTATTCCTGCTTAAGGGGGAAGGAGAGGTGGGGTGATGCATAAAACCAGAGTTTGATATAAGCACAGGTACCGTTCCAAAAACCAACTATGGAAGAGACAAGACCTACACCTTCCTCAGTGAAAGGGACTCAAAACCCCATATTTCCCGCAGAGGAATATATCTGACTAGTAAGAATCTTAAAACCTATGTATTGATATTTCTCCGTAAGGGAATCAAGTGTGTCTAGACTGGCATAAACATGGCAGCGAGAATCAGCTCAAACCCACTATAAAAAGGAATTTCAAAAACAAAACAAAAAAACTGGGAAATTCTTTACAATTCCTTCAGGGTCTCTGATGAAACCTGGAATGACCCTATCTACAACGACAGCTGGATGTGGCATAAGGCTGGACACTTGGGACTGAGAGGATTGGTGAGATTGGGTGAGCAAATGCAGACCCTTTAAAGCAATAATGCATGGCACCCATTCCATGGGTCCCAACTCTCCAGGTTGAAGGGAATATTACTACAGTTATAACATGTACGGGAAACCTAGAGAACGGAAACACTGTGAATACGAAAGGTTTCTAAAACTCAACGAATAGTCCCTCTCCTGGTGCTCCGGTTTGACTTTCCATCCGCTTTACTATCAACCTCCCAACTTGGAGAGACAGCCCCTTTAACCTCCTGGTTCGCACAGGTTGCCAATTTGGCAGAGGATGAAAGGGAAGAGGGAGAACCAATGAGAGAGTAGCTGTTAGGCATTTGAACGGGCACATATCACTGTAATTTACCGGCAGGAAGAAGAATTAACAAAAGTCTCAGCCCCCGACCGGGAACCAGCATAGGTCCTGAACCAAAATTTCTGACTTGCGGTCAGCTCACCAAAAACGAGTTGAAAAATGGAGCTCAGGGGCACAGCAATTCACAAACTGGCCGAGTAATAAAGGACAACTATCGTCCAAAAATCTGTTGAGGGAAGGCAACGAGGCAGACTTGAAAGCGAGGCAGAATAGCAGGAAACAGATTTCAAGAGGTACCTTCGAATCGCCTTTAAAGCACAGGAAGAGGGGCACAACTTCGACAATGATGCACTTGGCTAAAAAGGGCGTATGCGTATCCACCTTAATATATTCAGGAGAAAACGCATACGCCTTTTTTGGCCAAGCAAGCAAGCGGGAAATGCAAATCTGCACTACAAAGAAGTATCACTTCCCACCGGTCAAAAGGGACATCCACAAAATGTGTAAAAACCAGAAAGGCAAGACAGGCCCTGGAGAACAGGGAGCCTTGTTGTGCTGATGGGCGGCATGTAAATTGCCAACTGCCTCTCTGGTGGAGTACATTGTGCTCCCTAAAACAAATAAAGAACAGAGCTACAGAGTCAAGGGCACTTCCAATCTAGGGAATATACCTTGGGAAAACTGAAAATCAATAAGACAGAGCCACCCCAAAATTTAGGGCTGCACTGCTTACAAGGACCTCAACTTGGGTACACCTTAAATATCCCAGGAAATATAAAAATGGTTCAAAAAATTGTGGTACTTACGTACGATGGAATATCCCTCAGCCATGAAATCAATGTCATAAGACCAGTAGCAGCAAAATGGGTGGATTCAGGTACGATGATTCTAAGTGAAATAAGTCACACAGAAAAAGAAACTTATCATAAGATATCACTTATGAAGATCCTGTAAACATGGCTACACTTGAACTGAGTTAGGAAAGAGAACAGTGTCTCACATTTAGAAAACAATCTTATGCCTGCTTAAGGGAAAAGAGAGGTGGGGTGATGCATAAAACCAGAGTTTGATATAAGCACAGGTACCGTTCCAAAAACCAACTATGGAATAGACAATACCTACACCTTCCTCAGTGAAAGGGACTCAAAACCCCATATTTCCCACAGAGGAATATATCTGACTAGTAAGAATCTTAAAACCTATGTATTGATAAGTCTCCGTAAGGGAATCAAGTGTGTCTAGACTGGCATAAACATGGCAGCGAGAATCAGCTCAAACCCACTTTTAAAAGGAATTTCAAAAACAAAACATAAAAACTGGGAAATTCTTTACAATTCCTTCAGGGTCTCTGATGAAACCTGGAATGACCCTATCTACAACGAAAGCTGGATGTGGCATAAGGAGGGACACTTGGGAATGAGACGATTGGAGAGATTGGGTGAGCAAATGCAGACCCTTTAAAGCAATAATGCATGGCACCCATTCCATGGGAACCAACTCTCCAGGTTGAAGGAAATATTACTACAGCTATAACATGTACGGGAAACCTAGAGAACGGACACACTGTGAATACGAAAAGTTTCTAAAACTCAAAGAATAGTCCCTCTCCTGGTGCTCTGGTTTGACTTTCCATCTGCTTTACTATCAATCTCCCAAGTTGGAGAGACAGCCCCTTTAACCTCCTGGTTCTCACAGGTTTCCAAATTGGTAGAGAATGAAAGGGAAGAGGGAGAACCAATGAGAGAGTAGCTGTTAGGCATTTGGACGGGCACATATCACTCTAACTTCCCGGCAGGAAGAAGAAGTAACCAAAGTCTCAGCCCCCCACCGGGAACCAGCATAGGTCGTGAACCAAAATTTTGGACTTGCGGTCAGCTCACAAAAACGACTTGAAAAATGGAGCTCAGGGGCACAGCAATTCACAAACTGGCCGAGTAATAAAGGACAACTATCGTCCAAAAATCTGTTGAGGGAAGGCAACGAGGCCGACCTGAAAGCGAGGCAGAATAGCAGGAAACAGATTTCAAGAGGTACGTTGGAATCACATTTAAAGCACAGGAAGAGGGGCACAACTTCGACAATGATGCACTTGGCCAAAAAGAGCGTATGCGTTTTCCCCTGAATATATTCAGGAGAAAACGCATACGCCCTTATGGGCCAAGCAAGCAAGCGGGCAATGCAAATCTGCACTACAAAGAAGTATCACTTCCCACCGGTCAAAAGGGACTTCCACAAAATATGTAAAAACGAGAAAGGCAAGACAGGCCCTGGAGAACAGGGAGCCTTGTTATGCTGATGGGCGGGATGTAAATTGCCAACTGCCTCTCTGGAGGAGTGCATTGTGTTCCCTAAAACAAGTAAAGAACAGAGCTACAGAGCCAAGGGCACTTCCAGTCTTCGGAATATACATTGGGAAAACTGAAAATCAATAAGACAGAGCCACCCCAAAATTTAGGGCTGCACTGCTTACAAGGACCTCAACTTGGATACACCTTAAGTATCCCAGGAAATATAAAAATGGTTCAAAAAATTGTGGTACTTACGTACGATGGAATATCCCTCAGCCATGAAATCAATGTCATAAGACCAGTAGCAGCAAAATGGGTGGATTCAGGTACGATGATTCTAAGTGAAATAAGTCACACAGAAAAAGAAACTTATCATAAGATATCACTTATGAAGATCCTATAAACATGGCTACACTTGAACTGAGTTAGGAAAGAGAACAGTGTCTCACATTTAGAAAACACTCTTATGCCAGGTTAAGGGGGAAGGAGAGGTGGGGTGATGCATAAAACCAGAGTTTGATATAAGCACAGGTACCGTTCCAAAAACCAACTATGGAATAGACAAGACCTACACCTTCCTGAGTGAAAGGGACTCAAAACACCATATTTCCCGCAGCGGAATATATCTGACTACTAATAATCTTAAAACCTATATATTGATATGTCTCCGTAAGGGAATCAAGTGTGTCTAGACTGGCATAAACATGGCAGTGAGAATAAGCTCAAACCCACTATAAAAAGGAATTTCAAAAACAAAACAAAAAAACTGGGAAATTCTTTACAATTCCTTCAGGGTCTCTGATGAAATCTGGAATGACCCTATCTACAACGACAGCTGGATATGGCATAAGGAGGGACACTTGGGATTGAGACGATTGGTGAGATTGGGTGAGCAAATGCAGACCCTTTAAAGCACAAATGCTTGGCACCCATTCCATGAGTCCCACCTCTCCAGGTTGAAGGGAATATTACTACAGCTATAACATGTACGGGAAACCTAGAGAACGGACACACTGTGAATACGAAAGGTTTCTAAAACTCAACGAATAGCCCCTATCCTGGTGTTCCGGTTTGACTTTCCATCTGCTTTACTATCAACCTCCCAACTTGGAGAGACAGCCCCTTTAACCTACTGGTTCGCACAGGTTGCCAATTTGGCAGAGGATGAAAGGGAAGAGGGAGAACCAATGAGAGAGTAGCTGTTAGGCATTTGGACGGGCACATATCACTGTAATTTCCCGGCAGGAAGAAGAATTAACCAAAGTCTCAGCCACCCACCGGGAACCATTATAGGTCCTGAAACAAAATTTTGGACTTGCGGTCAGCTCACCAAAAACGAGTTGAAAAATGGAGCACAGGGGCACAGCAATTCACAAACTGGCCGAGTAATAAAGGACAACTATCGTCCAAAAATCTGTTGAGGAAAGGCAAGGAGGCAGACTTGAAATCGAGGCAGAATAGCAGGAAACAGATTTCAAGAGGTACATTGGAATCGCCTTTAAAGCACAGGAAGAGGGGCACAACTTCGACAATGATGCACTTGGCCAAAAAGGGCGTATGCGTTTTCCCCTGAATATATTCAGGAGAAAACGCATACGCCCTTTTTGGCCAAGCAAGCAAGCGGGCAATGCAAATCTGCACTACAAAGAAGTATCACTTCCCACCGGTCAAAAGGGACATCCACAAAATGTGTAAAAACCAGAAAGGCAAGACAGGCCCTGGAGAACAGGGAGCCTTGTTATGCTGATGGGCGGGATGTAAATTGCCAACTGCCTCTCTGGAGGAGTGCATTGTGTTCCCTAAAACAAGTAAACAACAGAGCTACAGAGCCAAGGGCACTTCCAGTCTAGGGAATATACCTTGGGAAAACTGAAAATCAATAAGACAGAGCCACCCCAAAATTTACGGCTGCACTGCTTACAAGAACCTCAAATTTGATACACCTTAAGTATCCCAGGAAATATAAAAAAGGTTCAAAAAATTGTGGTACTTACTTACGATGGAATATCCCTCAGCCATGAAATCAATGTCATAAGACCAGTAGCAGCAAAATGGGTGGATTCAGGTACGATGATTCTAAGTGAAATAAGTCACACAGAAAAAGAAACTTATCATAAGATATCACTTATGAAGATCCTATAAACATGGCTACACTTGAACTGAGTTAGGAAAGAGAACAGTGTCTCACATTTAGAAAACACTCTTATGCCTGCTTAAGGGGGAAGGAGAGGTGGGGTGATGCATAAAACCAGAGTTTGATATAAGCACAAGTACCGTTCCAAAAACCTACTATGGAATACACAAGACCTACACCTTCCTCAGTGAAAGGGACTCAAAACCCCATATTTCCCGCAGAGGAATATATCTGACTAGTAAGAATCTTAAAACATATGTATTGATATGTCTCCTTAAGGGAATCAAGTGTGTCTAGACTGGCATAAACATGGCAGCGAGAATCAGCTCAAACCCACTATAAAAAGGAATTTCAAAAACAAAACAAAAAAACTCGGAAATTCTTTACAATTCCTTCAGGGTCCCTGATGAAACCTGGAATGACCCTATCTACAACGACAGCTGGATGTGGCATAAGGAAGGACACTTGGGACTGAGAGGTTTGGTGAGATTGGGTGAGCAAATGTAGACCCTTTAAATCACAAATGCCTGGCACCCATTCCATGGGCCCCAACTCTCCAGGTTGAAGGGAATATTACTACAGCTATAACATGTACGGGAAACCTAGAGAACGGACACACTGTGAATACGAAAGTTTTCTAAAACTCAACGAATAGTCCCTCTTCTGGTGCTCCGGTTTGACTTTTCATCTGCTTTACTATCAACCTCCAAACTTGGAGAGACAGCCCCTTTAACCTCCTGGTTCACACAGGTTGCCAATTTGCCAGAGGATGAAAGGGAAGAGGGAGAACCAATGAGAGAGTAGCTGTTAGGCATTTGGACGGGCACATATCACTCTAATTTCCCGGCAGGAAGAAGAATTAACCAAAGTCTCAGCCACCCACCTGGAACCAGTATAGGTCCTGAATCAAAATTTTGGACTTGCGGTCAGCTCACCAAAAACGAGTTGAAAAATGGAGCTCAGGGGCACAGCAATTCACAAACTGGCCGAGTAATAAGGGACAACTATCGTCCAAAAATATGTTGAGGGAAGGCAACGAGGCGGACTTGAATGCGAGTCAGAATAGCAGGAAACAGATTTCAAGATGTACGTTGGAATCGCCTTTAAAGCACAGGAAGAGGGGCACAACTTCGACAATGATGCAATTGGCCAAAATGTGTGTATTCATTTTCTCCTGAATATATTCAGGAGAAAACGCATACGCCCTTTTTGGCCAAGCAAGCAAGCGGGCAATGCAAATCTGCACTACAAAGAAGTATCACTTCCCACCGGTCAAAAGGGACATCCACAAAATGTGTAAAAACCAGAAAGGCAAGACAGGCCCTGGAGAACAGGGAGCCTTGTTATGCTGATGGGCGGGATGTAAATTGCCAACTGCCTCTCTGGAGGAAAGCATTGTGTTCCCTAAAACAAGTAAAGAACAGAGCTACAGAGCCAAGGGCACTTCCAGTCTAGGGAATATACCTTGGGAAAACTGAAAATCAATAAGACAGAGCCACCCCAAAATTTAGGGCTGCATTACTTACAAGGACCTCAACTTGGATACACATTAAGTATCCCAGGAAATATAAAAATGGTTCAAAAAATTGTGGTACTTACGTACGATGGAATATCCCTCAGCCATGAAATCAATATCATAAGACCAGTAGCAGCAAAATGGGTGGATTCAGGTACGATGATTCTAAGTGAAATAAGTCACACAGAAAAAGAAACTTATCATAAGATATCACTTATGAAGATCCTATAAACATGGTTACACTTGAACTGAGTTAGGAAAGAGAACAGTGTCTCACATTTAGAAAACACTCTTATGCCTGCTTAAGGGGGAAGGAGAGGTGGGGTGATGCATAAAACTAGAGTTTGATATAAGCACAGGTACCGTTCCAAAACCAACTATGGAATAGAAAAGACCGACACATTCCTCAGTGAAAGGGACTCAAAACCCCATATTTCCCGCAGAGGAATATATGTGACTATTAAGAATATTAAAACCTATGTATTGATATGTCTCTGAAAGGGAAACAAGTGTGTCTAGACTGTCATAAACATGGCAGCGAGAATCAGCTCAAACCCACTATAAAAAGGAATTTCAAAAACAAAACAAAAAAACTGGGAAATTCTTTACAATTCCTTCAGGGTCTCTGATGAAACCTGGAATGACCCTATCTACAACGACAGCTGGATGTGGCATAAGGCTGGACACTTGGGACTGAGAGGATTGGTGAGATTGGGTGAGCAAATGTAGACCCTTTAAAGCACAAATGCTTGACACCAATTCCATGAGTCCCAACTCTCCAAGTTGAAGGGAATATTACTACAGTTATAACATGTACAGGAAACCTAGAGAACGGACACACTGTGAATACGAAAGGTTTCTAAAACTCAACGAATAGCCCCTATCCTGCTGCCCCGGTTTGAGTTTCCATCTGCTTTACTATCAACCTCCCAACTTGGAGAGACAGCACCTTTAACCTCCTAGTTCACACAGGTTGCCAATTTGGCAGTGGATGAAAGGGATGAGGGAGAACCAATGAGAGAGTAGCTGTTAGGCATTTGGACGGGCACATATCACTGTAATTTCCCGGCAGGAAGAAGAATTAACCAAAGTCTCAGCCACCCACCGGGAACAAGTATAGGTCCTGAACCAAAATTTTGGACTTGCGGTCAGCTCACCAAAAACGAGCTGAAAAATGGAGCTCAGGGGCACAGCAATTCACAAACTGGCCGAGTAATAAAGGACAACTATCGTCCAAAAATCTGTTGAGGGAAGGCAACGAGGCGGACTTGAAAGCGAGGCAGAATAGCATGAAACAGATTTCAAGAGGTACGTTGGAATCGCCTTTAAAGCACAGGAAGAGGGGCACAACCTTGACAATGATGCCCTTGGCCAAAAAGGGCGTATGCGTTTTCTCCTGAATATATTCAGGAGAAAACGCATACGCCCTTTTTGGCCAAGCAAGCAAGCGGGCAATGCAAATCTGCACTACAAAGAAGTATCACTTCCCACCGGTCAAAAGGGACATCCACAAAATGTGTAAAAACCAGAAAGGCAAGAGGGTCCCTGGAGAACAGGGAGCCTTGTTATGCTGATGGGCGGGATGTAAATTGCCAACTGCCTCTCTGGAGGAGTGCATTGTATTCCCTAAAACAAGTAAAGAACAGAGCTACAGAGCCAAGGGCACTTCCAGTCTAGGGAATATACCTTGGGAAAACTGAAAATCAATAAGACAGGGACACCCCAATATTTAGGGCTGCACTGCTTACAAGGACCTCAACTTGGGTACACCTAAAATATCCCTGGAAATATAAAAATGGTTCAAAAAATTGTGGTACTTACGTACAATGGAATATCCCTCAGCCATGAAATCAATGTCATAAGACCAGTAGCAGCAAAATGTCTGGATTCAGGTACGATGATTCTAAGTGAAATAAGTCACACAGAAAAAGAAACTTATCATAAGATATCATTTATGAAGATCCTGTAAACATGGCTACACTTGAACTGAGTTAGGAAAGAGAACAGTGTCTCACATTTAGAAAACACTCTTATGCCTGCTTAAGGGGGAAGGAGAGGTGGGGTGATGCATAAAACATGAGTTTGACATAAGCACACGTACCGTTCCAAAACCATCTATGGAATAGACAAGACCTACACCTTCCTCAGTGAAAGGGACTTAAAACACCATATTTCCCACAAAGGAATATATCTGACTAGTAAGAATCTTAAAACCTATGTATTGATATGTCTCCATAAGGGAATCAAGTGTGTCTACACTGGCATAAAGATGGCAGCGAGAATCAGCTCAAACCCATTATAAAAAGGAATTTCAAAAACAAAACAAGAAAACTGGGAAATTCTTTACAATTCCTTCAGGGTCTCTGATGAAACCTGGAATGACCGTATCTACAACGACAGCTGGATGTGGCATAAGGAGGGACACTTGGGACTGAGACGATTTGTGAGATTGGGTGAGCAAATGCAGACCATTTAAAGCACAAATGCCTGGCACCCATTCCATGTGTCCCAACTCTCCAGGTTGAAGGGAATATTACTACAGCTATAACATGTATGGGAAATCTAGAGAACGGACACACTGTGAATACGAAAGGTTTCTAAAACTCAACGAATAGTCCCTCTCCTGGTGCTCCGGTTTGACTTTCCATCTGCTTTACTATCAACCTCCCAACTTGGAGAGACAGCCCCTTTAACCTCCTGGTTCGCACAGGTTGCCAATTTGGCAGAGGATGAAAGGGAAGAGGGAGAACTAATGAGAGAGTAGCTGTTAGGCATTTGGACGGGCACATATCACTGTAATTTCCCGGCAGGAAGAAGAATTAACCAAAGTCTCAGCCACCCACCGGGAACCAGTAGAGGTCCTGAACCAAAATTTTGGACTTGCGGTCAGCTTACCAAAAACGAGTTGAAAAATGGAGCTCAGGGGCACAGCAATTCATAAACTGGCCGAGTAATAAAGGACAACTATCGTCCAAAAATCTGTTGAGGGAAGGAAAGGAGGTGGACTTGAAAGCGAGGCAGAATAGCAGGAAACAGATTTCAAGAGGTACGTTGGAATCGCCTTTAAAGCACAGGAAGAGGGGCACAACTTCGACAATGATGCCGTTGGCCAAAAAGGGCGTATGCGTTTTCTCCTGAATATATTCAGGAGAAAACGCATACGCCCTTTTTGGCCAAGCAAGCAAGCAGGCAATGCAAATCTGCACTAAAAAGAAGTATCACTTCCCACCGGTCAAAAGGGACATCCACAAAATGTGTAAAAAGCAGAAAGGCAAGACAGGACCTGGAGAACAGGGAGCCTTGTTATGCTGATGGGCGGGATGTAAATTGCCAACTGCCTCTCTGGAGGAGTGCATTGTGTTCCCTAAAACAAGTAAAGAACAGAGCTACAGAGCCAAGGGCACTTCCAGTCTAGGGAATATACCTTGGGAAAACTGAAAATCAATAAGACAGAGCCACCCCAAAATTTAGGGCTGCACTGCTTACAAGGACTTCAACTTGGGTACACCTTAAATATGCCAGGAAATATAAAAATGGTTCAAAAAATTGTGGTACTTACGTATGATGGAATATCCCTCAGCCATGAAATCAATGTCATAAGACCAGTAGCAGCAAAATGGGTGGATTCAGGTACGATGATTCTAAGTGAAATAAGTCACACAGAAAAAGAAACTTATCATAAGATATCACTTATGAAGATCCTGTAAACATGGCTACACTTGAACTGAGTTAGGAAAGAGAACAGTGTCTCACATTTAGAAAACACACTTATGCCTGCTAAGGGGGAAGGCGAGGTGGGGTGCTGGATAAAACCAGAGTTTGATATAAGCACAGTTACCGGTACAAAAACCAACAATGGAATAGACAAGACCTACACCTTCCTCAGTGAAAGGGACTCAAAACGCCATATTTCCCACAGAGGAATATATCTGACTAGTAAGAATCTTAAAACCAATGTATTGATATGTCTCCGTAAGGGAATCAAGTGTGTCTAGACTGGCATAAACATGGCAGCGAGAATCAGCTCAAACCCACTATAAAAAGGAATTTCAAAAACAAAACAAAAAAAAACTGGGAAATTCTTTAAAATTCCTTCCGGGTCCCTGATGAAACCTGGAATGACCCTATCTACAACGACAGCTGGATGTGGCATAAGGAGGGACACTTGGGACTGAGACGATTGGTGAGATTGGGTGAGCAAATGCACACCCTTTAAAGCTCAAATGCTTGGCAACCATTCCATGAGTCCCAACTCTCCAGGTTGAAGGGAATATTACTACATTTATAACATGTACGGGAAACCTAGAGAACGGACACACTGTGAATACGAAAGCTTTCTAAAACTCAACGAATAGTCCCTATCCTGGTGCTCCAGTTTGACATTCCATCTGCTTTACTATCAACCTCCGAACTTGGAGAGACAGCCCCTTTAACCTCCTGGTTCGCACAGGTTGCCAATTTGGCAGAGGATGAAAGGGAAGAGGGAGAACCAATGAGAGAGTAGCTGTTAGGCATTTGGACGGGCACATATCACTGTAATTTCCCGGCAGGAAGAAGAATTAACCAAAGTCTCAGCCACCCACCGGGAACCAGTATAGGTCCTGAACCAAAATTTTGGACTTGCGGTCAGCTCACCAAAAACGAGTTGAAAAATGGAGCTCAGGGTCACAGCAATTCAAAAACTGGCCGAGTAATAAAGGACAACTATCGTCCAAAAATCTGTTGAGGGAAGGCAACGAGGCGGACTTTAAAGCGAGGCAGAAGAGCAGGAAACAGATTTCAAGAGGTACGTTGGAATCGCCTTTAAAGCACAGGAAGAGGGGCACAACTTCGACAATGATGCACTTGGCCAAAAAGGGCGTATGCGTTTTCTCCTGAATATATTCAGGAGAAAATGCATACGCCCTTTTTGGCCAAGCAAGCAAACGGGCAATGCAAATCTGCATTAAAAATAAGTATCACTTCCCACCGGTCAAAAGGGACATCCACAAAATGTGTAAAAACCAGAAAGGCAAGACAGGCCCTGGAGAACATGCAGCCTTGATATGTTGATGGCCGGGATGTAAATTGTCAACTGCCTCTCTGGAGGAGTGCATTGTGTTCACTAAAACAAGAAAAGAACAGAGCTACAGAGCCAAGGGCACTTCCAATCTAGGGAATATACCTTGGGAAAACTGAAAATCAAAAAGACAGAGCCACCCCAAAATTTACGGCTGCACTGCTTACAAGGACCTCAACTTGGATACACCTTAAGTATCCCAGGAAATATAAAAATGGTTCAAAAAATTGTGGTACTTACGTACGATGGAATATCCCTCAGCCATGAAATCAATGTCATAAGACCAGTAGCAGCAAAATGGGTGGATTCAGGTACGATGATTCTAAGCGAAATAAGTCACACAGAAAAAGAAACTTATCATAAGATATCACTTAAGAAGATCCTATAAACATGGCTACACTTGAACTGAGTTAGGAAAGAGAACAGTGTCTCATATTTAGTAAACACTCTTATGCCTGCTTAAGGGGGAAGGAGAGGTGGGGTGATGCATAAAACCAGAGTTTGATATAAGCACAGGTACCGTTCCAAAAACCAACTATGGAATAGACAAGACCTACACCTTCCTCAGTGAAAGGGATTCAAAACCCCATATTTCCTGCAGAGGAATATATCTGACTAGTAAGAATCTTAAAACCTATGTATTGATATGTCTCCGTAAGGGAATCAAGTGTGTCTAGACTGACATAAACATGGCAACGAGAATCAGCTCAAACCCACTATAAAAAGGAATTTCAAAAACAAAACAAAAAAACTGGGAAATTCTTTACAATTCCTTCAGGGTCTCTGATGAAACCTGGTATGACCCTATCTACAACGACAGCTGGATGTGGCATAAGGAGGTACACTTGGTATTGAGACGATTGGTGAGATTGGGTGAGCAAATGCAGACCCTTTAAAGCACAAATTCCTGGCACCATTACATGGGTCCCAACTCTCCAGGTTGAAGGGAATATTACTACAGCTATAACATGTACGGGAAACCTAGAGAACGGACACACTGTGAATATGAAAGGTTTCTAAACTCAACGAATAGTCCCTCTCCTGGTGCTCCGGTTTGACTTTCCATCTGCTTTACTATCAACCTCCCAACTTGGAGAGACAGCCCCTTTAACCTCGTGGTTCGCACAGGTTGCCAATTTGGCAGAGGATGAAAGGGAAGCGGGAGAACCAATGAGAGAGTAGCTGTTAGGCATTTGGACGGCACATATCACTGTAATTTCCCGGCAGGAAGAAGAATTAAATAAAGTCTCAACCACCCACTGGGAACCAGTATAGGTCCTGAACCAAAATTTTGGACTTGCGGTCAGCTCTCCAAAAACGAGTTGAAAAATGGAGCTCAGGGGCACAGCAATTCACAAACTGGCCGAGTAATAAAGGACAAGTATCGTATAAAATCTGTTGAGGGAAGGCAACGAGGCGGAATTGAAAGCGAGGCAGAATAGCAGGAAACAGATTTCAAGAGGTACTTTGGAATCGCCTTTAAAGCACAGGAAGAAGGGCACAACGTCGACAATGATGCACTTGGCCAAAAAGGGCGTATGCGTTTTCTCCTGAATATATTCAGGAGAAAACGTATACGCCCTCTTTGGCCAAGCAAACAAGCGGGCAATGGAAATCTGCACTACAAAGAAGTATCACTTCCCACCGGTCAAAAGGGACATCCACAAAATGTGTAAAAACCAGAAAGGCAAGACAGGCCCTGGAGAACAGGGAGCCTTGTTATGCTGATGGGCGGGATGTAAATTGCCAACTGCCTCTCTGGAGGAGTGCATTTTGTTCCCTAAAACAAGTAAAGAAGAGAGCTACAGAGCCAAGGGCACTTCCAGTCTAGGGAATATACCTTGGGAAAACTGAAAATCAATAAGACAGAGCCACCCCAATATTTAGGGCTGCACTGCTTACAAGGACCTCAATTTGGGTACACCTTAAATATCTCAGGAAATATAAAAAAGGTTGAAAAAATTGTGGTACTTACGTACGATGGAATATCCCTCAGCCATGAAATCAATGTCATAAGACCAGTAGCAGCAGAATGGGTGGATTCAGGTACGATGATTCTAAGTGAAATAAGTCACACAGAAAAAGAAACTTATCATAAGATATCACTTATGAAGATCCTGTAAACATGGCTACACTTGAACTGAGTTAGGAAAGAGAACAGTGTCTCACATTTAGAAAACACTCTTATGCCTGCTTAAGGGGGAAGGAGAGGTGGGGTGATGCATAAAACCAGAGTTTGATATAAGCACAGGTACCGTTCCAAAAACCAACTATGGAATACACAAGACCTACACCTTCCTCAGTGAAAGGGACTCAAAACCCCATATTTCCCGCAGAGGAATATATCTGACTAGTAAGAATCTTAAAACCTATGTATTGATATGTCTCCGTAAGGGAATCAAGTGTGTCTAGACTGGCATAAACATGGGAGCGAGAATCAGCTCAAACCCACTCTAAAAAGGAATTTCAAAAACAAAACAAAAAAACTGGGAAATTCTTTACAATTCCTTCAGCGTCTCTGTTGAAACCTGGAATGACCCTATCTACAATGACAGCTGGATGTGGCATAAGGAGGTACACTTGGGACTGAGACGATTGGTGAGATTGGGTGAGCAAATGCAGACCCTTTAAAGCCCAAATGCCTGGCACCCATTCCATGGGTCCCAACTCTCCAGGTTGAAGGGAATATTACTACAGTTATAAGATGTACGGGAAACCTAGAGAACGGACACACTGTTAATACGAAAGGTTTCTAAAACTCAACGAATAGTCCCTCTCTTGGTCCTCCAGTTTGACTTTCCATCTGCTTTACTATCAACCTCCCAACTTGGAGAGACAGCCCCTTTAACCTCCTGGTTCACACAGGTTGCCAATTTGGCAGAGGATGAAAGGGAAGAGGGAGAACAAATGAGAGAGTAGCTGTTAGGCATTTGGACGGGCACATATCACTGTAATTTCCCAGCAGGAATAAGAATTAACCAAAGTCTCAGCCACCCCCCGGGAACCAGTATAGGTCCTGAACCAAAATTTTGGACTTGCGGTCAGCTCACAAAAAACGAGTAGAAAAATAGAGCTCAGGGGCACAGCAATTCACAAACTGGCCGAGTAATAAAGGACAACTACCGTCCAAAAATCTGTTGTGGGAAGGCAACGAGCCAGACTCGAAAACGAGGCAGAGTAGCAGGAAACAGATTTCAAAGGTAAATTGTAATCGCCTTTGAAGCACAAGAAGAGGTGCACAACTTCGACAATGATGCACTTGGCCAAAAAGGGTGTATGCGTTTTCTCCTGAATATATTCAGGAGAAAACACATACGCCCTTTTTGGCCAAGCAAGCAAGCGGGCAATGCAAATCTGTACTACAAAGAAGTATCACTTCCCACCGGTCAAAAGGGACAGCCACAAAATGTGTAAAAAGCAGAAAGTCAAGACAGGCCCTGGAGAACAGGGAGCCTTGTTATGCTGATGGGCGGGATGTAACTAGCCAACTGCCTCTCTGGAGGAGTGCATTGTGTTCCCTAAAACGAATAAACAACAGAGTTACAGAGCCAAGGGCACTTCCAGTCTACGGAATATACCTTGGGAAAACTGAAAATTGATAAGGCAGAGCCACCCCAAAATTTAGGGCTGATCTGCTTACAAGGACCTCACCTTGGGTACACCTTAAATATCCCAGGAAATATAAAAATGGTTCAAAAAATTGTGGTACTTACATACGATGGAATATCCATCAGCCATGAAATCAATGTCATAAGACCAGTAGCAGCAAAATGGGTGGATTCAGCTACGATGATTCTAAGTGAAATAAGTCACACAGAAAAAGAAACTTATCATAAGATATCACTTATGAAGATCCTGTAAACATGGCTACACTTGAACTGAGTTAGGAAAGAGAACAGTGTCTCACATTTAGAAAACACTCTTATGCCTGCTTAAGGGGGAAGGAGAGGTGGGGTGATGCATAAAACCAGAGTTTGATATAAGCACAGGTACCGTTCCAAAAACCAACTATGGAATAGACAAGACCTACACCTTCCTCAGTGAAAGGGACTCAAAACCCCATATTTCCCGCAGAGGAATATATCTGACTAGTAAGAATCTTAAAACCTATGTATTGATATGTCTCCGTAAGGGAATCTAGTGTGTCTAGACAGGCATAAACATGGCAGCGAGAATCAGCTCAAACCCACTATATAAAGGAATTTCAAAAACAAAACAAAAAAACTCGGAAATTCTTTACAAATCCTTCAGGGTCTCTGATGAAACCTGGAATGACCCTATGTACAATGACAGCTGGATGTGGCATAAGCCTGGACACTTGGGACTTAGAGGATTAGTGAGATTGTGTGAGCAAATGCAGACCCTTTAAAGCACAAATGCCTGGCACCCATTCCATGGGTCCCAACTCTCCAGGTTAAAAGGAATATTACTACAGCTATAACATGTACGGGAAACCTAGAGAACGGACACACTGTGAATACAAAAGGCTTCTAAAACTCAACGAATAGTCCCTCTCCTGGTGCTCGGCTTTGACTTTCCATCTGCTTTACTATCAACCTCCCAACTTGGAGAGACAGCCCCTTTAACCTCCTGGTTCACACAGGTTGCCAATTTGGCAGTGGATGAAAGGGATGAGGGAGAACCAATGAGAGAGTAGCTGTTAGGCATTTGGACGGGCACATATCACTGTAATTTCCCGGCAGGAAGAAGAATTAACCAAAGTCTCAGCCACCCACCGGGAACCAGTATAGGTCCTGAACCAAAATTTTGGACTTGCGGTCAGCTCACCAAAAACGAGCTGAAAAATGGAGCTCAGGGGCACAGCAATTCACAAACTGGCCGAGTAATAAAGGACAACTATCGTCCAAAAATCTGTTGAGGGAAGGCAACGAGGCGGACTTGAAAGCGAGGCAGAATAGCAGGAAACTGATTTCAAGAGGTACGTTGGAATCGCCTTTAAAGCACAGGAAGAGGGGCACAACTTCGACAATGATGCACTTGGACAAAAAGGGCGTATGCGTTTTCTACTGAATATATTCAGGAGAAAACGCATACGCCCTTTTTGGCCAAGCAAGCAAGCGGGCAATGCAAATCTGCACTACAAAGAAGTATCACTTCCCACTGGTCAAAAGGGACATCTACAAGATGTGTAAAAACCAGAAAGGCAAGACAGGCCCTGGAGAACAGGGAGTCTTGTTATGCTGATTGGCGGGATGTAAATTGCCACCTGCCTCTCTGGAGGAGTGCATTGTGTTCCCTAAAACAAGTAAACAACAGCGCTACAGAGCCAAGGGCACTTCCAGTCTAGGGAACATACCTTGGGAAATCTGAAAATCAATAAGACAGATCCACCCCAAAATTTAGGGCTGCACTGCTTACAAAAACCTCAACTTGGGTACACCTTAAATATCCCAGGAAATATAAAAATGGTTCAAAAAATTGTGGTACTTCCGTACGATGGAATATCCCTCAGCCATGCAATCAATGGCATAAGACCAGTAGCAGCAAAATGAGTGGATTGAGGTATGATGCTTCTAAGTGTAATAAGTCACACAGAAAAAGAATCTTATATTAAAATATCACTTATGAAGATCCTGTAAACATGGCTACACTTGAACTCAGTTAGGAAAGAGAACAGAGTGTCACCTTTGGAAAACACTCTTATGCCTGCTTAAGGGGGAATGAGAGGTGGGGTGATGCATAAAACCAGAGTTTGATATAAGCACAGGTACCGTTCCAAAAACAAACTATAGAATAGACAAGACCTACACCTTCCTCAGTGAAAGGGACTCAAACCCCATATTTCCCGCAGAGGAATATATCTGACTAGTAAGAATCTTAAAACCTATGTATTGATATGTCTCCGTAAGGGAATCAAGTGTGTCTAGACTGGCATAAACATGGCAGCGAGAATCAGCTCGAACCCACTATAAAAAGGAATTTCAAAAACAAAACAAAAAAACTGGGAACTTCTTTACAATTCCTTCAGGGTCTCTGATGAAACCTGGAATGACCCTATCTACAAAGACAGCTGGATGTGGCATAAGGAGGGACACTTGGGACTGAGAGGATTGGTGAGATTGGGTGAGCAAATGCAGACCCTTTAAGGCACAAATGCTTGGCACCCATTCCATGAGTCCCAACTCTCCAGGTTGAAGGGAATATTACTACAGCTATAACATGTACGGGAAACCTAGAGAACGGACACACTGTGAATACGAAAGGTTTCTAAAACTCAACGAATAGTCCCTCTCCTGGTGCTCCGGTTTGACTTTCCATCTACTTTACTATCAACCTCCTAACTTGGAGAGACAGCCCCTTTAACCTCCTGGTTCGCACAGGTTGCCAATTTGGCAGAGGATGAAAGGGAAAATGGAGAACCAATGAGAGAGTAGCTGTTAGGCATTTGGACGGGCACTTATCACTGTAATTTCCCGGCAGGAAGAAGAATGAACCAAAGTCTCAGCCACCCACCGGGAACCAGTATAGGTCCTGAACCAAAATTTTGGACTTGCGGTCAGCTCACCAAAAACGAGTTGAAAAATGGAGCTCAGGGGCACAGCATTTCACAATCTGGCCGAGTAATAAAGGACAGCTATCTTCCAAAATTCTGTTGAGGGAAGGCAACGAGGCGGACTTGAAAGCGAGGCAGAATAGCAGGAAACAGATTTCAAGAGGTACGTTGGAATCGCCTTTAAAGCACAGGAAGAGGGGCACAACTTCGACAATGATGCACTTGGCCAAAAAGGGCATATGCGTATTCTCCTGAATATATTCAGGAGAACACGCATATGCCCTTTTTGGCCAAGCATGCAAGCGGGCAATGCAAATCTGCACTACAAAGAAGTATCACTTCCCACCGGTCAAAAGGGACATCCACAAAATGTGTAAAAACCAGAAAGGCAAGACAGGCCCTGGAGAACAGGGAGCCTTGTTATGCTGATGGGCGGGATGTAAATTTCCAACTGCCTCTCTGGAGGAGTGCATTGTGTTCCCTAAAACAAGTAAACAACAGAGCTACAGAGCCAAGGGCACTTCCCGTCTGTGGAATATACCTTGGGAAAACTGAAAATCAATAAGACAGAGCCATCCCAAAATTTAGGGCTGCACTGCTTACAAGGACCTCAACTTGGGTACACCTTAAATATCCCAGGAAATATAAAAATGGTTCAAAAATTTGTGGTACTTACGTACGATAGAATATCCCTCAGCCATGAAATCAATGTCACAAGACCAGTAGCAGCAAAATGGGTGGATTCGTGTAAGATGATTCTAAGTGAAATAAGTCACACAGAAAAAGAAACTTATCATAAGATATCACTTATGAAGATCCTGTAAACATGGCTACACTTGAACTGAGTTAGGAAAGAGAACAGTGTCTCACTTTTAGAAAACACTCTTATGCCTGCTTAAGGGGGAAGGAGAGGTGGGGTGATGCATAAAAACAGAGTTTGATATAAGCACAGGTACCGTTCCAAAAACCAACTATGGAATAGACAAGACCTACACCTTCCTCAGTGAAAGGGACTCAAAACACCATATTTCCCGCAGAGGAATATATCTGACTAGTAAGAATCTTAAAACCTATGTATTGATATGTCTCCATAACGGAATCAAGTGTATCTAGACTGGCATAAACATGGCAGCGAGAATCAGCTCAAACCCACTATACAAAGGAATTTCAAAAACAAAACAAAAAAACTGGGAAATTCTTTACAATTCCTTCAGGGTCTCTGATAAAACCTGGAATGACCCTATCTATAATGACAGCTGGATGAGGCATAAGGCTGGACACTTGGGACTGAGAGGATTGGTGAGATTGGTTCATCAAATGCAGACCCTTTAAAGCACAAATGCCTGGCACCCATTCCATGGGCCCCAACTCTCCAGGTTGAAGGGAATATTACTACATCTATAACATATACGGGAAACCTAGAGAACGGACACACTGTGAATACGAAAGGTTTCTAAAACTGAACGAATAGTCCCTCTCCTGGTGTTCCGGGTTGACTTTCCATCTGCTTTACTATCAACTTCCCAACTTGGAGAGACAGCCCCTTTAACCTCCTGGTTCGCACAGGTTGCCAATTTGGCAGAGGATGAAAGGGAAGAGGGAGAACCAATGAGAGAGTAGCTGTTAGGCATTTGGACGGGCACATATCACTGGAATTTCCCGGCAGGAAGAAGAATTAACCAAAGTCTCACCCACCCACTGGGAACCAGTGTAGGTCCTGAACCAAAATTTTGGACTTGCAGTCAGCTCACCAAAAACGAGTTGAAAAATGGAGCTCAGGGGCACAGCCATTCACAAACTGGCCGAGTAATAAAGGACAACTATCGTCCAAAAATCTGTTGAGGGAAGGCAACGAGGCGGACTTGAAAGCGAGGCAGAATAGCAGGAAACACATTTCAAGAGGTACGTTGGAATCGCCTTTAAAGCACAGGAAGAGGGGCACAACTTCGACAATGATGCACTTGGAAAAAGGGCGTATGCGTTTTCTCCTGAATATATTCAGGAGAAAACGCATACGCCCTTTTTGGCCAAGCAAGCAATAGGGCAATGCAAATCTGCACTACAAAGAAGTATCACTTCCCACCGGTCAAAAGGGACATCCACAAAAATGTGTAAAAACCAGAAAGGCAAGACAGGCCCTGGAGAACAGGGAGCCTTGTTATGCTGATGGGCGGGATGTAAATTGCCAACTGCCTCTCTGGAGGAGTGCATTGTGTTCCCTAAAACAAGTAAACAACAGAGCTACAGAGCCAAGGGCACTTCCAGTCTAGGGAATATACCTAGGGAAAACTGAAAATCAATAAGACAGAGACACCCCAATATTTAGGGCTGCACTGCTTACAAGGACCTCAACTTGGGTACACCTTAAATATCCCTGGAAATATAAAAATGGTTCAAAAAATTGTGGTACTTACGTACAATGGAATATCCCTCAGCCATGAAATCAATGTCATAAGACCAGTAGCAGCAAAATGTCTGGATTCAGGTACGATGATTCTAAGTGAAATAAGTCACACAGAAAAAGAAACTTATCATAAGATATCACTTATGAAGATCCTGTAAACATGGCTACACTTGAACTGAGTTAGGAAAGAGAACAGTGTCTCACATTTAGAAAACACTCTTATGCCTGCTTAAGGGGGAAGGAGAGGTGGGGTGATGCATAAAACATGAGTTTGACATAAGCACACGTACCGTTCCAAAAACATCTATGGAATAGACAAGACCTACACCTTCCTCAGTGAAAGGGACTTAAAACACCATATTTCCCAAAAAGGAATATATCTGACTAGTAAGAATCTTAAAACCTATGTATTGATATGTATCCATAAGGGAATCAAGTGTGTCTACACTGGCATAAAGATGGCAGCGAGAATCAGCTCAAACCCATTATAAAAAGGAATTTCAAAAACAAAACAAGAAAACTGGGAAATTCTTTACAATTCCTTCAGGGTCTCTGATGAAACCTGGAATGACCGTATCTACAACGACAGCTGGATGTGGCATAAGGAGGGACACTTGGGACTGAGACGATTTGTGAGATTGGGTGAGCAAATGCAGACCATTTAAAGCACAAATGCCAGGCACCCATTCAATGGGTCCCAACTCTCCAGGTTGAAGGGAATATTACTACAGCTATAACATGTACGGGAAATCTAGAGAACGGACACACTGTGAATACGAAAGGTTTCTAAAACTCAACGAATAGTCCCTCTCCTGGTGCTCCGGTTTGACTTTCCATCTGCTTTACTATCAACCTCCCAACTTGGAGAGACAGCCCCTTTAACCTCCTGGTTCGCACAGGTTGCCAATTTGGCAGAGGATGAAAGGGAAGAGGGAGAACTAATGAGAGAGTAGCTGTTAGGCATTTGGACGGGCACATATCACTGTAATTTCCCGGCAGGAAGAAGAATTAACCAAAGTCTCAGCCACCCACCAGGAACCAGTATAGGTCCTGAACCAAAATTTTGGACTTGCGGTCAGCTTACCAAAAACGAGTTGAAAAATGGAGCTCAGAGGCACAGCAATTCATAAACTGGCCGAGTAATAAAGGACAACTATCGTCCAAAAATCTGTTGAGGGAAGGAAAGGAGGTGGACTTGAAAGCGAGGCAGAATAGCAGGAAACAGATTTCAAGAGGTACGTTGGAATCGCCTTTAAAGCACAGGAAGAGGGGCACAACTTCGACAATGATGCCGTTGGCCAAAAAGGGCGTATGCGTTTTCTCCTGAATATATTCAGGAGAAAACGCATACGCCCTTTTTGGCCAAGCAAGCAAGCGGGCAATGCAAATCTGCACTAAAAAGAAGTATCAATTCCCACCGGTCAAAAGGGACATCCACAAAATGTGTAAAAAGCAGAAAGGCAAGACAGGACCTGGAGAACAGGGAGCCTTGTTTTGCTGATGGGCGGGATGTAAATTGCCAACTGCCTCTCTGGAGGAGTGCATTGTGTTCCCTAAAACAAGTAAAGAACAGAGCTACAGAGCCAAGGGCACTTCCAGTCTAGGGAATATACCTTGGGAAAACTGAAAATCAATAAGACAGAGCCACCCCAAAATTTAGGGCTGCACTGCTTACAAGGACTTCAACTTGGGTACACCTTAAATATGCCAGGAAATATAAAAATGGTTCAAAAAATTGTGGTACTTACGTATGATGGAATATCCCTCAGCCATGAAATCAATGTCATAAGACCAGTAGCAGCAAAATGGGTGGATTCAGGTACGATGATTCTAAGTGAAATAAGTCACACAGAAAAAGAAACTTATCATAAGATATCACTTATGAAGATCCTGTAAACATGGCTACACTTGAACTGAGTTAGGAAAGAGAACAGTGTCTCACATTTAGAAAACACACTTATGCCTGCTAAGGGGGAAGGCGAGGTGGGGTGCTGGATAAAACCAGAGTTTGATATAAGCACAGGTACCGGTCCAAAAACCAACAATGGAATAGACAAGACCTACACCTTCCTCAGTGAAAGGGACTCAAAACGCCATATTTCCCACAGAGGAATATATCTGACTAGTAAGAATCTTAAAACCTATGTATTGATATGTCTCCGTAAGGGAATCAAGTGTGTCTAGACTGGCATAAACATGGCAGCGAGAATCAGCTCAAACCCACTATAAAAAGGAATTTCAAAAACAAAACAAAAAAAACTGGGAAATTCTTTAAAATTCCTTCCGGGTCCCTGATGAAACCTGGAATGACCCTATCTACAACGACAGCTGGATGTGGCATAAGGAGGGACACTTGGGACTGAGACGATTGGTGAGATTGGGTGAGCAAATGCACACCCTTTAAAGCTCAAATGCTTGGCAACCATTCCATGAGTCCCAACTCTCCAGGTTGAAGGGAATATTAATACAGTTATAACATGTACGGGAAACCTAGAGAACGGACACACTGTGAATACGAAAGCTTTCTAAAACTCAACGAATAGTCCCTATCCTGGTGCTCCAGTTTGACATTCCATCTGCTTTACTATCAACCTCCGAACTTGGAGAGACAGCCCCTTTAACCTCCTGGTTCGCACAGGTTGCCAATTTGGCAGAGGATGAAAGGGAAGAGGGAGAACCAATGAGAGAGTAGCTGTTAGGCATTTGGACGGGCACATATCACTGTAATTTCCCGGCAGGAAGAAGAATTAACCAAAGTCTCAGCCACCCACCGGGAACCAGTATAGGTCCTGAACCAAAATTTTGGACTTGCGGTCAGCTCACCAAAAACGAGTTGAAAAATGGAGCTCAGGGGCACAGCAATTCAAAAACTGGCCGAGTAATAAAGGACAACTATCGTCCAAAAATCTGTTGAGGGAAGGCAACGAGGCGGACTTTAAAGCGAGGCAGAACAGCAGGAAACAGATTTCAAGAGGTACGTTGGAATCGCCTTTAAAGCACAGGAAGAGGGGCACAACTTCGACAATGATGCACTTGGCCAAAAAGGGCGTATGCGTTTTCTCCTGAATATATTCAGGAGAAAATGCATACACCCTTTTTGGCCAAGCAAGCAAACGGGCAATGCAAATCTGCATTAAAAATAAGTATCACTTCCCACCGGTCAAAAGGGACATCCACAAAATATGTAAAAACCAGAAAGGCAAGACAGGCCCTGGAGAACATGCAGCCTTGATATGTTGATGGGCGGGATGTAAATTGTCAACTGCCTCTCTGGAGGAGTGCATTGTGTTCCCTAAAACAAGAAAAGAACAGAGCTACAGAGCCAAGGGCACTTCCAATCTAGGGAATATAACTTGGGAAAACTGAAAATCAATAAGACAGAGCCACCCCAAAATTTACGGCTGCACTGCTTACAAGGACCTCAACTTGGATACACCTTAAGTATCCCAGGAAATAAAAAAATGGTTCAAAAAATTGTGGTACTTACGTACGATGGAATATCCCTCAGCCATGAAATCAATGTCATAAGACCAGTAGCAGCAAAATGGGTGGATTCAGGTACGATGATTCTAAGCGAAATAAGTCACACAGAAAAAGAAACTTATCATAAGATATCACTTAAGAAGATCCTATAAACATGGCTACACTTGAACTGAGTTAGGAAAGAGAACAGTGTCTCATATTTAGAAAACACTCTTATGCCTGCTTAAGGGGGAAGGAGAGGTGGGGTGATGCATAAAACCAGAGTTTGATATAAGCACAGGTACCGTTCCAAAAACCAACTATGGAATAGACAAGACCTACACCTTCCTCAGTGAAAGGGATTCAAAACCCCATATTTCCCGCAGAGGAATATATCTGACTAGTAAGAATCTTAAAACCTATGTATTGATAAGTCCCGTAAGGGAATCAAGTGTGTCTAGACTGACATAAACATGGCAACGAGAATCAGCTCAAACCCACTATAAAAAGGAATTTCAAAAACAAAACAAAAAAACTGGGAAATTCTTTACAATTCCTTCAGGGTCTCTGATGAAACCTGGAATGACCCTATCTACAACGACAGCTGGATGTGGCATAAGGAGGTACACTTGGTATTGAGACGATTGGTGAGATTGGGTGAGCAAATGCAGACCCTTTAAAGCACAAATTCCTGGCACCCATTAAATGGGTCCCAACTCTCCAGGTTGAAGGGAATATTACTACAGCTATAACATGTACGGGAAACCTAGAGAACGGACACACTGTGAATATGAAAGGTTTCTAAACTCAACGAATAGTCCCTCTCCTGGTGCTCCGGTTTGACTTTCCATATGCTTTACTATCAACCTCCCAACTTGGAGAGACAGCCCCTTTAACCTCGTGGTTCGCACAGGTTGCCAATTTGGCAGAGGATGAAAGGGAAGAGGGAGAACCAATGAGAGAGTAGCTGTTAGGCATTTGGACGGCACATATCACTGTAATTTCCCGGCAGGAAGAAGAATTAAATAAAGTCTCAACCACCCACTGTGAACCAGTATAGGTCCTGAACCAAAATTTTGGACTTGCGGTCAGCTCTCCAAAAACGAGTTGAAAAATGGAGCTCAGGGGCACAGCAATTCACAAACTGGCCGAGTAATAAAGGACAAGTATCGTCCAAAATCTGTTGAGGGAAGGCAACGAGGCGGACTTGAAAGCGAGGCAGAATAGCAGGAAACAGATTTCAAGAGGTACTTTGGAATCGCCTTTAAAGCACAGGAAGAAGGGCACAACGTCGACAATGATGCACTTGGCCAAAAAGGGCGTATGCGTTTTCTCCTGAATATATTCAGGAGAAAACGTATACGCCCTCTTTGGCCAAGCAAACAAGCGGGCAATGGAAATCTGCACTACAAAGAAGTATCACTTCCCACCGGTCAAAAGGGACATCCACAAAATGTGTAAAAACCAGAAAGGCAAGACAGGCCCTGGAGAACAGGGAGCCTTGTTATGCTGATGGGCGGGATGTAAATTGCCAACTGCCTCTCTGGAGGAGTGCATTTTGTTCCCTAAAACAAGTAAAGAAGAGAGCTACAGAGCCAAGGGCACTTCCAGTCTAGGGAATATACCTTGGGAAAACTGAAAATCAATAAGACAGAGCCACCCCAATATTTAGGGCTGCACTGCTTACAAGGACCTCAATTTGGGTACACCTTAAATATCTCAGGAAATATAAAAAAGGTTCAAAAAATTGTGGTACTTACGTACGATGGAATATCCCTCAGCCATGAAATCAATGTCATAAGACCAGTAGCAGCAAAATGGGTGGATTCAGGTACGATGATTCTAAGTGAAATAAGTCACACAGAAAAAGAAACTTATCATAAGATATCACTTATGAAGATCCTGTAAACATGGCTACACTTGAACTGAGTTAGGAAAGAGAACAGTGTCTCACATTTAGAAAACACTCTTATGCCTGCTTAAGGGGGAAGGAGAGGTGGGGTGATGCATAAAACCAGAGTTTGATATAAGCACAGGTACCGTTCCAAAAACCAACTATGGAATAGACAAGACCTACACCTTCCTCAGTGAAAGGGACTCAAAACCCCATATTTCCCGCAGAGGACTATATCTGACTAGTAAGAATCTTAAAACCTATGTATTGATATGTCTCCGTAAGGGAATCAAGTGTGTCTAGACTGGCATAAACATGGGAGCGAGAATCAGCTCAAACCCACTCTAAAAAGGAATTTCAAAAACAAAACAAAAAAACTGGGAAATTCTTTACAATTCCTTCAGCGTCTCTGTTGAAACCTGGAATGACCCTATCTACAATGACAGCTGGATGTGGCATAAGGAGGTACACTTGGGACTGAGACGATTGGTGAGATTGGGTGAGCAAATGCAGACCCTTTAAAGCCCAAATGCCTGGCACCCATTCCATGGGTCCCAACTCTCCAGGTTGAAGGGAATATTACTACAGTTATAACATGTACGGGAAACCTAGAGAACGGACACACTGTGAATACGAAAGGTTTCTAAAACTCAACGAATAGTCCCTCTCTTGGTCCTCCAGTTTGACTTTCCATCTGCTTTACTATCAACCTCCCAACTTGGAGAGACAGCCCCTTTAACCTCCTGGTTCACACAGGTTGCCAATTTGGCAGAGGATGAAAGGGAAGAGGGAGAACAAATGAGAGAGTAGCTGTTAGGCATTTGGACGGGCACATATCACTGTAATTTCCCAGCAGGAATAAGAATTAACCAAAGTCTCAGCCACCCCCCGGGAACCAGTATAGGTCCTGAACCAAAATTTTGGACTTGCGGTCAGCTCACAAAAAACGAGTAGAAAAATAGAGCTCAGGGGCACAGCAATTCACAAACTGGCCGAGTAATAAAGGACAACTACCGTCCAAAAATCTGTTGTGGGAAGGCAACGAGCCGGACTCGAAAACGAGGCAGAGTAGCAGGAAACAGATTTCAAAGGTAAGTTGTAATCGCCTTTAAAGCACAAGAAGAGGGGCACAACTTCGACAATGATGCACTTGGCCAAAAAGGGTGTATGCGTTTTCTCCTGAATATATTCAGGAGAAAACACATACGCCCTTTTTGGCCAAGCAAGCAAGCGGGCAATGCAAATCTGTACTACAAAGAAGTATCACTTCCCACCGGTCAAAAGGGACAGCCACAAAATGTGTAAAAAGCAGAAAGTCAAGACAGGCCCTGGAGAACAGGGAGCCTTGTTATGCTGATGGGCGGGATGTAACTAGCCAACTGCCTCTCTGGAGGAGTGCATTGTGTTCCCTAAAACGAATAAACAACAGAGTTACAGAGCCAAGGGCACTTCCAGTCTACGGAATATACCTTGGGAAAACTGAAAATTGATAAGGCAGAGCCACCCCAAAATTTAGGGCTGATCTGCTTACAAGGACCTCACCTTGGGTACACCTTAAATATCCCAGGAAATATAAAAATGGTTCAAAAAATTGTGGTACTTACATACGATGGAATATCCATCAGCCATGAAATCAATGTCATAAGACCAGTAGCAGCAAAATGGGTGGATTCAGCTACGATGATTCTAAGTGAAATAAGTCACACAGAAAAAGAAACTTATCATAAGATATCACTTATGAAGATCCTGTAAACATGGCTACACTTGAACTGAGTTAGGAAAGAGAACAGTGTCTCACATTTAGAAAACACTCTTATGCCTGCTTAAGGGGGAAGGAGAGGTGGGGTGATGCATAAAACCAGAGTTTGATATAAGCACAGGTACCGTTCCAAAAACCAACTATGGAATAGACAAGACCTACACCTTCCTCAGTGAAAGGGACTCAAAACCCCATATTTCCCGCAGAGGAATATATCTGACTAGTAAGAATCTTAAAACCTATGTATTGATATGTCTCCGTAAGGGAATCTAGGGTGTCTAGACAGGCATAAACATGGCAGCGAGAATCAGCTCAAACCCACTATATAAAGGAATTTCAAAAACAAAACAAAAAAACTCGGAAATTCTTTACAAATCCTTCAGGGTCTCTGATGAAACCTGGAATGACCCTATGTACAACGACAGCTGGATGTGGCATAAGCCTGGACACTTGGGACTTAGAGGATTAGTGAGATTGTGTGAGCAAATGCAGACCCTTTAAAGCACAAATGCCTGGCACCCATTCCATGGGTCCCAACTCTCCAGGTTAAAAGGAATATTACTACAGCTATAACATGTACGGGAAACCTAGAGAACGGACCCACTGTGAATACAAAAGGTTTCTAAAACTCAACGAATAGTCCCTCTCCTGGTGCTCGGCTTTGACTTTCCATCTGCTTTACTATCAACCTCCCAACTTGGAGAGACAGCCCCTTTAACCTCCTGGTTCGCACAGGTTGCCAATTTGGCAGAGGATGAAAGGGAAGAGGGAGAACCAATGAGAGAGTAGCTGTTAGGCATTTGGACGGGCACATATCACTGTAATTTCCCGGCAGGAAGAAGAATTAACCAAAGTCTCAGCCATCCACCGGGAACCAGTATAGCCCCTGAACCAAAATTTTGGAATGCGGTCGGCTCACAAAAAACGAGTTGAAAAATGGAGCTCAGGGGCACAGCAATTCACAAACTGGCCGAGTAATAAAGGACAACTATCGTCCAAAAATCTGTTGAGGGAAGGCAACGAGGCGGACTTGAAAGTGAGGCAGAATAGCAGGAAACAGATTTCAAGAGGTACGTTGGAATCGCCTTTAAAGCACAGGAAGAGGGGCACAACTTCGACAATGATGCACTTGGACAAAAAGGGCGTATGCGTTTTCTACTGAATATATTCAGGAGAAAACGCATACGCCCTTTTTGGCCAAGCAAGCAAGCGGGCAATGCAAATCTGCACTACAAAGAAGTATCACTTCCCACTGGTCAAAAGGGACATCTACAAGATGTGTAAAAACCAGAAAGGCAAGACAGGCCCTCGAGAACAGGGAGTCTTGTTATGCTGATTGGCGGGATGTAAATTGCCACCTGCCTCTCTGGAGGAGTGCATTGTGTTCCCTAAAACAAGTAAACAACAGCGCTACAGAGCCAAGGGCACTTCCAGTCTAGGGAACATACCTTGGGAAATCTGAAAATCAATAAGACAGATCCACCCCAAAATTTAGGGCTGCACTGCTTACAAAAACCTCAACTTGGGTACACCTTAAATATCCCAGGAAATATAAAAATGGTTCAAAAAATTGTGGTACTTCCGTACGATGGAATATCCCTCAGCCATGCAATCAATGGCATAAGACCAGTAGCAGCAAAATGAGTGGATTGAGGTATGATGCTTCTAAGTGTAATAAGTCACACAGAAAAAGAAACTTATATTAAAATATCACTTATGAAGATCCTGTAAACATGGCTACACTTGAACTCAGTTAGGAAAGAGAACAGAGTGTCACCTTTGGAAAACACTCTTATGCCTGCTTAAGGGGGAATGAGAGGTGGGGTGATGCATAAAACCAGAGTTTGATATAAGCACAGGTACCGTTCCAAAAACAAACTATAGAATAGACAAGACCTACACCTTCCTCAGTGAAAGGGACTCAAACCCCATATTTCCCGCAGAGGAATATATCTGACTAGTAAGAATCTTAAAACCTATGTATTGATATGTCTCCGTAAGGGAATCAAGTGTGTCTAGACTGGCATAAACATGGCAGCGAGAATCAGCTCGAACCCACTATAAAAAGGAATTTCAAAAACAAAACAAAAAAACTGGGAACTTCTTTACAATTCCTTCAGGGTCTCTGATGAAACCTGGAATGACCCTATCTACAAAGACAGCAGGATGTGGCATAAGGAGGGACACTTGGGACTGAGAGGATTGGTGAGATTGGGTGAGCAATTGCAGACCCTTTAAAGCACAAATGCTTGGCACCCATTCCATGTGTCCCAACTCTCCAGGTTGAAGGGAATATTACTACAGCTATAACATGTACGGGAAACCTACAGAACGGACACACTGTGAATACGAAAGGTTTCTAAAACTCAACGAATAGTCCCTCTCCTGGTGCTCCGGTTTGACTTTCCATCTACTTTACTATCAACCTCCTAACTTGGAGAGACAGCCCCTTTAACCTCCTGGTTCGCACAGGTTGCCAATTTGGCAGAGGATGAAAGGGAAAATGGAGAACCAATGAGAGAGTAGCTGTTAGGCATTTGGATGGGCACTTATCACTGTAATTTCCCGGCAGGAAGAAGAATGAACCAAAGTCTCAGCCACCCACCGGGAACCAGTATAGGTCCTGAACCAAAATTTTGGACTTGCGGTCAGCTCACCAAAAACGAGTTGAAAAATGGAGCTCAGGGGCACAGCATTTCACAATCTGGCCGAGTAATAAAGGACAGCTATCTTCCAAAATTCTGTTGAGGGAAGGCAACGAGGCGGACTTGAAAGCGAGGCAGAATAGCAGGAAACAGATTTCAAGAGGTACGTTGGAATCGCCTTTAAAGCACAGGAAGAGGGGCACAACTTCGACAATGATGCACTTGGCCAAAAAGGGCATATGCGTTTTCTCCTGAATATATTCAGGAGAACACGCATATGCCCTTTTTGGCCAAGCATGCAAGCGGGCAATGCAAATCTGCACTACAAAGAAGTATCACTTCCCACCGGTCAAAAGGGACATCCACAAAATGTGTAAAAACCAGAAAGGCAAGACAGGCCCTGGAGAACAGGGAGCCTTGTTATGCTGATGGGCGGGATGTAAATTTCCAACTGCCTCTCTGGAGGAGTGCATTGTGTTCCCTAAAACAAGTAAACAACAGAGCTACAGAGCCAAGGGCACTTCCCGTCTGTGGAATATACCTTGGGAAAACTGAAAATCAATAAGACAGAGCCATCCCAAAATTTAGGGCTGCACTGCTTACAAGGACCTCAACTTGGGTACACCTTAAATATCCCAGGAAATATAAAAATGGTTCAAAAATTTGTGGTACTTACGTACGATAGAATATCCCTCAGCCATGAAATCAATGTCACAAGAACAGTAGCAGCAAAATGGGTGGATTCGTGTAAGATGATTCTAAGTGAAATAAGTCACACAGAAAAAGAAACTTATCATAAGATATCACTTATGAAGATCCTGTAAACATGGCTACACTTGAACTGAGTTAGGAAAGAGAACAGTGTCTCACTTTTAGAAAACACTCTTATGCCTGCTTAAGGGGGAAGGAGAGGTGGGGTGATGCATAAAAACAGAGTTTGATATAAGCACAGGTACCGTTCCAAAAACCAACTATGGAATAGACAAGACCTACACCTTCCTCAGTGAAAGGGACTCAAAACACCATATTTCCCGCAGAGGAATATATCTGACTAGTAAGAATCTTAAAACCTATGTATTGATATGTCTCCATAACGGAATCAAGTGTATCTAGACTGGCATAAACATGGCAGCGAGAATCAGCTCAAACCCACTATACAAAGGAATTTCAAAAACAAAACAAAAAAACTGGGAAATTCTTTACAATTCCTTCAGGGTCTCTGATAAAACCTGGAATGACCCTATCTATAATGACAGCTGGATGAGGCATAAGGCTGGACACTTGGGACTGAGAGGATTGGTGAGATTGGTTCATCAAATGCAGACCCTTTAAAGCACAAATGCCTGGCACCCATTCCATGGGCCCCAACTCTCCAGGTTGAAGGGAATATTACTACATCTATAACATATACGGGAAACCTAGAGAACGGACACACTGTGAATACGAAAGGTTTCTAAAACTGAACGAATAGTCCCTCTCCTGGTGTTCCGGGTTGACTTTCCATCTGCTTTACTATCAACTTCCCAACTTGGAGAGACAGCCCCTTTAACCTCCTGGTTCGCACAGGTTGCCAATTTGGCAGAGGATGAAAGGGAAGAGGGAGAACCAATGAGAGAGTAGCTGTTAGGCACTTGGACGGGCACATATCACTGGAATTTCCCGGCAGGAAGAAGAATTAACCAAAGTCTCACCCACCCACTGGGAACCAGTATAGGTCCTGAACCAAAATTTTGGACTTGCAGTCAGCTCACCAAAAACGAGTTGAAAAATGGAGCTCAGGGGCACAGCCATTCACAAACTGGCCGAGTAATAAAGGACAACTATCGTCCAAAAATCTGTTGAGGGAAGGCAACGAGGCGGACTTGAAAGCGAGGCAGAATAGCAGGAAACACATTTCAAGAGGTACGTTGGAATCGCCTTTAAAGCACAGGAAGAGGTGCACAACTTCGACAATGATGCACTTGGAAAAAGGGCGTATGCGTTTTCTCCTGAATATATTCAGGAGAAAACGCATACGCCCTTTTTGGCCAAGCAAGCAATAGGGCAATGCAAATCTGCACTACAAAGAAGTATCACTTCCCACCGGTCAAAAGGGACATCCACAAAAATGTGTAAAAACCAGAAAGGCAAGACAGGCCCTGGAGAACAGGGAGCCTTGTTATGCTGATGGGCGGGATGTAAATTGCCAACTGCCTCTCTGGAGGAGTGCATTGTGTTCCCTAAAACAAGTAAACAACAGAGCTACAGAGCCAAGGGCACTTCCAGTCTAGGGAATATACCTTGGGAAAACTGAAAATCAATAAGACAGAGCCACCCCACAATTTAGGGCTGCACTGCTTACAAGGACCTCAACTTGGGTACACCTTAAATATCCCAGGGAATATAAAAATGGTTCAAAAAATTGTGGTACTTACGTAAGATGGAATATCCCTCAGCCATGAAATCAATGTCATAAGACCAGTAGCAGCAAAATGGGTGGATTCAGGTACGATGATTCTAAGTGAAATAAGTCACACAGAAAAAGAAACTTATCATAAGATATCACTTATGAAGATTCTGTAAACATGGCTACACTTGAACTGAGTTAGGAAAGAGAACAGTGTCTCACATTTAGAAAACACTCTTATGCCTGCTTAAGGGGGAAGGAGAGGTGGGGTGATGCATAAAACCAGAGTTTGATATAAGCACAGGTACCGTTCCAAAAACCAACTATTGAATAGACAAGACCTACACCTTCCTCAGTGAAAGGGACTCAAAACCCCATATTTCCCGCAGAGGAATATTTCTCACTAGTAAGAATCTTAAAACCTATGTATTTATATGTGTCCATAAGGGAATCAAGTGTGTCTAGACTGGCATAAACATGGCAGCGAGAATCAGCTCAAACCCACTCTAAAAATGAATTTCAAAAACAAAACGAAAAAACTGGGAAATTCTTTACAATTCCTTCAGGGTCTCTGATGAAACCTGGAATGACCCTATCTACAACGACAGCTGGATGTGGCATAAGGCTGGACACTTGGGACTGAGAGGATTGGTGAGATTGGGTGAGCAAATGCAGACCCTTTAAAGCACAAATGCCTGGCACCCATTCCATGGGTCCCAACTCTCCAGGTTGAAGGGAATATTACTACAGCTATAACATGTATGGGAAACCTAGAGAACGGACACACTGTGAATACGAAAGGTTTCTAAAACTCAACGAATAGTCCCTCTCCTGGTGCTCTGGTTTGACTTTCCATGTGCTTTACTATCAACCTCCCAACTTGGAGAGACAGCCCCTTTAACCTCCTGGTTCGCACAGGTTTCCAATTTGGCAGAGGATGAAAGGGAAGAGGGAGAACCAATGAGAGAGTAGCTGTTAGGCATTTGGACCGGCACATATCACTGTAATTTCCCGGCAGGAAGAAGAATTAACCAAAGTCTCAGCCACCCACCGGGAACCAGTATAGGTCCTGAATCAAAATTTTGGACTTGCGGTCAGCTCACCAAAAACGAGTTGAAAAATGGAGCTCAGGGGCACAGCAATTCACAAACTGGCCGAGTAATAAAGGACAACTATCGTCCAAAAATCTGTTGAGGGAAGGAAACGAGGCGGACTTGAAAGCGAGGCAGAATAGCAGGAAACACATTTCAAGAGGTACGTTGGAATCGCCTTTAAAGCACAGGAAGAGGGGCACAACTTCGACAATGATGCACTTGGCCAAAAAGGGCGTATGCGTTTTCTCCAGAATATATTCAGGAGAAATCGCATACGCCCATTTTGGCCAAGCAAGCAAGCGGGCAATGCAAATCTGCACTAAAAAGAAGTATCACTTCCCACCGGTCAAAAGGGACATAGACAAAAATGTGTAAAAACCAGAAAGGCAAGACAGGCCCTGGAGAACAGGGAGCCTTGTTATGCTGATAAGGGATGTAAATTGCCAAGTGCCTCTCTGGAGGAGTGCATTGTGTTCCCTAAAACAAGTAAACAACAGAGCTACAGAGCCAAGGGCACTTCCAGTCTAGGGAATATACCTTGGGAAAACTGAAAATCAATAAGACAGAGCCACCCCAAAATTTAGGGCTGCACTGCTTACAAGGACCTCAACTTGGGTACACCTTAAATATCCCAAGAAATATAAAAATGGTTCAAAAAATTGTGGTACTTACGTACGATGGAATATCCCTCAGCCATGAAATCAATGTCATAAGACCAGTAGCAGCAAAATGGGTGGATTCAGGTACGATGATTCTAAGTGAAATAAGTCACAGAGAAAAAGAAACTTATCATAAGGTATCACTTATGAAGATCCTGTAACATGGCTACACTTGAACTGAGTTAGGAAAGAGAACAGTGTCTCACATTTAGAAAACACTCTTATGCCTGCTTAAGGGGGAAGGAGAGGTGGGGTGATGCATAAAACCAGACTTTGATATAAGCACAGGTACCGTTCCAAAAACCAACTATGGAATAGACAAGACCAACACCTTCCTCAGTGAAAGGGACTCAAAACCCCATATTTCCCGCAGAGGAATATATCTGACTAGTAAGAATCTTAAAACCTATGTATTGATATGTCTCCGTAAGGGAATCAAGTGTGTCTAAACTGGCATAAACATGGCAGCGAGAATCAGCTCAAACCCACTATAAAAAGGAATTTCAAAAACAAAACAAAAAAACTGCGAAATTCTTCACAATTCCTTCAGGGTCTCTGATGAAACCTGGAATGACCCTATCTACAATGACAGCTGCATGTGGCATAAAGAGGGACACTTGGGACTGAGACAATTGGTGAGATTGAGTGCGCAAATGCAGACCCTTTAAAGCACAAATGCCTGGCACCCATTCCATGGGTCCCAACTCTCCAGGTTGAAGGGAATATTACTACAGCTATAACATGTACGGGAAACATAGAGAATGGACACACTGTGAATACGAAAGGTTTCTAAAACTCAACGAATAGTCCCTCTCCTGGTGCTCCGGTTTGACTTTCCATCTGCTTTACTATCAACCTCCCAACTTGGAGAGACAGCCCCTTTAACCTCCTGGTTCGCACAGGTTGCCAATTTGTCAGAGGATGAAAGGGAAGAGGGAGAACCAATGAGAGAGTAGCTGTTAGGCATTTGAACGGGCACATATCACTTTAATTTCCGGCAGGAAGAAGAATTAAACAAAGTCTCAGCCCCCCACCGGGAACCAGCATAGGTCCTGACCCAAAATTTTGAACTTGCGGTCAGCTCACCAAAAACGAGTTGAATAATGGAGCTCAGGGGCACAGCAATTCACAAACTGGCCGAGTAATAAAGGACAACTATCGTCCAAAAATCTGTTGAGGGAAGGCAACGAAGCAGACTTGAAAGCGAGGCAGAATAGCAGGAAACAGATTTCAAGAGGTACGTTGGAATCGCCTTTAAAGCACAGGAAGAGGGGCACAACTTCGACAATGATGCACTTGGCCAAAAAGGGCGTATGCGTTTTCTCCTGAATATATTCAGGAGAAAACGCATACGCCCTTTTTGGCCAAGCAAGCAAGCGGGCAATGCAAATCTGCACTACAAAGAAGTATCACTTCCCACCGGTCAAAAGCGACATCCACAAAATGTGTAAAAACCAGAAATGCAAGACAGGCCCTGGAGAACAGGGAGCCTTGTTATGCTGATGGGCGGGATGTAAATTGCCAACTGCCTCTCTGGAGGAGTGCATTGTGTTCCCTAAAACAAGTAAACAACAGAGCTACAGAGCCAAGGGCACTTCCAGTCTAGGGAATATACCTTGGGAAAACTGAAAATCAATAAGACAGAGCCACCCCAAAATTTAGGGCTGCACTGCTTACAATGACCTCAACTTGGGTACACCTTAAATATCCCAGGAAATATAAAAATGGTTCAAAAAATTGTGGTAATTACGTAAGATGGAATATCCCTCAGCCATGAAATCAATGTCATAAGACCAGTAGCAGCAAAATGGGTGGATTCAGGTACGATGATTCTAAGTGAAATAAGTCACACAGAAAAAGTAACTTATCATAAGATATCACTTATGAAGATTCTGTAAACATGGCTACACTTGAACTGAGTTAGGAAAGAGAACAGTGTCTCACATTTAGAAAACACTCTTATGCCTGCTTAAGGGGGAAGGAGAGGTGGGGTGATGCATAAAACCAGAGTTTGATATAAGAACAGGTACCGTTCCAAAAACCAACTATTGAATAGACAAGACCTACACCTTCCTCAGTGAAAGGGACTCAAAACACCATATTTCCCTCAGAGGAATATATCTGACTAGTAAGAATCTTAAAACCTATGTATTGATATGTCTCCGTAAGGGAATCAAGTGTGTCTAGACTGGCATAAACATAGCAGCGAGAATCAGCTCAAACCCACTATAAAAAGGAGTTTCAAAAACAAAACAAAAAACTGGGAAATTCTTTACAATTCCTTCAGGGTCTCTGATGAAACCTGGAATGACCCTATCTACAATGACAGCTGGATGTGGCATAACGAGGGACACTTGGGACTGAGACGATTGGTGAGATAGGGTGAGCAAATGCAGACCCTTTAAAGCACAAATGCCTGGCACCCATTCCATGGGTCCCATCTCTCCAGGTTGAAGGGAATATTACTACAGCTATAACATGTACGGGAAACCTAGAGAACGGACACACTGTGAATACGAAAGGTTTCTAAAACTCAACGAATAGTCCGTGTCCTGGTGCTCTGGTTTGACTTTCCATCTGCTTTACTATCAACCTCCCAACTTGGAGAGACAGCCCCTTTAAACTCCTGGTTCGCACAGGTTGCCAATTTGGCAGAGGATGAAAGGGAAGAGGGAGAACCAATGAGAGAGTAGCTGTTAGGCATTTGGACGGGCACATATCACTGGAATTTCCCGGCAGGAAGAAGAATTAAGCAAAGTCTCAGCCACCCACCGGGAACCAGTATAGGTCCTGAACCAAAATTTTGGACTTGCGGTCCGCTCACCAAAAACGAGTTGAAAAATGGAGCTCAGGGGCACAGCAATTCACAAACTGGCCGAGTAATAAAGGACAACTATCGTCCAAAAATCTGTTGAGGGAAGGCAACGAGGCGGACTTGAAAGCGAGGCAGAAAAGCAGGAAACAGATTTCAAGAGGTACGTTGGAATCGCCTTTAAAGCACAGGAAGAGGGGCACAACTTCGACAATGATGCACTTGGCCAAAAAGGGCGTATGCGTTTTCTCCTGTATATATTCAGGAGAAAACACATACGCCCTTTTTGGCCAAGCAAGCAAGCGGGCAATGCAAATCTGCACTACAAAGACGTATCACTTCCCACCGGTAAAAGGGACATCCACAAAATGTGTAAAATCCAGAAAGGCAAGACAGGCCCTGGAGAACAGGGAGCCTTGTTATGCTGATGGGCGGGATGTAAATTGCCAACTGCCTCTCTGGAGGAGTGCATTGTGTTCCCTAAAACAAGTAAACAACGGAGCTAAAGAGCCAAGGGGACTTCCAGTCTAGGGAAAATACCTTGGGAAAACTGAAAATCAATAAGACAGAGCCACCCCAAAATTTAGGGCTGCACTGCTTACAAGGACCTCAACTTGGGTACACCTTAAATATCCCAGGAAATATAAAAATGGTTCAAAAAATTGTGGTACTTACGTACGATGGAATATCCCTCAGCCATGAAATCAATGTCATAAGACCAGTAGCACCAAAATGGGTGGATTCAGGTACGATGATTCTAAGTGAAATAAGTCACAGAGAAAAAGAAACTTATCATAAGATATCACTTATGAAGATCCTGTGAACATGGCTACACTTGAACTGAGTTAGGAAAGAGAACAGTGTTTCGCATTTAGAAAGCACTCTTATGCCTACTTAAGGGGGAAGGAGACGTGGGGTGATGCATAAAACCAGAGTTTGATATAAGCACAGGTACCGTTCCAAAAACCAACTATGGAATAGACATGACCTACACCTTCCTCAGTGAAAGGGACTTAAAACACCATATTTCCCGCAGAGGAATATATCTGACTAGTAAGAATCTTAAAACCTATGTATTGATATGTCTCCGTAAGGGAATCAAGTGTGTCTAGACTGGCATAAACATGGCAGCGAGAATCAGCTCAAACCCTCTATAAAAAGGAATTTCAAAAACAAAACAATAAAACTGGGAAATTCTTTCCAATTCCTTCAGGGTCTCTGATGAAACCTGGAATGACCCTATCTACAACGACAGCTGGATGTGGCATAAGGCTGGACACTTGGGACTGACAGTATTGGTGAGATTGGGTGAGCAAATGCAGACCCTTTAAAGAACAAATGCCTGGCACCCATTCCATGGGTCCCAACTCTCCAGGTTGAAGGGAATATTACTACAGCTATAACATGTACGGGAAACCTAGAGAACGGACACACTGTGAATACGAAAGTTTCTAAAACTCAACGAATAGTCCCTCTCCTGGTGCTCCGGTTTGAATTTCCATCTGCTTTAATATCAACCTCCCAAATTGGAGAGACAGCCCCTTTACCTCCTGGCTCACACACGTTGCCAATTTGGCAGAGGATGAAAGAGAAGAGGGAGAACCAATGAGAGAGTAGCTGTTAGGCACTTGGACGGGGACATATCACTGTAATTTCCCAGCAGGAAGAAGAATTAACCAAAGTCTCACCCCCCCACCGGGAACAAGCATAGGTCCTGAACCAAAATTTTGGACTTGCGGTCAGCTCACCAAAAACGAGTTGAAAAATGGAGCTCAGGGGCACAGCAATTCACAAACTGGGCGACTAATAAAGCACAACTATCGTCCAAAAATCTGTTGAGGGAAGGCAACGAGGCGGACTTGAAAGCGAGGCAGAAAAGCAGGAAACAGATTTCAAGAGGTACGTTGGAATCGCCTTTAAAGCACAGGAAGAGGGGCACAACTTCGACAATGATGCACTTGGCCAAAAACGGCGTATGCGTTTTCTCCAGGAGAAAACGCATACGCCCTTTTTGGCCAAGCAAGCAAGCGGGCAATGCAAATCTGCACTACAAAGAAGTGTCACTTCCCACCAGTCAAAAGGGATATCCGCAAAATGTGTAAAAACCCGAAAGGCAAGACAGGCCCTGGAGAACAGGGAGCCTTGTTATGCTGATGGGCGGGATGTAAACTGCCAACTGCCTCTCTGGAGGAGTGCATTGTGTTCCCTAAAACAAGTAAAGAACAGAGCTACAGAGCAAAGGGTACTTCCAGTCTAGGCAATATACCTTGGGAAAAATGAAAATCAATAAGACAGAGCCACCCCAAAATTTAGGGCTGCACTGCTTACAAGGACCTCAACTTGGGTACACCTTAAATATCTCAGGAAATATAAAAATGGTTCAAAAAATTGTGGTACTTACGTATGATGGAATATCCCTCAGCCATGAAATCAATGTCATAAGACCAGTAGCAGCAAAATGGGTGGATTCAGGTACGATGATTCTAAGTGAAATAAGTCACACAGAAAAAGAAACTTATCATAAGATATCACTTATGAAGATCCTGTAAACATGGCTACACTTGAACTGAGTTAGGAAAGAAAACAGTGTCTCACATTTAGAAAACACACTTATGCCTTTTTAAGGGAGAAGGAGAGGTGCGGTGATGCATAAAACCAGAGTTTTATATAAGCACAGGTACCGTTCCAAAAACCAACTATGGAATAGACAAGACCTACACCTTCCTCAGTGAAAGGGACTCAAAACCCCATATTTCCCGCAGAGGAATATATCTGACTAGTAAGAATCTTAAAACCTATGTATTGATATGTCTCCGTAAGGGAATCAAGTGTGTCTAGACTGGCATAAACATGGCAGCGAGAATCAGCTCAAACCCACTATAAAAAGGAATTTCAAAAACAAAACAAAAAAACTGGGAAATTCTTTACAATTCCTTCAGGGTCTCTGATGAAACCTGGAATGACCCTATCTACAATGACAGCTGGATGTGGCATAAGGCTGGACACTTGTGACTGAGAGGTTTGGTGAGATTGGTTGAGCAAATGCAGACCCTTTAAAGCAATAATGCATGGCACCCATTCCATGGGTCCCAACTCTCCAGGTTGAAGGGAATATTACTACAGCTGTAACATGTATGGGAAACCTAGAGAACGGACACACTGTGAAATCGAAAGGTTTCTAAAACTCAACGAATAGTCCCTCTCCTGGTGCTCTGGTTTGACTTTCCATCTGCTTTACTATCTACCTCCCAACTTGGAGAGACAGCCCCTTTAACCTCCTGGTTCGCACAGGTTGCCAATTTGGCAGAGGGTGAAAGGGAGGAGGGACAACCAATGAGAGAGAAACTGTTAGGCATTTGGACGGGCACATATCACTGTAATTTCCCGGCAGGAAGAAGAATTAACAAATGTCTCAGCCACCCACGGGAAACAGTATAGGTCCTGAACCAAAATTTTGGACTTGCGGTCAGCTCACCAAAAACGAGTTGAAAAATGGAGCTCAGGGGCACAGCAATTCACAAACTTGCCGAGTAATAAAGGACAAATATCGTCCAAAAATCTCTTGAGGGAAGGCAACGAGGCGGACTTGAAAGCGAGGTGGAATAGCAGGAAACAGATTTCAAGAGGTACGTTGGAATCGCCTTTAAAGCACAGGAAGAGGGGCACAACTTCGACAATGATGCACTTGGCCAAAAAGGGCGTATGCGTTTTCTCCTGAATATATTCAGGAGAAAACGCATACGCACTTTTTGGCCAAGCAAGCAAGCGGGCAATTCAAATCTGGACTACAAAGAAGTATCACTTCCCACCGGTCAAAAGCGACATCCACAAAATGTGTAAAAACCAGAAAGGCAAGACAGGCCCTGGAGAACAGGGAGCCTTGTTATGCTGATAAGGGATGTAAATTGCCAACTGCCTCTCTGGAGGAGTGCATTGTGTTCCCTAAAACAAGTAAAGAACAGAGCGACAGAGCCAAGGGCACTTCCAGTCTAGGGAATATACCTTGGGAAAACTGAAAATCAATAAGACAGAGCCACCCCAAAATTTAGGGCTGCACTGCTTACAAGGACCTCAACTTCGGTACACCATAAATATCCCAGGAAATATAAAAATGGTTCAGAAAATTGTGGTACTTACGTACGATGGAATATCCCTCAGCCATGAAATCAATGTCATAAGACCAGTAGCAGCAAAATGGGTGGATTCAGGTACGATGATCCTAAGTGAAATAAGTCACACAGAAAAGGAAACTTATCATAAGATATCACTTATGAAGATCCTGTAAACATGGCTACACTTGAACTGAGTTAGGAAAGAGAACAGTGTCTCACATTTAGAAAACACTCTTAAGCCTGCTTAAGGGGGAAGGAGAGGTGGGGTGCTGCATAAAACCAGAGATTAATATAAGCACAGGTACTGTTCCAAAAACCAACTATCGAATAGACAAGACCTACACCTTCCTCAGTGAAAGGGACTCAAAACCCCATATTTCCCTCAGAGGAATATATCTGACTAGTAAGAATCTTAAAACCTATGTGTTGATATGTCTCCGTAAGGGAATCAAGTGTGTCTAGACTGGCATAAACATGGCAGCGAGAATCAGCTCAAACCCACTATAAAAAGGAATTTCAAAAACAAAACAAAAAACTGGGAAATTCTTTACAATTCCTTCAGGGTCTCTGATGAAACCTGGAATGACCCTATCTACAATGACAGCTGGATGTGGCATAACGAGGGACACTTGGGACTGAGACGATTGGTGAGATTGGGTGAGCAAATGCAGACCCTTTAAAGAAAAAAGCCTGGCACCCATTCCATGGGTCCAAACTCTCCAGGTTGAATGGAATATTACTACAGCTATAACATGTACGGGAAACCTAGAGAACGGACACACTGTGAATACGAATGGTTTCTAAAACTCAACGAATAGTCCCTCTCCTGGTGCTCCGGTTTGACTTTCCATCTGCTTTACTATCAACCTCCCAACTTGGAGAGACAGCCCCTTTAACCTCCTGGTTCGCACAGGTTGCCAATTTGGCAGAGGATGAAAGGGAAGAGGGAGAACCAATGAGAGAGTAGCTGTTAGGCATTTGGACGGGCACATATCACTGTAATTTGCCGGCAGGAAGAAGAATTAACCAAAGTCTCAGCCACCCACCGGGAACCAGTATAGGTCCCGAACCAAAATTTTGGACTTGCGGTCCGCTCACCAAAAACGAGTTGAAAAATGGAGCTCAGGGGCACAGCAATTCACAAACTGGCCGAGTAATAAAGGACAACTATGGTCCAAAAATCTGTTGAGGGAAGGCAACGAGGCGGACTTGAAAGCGAGGCAGAATAGCAGGAAACAGATTTCAAGAGGTACGTTGGAATCGCGTTTAAAGCACAGGAAGAGGGGCACAACTTCGACAATGATGCACTTGGCCAAAAAGGGCATATGCGTTTTCTCCTGAATATATTCAGAAGAAAACGCATATGCCCTTTTTGGCCAAGCAAGCAAGGGGGCAATGCAAATCTGCACTACAAAGAAGTATCACTTCCCACCGGTCAAAAGGGACATCCACAAAATGTGTAAAAACCAGAAAGGCAAGACAGGCCCTGGAGAACAGGGAGCCTTGTTATGCTGATGGGCGGGATGTAAATTGCCAACTGCCTCTCTGGAGGAGTGCATTGGGTTCCCTAAAACAAGTAAACAACAGAGCTACAGAGCCAAGGGCACTTCCAGTCTAGGGAATATACCTTGGGAAAACTGAAAATCAATAAGACAGAGCCACCCCAAAATTTCGGGCTGCACTGCTTACAAGGACCTCAACTTGGGTACACCTTAAATATCCCAGGAAATATAAAAATGGTTCAAAAAATTGTGGTACTTACGTACGATGGAATATCCCTCAGCCATGAAATCAATGTCATAAGACCAGTAGCAGCAAAATGGGTGGATTCAGGTACGATGATTCTAAGTAAAATAAGTCACAGAGAAAAAGAAACTTATCATAAGATATCACTTATGAAGATCCTGTAAACATGGCTACACTTGAACTGAGTTAGGAAAGAGAACAGTGTCTCATATTTAGAAAACACTCTTATGCCTGCTTAAGGGGGAAGGAGAGGTGGGGTGATGCATAAAACCAGAGTTTGATATAAGCACAGGTACCGTTCCAAAAACCAACTATGGAATAGACAAGACCTACACCTTCCTCAGTGAAAGGGTCTCAAAACCCCATATTTCCCGCAGAGGAATATATGTGACTAGAAAGAATCTTAAAACCTATGTATTGATATGTCTCCGTAAGTGAATCAAGTGTGTCTAGACTGGCATAAACATGGCAGCGAGAATCAGCTCAAACCCACTATAAAAAGGAATTTCAAAAACAAAACAAAAAAACTGGGAAATTCTTTACAATTCCTTCAGGGTCTCTGATGAAACCTGGAATGACCCTATCTACAACGACAGCTGGATGTGGCATAAGGCTGGACACTTGTGACTGAGAGGTTTGGTGAGATTGGTTGAGCAAATGCAGACCCTTTAAAGCAATAATGCATGGCACCCATTCCATGGGTCCCAACTCTCCAGGTTGAAGGGAATATTACTACAGCTATAACATGTATGGGAAACCTAGAGAACGGACACACTGTGAAATAGAAAGGTTTGTAAAACTCAACGAATAGTCCCTCTCCTGGTGCTCCGGTTTGACTTTCCATCTGCTTTACTATCAACCTCCCAACTTGGAGAGACAGCCCCTTTAACCTCCTGGTTCGCACAGGTTGCCAATTTGGCAGAGGATGAAAGGGAAGAGGGAGAACCAATGAGAGAGTAGCTGTTAGGCATTTGGACGGGCACATATCACTGTAATTTCCCGGCAGGAAGAAGAATTAACCAAGGTCTCAGCCACCCGCCGGGAACCAGTATAGGTCCTGAACCAAAATTTTGGACTTGCGGTCAGCTCACAAAAAACGAGTTGAAAAATGGAGCTCAGGGGCACAGCAATTCACAAACTGGCTGAGTAATAAAGGACAACTATCGTCCAAAAATCTGTTGAGGGAAGGCAACGAGGCGGACTTGAAAGCGAGGCAGAATAGCAGGAAACAGATTTCAAGAGGTACGTTGGAATCACCTTTAAAGCACAGGAAGAGGGGCACAACTTCGACAATGATGCACTTGGCCAAAAAGGGCGTATGAGTTTTCTCCTGAATATATTTAGGAGAAAACGAATACACCCTTTTGGGCCAAGCAAGCAAGCGGGCAATGCAAGTCTGCACTACAAAGAAGTATCACTTCCCACCGGTCAAAAGGGACATCCACAAAATGTGTAAAAACCAGAAAGGCAAGACAGGCCCTGGAAAACAGGGAGCCTTGTTATGCTGATGGGCGGGATGTAAATTGCCAACTGCCTCTCTGGAGGAGTGCATTGTGTTCCCTAAAACAAGTAAACAACAGAGCAACAGAGCAAAGGGCACTTCCAGTCTAGGGAATATACCTTGGGAAAACTGAAAATCAATAAGACAGAGCCACCCCAAAATTTACGGCTGCACTGCTTACGAGGACCTCAACTTGGGTACACCTTAAATATCCCAGGAAATATAAAAATGGTTCAAAAAATTGTGGTACTTACGTACGAAGGAATATCCCTCAGCCATGAAAACAATGTCATAATACCAGTAGCAGCAAAATGGGTGGATTCAGGTACGATGTTTCTAAGTGAAATAAGTCACAGAGAAAAAGAAACTTATCATAAGATATCACTTATGAAGATCCTGTAAACATGGCTACACTTGAACTGCGTTAGGAAAGAGAACAGTGTCTCACATTTAGAAAACACTCTTATGCCTGCTTAAGGGGGAAGGAGAGGTGGGGTGATGCATAAAACCAGAGTTTGATATAAGCACAGGTACCGTTCCAAAAACCAACTATGGAATAGACAAGACCTACACCTTCCTCAGTGAAAGGGACTCAAAACCCCATATTTCCCGCAGAGGAATATATCTGACTAGTAAGAATCTTAAAACCTATGTATTGATATGTCTCCGTAAGGGAATCAAGTGTGTCTAGACTGGCATAAACATGGCAGCGAGAATCAGCTCAAATCCACTATAAAAAGGAATTTCAAAAACAAAACAAAAAAACTGGGAAATTCTTTACAATTCCTTCAGGTTCTCTGATGAAACCTGGAATGACACTATCTACAATGACAGCTGGATGTGGCATAAGGAGGGACACTTGGGACTGAGACGATTGGTGAGATTGGGTGAGCAAATGCAGACCCTTTAAAGCACAAATGCCTGGCACCCATTCCATGGGTCCCAACTCTCCAGGTTGAAGGGAATATTACTACAGCTATAACATGTACGGGAAACCTAGAGAACGGACACACTGTGAATACGAAAGGTTTCTAAAACTCAACGAATAGTCCCTCTCCTGGTGCTCCGGTTTGACTTTCCATCTGCTTTACTATCAACCTCCCAACTTGGAGACACAAAACCTTTAACCTCCTTGTTTGCACAGATTGCCAATTTGGCAGAGGATGAAAGGGAAGAGAGAGAACCAATGAGAGAGTAGTTGTTAGGCATTTGGACGGGCACATATCACTGTAATTTCCCGGCAGGAAGAAGAATTAACCAAACTCTCAGCCACCCACAGGGAACCAGTATAGGTCCTGAACCAAAATTTTGGACTTGCGGTCAGCTCACCAAAAACGAGTTGAATAATGGAGCTCAGGGTCACAGCAATTCAAAAACTGGCCGAGTAATAAAGGACAACTATCGTCCAAAAATCTGTTGAGGGAAGGCAACGAGGTGGACTTGAAAGCGAGGCAGAATAGCAGGAAACAGATTTCAAGAGGTACATTGGAATCGCCTTTAAAGCACAGGAAGAGGGGCACAACTTCGACAATGATGCACTTGGCCAAAAAGTGCGTATGCGTTTTCTCCTGAATATATTCAGGAGAAAACACATACGCCCTTTTTGGCCAAGCAAGCAAGCGGGCAATGCAAATCTGCACTACAAAGAAGTATCACTTCCCACCGGTCAAAAGGGACATCCACAAAATGTGTAAAAACCAGAAATGCAAGACAGGCCCTGGAGAACAGGGAGCCTTGTTATGCTGATGGGCGGGATGTAAATTGCCAACTGCTTCTCTGGAGGAGTGCACTGTGTTCCCTAATACAAGTAAAGAAGAGAGCTACAGAGCCAAGGGCACTTCCAGTCTAGGGAATATACCTTGGGAAAACTGAAAATCAATAAGACAGAGCCACCCCAAAATTTAGGGCTGCACTGCTTACAAGGACCTCAACTTGGATACACATTAAGTATCCCAGGAAATATAAAAATGGTTCAAAAAATTGTGGTACTTACGTACGATGGAATATCCCTCAGCCATGAAATCAATGTCATAAGACCAGTAGTAGCAAAATGGGTGGATTCAGGTACGATGATTCTAAGTGAAATAAGTCACACAGAAAAAGAAACTTATCATAAGATATCACTTATGAAGATCCTGTAAACATGGCTACACTTGAACTGAGTTAGGAAAGAGAACAGTTTCTCATATTTAGAAAACACTCTTATGCCTGCTTAAGGGGGAAGGAGAGGTGGGGTGATGCATAAAACCAGAGTTTGATATAAGCACAGGTACCGTTCCAAAAACCAACTATGGAATAGACAAGACCTACACCTTCCTCAGTGAAAGGGACTCAAAACCCCATATTTCCCGCAGAGGAATATATCTGACTAGTAAGAGTCTTAAAACCTATGTATTGATATGTCTCCGTAAGGGAATCAAGTGTGTCTAGACTGGCATAAACATGGCAGCGAGAATCAGCTCAAACCCACTATAAAAAGGAATTTCAAAAACAAAACAAAAAAACTGGGAAATTCTTTACAATTCCTTCAGGGTCTCTGATGAAACCTGGAATGAACCTATCTACAACAACAGCTGGATGTGGCATAAGAAGGGACACTTGGGACTGAGACGATTGGTGAGATTGGGTGAGCAAATGCAGACCCTTTAAAGCAAAAATGCCTGGCACCCATTCCATGGGTCTAAACTCTCCAGGTTGAAGGGAATATTACTACAGCTATAACATGTACGGGAAACCTAGAGAAAGGACACACTGTGAATATGAAAGGTTTTTAAAACTCAATGAATAGTCCCTCTCCTGGTGATCCGGTTTGACTTTACATCTGCTTTACTATCAACCTCCCAACTTGGAGAGACAGCCCCTTTAACCTCCTGGTTCGCACAGGTTGCCAATTTGGCAGAGGATGAAAGGGAAGAGGGAGAACCAATGAGAGAGTAGCTGTTAGGCATTTCGACGGGCACATATCACTCTAACTTCCCGGCAGGAAGAAGAATTAACCAAAGTCTCAGCCACCCACCGGGAACCAGTATAGGTCCTGAACCAAAATTTTGGACTTGCGGTAGCTCACCAAAAACGAGTTGAAAAATGGAGCTCAGGGGCACAGCAATTCACAAACTGGCCAAGTAATAAAGGACAACTATCGTCCAAAAATCTGTTGAGGGAAGGCAATGAGGCGGACTTGAAAGTGAGGCGGAATAGCAGGAAACAGATTTCAAGAGGTACGTTGGAATCGCCTTTAAAGCACAGGAAGAGGGGCACAACTTCGACAATGATGCACTTGGCCAAAAAGTTTGTATGCGTTTTCTCCTGAATATATTCAGGAGAAAACGCATACGCCCTTTTTGGCCAAGCCAGCAAACGGGCAATGCAAATCTGCACTACAAAGAAGTATCACTTCCCACCGGTCAAAAGGGACATCCACAAAATGTGTAAAAACCAGAAAGGCAAGACAGGCCCTGGAGAACAGGGAGCCTTTTTATGCTGATGGGCGGGATGTAAATTGTCAACTGCCTCTCTGGAGGAGTGCATTGTGTTCCCTAAAACAAGTAAACAACAGAACTACAGAGCCAAGGGCACTTCCAGTCTAGGGAATATACCTTGGGAAAACTGAAAATCAATGAGACAGAGCCACCCCAAAATTTAGGGCTGCACTGCTTACAAGGACCTCAACTTGAATACACCTTAAGTATCCCAGGAAATATAAAAATGGTTCAAAAATTTGTGGTACTTTCATACGATGGAATATCCCTCAGCCATGAAATCAATGTCATAAGACCAGTAGCAGCAAAATGGGTGGATTCAGGTACGATGATTCTAAGTGAAATAAGTCACACAGAAAAAGAAACTTATCATAAGATATCACTTAGGAAGATCCTGTACACATGGCAACGCTTGAACTGAGTTAGGAAAGAGAACAGTGTCTCACATTTAGAAAACACTCTTATGCCTGCTTAAGGGGGAAGGAGAGGTGGGGTGATGCATAAAACCAGAGTTTGATATAAGCACAGGTACCGTTCCAAAAACCAACTATGAATAGACAAGACCTACACCTTCCTCAGTGAAAGGGACTCAAAACCCCATATTTCCCGAAGAGGAATATATCTGACTAGTAAGAATCTTAAAACCTATGTATTGATATGTCTCCGTAAGGGAATCAAGTGTGTCTAGACTGGCATAATCATGGCCGCGAGAATCAGCTCAAACCAGTATAAAAAGAAATTTCAAAAACAAAACAAAAATCTGGGAAATTCTTTACAATTCCTTCAGGGTCTCTGATGAAACCTGGAATGACCCTATGTACAACGACAGCTGGATGTGGCATAAGCCTGGACACTTGGGACTTAGATGATTGGTGAGATTGTGTGAGCAAATGCAGACCCTTTAAAGCAATAATGCATGGCACCCATTCCATGGATCCCAACTCTCCAGATTAAAGGGAATATTACTACAGCTATAACATGTAAGGGAAACCTAGAGAACGGACACACTGTGAATACAAAAGTTTTCTGAAACTCAACGAATAGTCCCTCTCCTGGTGCTCCGGTTTGACTTTCCATCTGCTTTACTATCAACCTCCCAACTTGGAGAGACAGCCCCTTTAACCTCCTGGTTCGCACAGGTTTCCAATTTGGCAGAGGATGAAAGGGAAGAGGGAGAACCAATGAGAGAGTAGCTGTTACGCATTTGGACGGGCACATATCACTCTAATTTCCCGGCAGGAAGAAGAATTAACCAAAGTCTCAGCCATCCACCGGGAACCAGTATAGATACTGAACCAAAATTTTGGAATGCGGTCAGCTCACAAAAAACGAGTTGAAAAATGGAGCTCAGGGGCACAGCAATTCACAAACTGGCCGAGTAATAAAGGACAACTATCATCCAAAAATCTGTTGAGGGAAGGCAACGAGGCGGACTTGAAAGTGAGGCAGAATAGCAGGAAACAGATTTCAAGAGGTACGTTGGAATTGCCTTTAAAGCACAGGAAGAGGGGCACAACTTCGACAATGATGCAGTTGGCCAAAAAGGGCGTATGCATTTTCTCCTGAATATATTCAGGAGAAAACGCATACGCCCTTTTTGGCCAAGCAAGCAAGCGGGCAATGCAAATCTGCACTACAAAGAAGTATCACTTCCCACCGGTCAAAAGGGAAATCCACAAAATGTGTAAAATCCAGAAATGCAATACAGGCCCTGGAGAACATGGAGACTTGTTATGCTGATGGGCGGGATGTAAACTGCCAACTGCCTCTCTGGAGGAGTGCATTGTGTTCCCTAAAACAAATAGACAACAGAGCTACAGAGCCAAGGGCACTTCAAGTGTAGGGAATATACCTTGGGAAAACTGAAAATCGATAAGACAGAGCCACCCCAAATTTAGGGCTGCACTGCTTACAAGGACCTCAACATGTGTACACCTTAAATATCCCAGGAAATATAAAAATGGTTCAAAAAATTGCGGTACTTACGTACGATGGAATATCCCTCAGCCATGAAATCAATGTCATAAGACCAGTAGCAGCAAAATGGGTGGATTCAGGTACGATGATTCTAAGTGAAATAAGTCACAGAGAAAAAGAAACTTATCGTAAGATATCACTTATGAAGATCCTGTAAACATGGCTACATTTTAACTGAGTTAGGAAAGAGAACAGTGTCTCACATTTAGAAAACACGCTTATGCCTGCTTAAGGGGGAAGGAGAGGTGGGGTGATGCATAAAACCAGAGTTTGATAAAAGCACAGGTACCGTTCCAAAAACCAACTATGGAATAGACAAGACCTACACCTTCCTCAGTGAAAGGGACTCAAAACCCCATATTTCCCGTAGAGGAATATATCTGACTAGTAAGAATCTTAAAACCTATGTATTGATATGTCTCTGTAAGGGAATCAAGTGTGTCTAGACTGGCATAAACATGGCAGCGAGAATCAGCTCAAACCCACTATAAAAAGGAATTTCAAAAACAAAACAAAAAAACTGGGAAATTCTTTACAATTCCTTCAGGGTCTCTGATGAAACCTGGAATGACCGTATCTACAACGACAGCTGGATGTGGCATAAGGAGGGACACTTGGGACTGAGACGATTGGTGAGATTGGGTGAGGAAATGCAGACCCTTTAAAGCACAAATGCCTGGCACCCATTCCATGGGTACCAACTCTCCAGGTTGAAGGGAATATTACTACAGATATAACATGTACGGGAAACCTAGAGAACGGACACACTGTGAATACGAAAGGTTTCTAAAACTCAACGAATAGTCCCTCTCCTGGTGCTCCGTTTTGACTTTCCATCTCCTTTACTATCAAACTCCCAACTTGGAGATACATCCCCTTTAACCTCCTGGTTCGCACAGGTTGCCAATTTGGCAGAGGATGAAAGGGAAGAGGGAGAACCAATGAGGGAATAGCTGTTAGGCATTTGGACGGGCACATATCACTGTAATTTCCTGGCAGGAAGAAGAATTAAGCAAAGTCTCAGCCACTCACCGGGAACCAGTATAGATACTGAACCAAAATTTTGGAATGCGGTCAGCTCACAAAAAACTAGTTGAAAAATGGAGCTCAGGGGCACAGCAATTCACAAACTGGCCGAGTAATAAAGGACAACTATCGTCCAAAAATCTGTTGATGGAAGGCAACGAGGCGGACTTGAAAGCGAGGCAGAATAGCAGGAAACAGATTTCAAGAGGTACGTTGGAATCGCCTTTAAAGCACAGGAAGAGGGGCACAACTTCGACAATGATGCACTTGGCCAAAAAGGCTGTATGCGTTTTCTCCTGAATATATCCAGGAGAAAACGCATACGCCCTTTTTGGCCAAGCAAGCAAGCGGGCAATGCAAATCTGCACTACAAAGAAGTATCACTTCCCACCGGTCAAAAGGGACATCCACAAAATGTGTAAAAACCAGAAAGGCAAGACAGGCCCTGGAGAACAGGGAGCCTTGTTATGCTGATGGGCGGGATGTAAATTGCCAACTGCCTCTCTGGAGGAGTGCACTGTGTTCCCTAAAACAAGTAAAGAACAGTGCTACAGAGCCAAGGGCACTTCCAGTCTAGGGAATATACCTTGGGAAAATTGAAAATCAATAAGACAGAGCCACCCCAAAATTTAGGGCTGCACTGCTTACAAGGACCTCAACTTGGGTACACCTTAAATATCCCAGGAAATATAAAAATGGTTCAAAAAATTGTGGTACTTACGTACGATGGAATATCCCTCAGCCATGAAATCAATGTCATAAGACCAGTAGCACCAAAATGGGTGGATTCAGGTACGATGATTCTAAGTGAAATAAGTCACAGAGAAAAAGAAACTTATCATAAGATATCACTTATGAAGATCCTGTAAACATGGCTACACTTGAACTGAGTTAGGAAAGAGAACAGTGTCTCACATTTAGAAAACACTCTTATGCCTGCTTAAGGGGGAAGGAGAGGTGGGGTGATGCATAAAACCAGAGTTTGATATAAGCACAGGTACCGTTCCAAAAACCAACTATGGAATAGACAAGACCTATACCTTCCTCAGTGAAAGGGACTCAAAACCCCATATTTCCCGCAGAGGAATATATTTGACTAGTAAGAATCTTAAAACCTATGTATTGATATGTCTCCGTAAGGGAATCAAGTGTGTCTAGACTGGCATAAACATGGCAGCGAGAATCAGCTCAAACCCACTATAAAAAGGAATTTCAAAAACAAAACAAAAAAACTGGGAAATTCTTTACAATTCCTTCAGGGTCTCTGATGAAACCTGGAATGACCCTATCTACAACGACAGCTGGATATGGCATAAGGCTGGACACTTGGGAATGAGATGATTGGTGAGATTGGGTGAGCAAATGCAGACCCTTTAAATCAATAATGCATAGCACCCATTCCGTGGGTCCCAACTCTCCAGGTTGAAGGGAATATTACTACAGCTATAACATGTACGGGAAACCTAGAGAATGGACACACAGTGAATACGACAGGTTTCTAAAACTCAACGAATAGTCCCTCTCCTGGTGCTCCAGTTTGACTTTACACCTGCTTTACTATCATCCTCCCAACTTGGAGAGACAGCCCCTTTAACCTCCTGGTTCGCACAGGTTGCCAATTTGGCAGAGGATGAAAGGGAAGAGGGAGAACCAATGAGAGAGTAGCTGTTAGGCATTTGAATGGGCACATATCACTGTAATTTCCCGGCAGGAAGAAGAATTAACCAAAGTCTCAGCCCCCCACCGGGAACCAGCATAGGTCCTGAACCAAAATTTCGGACTTGCGGTCACCTCACCAAAAACGAGTTGAAAAATGGAGCTCAGGGGCACAGCAATTCACAAACTGGCCGAGTAATAAAGGACAACTATCGTCCAAAAATCTGTTGAGGGAAGGCAACGAGGCAGACTTGAAAGCGAGGCAGAATAGCAGGAAACAGATTTCAAGAGGTACGTTGGAATAGCCTTTAAAGCACAGGAAGAGGGGCACAACTTCGACAATGATGCACTTGGACAAAAAGGGCGTATGCGTTTTCTCCTGAATATATTCAGGAGAAAACGCATACGCCCTTTTTGGCCAAGCAAGCAAGAGGGCAATGCAAATCTGCACTACAAAGAAGTATCACTTCCCACTGGTCAAAAGGGACATCCACAAAATATGTAAAAACCAGAAAGGCAAGACAGGCCCTGGAGAACAGGGAGCCTTTTTATGCTGATGGGCGGGATGTAAATTGCCAACTGCCTCTCTGGAGGAGTGCATTGTGTTCCCTAAAACAAGTAAAGAACAGAGCTACAGAGCCAAGGGCACTTCCAGTCTAGGGAATATACCTAGGGAAAACTGAAAATCAATAAGACAGAGCCACCCCAAAATTTAGGGCTGCACTGCTTACAAGGACCTCAACTTGGGTACACCTTAAATATCCCAGGAAATATAAAAATGGTTCAAAAATTTGTGGTACTTACGTACGATGGAATATCCCTCAGCCATGAAATCAATGTCATAAGACCAGTAGCAGCAAAATGGGTGGATTCAGGTACGATGATTCTAAGTGAAATAAGTCACACAGAAAAAGAAACTTATCATAAGGTATCACTTATGAAGATTCTGTAAACATGGCTACACTTGAACTGAGTTAGGAAAGAGAACAGTGTCTCACATTTAGAAAACACTCTTATGCCTGCTTAAGGGGGAAGGAGAGGTGGGGTGATGCATAAAACCAGAGTTTGATATAAGCACAGGTACCGTTCCAAAAACCAACTATGGAATAGACAAGACATACACCTTCCTCAGTGAAAGGGACTCAAAACCCCATATTTCCAGGAGCGGAATATATCTGACTAGTAAGAATCTTAAAACCTATGTATTGATATGTCTCCGTAAGGGAATCAAGTGTGTCTAGACTGGCATAAACATGGCAGCGAGAATCAGCTCAAACCCACTATAAAAAGGAATTTCAAAAACAAAACAAAAAAACTGGGAAATTCTTTACAATTCCTTCAGGGTCTCTGATGAAACCTGGAATGACCCTATCTAAAATGACAGCTGGATGTGGCATAAGGAGGGACACTTGGGACTGAGACGATTGGTGAGATTGGGTGAGCAAATGCAGACCCTCTAAAGCACAAATGCCTGGCACCCATTCCATGGGTCCCAACTCTCCAGGTTGAAGGGAATATTACTACAGCTATAACATGTACGGGAAACGTAGAGAACGGACACACTGTGATTACGAAAGGTTTCTAAAACTCAACGAATAATCCCTGTCCTGGTGCTCCGGTTTGACTTTCCTTCTGCTTTACTATCAACCTCCCAACTTGGAGAGACAGGCCCTTTAAACTCCCGGTTCGCACAGGTTGCGAATTTGGCAGAGGATGAAAGGGAAGAGGGAGAACCAATGAGAGAGTAGCTGTTAGGCATTTGGACGGGCACATATCACTGTAATTTCGCAGCAGGAAGAAGAATTAACCAATGTCTCAGCCACCCACCGGGAAACAGTATAGGTCCTGAACCAAAATTTTGGACTTGCGGTCAGCTCACCAAAAACGAGTTGAAAAATGGAGCTCAGGGGCACAGCAATTCACAAACTGGCCGAGTAATAAAGGACAACTATCGTCCAAAAATCTGTTGATGGAAGGCAACGAGGGGGACTTGAAAGCGAGGCAGAATAGCAGGAAACAGATTTCAAGAGGTACGTTGGAATCGCGTTTAAAGCACAGGAAGAGGGGCACAACTTCGACAATGATGCACTTGGCGAAAAAGGGCGTATGCATTTTCTCCTGAATATATTCAGGAGAAAACGCATATGCCCTTTTTGGCCAAGCAAGCAAGCAGGCAATGCAAATCTGCAATACAAAGAAGTATCACTTCCCACCGGTCAAAAGGGACATCCACAAAATGTGTAAAAACCAGAAAGGCAAGACATGCCCTGGAGAACAGGGAGCCTTGTTATGCTGATGGGCGGGATGTAAATTGCCAACTGCCTCTCTGGAGGAGTACATTGTGTTCCCTAAAACAAGTAAAGAACAGAGCTGCAGAGCCAAGGGCACTTCCAGTCTAGGGAATATACCTTGGGAAAACTGAAAATCAATAAGACAGAGCCACCGCAATATATAGGGCTGCACTGCTTACAAGGACCTCAACTTGGGTACACCTTAAATATCGCAGGAAATATAAAAATGGATCAAAAAATTGTGGTACTTACGTACGATGGAATATCCCTCAGCCATGAAATCAATGTCATAAGACCAGTAGCAGCAAAATGGGTGGATTCAGGTACGATGATTCTAAGTGAAATAAGTCACAGAGAAAAAGAAACTTATCATAAGATATCACTTATGAAGATCCTGTACACATGGCTACACTTGAACTGAGTTAGGAAAGGGAACAGTGTCTCACATTTAGAAAACACTCTTATGCCTGCTTAAGGGGGAAGGAGAGGTGGGGTGATGCATAAAACCAGAGTTTGATATAAGCACAGGTACCGTTCCAAAAACCAACTATGGAATAGACAAGACCTACACCTTCCTCAGTGAAAGGGACTCAAAACCCCATATTTCCCGGAGAGGAATATATCTGACTAGTAAGAATCTTAAAACCTATGTATTGATATGTCTCCGTAAGGGAATCAAGTGTGTCTAGACTGGCATAAACATGGCAGCGAGAATCAGCTCAAACCCACTATAAAAAGGAATTTCAAAAACAAAACAAAAAAACTCGGAAATTCTTTACAATTCCTTCAGGGTCTCTGAAGAAACCTGGAATGACCCTATCTACAACGACAGCTGGATGTGGCATAAGGCTGGACACTTGGGACTGAGAGGATTGGAGAGATTGGCTGAGCAAATGCAGACCCTTTAAAGCAATAATGCATGGCACCCATTCCATGGGCCCCAACTCTCCAGGTTGAAGGGAATATTACTACAGATATAACATGTACGGTTAACCTAGAGAACGGACACACTGTGAATACGAAAGGTTTCTAAAACTCAACTAATAGTCCCTCTCCTTGTGCTCCGGTTTGACTTTCCATCTGCTTTACTATCAACCTCCCAACTTGGAGAGACAGCCCCTTTAAGCTCCTGGTTCGCACAGGTTGCCAATTTGGCAGAGGATGAAAGGGAAGAGGGAGAACCAATGAGATAGTAGCTGTTAGGCATTTGGACGGGCACATATCACTGTAATTTCCCGGCAGGAAGAAGAATTAACCAAAGTCTCAGACACCCACCGGGAACCAGTATGGGTCCTGAACCAAAATTTGGGACTTGCGGTCAGCTCACCAAAAACGAGTTGAAAACTGGAGCTCAGGGGCACAGCAATTCACAAACTGGCCGAGTAATAAACGACAACTATCGTCCAAAAATCTGTTGAGGAAAGGTAACGAGGCGGACTTGAAAGCGAGGCAGAAGAGCAGGAAAGAGATTTCAAGAGATACATTGGAATCGCCTTTAAAGCACAGGAAGAGGGGCACAACTTCGACAATGATGCACTTGGCCAAAAAGTGCGTATGCGTTTTCTCCTGAATATATTCAGGAGAAAACGCATACGCCCTTTGTGGCCAAGCAAGCAAGCGGGCAATGCAAACCGGCACTACAAAGAAGTATCACTTCCCACCGGTCAAAAGGGACATCCACAAAATGTGTAAAAACCAGAAAGGCAAGACAGGTCCTGGAGAACAGGGAGCCTTGTTATGCTGATTGGCGGCATGTAAATTGCCAACTGCCTCTCTGGAGGAGTGCATTGTGTTCCCTAAAACAAGTAAAGAACAGAGCTACAGAGCAGAAGGGCACTTCCAGTCTAGGGAATATACCTTTGGAAAACTGAAAATCAATAAGACAGAGCCACCAAAAAATTTAGGGTTGCACTGCTTACAAGGACCTCAACTTGGGTACACCTTAAATATCCCAGGAAATATAAAAATGGTTCAAAAAATAGTGGTACTTACGTACGATGGAATATCCCTCAGCCATGAAATCAATGTCAAAAGACCAGTAGCAGCAAAATGGGTGGATTCAGGTACGATGATTCTAAGTGAAATAAGTCACACAGAAAAAGAAACTTATCATAAGATATCACTTATGAAGATCCTGTAAACATGGCTACACTTGAACTGAGTTAGGAAAGAGAACAGTGTCTCACATTTAGAAAACACTCTTATGCCTGCTTAAGGGGGAAGGAGAGGTGGGGTGATGCATAAAACCAGAGTTTGATATAAGCACAGGTACCGTTCCAAAAACCAACTATGGAATAGACAAGACCTACACCTTCCTCAGTGAAAGGGACTCAAACCCCATATTTCCCGCAGAGGAATATATCTGACAAGTAATAATATTAAAACCTATGTATTGATATGTCTCTGTAAGGGAATCAAGTGTGTCTAGACTGGCATAAACATGGCAGCGAGAATCAGCTCAAACCCACTATAAAAACGAATTTCAAAAACAAAACAAAAAAACTGGGAAATTCTTTACAATTCCTTCATGGTCTCTGATGAAACCTGGAATGACCCTATCTACAACGACAGGTGGATGTGGCATAAGGCTGGACACTTGGAACTGACAGGATTGGTGAGATTGTGTGAGCAAATGCAGACCCTTTAAAGCAATAATGCATGGCACCCATTCCATGGGTCCCAACTCTCCAGGTTGAAGGGAATATTACTACAGCTATAACATGTACGGGAAACCTAGAGAACGGACACACTGTGAATACGAAAGGTTTCTAAAACTCAATGAATAGTCCCTCTCCTGGTGCTCCGGTTTGACTTTACACCTGCTTTACTATCATCCTCCCAACTTGGAGAGACAGCCCCTTTAACCTCCTGGTTCGCACAGGTTGCCAATTTGGCAGAGGATGAAACGGAAGAGGGAGGACCAATGAGAGAGTAGCTGTTAGGCATTTGAACGGGCACATATCACTGTAATTCCCCGGCAGCAAGAAGAATTAACCAAAGTCTCAGACACCCACCGGGAACCAGCATAGGTCCTGAACCAAAATTTTGGACTTGCGGTCACCTCACCATAAACGAGTTGAAAAATGGAGCTCAGGGGCACAGCAATTCACAAACTGGCCGAGTAATAAAGGACAACTGCCGTCCAAAAATCTGTTGAGGGAAGGCAACGAGGCGGACTTGAAAGCGAGGCAGAATAGCAGGAAACAGATTTCAAGAGGTACGTTGGAATCACCTTTAAAGCACAGGAAGAGGGGCACAACTTCGACAATGATGCACTTGACCAAAAAGGGGGTATGCGTTTTCTCCTGAATATATTCAGGAGAAAACGCATACGCCCTTTTTGGCCAAGAAAGCAAGCGGGCAATGCAAATCTGCACTACAAAGAAGTATCACTTCCCACCAGTCAAAAGGGACATCCACAAAATGTGTAAAAACCAGAAAGTCAAGACAGGCCCTAGAGAACAGGGAGCCTTGTTATGCTGATGGGTGGGATGTAAATTGCCAACTGCCTCTCTGGAGGAGTGCATTGTGTTCCCTAAAACAAATAAAGAACAGAGCTACAGAGCAGAAGGGCACTTCCAGTCTAGGGAATATACCTTTGGAAAACTGAAAATCAATAAGACAGAGCCACCCCAAAATTTAGGGCTGCACTGCTTACAAGGACCTCAACTTGGGTACACCTTAAATATCCCAGGAAATATAAAAATGGTTCAAAAAATTGAGGTACTTACGTACGATGGAATATCCCTCAGCCATGAAATCAATGTCATAAGACCAGTAGCAGCAAAATGGGTGGATTCAGGTACGATGATTCTAAGTGAAATAAGTCACACAGAAAAGGAAACTTATCATAAGATATCACTTATGAAGATCCTGTAAACATGGCTACACTTGAACTGAGTTAGGAAAGAGAACAGTGTCTCACATTTAGAAAACACTCTTATGCCTGCTTAAGGGGGAAGGAGAGGTGGGGTGATGCATAAAACCAGAGTTTGATATAAGCATAGGTACCGTTCCAAAAACCAACTATGGAATAGACAAGACCTACACCTTCCTCAGTGAAAGGGGCTCAAAACCCCATATTTCCTGCAGAGGAATATATCTGACTAGTAAGAATATTAAAACCTATGTATTGATATGTCTCTGTAAGGGAATCAAGTGTGTCTAGACTGGCATAAACATGGCAGCGAGAATCAGCTCAAACCCACGATAAAAAGGAATTTCAAAAACAAAACAAAAAAACTGGGAAATTCTTTACAATTATTTCAGGGTCTCTGATGAAACCTAGAATGACCCTATCTACAACGACAGCTGGATGTGGCATAAGGCTGGACACTTGAGACTGAGAGGATTGGTGAGATTGGGTGAGCAAATGCAGACCCTTTAAAGCAATAATGCATGGCACCCATTCCATGGGTCCCAACTCTCCAGGTTGAAGGGAATATTACTATAGTTATAACATATACGGGAAACCTAGAGAATGGACACACTGTGAATACGAAAGGTTTCTAAAACTCAACAAATAGTCCCTCTCCTGGTGCTCCGGTTTGACTTTCCATCTGCTTTACTATCAACCTCCCAACTTGGAGAGACAGCCCCTTTAACCTCCTGGTTCGCACATGTTTCCAATTTGGCAGAGGATGAAAGGGAAGAGGGAGAACCAATGAGAGAGTAGCTGTTAGGCGTTTGGACGGGCACATATCACTGTAATTTCACGGCAGGAAGAATAATTAACCAAAGTCTCAGCCACCCACCGGTAACCAGTATAGGCCCTGAACCAAAATTTTGGACTTGGGGTCAGCTCACCAAAAACGAGTTGAAAAGTGGAGCTCAGGGGCACAGCAATTCACAAACTGGCCGAGTAATAAGGGACAACTATCATCCAAAAATCTGTTGAGGGAAGGCAACAAGGCGGACTTGAAAGCGAGGCAGAATAGCAGGAAACAGATTTCAAGAGGTACGTTGGAATCGCCTTTAAAGCACAGGAAGAGGGGCACAACTTCGACAATGATGCACTTGGCCAAAAAGGGCGTATGCGTTTTCTCCTGAATATATTCAGGAGAAAACGCATACGCCCTTTTTGGCCAAGCAAGCAAGCGGGCAATGCAAATCTGCACTACAAAGAAGTATCACTTCCCACCGGTCAAAAGGAACATCCACAAAATGTGTAAAAACCAGAAAGGCAAGACAGGCCCTGGAGAACAGGGATACTTGTTATGCTGATGGGCGGGATGTAAATTGCCAACTGCTTCTCTGGAGGAGTGCATTGTGTTCCCTAAAACAAGTAAACCACAGAGCTACAGAGCCAAGGACACTTCCAGTCTAGGGAATATACCTTGGGAAAACTGAAAATCAATAAGACAGAGCCACCCCAAAATTTAGGGCTGCACTGCTTACAAGGACCTCAACATGGGTACACCTTAAATATCCCAGGAAATATAAAAATGGTTCAAAAAATTGTGGTACTTACGTACGATGGAATATCCCTCAGCCATGAAATCAATGTCATAAGACCAGTAGCAGCAAAATGGGTGTATTCAGGTACGATGATTCTAAGTGAAATAAGTCACAGAGAAAATGAAACTTATCCTAAGATATCACTTATGAAGTTCCTGTAAACATGGCTACACTTGAACTGAGTTAGGAAAGAGAACAGTGTCTCACATTTAGAAAACGCTCTTATGCCTACTTAAGGGGGAAGGAGAGGTGGGGTGATGCATAAAACCAGAGTTTGATATAAGCACAGGTACCGTTCCAAAAACCAACTATGGAATAGACAAGACCTACACCTTCCTCAGTGAAAGGGACTCAAAACCCCATATTTCCCGCAGAGGAATATATCTGACTAGTAAGAATCTTAAAACCTATGTATTGATATGTCTCCGTAAGGGAATCAAGTGTGTCTAGACTGGCATAAACATGGCAGCGAGAATCAGCTCAAACCCACTATAAAAAGGAATTTCAAAAACAAAACCAAAAAACTGGCAAATTCTTTACAATTCCTTCAGGGTCTCTGATGAAACCTGGAATGACCCTATCTACAACGACAGCTGGATGTGGCATAAGGCTGGACACTTGGGACTGAGAGGATTGGAGAGATTGGGTGAGCAAATGCAGACCCTTTAAAGCAATAATGCATGGCACACATTCCATGGGTCCCAACTCTCCAGGTTGAAGGGAATATTACTACAGATATAACATGTACGGGAAACCTAGAGAACGGACACTCTGTGAATACGAAAGGTTTATAAAACTCAATGAATAGTCCCTCTCCTGGTGCTCCGGTTTGACTTTCCATCAGCTTTACTATCAACCTCCCAACTTGGAGAGACAGCCCCTTTAACCTCCTGGTTCGCACAGGTTGCCAATTTGGCAGAGGATGAAAGGGAATAGGGAGAACCAATGAGAGAGTACCTGTTAGGCATTTGGACGGGCACATATCACTGTAATTTCCCGGGAGGAAGAAGAATTAACCAAAGTCTCAGCCACCCACAGGGAACCAGTATAAGTCCTGAACCAAAATTTTGGACTTGCGGTCAGCTCACCAAAAACGAGTTGAAAAATGGTGCTCAGGGGCATAGCAATTCACAAACTGGCGGAGTAATAAAGGAGAACTATCGTCCAAAAATCTGTTGAGGGAAGGCAACGAGGCGGACTTGAAAGCGAGGCAGAATAGCAGGAAACAGATTTCAAGAGGTACGCTGGAATCGCCTTTAAAGCACAGGAAGAGGGGCACAACTTCGACAATGATGCACTTGGCCAAAAAGGTCATATGCGTTCTCTCCTTAATATATTCAGGAGAGAACGCATACGCCCTTTTTGGCCAAGCAAGCAATCGGGCAATGCAAATCTGCACTACAAAGAAGTATCACTTCCCACCGGTCAAAAGGGACATCCACAAAATGTGTAAAATCCAGAAAGGCAAGACAGGTCCTAGAGAACAGGGAGCCTTGTTATGCTGATGGGCGGGATGTAAATTGCCAACTGCCTCTCTGGAGGAGTACATTGTGTTCCCTAAAACAAATAAAGAACAGAGCTACAGAGCCAAGGGCACTTCCAGTGTAGGGAATATACCTTGGGAAAACTGAAAATCAATAAGACAGAGCCACCCCAAAATTTAGGGCTGCACTGCTTACAAGGACCTCAACTTGGTTACACCTTAAATATCCCAGGAAATATAAAAATGGTTCAAAAAATTGTGGTACTTACGTACGATGGAATATCCCTCAGCCATGAAATCAATGTCATAAGACCAGTAGCAGCAAAATGGGTGTATTCAGGTACGATGATTCTAAGTGAAATAAGTCACAGAGAAAATGAAACTTATCCTAAGATATCACTTATGAAGATCCTGTAAACATGGCTACACTTGAACTGAGTTAGGAAAGAGAACAGTGTCTCACATTTAGAAAACGCTCTTATGCCTACTTAAGGGGGAAGGAGAGGTGGGGTGATGCATAAAACCAGAGTTTGATATAAGCACAGGTACCGTTCCAAAAACCAACTATGGAATAGACAAGACCTACACCTTCCTCAGTGAAAGGGACTCAAAACCCCATATTTCCCGCAGAGGAATATATCTGACTAGTAAGAATCTTAAAACCTATGTATTGATATGTCTCCGTAAGGGAATCAAGTGTGTCTAGACTGGCATAAACATGGCAGCGAGAATCAGCTCAAACCCACTATAAAAAGGAATTTCAAAAGCAAAACCAAAAAACTGGAAAATTCTTTACAATTCCTTCAGGGTCTCTGATGAAACCTGGAATGACCCTATCTACAACGACAGCTGGATGTGGCATAAGCCTGGACACTTGGGACTGAGAGGATTGGAGAGATTGGGTGAGCAAATGCAGACCCTTTAAAGCAATAATGCATGGCACACATTCCATGGGTCCCAACTCTCCATGTTGAAGGGAATATTACTACAGATATAACATGTACGGGAAACCTAGAGAACGGACACTCTGTGAATACGAAAGGTTTCTAAAACTCAATGAATAGTCCCTCTCCTGGTGCTCCGTTTTGACTTTTCATCAGCTTTACTATCAACCTCCCAACTTGGAGAGACTGCCCCTTTAACCTCCTGGTTCGCACAGGTTGCGAATTTGGCAGAGGATGAAAGGGAATAGGGAGAACCAATGAGAGATTACCTGTTAGGCATTTGGACGGGCACATATCACTGTAATTTCCCGGCAGGAAGAAGAATTAACCAAAGTCTCAGCCACCCACAGGGAACCAGTATAAGTCCTGAACCAAAATTTTGGACTTGCGGTCAGCTCACCAAAAACGAGTTGAAAAATGGTGCTCAGGGGCATAGCAATTCACAAACTGGCTGAGTAATAAAGGACAACTATCATCCAAAAATCTGTTGAGGGAAGGCAACGAGGCGGACTTGAAAGCGAGCCAGAATAGCAGGAAACAGATTTCAAGGGGTACGTTGGAATCGCCTTTAAAGCACAGGAAGAGGGGCACAACTTCGACAATGATGCACTTGGCCAAAAAGGGCGTATGCGTTTTCTCCTGAATATATTCAGGAGAAAACGCATACGCCCTTTTTGGCCAAGCAAGCAAGCAGGCAATGCAAATCTGGAATACAAAGAAGTATCACTTCCCACCGGTCAAAAGGGACATCCACAAAATGTGTAAAAACCAGAAAGGCAAGACAGGCCCTGGAGAACAGGGAGCCTTGTTATGCTGATGGGCGGGATGTAAATTGCCAACTGCCTCTCTGGAGGAGTACATTGTGTTCCCTAAAACAAGTAAAGAACAGAGCTGCAGAGCCAAGGGCACTTCCAGTCTAGGGAATATACCTTGGGAAAACTGAAAATCAATGAGACAGAGCCACCACAATATATAGGGCTGCACTGCTTACAAGGACCTCAATTTGGGTACACCTTAAATATCCCAGGAAATATAAAAATGGATCAAAAAATTGTGGTACTTACGTACGATGGAATATCCCTCAGCCATGAAATCAATGTCATAAGACCAGTAGCAGCTAAATGGGTGGATTCAGGTACGATGATTCTAGGTTTAATAAGTCACAGAGAAAAAGAAACTCATCATAAGATATCACTTATGAAGATCCTGTACACATGGCTACACTTGAACTGAGTTAGGAAAGAGAACAGTGTCTCACATTTAGAAAACACTCTTATGCCTGCTTAAGGGGGAAGGAGAGGTGGGGTGATGCATAAAACCAGAGTTTGATATAAGCACATGTACCGTTCCAAAAACCAACTATGGAATTGACAAGACCTACACCTTCCTCAGTGAAAGGGACTCAAAACCCCATATTTCCCGCAGAGGAATATATCTGACTAGTAAGAATCTTAAAACCTATGTATTGATATGTCTCCGTAAGGGAATCAAGTGTGTCTAGACTGGCATAAACATGGCAGCGAGAATCAGCTCAAACCCACTATAAAAAGGAATTTCAAAAACAAAACAAAAAAACTGGGAAATTCTTTACAATTCCTTCAGGGTCTCTGATGAAACCTGGAATGACCCTATCTACAACGACAGCTGGATGTGGCATAAGGCTGGACACTTGGGACTGAGACGATTGGTGAGATTGGGTGAGCAAATGCAGACCCTTTAAAGCAATAATGCATGGCACACATTCCATGGGTCCCAACTCTCCAGGTTGAAGGGAATATTACTACAGCTATAACATGTACGGGAAACCTAGAGAACGGACACACTGTGAATACGAAAGGTTTCTAAAACTCAACGAATAGTCCCTCTCCTGGTGCTCCGGTTTGACTTTCCATCTGCTTTACTATCAACCTCCCAACTTGGAGAGACAGCCCCTTTAACCTCCAGGTTCGCACAGGTTGCCAATTTGGCAGAGGATGAAAGGGAAGAGGGAGAACCAATGAGAGAGTAGCTGTTAGGCATTCGGACGGGCACATATCAAACTAACTTCCCGGCAGGAAGAAGAATTAACCAAAGTCTCAGACACCCACCGGGAACCAGTATGGGTCCTGAACCAAAATTTTGGACTTGCGGTCAGCTCACCAAAAACGAGTTGAAAAATGGAGCTCAGGGGCACAGCAATCCGCAAACTGACCGAGTAATAAAGGACAAGTATCGTCCAAAAATCTGTTGAGGGAAGGCAACGAGGCCGACGTGAAAGCGAGGCAGAATAGCAGGAAACAGATTTCAAGAGGTACGTTGGAATCGCCTTTAAAGCACAGGAAGAGGGGCACAACTTTGACAATGATGCACTTGGCCAAAAAGGGCGTATGCGTTTTCTCCTGAATATATTCAGGAGAAAACGCATACGCCCTTTTTGGCCAAGCAATCAAGCGGGCAATGCAAATCTGCACTACAAAGAAGAATCACTTCCCACCGGTCAAAAGAGACATCCACAAAATGTGTAAAAACCAGAAAGGCAAGACAGACCCTGGAGAACAGGGAGCCTTTTTATGCTGAAGGGCGGGATGTAAATTGACAACTGCCTCTCTGGAGGAGTGCATTGTGTTCCCTAAAACAAGTAAACAACAGAGCTACAGAGCCAAGGGCACTTCCAGTCTAGGGAATATACCTTTGGGAAAAGTGAAAATCATTAAGACAGAGCCACCCCAAAATTTAAGGCTGCACTGCTTACAAGGACCTCAACTTGGGTACACCTTAATTATCCCAGGAAATATAAAAATGGCTCAAAAAATTGTGGTACATACATATGATGGAATATCCCTCAGCCATGAAATCAATGTCATAAGACCAGTAGCAGCAAAATGGGTGGATTCAGGTACGATGATTCTAAGTGAAATATGTCACACAGAAAAAGAAAGTTATCATAAGATATCACTTATGAAGATCCTGTAAACATGGCTACACTTGAACTGAGATAGGAAAGAGAACAGTGTCTCACATTTAGAAAACACTCTTATGCCTGCTTAAGTGGTAAGGAGAGGTGGGGTGATGCATAAAACCAGAGTTTGATATAAGCACAGGTACCGTTCCAAAAACCAACTATGGAATTGACAAGACCTACACCTTCCTCAGTGAAAGGGACTCAAAACCCCATATTTCCCGCAGAGGAATATATCTGACTAGTAAGAAACTTAAAACCTATGTATTGATATGTCTCCGTAAGAGAATCATCTGTGTCTAGACTGGCATAAACATGGCAGCGAGAATCAGCTCAAACCCACTATAAAAAGGAATTTCAAAAACAAAACAAAAAACTGGGAAATTCTTAATAATTCCTTCAGGGTCTCTGATGAAACCTGGAAAGACCCTATCTACAACGAAAGCTGGATGTGGCATAAGGCAGGACACTTGGGACTGAGAGGATTGGTGAGATTGGGTGAGCAAATGCAGACCCTTTAAAGCACAAATGCCTGGCACCCATTCCATGGGTCCCAACTCTCCAGGTTGAAAGGAATATTACTACAGCTAAACATGTACGGGAAACATAGAGAACGAACAGATTGTGAATACGAAAAGTTTCTAAAACTCACGAATAGTCCCTACCCTGGTGCTCCAGTTTGACTTTCCATCTGCTTTACTATCAATCTCCCAAATTGGAAAGACAGCCCCTTTAACCTCCTGGTTCGCATAGGTTTCCAATTTGGCAGAGGATGAAAGGGAAGAGGGAGAACCAATGAGAGAGTAGCTGTTAGGCATTTGGATGGGCACATATCACTCTAACATCCCGGCAGGAAGAAGAATTAACCAAAGTCTCAGCCCCCCACCGGGAAACAGCATAGGTCATGAACCAAAATTTTGGACTTGCGGTCAGCTCACAAAAAACGAGTTGATAAATGGAGCTCAGGGGCACAGCAATTCACAAAGTGGCCGAGTAATAAAGGACAACTATTGTCCAAAAATCTGTTGAGGGAAGGCAACGAGGCGGACTTGAAAGCAAGGCAGAATAGCAGGAAACAGATTTCAAGAGGTACGTTGGAATCGCCTTTAAAGCACAGGAAGAGGGGCACAACTTCGACAATGATGCACTTGGCCAAAAAGTGCGTATGCGTTTTCTCCTGAATATATTCAGGAGAAAACGCATACGCCCTTTTTGGCCAAGCAAGCAAGCGGGCAATGCAAATCTGCACTACAAAGAAGTATCACTTCCCACCGGTCAAAAGGGACATCCACAAAATGTGTAAAAACCAGAAAGGCAAGACAGGCCCTGGAGAACAAGGAGACTTGTTATGCTGATTGGCGTTATATAAATTGCCAACTGCCTCTCTGGAGGAGTGCATTGTGTTCCCTAAAACAAGTAAAGAACAGAGCTACAGAGCCAAGGGCACTTCCAGTCTAGGGAATATACCTTGGGAAAACTGAAAATCAATAAGACAGAGCCACCCCAAAATTTAGGTTGCACTGCTTACAAGGACTTCAACTTGGGTACACCTTAAATATCCCAGGAAATATATTAATGGTTCAAAAAATTGTGGTACTTACATACGATGGAATATCCCTCACCCATGAAATCAATGTCATAAGACCAGTAGCAGCAAAATGGGTGGATTCAGGTATGATGATTCTAAGTGAAATAAGTCACACAGAAAAAGAATCTTATCATAAGATATCACTTATGAAGATCCTGTAAACATGGCTACACTTGAACTGAGTTAGGAAAGAGAACAGTGTCTCACATTTAGAAAACACTCTTATGCCTGCTTAAGGGGGAAGGAGAGGTGGGGTGATGCATAAAACCAGAGTTTGATATAAGCACAGGTACCGTTCCAAAAACCAACTATGGAATAGACAAGACCTACACCTTCCTCAGTGAAAGGGACCCGAGGCATCTGTGAGTAACCGTGAGCTGAGCCCCAGGCCAGCTGCTGTTGAACTTTTCCCACCCTTCCCAGGTAAAACACCTGAATATGTACAAGGGCCTGAAAGCCTAGAGGAAGGGGTGTGGAGCCACACCAGCGACAGCACGCAGGCCAACTTGGGCCTGCAGGCCAGCCAGTATGGTCCTGGCCCTGGGCACTCTTCTGGAAGCTTTCCATTGCCCTGCCTGAGATACCCCTCCTGTCCCGGCACCCACTGCTTTTTTCCTTCCTCACCTCTGTCCGGAGAGAAATTCCAGCGGAATGTATGGGTGACACATCCTCTTCTTTACAGGTGGAAACCTGGCAACTCCTGCAGAAAGTCCAGCAGAGACCCACTCACACCGGGCCACCCACAAAGCCGTGGCCCCTCACTCCCTCCCTCCAGAACAGCCCCGAGACTGCTGACGGGGCAGAGAATATGGAGTAGGCACAGCTTCAGGGGCTATTGCTGCCTGCAGCGCTGTTTATATTGAACTCAACCCAGGCACACCTGGGGAGGGCCGGCCGGCAGGGTCAGGCTACCCAAGTCAGCTAATCCTCAGCCCTCAGGGAATCACATTGTTGAAAATGGACCTCGCTAAGGCAGAATAGAAGCCAAGGAATAAAAGGACACAATGCCATTTGCAGCACCGTAGGTGTGTCTAGAGGTAATCACGTGACTTGTAGTAAATCAGAAAGTGAAAGACACATATCGTATCATATCTCTTATAGGTGTGACCGAAAAATGGATACCAGGGCAGATATTTCCACGGAGAAGGGCAATCACAGATTCATTCAACAAACTTATGGTTCACCAATGGAAAGGTGTGAGGATTGGTTTCATTATGATATTGGGGTTAACAGACATATACAAACACAGGTGACATATATAATCACCAAAGACCTACAGAATACCAAGAGAAGACTACTCAACATTCTGTCATAAGGTACATGGGAAAAGGATCCCAGGAAGAACAGACATATGTGTATGTGTAAAAGAACCACATCTTCCACACCTACAACAAGCCAAACATTGTAATCATATTTGCTGTAATAAAAAATAAAAAATTACATTAAAAACTCGAACAAGAAGCAGTGAGACAAACTTGAGGGGCTTTCTCCTGGCACATTCCATTCTAAATTCCAATCTAGAACATGACTTCCATTGAGGCTCTGTTGCTCTAGTAAGCAGATTTGGTAAGTGAGAACTGCTGCCACCTTGTGGCCGTTTCACAAAACAGCAGCTTCAATCCCAGCGCTAATGGTCAGTTGATATTCAAAATCATTGCAGGCCTGTAAAGGACACCTGCCCTGAAAACAAATACCGGGTTCATATATCGACCAAAAAATTCAAAGTATGTCCATATTTCAAAACGACAGTTTCAAAAGGCATATTTTACACACATTAGTGTTCTGCTTCTTTTTCTTTCTTTCTTTTTTTGTTAAAAAAACGGGAATGGCAAAAAGCATCCCTCAGAATGGGCGAAAATATTTGCAAACGAATCAATGGACAAAGGTTTAATCTCCAATATATATAAAGAGCTCATGCAGCTTAATATTCAAAAAACAAACAACCCAATACAAAAATGGGCAGAAGATCTAAAGAGACGTTTCTTCAAAGAAGACACAGAGATGGCCAAGACGCACATGAAAAGCTGCTCAACATCACTAATTATTAGAGAAATGCAAATCAAAACTACAATGAGGTATCACCTCACACCTGTTAGAATCGGCATCATCAGAAAATCTACAAACAACAAATTCTGGGGAGGGTGTGGACAAAAGGATCCCTCTTCCACTAGTGGTGGAAATGTAAATTGATACAGTCACGATGGAGAACAGTATGGAGTTTCCTTAAAAAACCTAGATATAGAATTACCATATGATCCAGCAATCCCGCTTCTGGGCATATACCCAGAGAAAACCATAAATCAAAAAGGCACATTCACCACAATGCTCATTTCAGCACTATTTACAATAGCCAGGTAATGGAAGCAACCTAAATACCCACAGACAGACGAATGGATAAAGATGTGGTACATATATAAAATGGAATATTACTCAGCCATAAGACGGAATGAAACTGGGTCATTTGTAGAGACGTCGATGGATCTAGAGACTGTCATACAGAATGAAGTAAGTCAGAAAGAGAAAAACAAATATGGTATATTAATGCATATATGTGGAACCTAGAAAAATGGTACAGATGAACTGGTTTGCAGGGAAGAAATAGAGACACAGAGGTAGAGAACACACGTATGGACACCTAGTGTGGGAAGCCATGGGGTGGTGGTGGTGGGATGAGTTGGGAGATTGGGATTTACCTGTACACATGTATATGCATAAAATACATAACTAATAATAACCTGCTGTATAAAAAAATAAATAAAATTAAATTTCAAAATTTAAAAAATAAAATTTAAAAATAAAACAGAAAAAAGTTCTTCCCTTCACACAGATCTATTTATATGAATGAATGATTTCCATGCTTATATCTATAAATACATAAAAGAGGAATAAAATCTAACTTGAACAAAAAAAGAAAAAAAATAACCTGAACCCACCAGTTAGACAGAGGAAAACACTATCAGGGCACTTGCTCCAGCGGTAAACAATTCTGAAATTGGTCAGAGGTGGGGAATCATCTCCCATAGAGCCAGCAGCCCACTCCTACGCAAGGAGCATCCTCATTGCAAAGAGGGGGCCATGCCGAGGCATCTGTGAGTAACCGTGAGCTGAGCCCCAGGCCAGCTGCTGTTGAACTTTTGCCACCCTTCCCAGGTAAAACACCTGAATATGTACAAGGGCTTGAAAGCCTAGAGAAAGGGCTGTGGAGCCACAACAGTGACAGCACGCAGGCCGACTTGGTGCCTGCAGGCCAGTCAGGATGGTCCTGTCCCCAGATGCTCTTCTGGAAGCTTTCCATTTCCCTGCCTGAGATACCCCTCCTGCCACGGCCCCCACTGCTTTTTTACTTCCTCACCTCTGCCTGGGGAGAAATTCCAGCGGCAGGTATCGGTGACACATCCTCTTCTTTAGCAGGTGGCAGCCTGGCAACTCCTGCAGAAAGTCCAGCAGAGCCCCACTCACACTGGGCCACCCACAAAGCCACGGACCCTCACTCCCTCCCACCAGCACAGCTCCGGAATTGCCTACGGGGCAGAGAATATGCCGTCAGTCACAGCTACAAGGGCTCTCGCTCACTGGAGTGCTGTTTATATTGCCCTCAACCCAGGGACACCTGTGGCGGGCCGGCAGGCAGTTTCAGGCTGCCAAAATCAGCCAATCCTCACCCCTCAGGGTTCACAGTTGCAGAAAATGAAACTTGCTAAACGGGCCAGGCCCTAGGAACAGGTGTGGGCTCTTGAGAGTCAGGATAGACAAGGGGCTGCAGCTGAGGCTTGTTTTCTTATCATTTTATCTGGTCCATGAGTGGAAAACAACTTCAAGAAGACCCTATCCTAATGAGAGGAACCCAGGAGTCAGGGAGAGGAGTGATGGTGGGTGGAGACAGAGGCCTGGTGCCCTGGCTGCAGTGGAAGTGTCTGGAAGACCAGGCAGAAAGAGCCTGCAGAGAGTGATAGCCATGGTCACAGACCTGTCAGAGCTGCTGTTTGTTAGTTCAAGTCCTGCTCTGAGGTGTTCTGTGTCAGCTGTGAGCGACAGGTGAGCTGTGGGTTCTCTGCAAGGTGGGCTATGTGCACAGTTCCTGTGTGTCCAGCCCTGCTGGGGTACCTGCCCAGGGGAGCTCTGTATCCTGAAAAGGGCCTGAGTAGGAGAGCCCCATGGGCTGCTGGGTAGCTGCAGAGGTGAGCTCCATACCCTGGGAGGGACTTGACCACGAGAGCCCCGTGGGCTGTGGGGTAGGGGTGCCGCCCAGGTGAGCTCCATATCCTGGGATTGGCCTGACCACGAGAGCCCCATGGGCTGCTGGAGACCTGGTAAAGGATATCAGGACAGTCAGTGAAGCCACCGAGGATATACATCCAGTAGCTCCTATTTCCTACTTCCTGCTGGTCATTCTACCTTCCACCAGGCCATGGCATTCTGTATTAGACTTCAATGATGCCTTCTTCTGTATTCCATTCATCTCAGAGTCACAAGAATTTTTGGCTTGTGAGGGGCAGGACACAACATGCAACAAAAGCAATAATGCTGGGCCGTCCTGCCCCAATGGTTCAAAAATCCCCACACCATCATTGGGGAAATGTCCTCTAAAGACCTAAAAGTTCAACCTCTGTAAAAGGGAACCCTCCTTCAATATGCAGATGACATTCTGATCGCCAGGTCTACTAAAGACGCCTCTGAACTACCTAGCCAAGAAAGGATAGAAGGTGTCCAAGAAAAACGCTCAAATATCCCAGGCTAAGGTGACATGCCTGGGCTTCATTCTCACAGATATTCGGAGAAACGCATCCCAGGATAGGGAAGAAGCCATTTGCAGCCTTACCTCTTCTAAAACTAGAAGACAGCTTAGGGGTTCCTGGGGAGGCCGAGGTTTTCTGCATCTGGATCCCTAACTACAGTGTAATAGCTGGGCCTCTACATGAAACACTGACACGAAAAGATGATGATCCTTTTGAATAGAATCCAGAAGCAGCCTTTCAAGAATGGAAAGAGCAGTCAATACAGACCCTTGCCCAGGAACTCCCTAATTTAGCTAAACCCTTTGACCTTTACATACCCGGTCAAAGGTTAATCGCCCTTGGAGCCTTAGTGCAAAAACTGGGACCACTTGAAATGGAGCAACACAAGAATGCCCTTCAGGTATGATAAACTATGGTCACCAAGGGCTTTGCCCACCGACTCATCAGGCCAGGATACTGGGGTATCTAAAAAGCTGGAAATCAGCAGCCCGCAAGGCCAGCTCCCTCCTAAGGGAAAAGGACCCCACGTGGTGATCCTAACCACCCATCATGCCCTGAAGTTGCAGGGGTCGCTCTGTGGACACACTGACCTCGAGTGAGGAGGCCCTCCAACTCCAACCTCCAGAGAGATAAACGGGGGCAACGGGCCCCCAAGATGACTCGTGTGACCATCACTTTTCCTGGAGTTTCTCTCAGAAAACGACAAGACTGTGCCCCGAAAGAGCAGACTACTGCTTGCAGGACTTACTGCACCCAGAGGGGAGCTAATAAGCTTGGCGGGGGAAACGTATATCACGCTTTCACCATAGAAAACCCTACAGACACCGCGGTGATGGTGGCCAATATGACCGGCTGGACTGCTGGCTACTTCTAAAGGCCGTTGACTCAGTGGACGTCATGGTCCTGGATCACCACTGACCCTGGACTGTCTGGGAGTTGTGCGGGCAGGGCTCTGACACATGGTGCTGTTTGTACATTAATTCAGGGACCTAATTAAAGAAAGCACAGACTACTGGTCAGAGCATCTAGTCTGGCAAAAACTGTCAGCCTAAGGTCGCCGAACATATGTGGGGTGGGGTGAAACCTGCCACCGCAGCATCTCTGCGCCTCTCTTTCCTGGACCCTTAAAGGTCATTAGAATCTGTAACACTTCCAATGCTGGTGCTCAGGCGGACGAGAAGTGAGGCAGGAGGCCTTGGGACAATCAACCTCACAAGGAGGCTGGTGTGGAGACGTTTTGACCCTCCCCCCATGTATCAGGGCTCCCACCACAACATGAAGCAGTTACAAAAGAGGGGTCTGCACCCTCAACACCCCAAGAATAAGGAACGGAACAAAAAACAGAGGAGGTGTTCGTCTCCGGCAACGTTCATTAAAAATTCCTGGGAGATAAAAAGAGAATCTGGGCAATAAAATAAAGTCTAACCTGTTTTTCCTTTGTGCTTTGTCTAATTTCACGTGCTCCTAGGGTTCCGCATGCAGAGGTCCCACACCCGGCACTTCAGACCCGATTTCCTAGTGCAGAATGGCTGGGTCGACACCTCAGCTAGTGGGGTCCCATGCAGACTCTGCGGCATAGAGCCTGAGCTGCAGCCAACTCAGCCCTCGAGAGCTCCATCCCCTCCCTCCCACTGACGCTGCCGGGGACCCTACACAGCAGCCCAGCCCACAGCCCATGGGGGAGTGCACGCTCTCACCTCTCCATTCTGTTTTCAAAATAATGTTTCCTTTGCTTCTGAACCAAACTCAGTCTTGATCTGTTGGCTCCAATGACACTGGGCACGGGGACTCCTGTTGGGGTCCACTCTGGAGGATCAGTAACAGAAATTGAGAACATTGTAACTTCAATGAACAGATGTGTGAGCCAAACTGTAGTTAACATAGAGCAGTGTATAATGCTCGGGTAAAATAAGATGTTTCTAAGACTTACATTTGATATTTCCATCACTTTCCTATAAGCAAGTTCAGTGAAGACGTCTGTCTTATTTGTCAGGTCAACATTAGAGAAATGAAGAGATTTATTTTCATGGATGTACATCGAATACTCTTGGCTGAAGCTTCAATCTTGTTTTGAATGCTTTTCCATTGAAAATGATACCTCTCTTTCAGCTCCCCCATTTCTGAGAAGTATAAAACCTTATAATTTATTATTACCAAAGGGGAAAGGTAGGAGAAGGGATAAATTAACAGTTTGGGATTAACACATACACACTGCTATGTATAAAATAGATCATCAACAAGGAACTACTGTATAGCACAGGGAACTACACTGAATATTTTGCAATAACCTATAAGGGGAAATAATCTGAAAAAGAATAGATATTTTTATTGACATCATCTATCAATGACAGATAAAATGTAACCTAAGCAAGGCCGATGGTGAGCGCTCTGACCCTGAAGATTTCAGTCATCTAAAGTTTGGGCTCTGCCTATTTCCCAAGGCCCTTAAAGGACATACGTGTAGCCGTAGCTTAAAAATTCCCCAGTTTGGGGTTCGGGGAGGCACTGATTTGGAAAAATCCCCGGTGTTCTCCTTACATGCACGGGACCCTTCCTAGAGCTAAAACATGCCTGTCACACCTAGAGGATGGTACACCGTTTGATCGGAAAGAGTTTGGAAAAGGCACCTCATCTCCTCATCGCCTGGTGCTCGGGTTCAACCCTCCAGCATCCTTCCTAACAATCTCCTCACTTGGTGATATCAGCACCGTCAACATCCTGTTGCACACAGGTTGTAATTTGTCCAGAGGATGTAGCGGAAGGATGAGAAAAATATAGAGACATGTCTTAGGTGTTCGGACAGGCACATGCCACTCTAATTTCCAATCCAGAACACAAATTCATCAAAGGCTAGAATTGCCCACGGAAACAGAATAGGGCTAGAGGAAATCCCGCTCTTTTGTGTCCAGTTTCCAAAACCACAAGTTGAAAAATGGAACTCAGGGGCACTAAAATTCATGAAACTGCAGAGTTGAAAATATCTATCGTCAAAAAATGTCTTGAGGTAAGTCACAGAAAAGGACTTGTAAGCAAGGGAGAGTGGCAGGAAACAGATTTGAAGAGGTAGAAAGGACTCCCCATTAAAGCACAAGAAAAGGGGCTGAACATCGCCAATGATGCAGTTGGCCAAAAAGGGTGTATGCATTTTTTCTGAATATATTCAAGTAAAGGCCATACACACTTTTTATCCAACCAAACAGGTGGGCACTGGAAATCAATATCACAAAATGTATCACTTCACATCAGTCAGAAGGGCCATCCACATAAAGTGTAAACACCAGAAATGCAGGACATGGCGAGGAGAAAAGGGAGCCCTGTGAGGCTGATAGTGGAAATGTAATTTGCCAACGGCCACTCTGGAGAAGTGTACTGTGTTTGCTAAAACATCTAAAAAATGAGCTACAGAGCATAGGGCACTTGCACTCATGGGCGTGTACCTTGGGAAAAACAAAAATCGACAGAAAACAGGCACCCGAACGTTTACCACCTCTCTGTTAAAAAGGGCCTCAACTTGGATATAACCTAAATGTTCCTGGAAGGATAAAATGGATAAAAGAGATGGGGTACTTATGTAGAGTGGAATATTACTCATCCAGAAATCAATGAAATAAGGCCAGTTGTAACAACTCTGGAGGAGTTACATACGATCATTCTAAGTGACATATGTCAGAAAGAAAAAGACACATATCATAAGATGTCACTTAAAGGTGGAATCAAAAATGGCTACACATGAAATAAATTACAAAACAGAAACATAGTCAAATATGTAGAAAATAGACATAAGGCTGCTAAATGGGAAAGGTGGGGAATGGTGAGGTATTATCCAGGAGGTTGAAATTAGCAAAGATACCATTCCAAGTACCAAATTGAATAACTGACAAGGCCTACACGGTACCTCAAAGAACTGCACTCAGCCCACTCAAGTCACTGGAAAATAATACATATGACTGGTAAGCATCTGAAAAAGAAGTTATTGTTGTCTCACAGTACATGAATCAAGTGGATGTACAGCAGCAAAAAACAGAGCTTTGAAAATCAGCTGTAACCAATATAAAAATAAATTTAAAACTATTTATAAAAACAGTGAGACAGACAAAAATTCTTACAACTTTTGTTGAAGGGCTACGATGTAACATGGATTGAACACATGTAGACCCACAGCAGGATGATTATATAAGGCTGGAAGCTATGCACGCTAAGAGATGTTAGAGAGGCTGGGTGAGGAAATGCAGACCTTTTAAAGTAATACTGCCTGGTACCCATTCCATGGGTCCCAAATCTGCAGGTTCAAGGGAGTCTTCTGACAGCGAAAACATGCCTGCGAAACCGAGATGAATGTACACCGTGTGCTCAGGAAAGGTGTCTAAAATGCACCTCATTTTTGATCTCCTGCTGCTGGGGTTCGCCATTCCAGCCACATTACTAACAACCTCCCCACTTGGAGAATCAGCACCTTTAACCTCCTGTTTCCCACAGTTTGCAATTTGTGCAGAGGGTAAATGGGAAGAGGGGGAACCAATGAGAGATTAGCTGTAGGAGTTTTGACAGGCACATGTCACTCTAATTTCCCATTAGGAAGAAGAATTAACCAAAGGCTCAGCCTGCCTCCCCAGAACCAGAATAGGGCCGGAAGCAATCCAATGGTTTGGCGGCCAGCTCACAAAAAATGCGAGTTGCAAAATGGAGCTCAGGAGCAGACAATTCAAAGACCTGCAAAGATATAAATGATAACCAACGTCCAAAAATATATTCAGGTAAGGCAACGAAGAGGATCTGAATGAGAGGCAGAATTGCAGGAAACAGATTTCAAAAGGTAGATTGTACTCACATTTAAAGCATATGAAAAGCAGCAGAATTTCTAAAATGATGCAGTTGGGCAAAAGGGTGTATGCGTTTTTTTCGTGAATATCTTCAGGAAAAAAACACATGCAGAGTTTTTGGCCAACCAAGCAAGAGGGAAATGCAAATCTGCACAACAAAGGAGTCTCAATTTCCACTGCTCAGAAAGGCAATCCAAAAAATGTGTACAAACCAGAAATGCAGAAGAGGCCATGGAAAACAGGGAGCCTAGTCACGCTGATGGGTGGGGTATAAATATCCAAGAGCCACTCTGAAGAAGTGTATGCTGTTTCCTAAAACTTCTAAAATACAAAGCCCCCAAGCAAAGGGGACTTCAACTCACGGGCATATGACTTGGGAAGACTAAATATCAATAAGACACAGGCACCCCAAAGTTTAGGGCTGCTCTGCATACAAGAACCTCAACTTTGGTACACCTAAAATATCCCAGGAAAAAGAGAAATGCATAAAGAACTTGTGGTAATTTTGTACAACGGAATATCACTCAGACGTGAAATCAGTGTATATAAGGCCAGTAGCAGCATAATGAGTGGATTTAGGTATGATGATTCTAAGGGAAATTAGTCACACAGAAAAAGAATCTTATCATAAGATATCACTTATAGAGGGAATGTCAATATCACAACACATGAACTGAATTAGGAAAGAGAACAGAGTCTCACATTTAGAAAAAAACTCTTATGCCTGCTTCAGGGGAATGGAGAGGTGGGGTGATGCATAAAACCAGAGTATGATATTAGCACAGGTACCATTCCATAAACCAAATACAGAATAGACAAGACCTACACCTTCCTCAGTGAATGGGACTCAACACCCCTATTCCCCGCCGAGGAATATATCTGACTAGTAAGAATCTTAAAACCTATGTATTCATATGTCTCCGTAAGGAAATCAATTGTGTCTAGACTGGCATAAACAGGTCAGTGAAAACCAGCTCAACCCCATAATAAAAATGAATTTCAAAAACAAAACCAAAAAACAGCAAAATTCTTACACAATTCCTTCAGGGGTTCTAATGAAACCTGGAATGACCCTATCTGCAAAGACAGCTGGATGAGACATAAGGCTGGACACTTGGGACTGAGAGGACTGGTGAGATTGGGAGAGAAAATGCAGAACCTTTAAAGTAGTAATGCATGCCACCATTCCATGGGTCCCAAATCTCCAGGTAGAAGGGAATATCACTACAGTTATAACATGTATGGGAAACCTAGAGAATGGACACCCTGTGATGGCGAAAGGTTTCTAAAACTCTCCTAATTTTTCCTCTCCTTGTGCTCCACTTTGGCATTCCAACTGCTTTACTATCAATCTCCCAACTTAGGAGAGTCAGCCCCTATAACCTCCTGGTTCGCACAGTTTGCTATTTGTGCAGATGATGAAAGGGAAGAGGGAGAGCCAATCAGAGAGTAGATGTAGGCATTTGGACGGGCACATGTCACTCTAATTTCCCGTCAGGAAGAAGAATTAACCAAAGCCTCAGCCACCCACAGGGAACCAATAAAGCCACCCCTGGAACCAGTATAGGTCCTGAAGCAAAATTGTGGATTTGCGGCCAGCTCACAAAAATGGGATTTGAAAATTGGAGCTCAGGGGCCCAGCAATTCAAAAACCTGCAGAGTTATAAAGGACTACTCTCTTCCAGAAATCTGTTGAGGGAAGGCAATGAAGCGGACTTGAAAATGAGGCAGAATTGCACAAAACATATTTCAAGAGGTAAATTGGAATCGCCTTTGAAGCACAGAAAAAGCATCCCAACTTGGACGGTGATGCACTTGGCCAAAAAGGGCGTATGCCTTTTCCCCTGAATATATTCAGGAGAAAACGCATACGTCCTTTCTGGCCAATGAAGCAAGCATGCAATGCAAATGCACACTACAAAGAATTGTCACTTCCCACCGGTCGAAAGGGACATCTGTATATCTGTAAAAACCAGAAAGGCAAGAGCGAGATGACAAGGGCATGAAGCAATGTGATCCCAAGGGTCATGGAGGATTGTGATGACAAGCGCATGGAGCATTGTGATGACAAGATTATGTAGCATTTTGCTGACAAAGGCAAGGAGCATTGTGATGACAAGGTTCATGGAGCACTTTGATGACAAGCGTCATGGAGCATTGTGATTACAGGGGTCATGGAGCATTGGGATGACAAGAGCATGGATCATTGTGATGACAAGGTTCATGGAGCATTTTGATGACAAGAGTCCCGTATCATTGTGTCGACAGGGTTCATGGAGCGTTGTGATGACAGTGGTCATGGAGCATTGTGATGACAGGGGTCAGGGAGCATTGTGATGAGAAGGTCATGGACCATTGGGCTGAAAATATTCATGGAGTATTGTGATGAGAGGCGTCATGGAGCATTGTGATGACAAGGTACTGGAGCATTGTGATGAGAAGACCATGGAGCCTTGTGATGACATGTCTCATGGGGCATTCTGAGGAAAAGGAGCATGCAGCATTGTGATTACAGAGGTCTTGGAGCATTGTGGTGACAAGGGCATGGAGCATTGGGATGAGAAGGCCATGGAGCGTTCTGATGACATGCATCATGGAGCTTTGTGAGGACAAGGGCATGGAGCATTGTGTTTTCAGGGGTCTTGGAGCACTGTGATGAAAAGGGCATGGATCATTGTGATGAAAAAGGCATGGAGCCTGGTCATGACAGGGTTCAAGGAGCATACTGACGACAAGTGTCAGGGAGTATTGTGATGACAAGGGTATTGAGCATTGTGATGACAAAGGTCATGGAGCATTGTGATGAGAAGACGATGGATAATTGTGATGACGAGCGTCATGGGGCGTTGTGATGATAAGTGTTATGGAACATTTTGATCACAAGGATTTGGAGCATTGTGATGACAGAGGTCATGGGGCATTTTGATTTCATTGTGATGACAATAGCCTGAAGCATTATGATGATGGGCATGCTGCATTGTGATGACAGGGTTCATGGAGCATTGAGATGAAAAGGGGCATGGAGCATTGTGATTACAGGAGTCTTGGAGCATTGTGATGACAAGGGCATGGAGCATCGTGAATGAGAAGGCCATGGAGAATTCTGATGACATGCGTCATGGAGCTTTGTGATGACAAGGGCATGGAGCATTGTGATTACAGGGGTCTTGGAGCACTGTGATGACAAGGGTCATGGAGCCTTGTGATGACAAGGCCGTGGAACATTGTGATGGCAGTGGTCATGGAGCATTTTTATGACAGGGGTCATGGAGCATTGTGATGACCAGGGCATGGAACACTGTGATACATGGGTCATGGAGGATTGTAATGACAAGCGCATGGAGCATTGTGATAAGAATGGCATCGAGCATTGTGATGAAAAGCATCATGTAGCCTGTGATGACAAGGGCATGGAACAATGTGATGAGAAGTTTCATGGAGCATTGTGATGACAATGGCATGCAGCATTGTGATGCCAAGGGTCATGGAGCTTTGTGATGACAAAGGTCATGGAGCATTTTGATGACAAGAGGTGTGGTGCATTCTGTTGTGTAGGGCAGGGAGCATTGTGATAACAGGGTCATGGAGCAATTTGATGAAAAGTGTCATGGAACATTTTGATGACAGGGGTTATGGAACATTGAGATGTCAAGGGTCATGGAACATTTCCATGACAGGGTTTAAGGACCATTGTGATGACAGGGGAGTGGGTGTATTGTGATGACTAGTGAGGGAACATGTTGATATCAGTGGTGAGAGAGCATTTTTATAAGAAGTGCATGGAGCATTGTGATGACAATCTTTATGGAGCATTGTGATGACAAGGTTGTGGAGCATTGTGATGACAAGGGTCATGGAGTATTGAGTTGACAAAGGCACGGAGCATTGTGATGACAAGTGTCACGGAGCATTGTGATGAAAAGTTCATGGAGCATTGTGGTGACAAAGTTCACAGAGCCTTGTGATGATGAGGGCATGGACCATTGTGATGACACAGGTCATGAAGCCTTGTGAAGACTGGAGTCATGGAGAATTGTGGTGACTGGGGTCATGGAGCATTGTGATGACAAGGGCATGGAGCTTTGTGATGACAGGGGCATAGGGCATTGGTCTGACAAGTTTCATGGATAATTGTGTTGACAGTGGGCATGGCACATTGTGATGACAAGGTCATGGAGCATTGTGAAGACAAGGTCATGGAGTATTGTGAAGACAGGTGTCAGGGAGCATTGTGATGACATATTTCATGGTCCATTGTGATGACAATGGCATGGAGCATTGTGATGCCAAGTGTTATGGAGGATTGTGATGACAAAGGTAATGGAGCATTGTGATGACAAGGGCTTGGATCATTGTGATGACAAGGGCATGGAGCATTGTGATGACAACGGGCAGTGAGAATTTTGATGAAAAGGTCGTGAAGCATTGTGATAACAAAGGCATGGAGCTTGCTATGACAGGGGTCATGGGGCATTGCGATGACAAGTGCATGGAGAATTGTGATGACAAGAGCATGTAACATAGTGATGAGAACTGTCATGGAGCACTGTGATGACAAGGACGTGGAGAATTGTGATGACAAGGGACATGGTGCATTGTCATAACCAGGGCATGGAGCATTGTGATGGCAAGACCGTGGAGCACTGTGATGAGAAGACCATGGATAATTGTGATGACGAGCATCATGGAACACTGTAATGACAAGGGGCATGGAGCATTGTGATGACAGGTGTCATGGAGCATTGTGACGACAGGGGTCATGGATCATTGTGATGACAAGTGTCACGGAGCATTCTGATGACAAGCTTGTGGAGTATTGTGATGACAATGGCATGGAGCATTGTGATGAAAAGGGCATGGATCACTGTGATGAAAAAGGCATGGAGACTTGTCATGACAGGGTTCAATGAGCATACTGACGACAGGTGTCAGGGAGCATTGTGATGACAAGTGTATTGAGAATTGTGATGACAAGGGTCATGGAGCATTGTGATGAGAAGTCCATGGATAATTGTGATGACCAGCATCATGGGGCGTTGTGATGACAAGTATTATGGAACATTGTGATCACAAGGGTTTGGAGCATTGTGATGACAGAGGTCATGGATCATTTTGATTTCATTGTGATGACAATAGCATGAAGCATTATGATGATGGGCATGGTGCATTATGATGACAGGGTTCATGGATCATTGAGATGAAAAGGGGCATGGAGCATTGTGATTACAGGGGTCTTGGAGCATTGTGATGAGAAGGGTCATGGAGCCTTGTAATGACAAGGCCATGGAACATCGTGATGGCAGGGGTAATGGAGCATTGTTATCACAGGTGTAATGGAGCATTGTGATGGCAAGGGCATGGAGCATTGTGATGAGAAGGCCATGGAGCATTCTGATGACATGTGTCAGGTAGCATTGTGATGACAATGGCATGGAGCAATGTGATGAGAGCGTTCATGGAGCACTGTGATGACCATGACATGGAGCATTGTGATGCAAAGGGTCATGGATCTTTGTGATGACAAAGGTCATGGAGCATTTTGATGACAAGGGCGTGGTGCATTGTGATGAGAAGGGCAGGGAGCATTGTGATGACAGGGTCATGGAACAATTTGATGAAAAGGGTCATGCAACATTTTGATGACAGGGGTTATGGAACATTGTGATGTCAGGGGTCATTGAGCATTTTGATGAAATGGTTCATGGAGCATTTTGATGACAGGGGTTATGGAACATTGTGATGTCAGGGGTCATCGAACATTGTGATGATAAGTGCATGTAGAATTGTGATGACAGGAGTCATGGAACATTGTGATGACAGGGGTGAGGGTGTATTGTGATGAATAGTGATGTAACATTGTGATATCAGTGGTGAGAGAGCATTTTGATGAGAAGTGCATGGAGCATTGTGATGACAAGGTTTATGGAGCATTGTGATGACAAGATTGTGGAGCACTGTGATGACAAGCGCATGGCGCATTTTGATGACATGGGTCATGGAGCATTGTGCTGACAAGCGCATGGAGCATTGTGATGACAAGGGTCATGGAGCATTGTGCTGAGAAAGGCATAGAGCATTGTGATGACAAGGGTCAAAGAGCATTGTGATGAAAAGTTCATGGAGCATTGTGGTTAAAAAGTCACAGAGACTGTAGATGAGGAGGGCATGGACCATTGTGATGACAAAGGTCATGAAGCATTATGATGACTGGAGTCACGGAGAATTGTGATGACAGGGGTCGTGGAGCATTGTGATAAGAAGGGCATGGAACATTGTGATGACAAGGGCATGGAGCATTGGTCTAATAAGTTTCATGGATTATTGTGATGACAGTTGGAATGGCGCATTGTGATGACAAGGGCATGGAGCACTGTGATGACCAGGTCATGCAGTATTGTGAAGACAGGTGTCAGGGAGCATTGTGATGACATATGTAATGGCCCATTGTGATGACAATGGCATGGAGCATTGTGTTGCCAAGTGTCATGGAGGATTCTGATGACAAAGGTAATGGAGCATTGTGATGACAATGGCTTGGAGCATTGTGATGACAAGGGTCAGGGAGCATTCTGATGACAAGCTTGTGGAGTAATTTGATGACATTGGCATGGAGCATTGTGATGAAAACGGCATGGGGCTTTGTGATGAAAAAGGCATGGAGCCTTTTCGTGACAGGTTTCAAGGAGCATTCTGACGACAAGTGTCAGGGAGCATTGTGATGACAAGTGTATTGAAAATTATGATGACAAAGGTCATGGAGCATTGTGATGAAAAGGGCATGGAGTATTGTGATGAAAGGCATCATGGAGCGTTGTGATGACAAGTGTTATGGAACATTGTGATCACAAGGGTTTGGAGGATTGTGAGGACAGAGGTCTTGGATCATTTTGATTTCAAGGAACATGGAGCATTGTGATGACAAGGGCAGGAAGCAATGTGATCCCAAGGTTCATGGAGTATTGTGAGGACAAGCGCATAGAGCATCGTAATGACAGGGTCATGTAGCATTTTGCTGACAAAGGCATGGAGCATTGAGATGACAGGTGTCCAGGAGCACTGTGATGGCAAGCGTCAAGGAGCATTGTGTTTACAGGGGTCAAGGAGCATTGGGATGACAAGGGCATTCATCATTGTGATGCCAAGTGTCATGGAGCATTGGGCTGAAAATGTTCATGGAGTTTTGTGATGACAGGGGTCATGGAGCATTGTGATGACTAGGGAATGGAGCATTGTGATGACAAGAGTACCGGATCATTGTGTTGTCAGGTGTCATGGAGCGTTGTGATGACAGTGGTCATGGAGCATTGTGATGATATTGGTCAAGGAGCATTGTAATGAGAAGGTCATGGAGCATTGGGCTGAAAACGTTCATGGAGTATTGTGATGACAGGTGTCATGGAGCATTGTGATGATAAGGGAATGGAGCATTTTGATGACAACATCCTGGAGCATTGTGATGAGAAGTCCATGGAGCCTTGTGATGCCAAGTCTCATGAAGCATTCTGATGAAAAGGGGCATGGAGCATTGTGATTACAGGGGTCTAGGACCATTGTGATGACAAGGGCATGGAGCATTGTGATGAAAAGTGCATGGATCATTGTGATGAAAAAGGCATGGAGCCTTGTCATGAAAGGGTTCAAGGAGCATACCGATGGCAAGAGTAAGGGAACATTGTGATGACATGTGTATTGAGCATTGTGATGACAAATGTCATGGGGCATTGTGATGAGAAGTCCATGGATAATTGTGATGACCAGCGTCATGGGGCATTGTGATGACAAGTGTTATGGAACATTGTGATCACAAGGGTTTGGAGCATTGTGATGACAGAGGTCATGGAGCATTTTGATTTCATTGTGATGACAATAGCATGAAGCATTATGATGATGGGCATGGTGCATTGTGATGACAGTGTTCATGGAGCATTTTGATGAAAAGGGTCATGGAGCATTTGTCTGACAAGTTTCATGGATTATTGTGATGACAGTGGGCATGGCACATTGTGATGACAAGGGCATGAAGCATTGTGATGACAAGGTCATGGAGTATTGTGAAGACAGGTGTCAGGGAGCATTGTGATGACATATGTCATGTTCCATTGTGATGACAATAACACGGAGCATTGTGATGCCAAGTGTCATGGAGGATTGTTGTGACAAACGTAAAGGAGCATTTTGATGACAAGGGCATGGAGCATTGAGATGACAAGGTCCACTGATAATTTTAATGTCCAGGTCGTGAAACATTGTGATGACAAGCGCATGGAGCTTCCTATGACAGGGGTCATGGAGCATTGCGATGACAAGTGCATGGAGTATTGTGATGACAAGAGCATATAACATTGTGATGAGAAGTGCCATGGAGCATTGTGATGACAAGGAAGTGGAGAATTGTGAGGACGAGGGACATTGAGCTTTGAGATGACCAGGGCATGGAGAATTGTGATGGCAAAACCGTGGAGCATTGTGATGAGAAGACCTTGCGTAATTGTGATGACGAGCATCATGAAGCACTGTAATGACAAGGGGCATGAAGCATTGTGATGACAGGTGTCAGGGAGCATTGTGATGACAGGGGTCATGGAGCATTGTGATGACAAGGGCACGGAGCATTGTGATGACAAGGGCCATTGAGAATTTTGATGACAAGGTCATGAAGCATTGTGATGACAAACACTTGGAGCTTGCTATGACAGGGGGCATGGAACATTGCAATGACAAGTGCATGGAGAATTGTGATGACAAGAGCATGTAACATTGTGATGAGAAGTGTCATGTAGCATTGTGATGACAAGGACGTGGAGAATTGTGATGACAAGGGACATGGAGCATTGTGATGAGCAGGGCATAGAGCATTGTGATGACAGGTGTCATGGAGCATTATTATGACAAGGGCCATAGTGCATTCTGACATAAGATATCACTTATGAAGGGAATGTAAACATGGCTACATATGAACTGAATTAGGAAAGAGAACAGTGTCTCAGATATAGAAAACACACTTATGCTTGCTTAAGGGGAAAGGAGAGGTGGGGAGACACACAAAACCAGAGTTTGATATTAGCACAGGTAACATTCCATAATCCAAATACAGAAGAGACAAGCCCTACTCCTTCCTCAGTGAACGGGACTCAACACCCTAATTCCCGGCAGAGAAATATATCTGACTAGTAAGAATCTTAAAACCTATGTATTGAGATGTCTCCGTAAAGGAACCAAGTGTGCCTAGCACGACATAAACACGGCAGTGAGAAGCAGCTCAAACCCACTATAAAAATGAATTTCAAAACAAAACAAAAAACAGTTTAATTCTTACACAATACCTTCAGGGGTTCTGATGAAACTTGGAATGACCCTGTCTACAACGACAGCTGGATGTGGCATAAGGCTGGTCACTTGGGACTGAGACGATTGGTGAGATTGGGTGAGAAAAGGCAGACCCTCTAAAGCAATAATTCCTGCCCATCATTCCATGGTTCCCAACTCTCCAGGTAGATGGGAATATCACTACAGTTATAACATGTATGGGAAACCTAGAGAATGGACACCCTCTGATGGAGAAAGGTTTCTAAAACTCTACTAATTTTTTTTCTCTCCTTGTGCTTCAACTTGACATTCCAACTGCTTTAATATCAATCTCCCAACTTGGAGAGTCAACCCCTATAACCTGTTTCGCACAGTTGGCACATTGTTCAGAGGATATAAGGGAAAAGGGAGAACCAATGAGAGAGTAGCTGTAGGCATTTGGACGGCCACATGTCACTCTAATTTCCCGTCACGAAGAAGAATTAACCAAACTCTCAGCCTGCCCCCCCCCCCCGGAACCTGTACAGGTCCTGAAGCAAAACTATGGATTTGCGGTCAGCTCACAGAAACGCGAGTTGAGAACTGGAGCACAGCGGCACAGCATTTCACTAACTTGCAGAGTTATAAAGGACTACTCTCTTCCAAAAATCTGTTGAGGGAAAGCCACGAGGCAGACTTTAAAATGATGCAGAATTGCACGAAACAGATTTCAAGAAGTATATTGGAATTGCCTTTAAACACAGGAAAAGCATCACAACTTTGACAATTATGGAATTGTCCATAAAGGGCGTATGCGTTTTCACCTGAATATATTCAGGAGAAAACGCATACGCCGATTTTGACCAACCAAGCAACTGCACAATGCAAATCTGCACTACAAATAAGTATCACTTCCCACCGGTCAAAAGGGTCATCTGCAAAATGTGTAAAAACCAGAAAGGCAAGACAGGCTCTGGAGAACAGTAAGCCTTGTTATGCTCATGGGTGGGATGTAAATTGCCAACAGCCACCCTGGAGGAGTGCATTGTGTTCTCTAAAAGAAGTAAACAACAGAGCTTCACAACCTAAGTCACTTCCAGTCATGGGAAAATACCTTGGGAAAACTGAATATCAATAACACACAGACACCCCAAAATTTAGGGCAGCACTGCTTACAAGAACCTCGAATCCGGGACACCTTAAATATCCAAGGAAAGACAAAAATGGTAAAGAAATTGTGGTACTTATGTATGATGGAATATCCCTCAGCCATGAAATCAATGTCATAAGGCCAGTAGAAGCAAAATGATGAGTGGATTCAGGTTCGACGATTCTAAGTGAAATAAGTCACAGAGAAAAAGAAACTTATCATAAGATATCACTTATGAAGATCCTGTAAACATGGCTACACATGAACTGAGTTAGGAAAGAGAACAGAGTCTCACATTTAGAAAACACACTTATGCCTGCTTAAGGGTGAAGGAGAGGTGGGGGGGATGCATAAAACCAGAGTTTGATATAAGCACAGGTACCGTTCCAAAAACCAACTATGGAATAGACAAGACCTACACCTTCCTCAGTCAAAGGGACTCATAACCCCATATTTCCCACAGAGGAATATAGCTGACTAGTAAGAATCTTAAAACCTATGTATTGATATGTCTCCGTAAGGGAATCAAGTGTGTCTAGACTGGCATAAACATGGCAGCGAGAATCAGCTCAAACCCACTATAAAAAGGAATTTCAAAAACAAAACAAAAAAACTGGGAAATTCTTTACAATTCCTTCAGGGTCGCTGATGAAACCTTGAATGACCGTATCTACAATGACAGCTGGATGTGGCATAAGGCTGGACACTTGGGACTGAGAGGATTGGTGAGATTGGGTGAGCAAATGCAGACCCTTTAAAGCAATAATGCATGGCAACCATTCCATGGGTCCCAACTCTGCAGGTTGAAGAAAATATTACTACAGCAATAACATATACAGGAAATCTAGAGAATGGACACACTGTGAATACGAAAGGTTTCTACAACTCAACGAATAGTCCCTCTCCTGGTGCTCCGGTTTGACTTTCCAACTGCTTTACTATCAATCTCCCAACTTGGAGAGACAGCCCCTTTAACATCCTGGTTCACACAAGTTGCCAAATTGGCAGAGGATGAAAGGCATGAGGGAGAACCAATGAGAGAGTAGCTGTTAGGCATTTGGACGGTCACATGTCAATCTAATTTCCCGGCAGGAAGAAGAATTAACCAAAGTCTCAGCCACCCACCGGGAACCAGTATAGGTCCTGCACCAAAATTTTGGACTTGCGGTCAGTTCACAAAAAACGAGTTGAAAAATGGAGCTCAGGGGCACAGCAATTCACAAACTGACAGAATAATAAAGGAAAACTACCGTCTAAAAATCTGTTGAGGGAAGGCAACGAGGTGGACTTGAAATCGAGGCAGAATAGTAGGAAACAGATTTCAAGAGGTACATTGGAATCGCCTTTAAAGCACACGAAGAGGGGCACAACTTCGACAATGATGCACTTGGCCAAAAAGGGCGTATGCGTTTTCTCCTGAAGATATTCAGGAGAAAACGCATACGCCTTTTTTGGCCAAGCAAGCAAGAAGGCAATGCAAATTGGCACTACAAAGAAGTATCACTTCCCACCGGTCAAAAGGGACATCCACAAAATATGTAAAAACCAGAAAGGCAAGAGAGGCCCTGGAGAACAGGGAGCCTTGTTATGCTGATGGGCGGGATGTAAATTGCCAACTGCCTCCCTGGAGGAGTGTATTGTGTTCCCTAAAACAAGTAAAGAACAGAGCTACAGAGCCAAGGGCACTTCCAGTCTAGGGAATAAACCTTGGGAAAACTGAAAAACAATAATACAGAGCCACCCCAAAATTTAGGGCGGCACTGCCTACAAGAACTTCAACTTGGGTACACCTTAAATATCCCAGGAAATATAAAAATGGTTCAAAAATTTGTGGTACATACGTACGATGGAATATCCCTCAGCCATGAAATCAATGTCATAAGACCAGTAGCAGCAAAATGAGTGGATTCAGGTACGATGATTCTAAGTGAACAAAGTCACTCAGAAACAGAAACTTATCATAAGATATCACTTATGATGATCATGTCAACATGGCTACACCTGAACTTAGATAGGAAAGAGAACAGAGTCTCACATTTAGAAAACACTCTTATTCCTTCTTAAGGGGGAATGAGAGGTGGGGTGATGCATAAAACCAGAGTTTGATATAAGCACAGTTACTGTTCCAAAAACCAACTATGGAATACAGAAGACATACACCTTCCTCAGTGAAAGGGACTCAAAACCCCATATTTCCCGCAGAGGAATATATGTGACTAGTAAGAATCTTAAAACCTATATATTGATATGACACCATAAGGGAATCAAGTGTTTCTAGACTGGCATAAACATGGCAGCGAGAATCAGCCTAAACTCACTATAAAAATGAATTTAAAAAACAGAACAAAAAAAACATGGAAATTCTTTACAATTCCTTCAGTCTCTGATGAACCCTGGAATGACCCTATCTACAATGACAGCTGGATATGGCATAAGGCTGGACACTTGGGAATGAGAGAACTGGTGACATTGGGTGAGCAAATGCAGACCCTTTAAAGCAATAACGCATGGCACCCATTCCATGGGTCCCAACTCTCCAGGTTGAAAGGAATATTACTAGAGCTATAACATGTAAAGGAAACCTAGAGAATGGACACAGTGTGAATACGAAAGGTTTCTAAAACTCAACTAATAGTCCATCTCCTGGTGCTCACGTTTGACTTTCAAACTGCTTTACTATCAATCTCCCAACGTAGAGTGACAGCACATTAACCTCCTGGTTCGCACACGTTGCCAATTAGGCAGAGGATGAAAGGGAAGAGGGAGAACCAATGAGAGAGTAGCTGTTTGGCATTTGGACGGGCACATGTCACTCTAATTTCCTGGCAGGAAGAAGAATTAACCAAAGTCTCAGCCACCCACTGGGAACCAGTATAGGTACTGAACCAAAATATTGGTCTTGCGTTCATCTCACAAAAAACGAGTTGAAAAATGGAGCTCAGGAGAACAGCAATTCACAAACTGGCACAGTAATAAAGGACAACTATCATCCAAAAATCTGTTGACGGAAGGCATTGAGGCAGCTTGAAAGCGAGGCAGAATAGCAGGAAAGAGATTTCAAGAGGTATGTTGGAATCGCCTTTAAAGCACAGGAAGAGGGGCACAACTTCGACAATGATGCACTTGGCCAAATAGGGCATATGCGTTTTCTCCTGATTATATTTAGGAGATAACGCATATGCCCTTTTTGGCCAAGCAAGCAAGTGGACAATGCAAATCTGCACTACAAAGAAGTATCACTTCCCACCGGTCAAAAGGGACATCCACAAAATGTGTAAACACCAGAAAGGCAAGACAGGCCCTGGAGAACAGGGAGCCTTGTTATGCTGATTGGCGGTATGTAAATTGCCAACTCCCTCTCTGGGGGAGTGCATTGTGTTCCCTAAAACAAGTAAACAACAGAGCTACAGAGCCAAGGGCACTTCCAGTCTTGGGAATATACCTTGAGAAAACTGAAAATCAATAAGACAGAGCCACAGCAAAATTTAGGGCTGCACTGCTTACAAGAACCTCAACTTGGGTACACCTTAAATATCCCAGGAAATATAAAATTGGTTCAAAATATTGTGGTACTTAGGTACGATGGAATATCCCTCAGCCATTAAATCAATGTCATAAGCCCAGTAGCAGCAAAATGAGTAGATTCCGGTTCGATGATTCTAAGTGAAATAAGTCACACAGAAAAAGCAACTTATCATAAGATATCACTTATGAAGATCCTGTAAACATGGCTACACTTGAACTTAGCTAGGAAAGAGAACAGAGTCTCACATTTGGAAAACACTCTTATGCCTGCTTAAGGGGGAAGGAGAGGTGGGTGATGCATAAAACCAGAGTTTGATATAAGCACAGGTACCGTTCCAAAAACCAACTATGGAATAGACAAGACCTACACCTTCCTCAGTGAAAGGGACTCAAAACACCATATTTCCCGCAGAAGAATATATCTGACTAGTAAGAATCTTAAAACCTATGTATTGATATGTCTCTGTAAGGGAATCAAGTGTGTCTAGACTGGCATAAACATGGCAGCGAGAATCAGCTGAAATCCACTATCAAATGGAATTTCACAAACAAAACAAAAAAACAGGGAAATTCTTTACAATTCCTTCAGGGTCTCTGATGAAACCTGGAATAACCCTATCTACAAGGACAGCTGGATGTGGCATAAGGCTGGACCCTTGGGACTGAGAGGATTGGTGAGATTGGGTGAGCAAATGCAGACCCTTTAAAGCAATAATGCATGGCACCCACTCCTTGGGTCCCAACTCTCCAGGTTGAAGGGAATATTACTACAGCTATAACATGTACGGGAAACCTAGAGAATGGACACACTGTGAATACGAGCGGTTTCTAAAACTCAAATAATAGTCCCTCTCCTGGTGCTCAGGTGTGATTTTCCAACTGATTTACTATCAATCTCCCAACTTGGAGAGACAGCCCCTTTAACCTCCTGGTTCGCACACATTGCCAATTTGGCAGAGGATGAAAGGGAAGAGGGAGAACCAATGAGAGAGTAGCTGTTAGGCATTTGGACGGGCACATGTCACTCTAATTTCACGGGAGGAAGAAGAATTAACCAAAGTCTCAGCCTCCCACGGGGAACAAGTAGAGGTCCTGAACCAAAATTTTGCATTTGTGGTCAGCTCACAAAAAATGAGTTGAAAAATGGGGCTCAAGGCACAGCAATTCACAAACTGGAAGAGTAATAAAGGACAACAATCATCCAAAAATCTGTTGAGGGAAGGCAACGAGGCGGACTTGAAATCGAGGCAGAATAGCAGGAAACAGATTTCAAGAGGTATGTTGGAATCGCCTTTAAAGCACCAGAAGTGGGGCACAACTTCGACAATGATGCACTTGGCCAAAAAGGGCGTTTGCATTTTCTCCTGAATATATTCAGGAGAAAACGCATACGCCCTTTTTGGCCTAGCAAGCAAGCAGGCAATGCAAATCTGCACTACAAAGAAGTATCACTTCCCACCGGTCAAAAGGGACATCCGCAAAATGTGTAAAAACCAGAAAGGCAAGACAGGCCCTGGAGAACAGGGAGCATTGTTATGCTGATGGGCAGGATGTAAATTGCCAACTGCCTCTCTGGTGGAGTGAACTGTGTTCCCTAAAACAAGTAAACAACAGAGCTACAGAGCCAAGGGCACTTCCAGTCTAGGGAATATACCTTGGGAAAACTGAAAATCAATAAGCCAGAGCCACCCCAACGTTTAGGGCTGCACTGCTTACAAGAACCTCAACTTGGGTACACCTTAAATATCCCAGGAAATATAAAAATGGTTCAAAAAATTGTGGTACTTACATACGATGGAATATCCCTCAGCCATGAAATCAATGTCATAAGACCAGTAGCAGCAAAATGAGTGGATTCAGGTTCGATGATTCGAAGTGAAATAAGTCACACAGAAAAAGCAACTTATCATAAGATATCACTTATGAAGATCCTGTAAACATGGCTACACTTGAACTGAGCTAGGAAAGAGAACATAGTCTCACATTTAGAAAACACTCTTATGCCTGCTTAAGGGGGAAGGAGAGGTGGGGTGATGCATAAAACCAGAGTTTGATATAAGCACAGGTACCGTTCCAAAAGCCAACTATGGAATAGACAAGACCTACACCTTCCTCAGTAAAAGGGACTCAAAACCCCATATTTCCCGCAGAAGAATATATCTGACAAGTAAGAATCTTAAAACCTATGTATTGATATGTCTCTGTAAGGGAATCAAGAGTGTCTAGACTGGCATAAGCATGGCAGCGAGAATCAGCTCAAACCCACTATAAAAAGGAATTTCAAAAACAAAACAAAGAAACAGGCAAATTCTTTCCAATTCCTTCAGGGTCTCTGATGAAACCTGGAATGACCCTATCTACAATGACAGCTGGATGTTACATAAGGCTGGACACGTGGCACTGAGAGGATTGGTGAGATTGGGTGAGCAAATGCAGACCCTTCAAAGCAATAATGCATGGCACACATTACATGCGTCCCAACTCTCCAAGTTGAAGGGGATATTACTACAACTATAACATGTACCGGAAACCTAGAGAATGGACACACTGTGAACAAGAAACGTTTCTAAAACTCAACTAATACTCCGTCTCCTGGTGCTCATGTTTGACACTGCAACTGCTTTACTATCAATCTCCCAACTTAGAGACAGCACATTTAACCCCCTTGTTGGCACACGTTGCCAATTTGGCACAGGATGAAAGGGAAGAGGGAGAACCAATGAGAGAGTAGCTGTTTGGCATTTGGACGGGCACATGTCACTCTAATTTCCCGGCAGGAAGAAGAATTAACCAAAGTCTCAGCCACCCACCGGGAACCCATATAAGTCCTGAACCAAAATATTGGTCTTGCGTTCAGCTCACAAAAAACGAGTTGCAAAATGGGGCTCAGGGGCACAACAATTCACAAACTGGCAGAGTAATAAAGGACAACTATCATCCAAAAATCTGTTGAGGGAAGGCAGCGAGGCAGACTTGAAAGCTAGGCAGAATAGCAGGAAACAGATTTCAAGAGGTACGTTGGAATCGCCTTTAAAGCACAGGAAAAGGGGCACAACTTCGACAATGATGCACTTGGCCAAAAAGGGCGTATGCATTTTCTCCTGAATATATTTAGGAGAGAACTCATATGCCCGTTTTGGCCAAGCAAGCAAGCGGACAATGCAAATCTGCAATACAAAGAAGTATCTCTTCCCACCGGTACAAAAGGGACATCCACAAAATGTGTAAAAACCAGAAAGGCAAGACAGGCCCTGGAGAACAGGGAGCCTTGTTATGCTGATGGGCGGGATGTAAATTGCCAACTGCCTCTCTGGAGGAGTGCATTGGGTTCCCTAAAACAAGTAAACAACATATCTACAGAGCCAAGGGCACTTCCAGTCTAGGGAATATACCTTGGGAAAACTGAAAATCAATAAGACACAGCCACCTCAAAATTTAGGGCTGCACTGCTTACAAGAACCTCAACTTGGGTACACCTTAAGTATCCCAGGAAATATAAAAATGGCTCAAAAAATTGTGGTACTTATGTATGATGGAATATCCGTCAGGCATGAAATCAATGTCATAAGACCAGTAGAAACAAAATGAGTGGATTCTGTTATGATGATTCTAAGTGAAATAAGACACACAGAAAAAGAAATTTATCATAAGATATCACTTATGAAGATCCTGTAACATGGCTACACTTGAACTGAGTTAGGAAAGAGAACAGAGTCTCACATTTAGAAAACACACTTATGCCTGATAGAGTTGGAAGGAGAGGTGGGGTGATGCATAAAACCAGAGTTTGATATAAGCACAGGTACTGTTCCAAAAACCAACTATGGAATACAGAAGACCTACAAGTTCCTCACTGAAACGGACTCAAAACCCCATATTTCCGGCAGAGGAATATATCTGACTAGTAAGAATCTTAAAACCTATATATTGATATGTCTCCGTAAGGGAATCAAGTGTTTCTAGACTGGCATATACATGGCAGCGAGAATCAGCTCAAACCCACTATCAAAAGGAATTTCAAAAACAAAACAAAGAAAACAGGGAAATTCTTTACAATTCCTTCAGGGTCTCTGATGAAAGCTGGAATGACCCTATCTACAACGACCGCTGGATGTGGCATAAGGCTGGACACTTGGGACTGAGAGGATTGGTGAGATGGGGTGAGCAAATGCAGACCTTGTAAACCAATAATGCATGGCACCCATTCCATGGGTCCCAACTCTGCGGGTTGAAGGGAATATTAATACAGCTATAACATATACAGGAAACCTAGAGAATGGACACACTGTGAATACAAAAGGTTTCTAAAACTCAACGAATAGTCCCTCTCCTGGTGTTCCGGTTTGACTTTCCAACTGCTTTACTAACAATCTCCCAACTTGGAGAGACACCACTTTTAACCTCCTGGTACACACACGTTGTCAATTTGGCACAGGATGAAAGGAAAGGGGGAGAACCAATGACAGAGTAGCTGTTAGGCATTTAGACGGGCACATGTCACTCTAATTTCACGGGAGGAAGAAGAATTAACCAAAGTCTCAGCCACCCACGGGGAACAAGTAGAGGTCCTGAACCAAAATTTTGGACTTGCGGTCATCTCACAAAAAATGAGTTAAAAATGGGGCTCAGGGCACAGCAATTCACAAACTGGAAGAGTAATAAAGGACAACTATCATCCAAAAATCTGTTGAGGGAAGGCATCGAGGCGGAGTTGAAATCGAGGCAGAATAGCAGGAAACAGATTTCAAGAGGTATGTTGGAATCGCCTTTAAAGCACAAGAAGTGGGGCACAACTTCGACAATGATGCACTTGGCGAAAAAGGGCGTTTGCATTTTCTGCTGAATATTTTCAGGAGAAAATGCATACGACCTTTTTGGCCAAGCAAGCAAGCAGGCAATGCAAATCTGCACTACAAAGAAGTATCACTTCCCACCGGTCAAAAGGGACATCCGCAAAATGTGTAAAACCAGAAAGGCAAGACAGGCCCTGGAGAACAGGGAGCATTGTTATGCTGATGGGCAGGATGTAAATTGCCAACTGCCTCTCTGGTGGAGTGAATTGTGTTCCCTAAAACAAGTAAACAACAGAGCTACAGAGCCAAGGGCACTTCCAGTCTAGGGAATATACCTTGGGAAAACTGAAAATCAATAAGACAGAGCCACCCCAACGTTTAGGGCTGCACTGCTTACAAGAACCTCAACATGGGTACACCTTAAATATCCCAGGAAATATAAAAATGGTTCAAAAAATTGTGGTACTTACGTACGATGGTATATCCCTCAGCCATGAAATCAATGTCATAAGACCAGTAGCAGCAAAATGAGTGGAATGAGGTTCGATGATTCTAAGTGAAATAAGTCACACAGAAAAAGCAACTTATCATAAGATATCACTTACGAAGATCCTGTAAACATGGCTACACTTGAACTGAGCTAGGAAAGAGAACAGAGTCTCACATTTGGAAAACACTCTTATGCCTGCTTAAGTTGGGAAGGAGAGGTGGGGTGATGCATAAAACCAGAGTTTGATATAAGCACAGGTACCGTTCCAAAAACCAACTATGGAATAGACAAGACCTACACCTTCCACAGTGAAAGGGACTCAAAACCCCATATTTCCCGCAGAAGAATATATCTGACTAGTAAGAATCTTAAAACCTATGTATTGATATGTCTCTGTAAGGGAATCAAGTGTCTAGACTGGCATAAACATGGCAGCGAGAATCAGCTGAAATCCACTATCAAAAGGAATTTCACAAACAAAACAAAAAAACAGGCAAATGCTTTACAATTCCTTCAGGGTCTCTGATGAAATCTGGAATGACCCTATCTACAACGACCGCTGGATGTGGCATAAGGCTGGACACTTGGGACTTAGAGGATTGGTGAGATTGGGTGAGCAAATGCAGACCTTGTAAACCAATAATGCATGGCACCCATTCCATGGGTCCCAACTCTGCGGGTTGAAGGGAATATTAATACAGCTATAACATGTACAGGAAACCTAGAGAATGGACACACTGTGAATACAAAAGGTTTCTAAAACTCAACGAATAGTCCCTCTCCTGGTGTTCCGGTTTGACTTTCCCACTGCTTTACTATCAATCTCCCAAATTGGAGAGACACCCCTTTTAACCTCCTGGTACACACACGTTGCCAATTTGGCAGAGGATGAAAGGAAAGGGGGAGAACCAATGACAGAGTAGCTGTTAGGCATTTAGACGGGCATATGTCACTCTAATTTCACGGTAGGAAGAAGAATTAACCAAAGTCTCAGCCTCCCACGGGGAACAAGTAGAGGTCCTGAACCAAAATTTTGGACGTGCGGTCAGCTCACAAAAAATAAGTTGAAAAATGGGGCTCAGGGCACAGCAATTCACAAACTGGAAGAGTAATAAAGGACAACTATCATCCAAAAATCTGTTGAGGGAAGGGAACGAGGCGGAGTTGAAATCGTGGCAGAATAGCAGGAAACAGATTTCAAGAGGTACGTTGGAATCACCTTTAAAGCACAGGAAGAGTGGAACAACTTCGACAATGATGCACTTGGCCAAAAAGGGCGTATGCGTTTTCTCTTGAATATATTCAGGAGAAAACGCATACGCCCTTTTTGGCCAAGCAAGCAAGCGGGCAATGCAAATCTGCACTACAAAGAAGTATCACTTCCCACCGGTCAAAAGGGACATCTGCAAAATGTGTAAAATCAGAAAGGCAAGACAGGCCCTGGAGAACAGGGAGCCTTTTTATGCTGATGGGCGGGATGTAAATTGCCAACTGCCTCTATGGAGGAGTGCACTGTGTTCCCTAAAACAAGTAAAGAACAGAGCTACAGAGCCAAGGGCACTACCAGTCTAGGGAATATACCTTGGGAAAACTGAAAATCAATAAGACAGAGCCACCCCAAAATTTAGGGCTGCACTGCTTACAAGGACCTCAACTTGGGTACACCTTAAATATCCCAGGAAATATAAAAATGGTTCAAAAAATTGTGGTACTTACGTACGATGGAATATCCCTCAGCCATGAAATCAATGTCATAAGACCAGTAGCAACAAAATGAGTGGATTCTGTTATGATGATTCTAAGTGAAATAAGACACACAGAAAAAGAAATTTATCATAAGATATCACTTATGAAGAACCTGTAAACATGGCTACACTTGAACTTAGCTAGGAAAGAGAACAGAGTCTCACATTTGGAAAACACTCTTATGCCTGCTTAAGGGGGAAGGAGAGGTGGGGTGATGCATAAAACCAGAGTTTCATATAAGCACACCTACCGTTCCGAAAACCAACTATGGAATAGACAAGACCTACACATTCCTCAGTGAAAGGGACTGAAAAGCCCATATTTCCCGCAGAAGAATATATCTGACTAGTAAGAATCTTAAAACCTATGTATTGATATGTCTCTGTAAGGGAATCAAGTGTGTCTAGACTGGCATAAACTTGGCAGCGAGAATCAGCTGAAACCCACTATCAAAAGGAATTTCACAAACAATACAAAAAAACAGGGAAATTCTTTACAATTCCTTCAGGGTCTCTGATGAAACCTGGAATGACCCTATCTACAACAACAGCTGGATGTGGCATAAGGCTGGACACTTGGGACTGAGAGGATTGGTGAGATTGGGTGAGCAAATGCAGACCTTGTAAACCAATAATGCATGGCACCCATTCCATGTGTCCCAACTCTGCGGGTTGAAGGGAATATTAATACAGCTATAACATGTACAGGAAACCTAGAGAATGGACACACTGTGAATACAAAAGGTTTCTAAAACTCAACGAATAGTCCCTCTCCTGGTGTTCCGGTTTGACTTTCCAACTGCTTTACTATCAATCTCCTAACTTGGAGAGACACCACTTTTAACCTCCTGGTACACACACGTTGCCAATTTGGCAGAGGATGAAAGGAAAGGGGGAGAACCAATGACAGAGTAGCTGTTAGGCATTTAGACGGGCACATGTCACTCTAATTTCACGGGAGGAAGAAGAACTAACCAAAGTCTCAGCCTCCCACGGGTAAAAAGTAGAGGTCCTGAACCAAAATTTTGGACTTGCGGTCAGCACACAAAAAATGAGTTGAAAAATGGGGCTCAGGGCACAGCAATTCACAAACTGGAAGAGTAATAAAGGACAACTATCATCCAAAAATCTGTTGAGGGAAGGCAACGAGGCGGACTTGAAATCGAGGCAGAATAGCAGGAAACAGATTTCAAGAGGTATGTTGGAATCGCCTTTAAAGCACCAGAAGTGGGGCACAACTTCGACAATGATGCACTTGGCCAAAAAGGGCGTTTGCATTTTCTCCTGAATATATTCAGGAGAAAACGCATACGCCCTTTTTGGCCTAGCAAGCAAGCAGGCAATGCAAATCTGCACTACAAAGAAGTATCACTTCCCACCGGTCAAAAGGGACATCCGCAAAATGTGTAAAAACCAGAAAGGCAAGACAGGCCCTGGAGAACAGGGAGCATTGTTATGCTGATGGGCAGGATGTAAATTGCCAACTGCCTCTCTGGTGGAGTGAACTGTGTTCCCTAAAACAAGTAAACAACAGAGCTACAGAGCCAAGGGCACTTCCAGTCTAGGGAATATACCTTGGGAAAACTGAAAATCAATAAGCCAGAGCCACCCCAACGTTTAGGGCTGCACTGCTTACAAGAACCTCAACTTGGGTACACCTTAAATATCCCAGGAAATATAAAAATGGTTCAAAAAATTGTGGTACTTACGTACGATGGAATATCCCTCAGCCATGAAATCAATGTCATAAGACCAGTAGCAGCAAAATGAGTGGATTCAGGTTCGATGATTCTAAGTGAAATAAGTCACACAGAAAAAGCAACTTATCATAAGATATCACTTATGAAGATCCTGTAAACATGGCTACACTTGAACTGAGCTAGGAAAGAGAACATAGTCTCACATTTAGAAAACACTCTTATGCCTGCTTAAGGGGGAAGGAGAGGTGGGGTGATGCATAAAACCAGAGTTTGATATAAGCACAGGTACCGTTCCAAAAACCAACTATGGAATAGACAAGACCTACACCTTCCTCAGTGAAAGGGACTCAAAACTCCATATTTCCCGCAGAAGAATATATCTGACAAGTAAGAATCTTAAAACCTATGTATTGATATGTCTCTGTAAGGGAATCAAGAGTGTCTAGACTGGCATAAGCATGGCAGCGAGAATCAGCTCAAACCCACTATAAAAAGGAATTTCAAAAACAAAACAAAGAAACAGGCAAATTCTTTCCAATTCCTTCAGGGTCTCTGATGAAACCTGGAATGACCCTATCTACAATGACAGCTGGTTGTTACATAAGGCTGGACACGTGGCACTGAGAGGATTGGTGAGATTGGGTGAGCAAATGCAGACCCTTCAAAGCAATAATGCATGGCACACATTACATGCGTCCCAACTCTCCAAGTTGAAGGGGATATTACTACAACTATAACATGTACCGGAAACCTAGAGAATGGACACACTGTGAACAAGAAACGTTTCTAAAACTCAACTAATACTCCGTCTCCTGGTGCTCATGTTTGACACTGCAACTGCTTTACTATCAATCTCCCAACTTAGAGACAGCACATTTAACCCCCTTGTTGGCACACGTTGCCAATTTGGCACAGGATGAAAGGGAAGAGGGAGAACCAATGAGAGAGTAGCTGTTTGGCATTTGGACGGGCACATGTCACTCTAATTTCCCGGCAGGAAGAAGAATTAACCAAAGTCTCAGCCACCCACCGGGAACCCATATACGTCCTGAACCAAAATATTGGTCTTGCGTTCAGCTCACAAAAAACGAGTTGCAAAATGGGGCTCAGGGGCACAACAATTCACAAACTGGCAGAGTAATAAAGGACAACTATCATCCAAAAATCTGTTGAGGGAAGGCAGCGAGATAGACTTGAAAGCTAGGCAGAATAGCAGGAAACAGATTTCAAGAGGTACGTTGGAATCGCCTTTAAAGCACAGGAAAAGGGGCACAACTTCGACAATGATGCACTTGGCCAAAAAGGGCGTATGCATTTTCTCCTGAATATATTTAGGAGAGAACTCATATGCCCGTTTTGGCCAAGCAAGCAAGCGGACAATGCAAATCTGCAATACAAAGAAGTATCTCTTCCCACCGGTACAAAAGGGACATCCACAAAATGTGTAAAAACCAGAAAGGCAAGACAGGCCCTGGAGAACAGGGAGCCTTGTTATGCTGATGGGCGGGATGTAAATTGCCAACTGCCTCTCTGGAGGAGTGCATTGGGTTCCCTAAAACAAGTAAACAACAGATCTACAGAGCCAAGGGCACTTGCAGTCTAGGGAATATACCTTGGGAAAATTGAAAATCAATAAGACACAGCCACCTCAAAATTTAGGGCTGCACTGCTTACAAGAACCTCAACTTGGGTACACCTTAAATATCCCAGGAAATATAAAAATGGCTCAAAAAATTGTGGTACTTATGTATGATGGAATATCCTTCAGGCATGAAATCAATGTCATAAGACCAGTAGAAACAAAATGAGTGGATTCTGTTATGATGATTCTAAGTGAAATAACACACAGAAAAAGAAATTTATCATAAGATGTCACTTATGAAGATCCTGTAACATGGCTACACTTGAACTGAGTTAGGAAAGAGAACAGAGTCTCACATTTAGAAAACACACTTATGCCTGCTAGAGTTGGAAGGAGAGGTGGGGTGATGCATAAAACCAGAGTTTGATATAAGCACAGGTACTGTTCCAAAAACCAACTATGGAATACAGAAGACCTACAAGTTCCTCACTGAAACGGACTCAAAACCCCATATTTCCGGCAGAGGAATATATCTGACTAGTAAGAATCTTAAAACCTATGTATTGATATGTCTCCGTAAGGGAATCAAGTGTTTCTAGACTGGCATAAACATGGCAGCGAGAATCAGCTCAAACCCAATATCAAAAGGAATTTCAAAAACAAAACAAAGAAAACAGGGAAATTCTTTACAATTCCTTCAGGGTCTCTGATGAAACCTGGAATGACCCTATCTACAACGACCGCTGGATGTGGCATAAGGCTGGACACTTGGGACTGAGAGGATTGGTGAGATGGGGTGAGCAAATGCAGACCTTGTAAACCAATAATGCATGGCACCCATTCCATGGGTCCCAACTCTGCGGGTTGAAGGGAATATTAATACAGCTATAACATATACAGGAAACCTAGAGAATGGACACACTGTGAATACAAAAGGTTTCTAAAACTCAACGAATAGTCCCTCTCCTGGTGTTCCGGTTTGACTTTCCAACTGCTTTACTAACAATCTCCCAACTTGGAGAGACACCACTTTTAACCTCCTGGTACACACACGTTGCCAATTTGGCAGAGGATGAAAGGAAAGGGGGAGAACCAATGACAGAGTAGCTGTTAGGCATTTAGACGGGCACATGTCACTCTAATTTCACGGGAGGAAGAAGAATTAACCAAAGTCTCAGCAACCCACGGGGAACAAGTAGAGGTCCTGAACCAAAATTTTGGACTTGCGGTCAGCTCACAAAAAATGAGTTGAAAAATGGGACTCAGGGCACAGCAATTCACAAACTGGAAGAGTAATAAAGGACAACTATCATCCAAAAATCTGTTGAGGGAAGGGAACGAGGCGGAGTTGAAATCGAGGCAGAATAGCAGGAAACAGATTTCAAGAGGTACGTTGGAATCGCCTTTAAAGCACAGGAAGAGTGGAACAACTTCGACAATGATGCACTTGGTCAAAAAGGGCGTATGCGTTTTCTCTTGAATATATTCAGGAGAAAACGCATACGCCCTTTTTGGCCAAGCAAGCAAGCGGGCAATGCAAATCTGCACTACAAAGAAGTATCACTTCCCACCGGTCAAAAGGGACATCCGCAAAATGTGTAAAAACCAGAAAGGCAAGACAGGCCCTGGAGAACAGGGAGCCTTTTTATGCTGATGGGCGGGATGTAAATTGCCAACTGCCTCTATGGAGGAGTGCATTGTGTTCCCTAAAACAAGTAAACAACAGAGCTACAGAGCCAAGGGCACTACCAGTCTAGGGAATATACCTTGGGAAAACTGAAAATCAATAAGACAGAGCCACCCCAACGTTTAGGGCTGCACTGCTTACAAGAACCTCAACATGGGTACACCTTAAATATCCCAGGAAATATAAAAATGGTTCAAAAAATTGTGGTACTTACGTACGATGGAATATCCCTCAGCCATGAAATCAATGTCATAAGACCAGTAGCAGCAAAATGAGTGGAATGAGGTTCGATGATTCTAAGTGAAATAAGTCACACAGAAAAAGCAAGTTATCTTAAGATATCTCTTACGAAGATCCTGTAAACATGGCTACACTTGAACTGAGCTAGGAAAGAGAACAGAGTCTCACATTTGGAAAACACTCTTATGCCTGCTTAAGGGGGAAGGAGAGGTGGGGTGATGCATAAAACCAGAGTTTGATATAAGCACAGGTACCGTTCCAAAAACCAACTATGGAATAGACAAGACCTACACCTTCCACAGTGAAAGGGACTCAAAACCCCATATTTCCCGCAGAAGAATATATCTGACTAGTAAGAATCTTAAAACCTATGTATTGATATGTCTCTGTAAGGGAATCAAGTGTCTAGACTGGCATAAACATGGCAGCGAGAATCAGCTGAAATCCACTATCAAAAGGAATTTCACAAACAAAACAAAAAAACAGGCAAATGCTTTACAATTCCTTCAGGGTCTCTGATGAAATCTGGAATGACCCTATCTACAACGACCGCTGGATGTGGCATAAGGCTGGACACTTGGGACTTAGAGGATTGGTGAGATTGGGTGAGCAAATGCAGACCTTGTAAACCAATAATGCATGGCACCCATTCCATGGGTCCCAACTCTGCGGGTTGAAGGGAATATTAATACAGCTATAACATGTACAGGAAACCTAGAGAATGGACACACTGTGAATACAAAAGGTTTCTAAAACTCAACGAATAGTCCCTCTCCTGGTGTTCCGGTTTGACTTTCCCACTGCTTTACTATCAATCTCCCAAATTGGAGAGACACCCCTTTTAACCTCCTGGTACACACACATTGCCAATTTGGCAGAGGATGAAAGGAAAGGGGGAGAACCAATGACAGAGTAGCTGTTAGGCATTTAGACGGGCATATGTCACTCTAATTTCACGGTAGGAAGAAGAATTAACCAAAGTCTCAGCCTCCCACGGGGAACAAGTAGAGGTCCTGAACCAAAATTTTGGACGTGCGGTCAGCTCACAAAAAATAAGTTGAAAAATGGGGCTCAGGGCACAGCAATTCACAAACTGGAAGAGTAATAAAGGACAACTATCATCCAAAAATCTGTTGAGGGAAGGGAACGAGGCGGAGTTGAAATCGAGGCAGAATAGCAGGAAACAGATTTCAAGAGGTACGTTGGAATCGCCTTTAAAGCACAGGAAGAGTGGAACAACTTCGACAATGATGCACTTGGCCAAAAAGGGCGTATGCGTTTTCTCTTGAATATATTCAGGAGAAAACGCATACGCCCTTTTTGGCCAAGCAAGCAAGCGGGCAATGCAAATCTGCACTACAAAGAAGTATCACTTCCCACCGGTCAAAAGGGACATCCGCAAAATGTGTAAAAACCAGAAAGGCAAGACAGGCCCTGGAGAACAGGGAGCCTTTTTATGCTGATGGGCGGGATGTAAATTGCCAACTGCCTCTATGGAGGAGTGCATTGTGTTCCCTAAAACAAGTAAACAACAGAGCTACAGAGCCAAGGGCACTACCAGTCTAGGGAATATACCTTGGGAAAACTGAAAATCAATAAGACAGAGCCACCCCAAAATTTACGGCTGCACTGCTCACAATAACCTCAACTTCGGTACACCTTAAATATCCCAGGAAATATAAAAATGGTTCAAAAAATTGTGGTACTTACGTACGATGGAATATCCCTCAGCCATGAAATCAATGTCATAAGACCAGTAGCAACAAAATGTGTGGATTCTGTTATGATGATTCTAAGTGAAATAAGACACACAGAAAAAGAAATTTATCATAAGATATCACTTATGAAGAACCTGTAAACATGGCTACACTGGAACTTAGCTAGGAAAGAGAACAGAGTCTCACATTTGGAAAACACTCTTATGCCTGCTTAAGGGGGAAGGAGAGGTGGGGTGATGCATAAAACCAGAGTTTCATATAAGCACACCTACCGTTCCGAAAACCAACTATGGAATAGACAAGACCTACACATTCCTCAGTGAAAGGGACTGAAAAGCCCATATTTCCCGCAGAAGAATATATCTGACTAGTAAGAATCTTAAAACCTATGTATTGATATGTCTCTGTAAGGGAATCAAGTGTGTCTAGACTGGCATAAACTTGGCAGCGAGAATCAGCTGAAACCCACTATCAAAAGGAATTTCACAAACAAACAAAAAAACAGGAAAATTCTTTACAATTCCTTCAGGGTCTCTGATGAAACCTGGAATGACCCTATCTACAACGACAGCTGGATGTGGCATAATGCTGGACACTTGGGACTGAGAGGATTGGTGAGATTGGGTGAGCAACTGCAGACCTTGTAAACCAATAATGCATGGCACCCATTCCATGGGTCCCAACTCTGCGGGTTGAAGGGAATATTAATACAGCTATAACATATACAGGAAACCTAGAGAATGGACACACTGTGAATACAAAAGGTTTCTAAAACTCAACGAATAGTCCCTCTCCTGGTGTTCCGGTTTGACTTTCCAACTGCTTTACTATCAATCTCCCAACTTGGAGAGACACCACTTTTAACCTCCTGGTACACACACGTTGCCAATTTGGCAGAGGATGAAAGGAAAGGGGGAGAACCAATGACAGAGTAGCTGTTAGGCATTTAGACGGGCACATGTCACTCTAATTTCACGGGAGGAAGAAGAACTAACCAAAGTCTCAGCCTCCCACGGGTAAAAAGTAGAGGTCCTGAACCAAAATTTTGGACTTGCGGTCAGCACACAAAAAATGAGTTGAAAAATGGGGCTCAGGGCACAGCAATTCACAAACTGGAAGAGTAATAAAGGACAACTATCATCCAAAAATCTGTTGAGGGAAGGCAACGAGGCGGACTTGAAATCGAGGCAGAATAGCAGGAAACAGATTTCAAGAGGTATGTTGGAATCGCCTTTAAAGCACCAGAAGTGGGGCACAACTTCGACAATGATGCACTTGGCCAAAAAGGGCGTTTGCATTTTCTCCTGAATATATTCAGGAGAAAACACATACGCCCTTTTTGGCCTAGCAAGCAAGCAGGCAATGCAAATCTGCACTACAAAGAAGTATCACTTCCCACCGGTCAAAAGGGACATCCGCAAAATGTGTAAAAACCAGAAAGGCAAGACAGGCCCTGGAGAACAGGGAGCATTGTTATGCTGATGGGCAGGATGTAAATTGCCAACTGCCTCTCTGGTGGAGTGAACTGTGTTCCCTAAAACAAGTAAACAACAGAGCTACAGAGCCAAGGGCACTTCTAGTCTAGGGAATATACCTTGGGAAAACTGAAAATCAATAAGCCAGAGCCACCCCAACATTTAGGGCTGCACTGCTTACAAGAACCTCAACTTGGGTACACCTTAAATATCCCAGGAAATATAAAAATGGTTCAAAAAATTGTGGTACTTACGTACGATGGAATATCCCTCAGCCATGAAATCAATGTCATAAGACCAGTAGCAGCAAAATGAGTGGATTCAGGTTCGATGATTCTAAGTGAAATAAGTCACACAGAAAAAGCAACTTATCATAAGATATCACTTATGAAGATCCTGTAAACATGGCTACACTTGAACTGAGCTAGGAAAGAGAACATAGTCTCACATTTAGAAAACACTCTTATGCCTGCTTAAGGGGGAAGGAGAGGTGGGGTGATGCATAAAACCAGAGTTTGATATAAGCACAGGTACCGTTCCAAAAACCAACTATGGAATAGACAAGACCTACACCTTCCTCAGTGAAAGGGACTCAAAACTCCATATTTCCCGCAGAAGAATATATCTGACAAGTAAGAATCTTAAAACCTATGTATTGATATGTCTCTGTAAGGGAATCAAGAGTGTCTAGACTGGCATAAGCATGGCAGCGAGAATCAGCTCAAACCCACTATAAAAAGGAATTTCAAAAACAAAACAAAGAAACAGGCAAATTCTTTCCAATTCCTTCAGGGTCTCTGATGAAACCTGGAATGACCCTATCTACAATGACAGCTGGATGTTACATAAGGCTGGACACGTGGCACTGAGAGGATTGGTGAGATTGGGTGAGCAAATGCAGACCCTTCAAAGCAATAATGCATGGCACACATTACATGCGTCCCAACTCTCCAAGTTGAAGGGGATATTACTACAACTATAACATGTACCGGAAACCTAGAGAATGGACACACTGTGAACAAGAAACGTTTCTAAAACTCAACTAATACTCCGTCTCCTGGTGCTCATGTTTGACACTGCAACTGCTTTACTATCAATCTCCCAACTTAGAGACAGCACATTTAACCCCCTTGTTGGCACACGTTGCCAATTTGGCACAGGATGAAAGGGAAGAGGGAGAACCAATGAGAGAGTAGCTGTTTGGCATTTGGACGGGCACATGTCACTCTAATTTCCCGGCAGGAAGAAGAATTAACCAAAGTCTCAGCCACCCACCGGGAACCCATATACGTCCTGAACCAAAATACTGGTCTTGCGTTCAGCTCACAAAAAACGAGTTGCAAAATGGGGCTCAGGGGCACAACAATTCACAAACTGGCAGAGTAATAAAGGACAACTATCATCCAAAAATCTGTTGAGGGAAGGCAGCGAGATAGACTTGAAAGCTAGGCAGAATAGCAGGAAACAGATTTCAAGAGGTACGTTGGAATCGCCTTTAAAGCACAGGAAAAGGGGCACAACTTCGACAATGATGCACTTGGCCAAAAAGGGCGTATGCATTTTCTCCTGAATATATTTAGGAGAGAACTCATATGCCCGTTTTGGCCAAGCAAGCAAGCGGACAATGCAAATCTGCAATACAAAGAAGTATCTCTTCCCACCGGTACAAAAGGGACATCCACAAAATGTGTAAAAACCAGAAAGGCAAGACAGGCCCTGGAGAACAGTGAGCCTTGTTATGCTGATGGGCGGGATGTAAATTGCCAACTGCCTCTCTGGAGGAGTGCATTGGGTTCCCTAAAACAAGTAAACAACAGATCTACAGAGCCAAGGGCACTTGCAGTCTAGGGAATATACCTTGGGAAAATTGAAAATCAATAAGACACAGCCACCTCAAAATTTAGGGCTGCACTGCTTACAAGAACCTCAACTTGGGTACACCTTAAATATACCAGGAAATATAAAAATGGCTCAAAAAATTGTGGTACTTATGTATGATGGAATATCCGTCAGGCATGAAATCAATGTCATAAGACCAGTAGAAACAAAATGAGTGGATTCTGTTATGATGATTCTAAGTGAAATAAGACACACAGAAAAAGAAATTTATCATAAGATATCACTTATGAAGATCCTGTAACATGGCTACACTTGAACTGAGTTAGGAAAGAGAACAGAGTCTCACATTTAGAAAACACACTTATGCCTGCTAGAGTTGGAAGGAGAGGTGGGGTGATGCATAAAACCAGAGTTTGATATAAGCACAGGTACTGTTCCAAAAACCAACTATGGAATACAGAAGACCTACAAGTTCCTCACTGAAACGGACTCAAAACCCCATATTTCCGGCAGAGGAATATATCTGACTAGTAAGAATCTTAAAACCTATGTATTGATATGTCTCCGTAAGGGAATCAAGTGTTTCTAGACTGGCATAAACATGGCAGCGAGAATCAGCTCAAACGCACTATCAAAAGGAATTTCAAAAACAAAACAAAGAAAACAGGGAAATTCTTTACAATTCCTTCAGGGTCTCTGATGAAACCTGGAATGACCCTATCTACAACGACCGCTGGATGTGGCATAAGGCTGGACACTTGGGACTGAGAGGATTGGTGAGATGGGGTGAGCAAATGCAGACCTTGTAAACCAATAATGCATGGCACCCATTCCATGGGTCCCAACTCTGCGGGTTGAAGGGAATATTAATACAGCTATAACATATACAGGAAACCTAGAGAATGGACACACTGTGAATACAAAAGGTTTCTAAAACTCAACGAATATTCCCTCTCCTGGTGTTCCGGTTTGACTTTCCAACTGCTTTACTAACAATCTCCCAACTTGGAGAGACACCACTTTTAACCTCCTGGTACACACACGTTGCCAATTTGGCAGAGCATGAAAGGAAAGGGGGAGAACCAATGACAGAGTAGCTGTTAGGCATTTAGACGGGCACATGTCACTCTAATTTCACGGGAGGAAGAAGAATTAACCAAAGTCTCAGCCACCCACGGGGAACAAGTAGAGGTCCTGAACCAAAATTTTGGACTTGCGGTCAGCTCACAAAAAATGAGTTGAAAAATGGGGCTCAGGGCACAGCAATTCACAAACTGGAAGAGTAATAAAGGACAACTATCATCCAAAAATCTGTTGAGGGAAGGCATCGAGGCGGAGTTGATATCGAGGCAGAATAGCAGGAAACAGATTTCAAGAGGTATGTTGGAATCGCCTTTAAAGCACAAGAAGTGGGGCACAACTTCGACAATGATGCACTTGGCCAATAAGGGCGTTTGCATTTTCTGCTGAATATTTTCAGGAGAAAATGCATACGACCTTTTTGGCCAAGCAAGCAAGCAGGCAATGCAAATCTGCACTACAAAGAAGTATCACTTCCCACCGGTCAAAAGGGACATCCGCAAAATGTGTAAAAACCAGAAAGGCAAGACAGGCCCTGGAGAACAGGGAGCATTGTTATGCTGATGGGCAGGATGTAAATTGCCAACTGCCTCTCTGGTGGAGTGAATTGTGTTCCCTAAAACAAGTAAACAACAGAGCTACAGAGCCAAGGGCACTTCCAGTCTAGGGAATATACCTTGGGAAAACTGAAAATCAATAAGACAGAGCCACCCCAACGTTTAGGGCTGCACTGCTTACAAGAACCTCAACATGGGTACACCTTAAATATCCCAGGAAATATAAAAATGGTTCAAAAATTGTGGTACTTACGTACGATGGAATATCCCTCAGCCATGAAATCAATGTCATAAGACCAGTAGCAGCAAAATGAGTGGAATGAGGTTCGATGATTCTAAGTAAAATAAGTCACACAGAAAAAGCAAGTTATCATAAGATATCACTTACGAAGATCCTGTAAACATGGCTACACTTGAACTGAGCTAGGAAAGAGAACAGAGTCTCACATTTGGAAAACACTCTTATGCCTGCTTAAGGGGGAAGGAGAGGTGGGGTGATGCATAAAACCAGAGTTTGATATAAGCACAGGTACCGTTCCAAAAACCAACTATGGAATAGACAAGACCTACACCTTCCACAGTGAAAGGGACTCAAAACCCCATATTTCCCGCAGAAGAATATATCTGACTAGTAAGAATCTTAAAACCTATGTATTGATATGTCTCTGTAAGGGAATCAAGTGTCTAGACTGGCATAAACATGGCAGCGAGAATCAGCTGAAATCCACTATCAAAAGGAATTTCACAAACAAAACAAAAAAACAGGCAAATGCTTTACAATTCCTTCAGGGTCTCTGATGAAATCTGGAATGACCCTATCTACAACGACCGCTGGATGTGGCATAAGGCTGGACACTTGGGACTTAGAGGATTGGTGAGATTGGGTGAGCAAATGCAGACCTTGTAAACCAATAATGCATGGCACCCATTCCATGGGTCCCAACTCTGCGGGTTGAAGGGAATATTAATACAGCTATAACATGTACAGGAAACCTAGAGAATGGACACACTGTGAATACAAAAGGTTTCTAAAACTCAACGAATAGTCCCTCTCCTGGTGTTCCGGTTTGACTTTCCCACTGCTTTACTATCAATCTCCCAAATTGGAGAGACACCCCTTTTAACCTCCTGGTACACACACGTTGCCAATTTGGCAGAGGATGAAAGGAAAGGGGGAGAACCAATGACAGAGTAGCTGTTAGGCATTTAGACGGGCATATGTCACTCTAATTTCACGGTAGGAAGAAGAATTAACCAAAGTCTCAGCCTCCCACGGGGAACAAGTAGAGGTCCTGAACCAAAATTTTGGACGTGCGGTCAGCTCACAAAAAATAAGTTGAAAAATGGGGCTCAGGGCACAGCAATTCACAAACTGGAAGAGTAATAAAGGACAACTATCATCCAAAAATCTGTTGAGGGAAGGGAACGAGGCGGAGTTGAAATCGAGGCAGAATAGCAGGAAACAGATTTCAAGAGGTACGTTGGAATCGCCTTTAAAGCACAGGAAGAGTGGAACAACTTCGACAATGATGCACTTGGCCAAAAAGGGCGTATGCGTTTTCTCTTGAATATATTCAGGAGAAAACGCATACGCCCTTTTTGGCCAAGCAAGCAAGCGGGCAATGCAAATCTGCACTACAAAGAAGTATCACTTCCCACCGGTCAAAAGGGACATCCGCAAAATGTGTAAAAACCAGAAAGGCAAGACAGGCCCTGGAGAACAGGGAGCCTTTTTATGCTGATGGGCGGGATGTAAATTGCCAACTGCCTCTATGGAGGAGTGCATTGTGTTCCCTAAAACAAGTAAACAACAGAGCTACAGAGCCAAGGGCACTACCAGTCTAGGGAATATACCTTGGGAAAACTGAAAATCAATAAGACAGAGCCACCCCAAAATTTACGGCTGCACTGCTCACAATAACCTCAACTTCGGTACACCTTAAATATCCCAGGAAATATAAAAATGGTTCAAAAAATTGTGGTACTTACGTACGATGGAATATCCCTCAGCCATGAAATCAATGTCATAAGACCAGTAGCAACAAAATGTGTGGATTCTGTTATGATGATTCTAAGTGAAATAAGACACACAGAAAAAGAAATTTATCATAAGATATCACTTATGAAGAACCTGTAAACATGGCTACACTTGAACTTAGCTAGGAAAGAGAACAGAGTCTCACATTTGGAAAACACTCTTATGCCTGCTTAAGGGGGAAGGAGAGGTGGGGTGATGCCTAAAACCAGAGTTTCATATAAGCACACCTACCGTTCCGAAAACCAACTATGGAATAGACAAGACCTACACATTCCTCAGTGAAAGGGACTGAAAAGCCCATATTTCCCGCAGAAGAATATATCTGACTAGTAAGAATCTTAAAACCTATGTATTGATATGTCTCTGTAAGGGAATCAAGTGTGTCTACACTGGCATAAACTTGGCAGCGAGAATCAGCTGAAACCCACTATCAAAAGGAATTTCACAAACAAAACAAAAAAACAGGAAAATTCTTTACAATTCCTTCAGGGTCTCTGATGAAACCTGGAATGACCCTATCTACAACGACAGCTGGATTTGGCATAATGCTGGACACTTGGGACTGAGAGGATTGGTGAGATTGGGTGAGCAACTGCAGACCTTGTAAACCAATAATGCATGGCACCCATTCCATGGGTCCCAACTCTGCGGGTTGAAGGGAATATTAATACAGCTATAACATATACAGGAAACCTAGAGAATGGACACACTGTGAATACAAAAGGTTTCTAAAACTCAACGAATAGTCCCTCTCCTGGTGTTCCGGTTTGACTTTCCAACTGCTTTACTATCAATCTCCCAACTTGGAGAGACACCACTTTTAACCTCCTGGTACACACACGTTGCCAATTTGGCAGAGGATGAAAGGAAAGGGGGAGAACCAATGACAGAGTAGCTGTTAGGCATTTAGACGGGCACATGTCACTCTAATTTCACGGGAGGAAGAAGAACTAACCAAAGTCTCAGCCTCCCACGGGTAAAAAGTAGAGGTCCTGAACCAAAATTTTGGACTTGCGGTCAGCACACAAAAAATGAGTTGAAAAATGGGGCTCAGGGCACAGCAATTCACAAACTGGAAGAGTAATAAAGGACAACTATCATCCAAAAATCTGTTGAGGGAAGGCAACGAGGCGGACTTGAAATCGAGGCAGAATAGCAGGAAACAGATTTCAAGAGGTATGTTGGAATCGCCTTTAAAGCACAAGAAGTGGGGCACAACTTCGACAATGATGCACTTGGCCAAAAAGGGCGTTTGCATTTTCTGCTGAATATTTTCAGGAGAAAACGCATACGACCTTTTTGGCCAAGCAAGCAAGCAGGCAATGCAAATCTGCACTACAAAGAAGTATCACTTCCCACCGGTCAAAAGGGACATCCGCAAAATGTGTAAAAACCAGAAAGGCAAGACAGGCCCTGGAGAACAGGGAGCATTGTTATGCTGATGGGCAGGATGTAAATTGCCAACTGCCTCTCTGGTGGAGTGAACTGTGTTCCCTAAAACAAGTAAACAACAGAGCTACAGAGCCAAGGGCACTTCCAGTCTAGGGAATATACCTTGGGAAAACTGAAAATCAATAAGCCAGAGCCACCCCAACGTTTAGGGCTGCACTGCTTACAAGAACCTCAACTTGGGTACACCTTAAATATCCCAGGAAATATAAAAATGGTTCAAAAAATTGTGGTACTTACGTACGATGGAATATCCCTCAGCCATGAAATCAATGTCATAAGACCAGTAGCAGCAAAATGAGTGGATTCAGGTTCGATGATTCTAAGTGAAATAAGTCACACAGAAAAAGCAACTTATCATAAGATATCACTTATGAAGATCCTGTAAACATGGCTACACTTGAACTGAGCTAGGAAAGAGAACAGAGTCTCACATTTAGAAAACACTCTTATGCCTGCTTAAGGGGGAAGGAGAGGTGGGGTGATGCATAAAACCAGAGTTTGATATAAGCACAGGTACCGTTCCAAAAACCAACTATGGAATAGACAAGACCTACACCTTCCACAGTGAAAGGGACTCAAAACTCCATATTTCCCGCAGAAGAATATATCTGACAAGTAAGAATCTTAAAACCTATGTATTGATATGTCTCTGTAAGGGAATCAAGAGTGTCTAGACTGGCATAAGCATGGCAGCGAGAATCAGCTCAAACCCACTATAAAAAGGAATTTCAAAAACAAAACAAAGAAACAGGCAAATTCTTTCCAATTCCTTCAGGGTCTCTGATGAAACCTGGAATGACCCTATCTACAATGACAGCTGGATGTTACATAAGGCTGGACACGTGGCACTGAGAGGATTGGTGAGATTGGGTGAGCAAATGCAGACCCTTCAAAGCAATAATGCATGGCACACATTACATGCGTCCCAACTCTCCAAGTTGAAGGGGATATTACTACAACTATAACATGTACCGGAAACCTAGAGAATGGACACACTGTGAACAAGAAACGTTTCTAAAACTCAACTAATACTCCGTCTCCTGGTGCTCATGTTTGACACTGCAACTGCTTTACTATCAATCTCCCAACTTAGAGACAGCACATTTAACCCCCTTGTTGGCACACGTTGCCAATTTGGCACAGGATGAAAGGGAAGAGGGAGAACCAATGAGAGAGTAGCTGTTTGGCATTTGGACGGGCACATGTCACTCTAATTTCCCGGCAGGAAGAAGAATTAACCAAAGTCTCAGCCACCCACCGGGAACCCATATACGTCCTGAACCAAAATATTGGTCTTGCGTTCAGCTCACAAAAAACGAGTTGCAAAATGGGGCTCAGGGGCACAACAATTCACAAACTAGCAGAGTAATAAAGGACAACTATCATCCAAAAATCTGTTGAGGGAAGGCAACGAGGTAGACTTGAAAGCTAGGCAGAATAGCAGGAAACAGATTTCAAGAGGTACGTTGGAATCGCCTTTAAAGCACAGGAAAAGGGGCACAACTTCGACAATGATGCACTTGGCCAAAAAGGGCGTATGCATTTTCTCCTGAATATATTTAGGAGAGAACTCATATGCCCGTTTTGGCCAAGCAAGCAAGCGGACAATGCAAATCTGCAATACAAAGAAGTATCTCTTCCCACCGGTACAAAAGGGACATCCACAAAATGTGTAAAAACCAGAAAGGCAAGACAGGCCCTGGAGAACAGGGAGCCTTGTTATGCTGATGGGCAGTATGTAAATTGCCAACTCCCTCTCTGGAGGAGTGCATTGTGTTCCCTAAAACAAGTAAACAACAGAGCTACAGAGCCAAGGGCACTTCCAGTCTAGGGAATATACCTTGAGAAAACTGAAAATCAATAAGACAGAGCCACACCAAAATTTAGGGCTGCACTGCTTACAAGAACCTCAACTTGGGTACACCTTAAATATCCCAGGAAATATAAAATTGGTTCAAAATATTGTGGTACTTACGTACGATGGAATATCCCTCAGCCATGAAATCAATGTCATAAGACCAGTAGCAGCAAAATGAGTGGATTCCGGTTCGATGATTCTAAGTGAAATAAGTCACACAGAAAAAGCAACTTATCATAAGATATCACTTATGAAGATCCTGTAAACATGGCTACACTTGAACTTAGCTAGGAAAGAGAACAGAGTCTCACATTTGGAAAACACTCTTATGCCTGCTTAAGGGGGAAGGAGAGGTGGGTGATGCATAAAACCAGAGTTTGATATAAGCACAGGTACCGTTCCAAAAACCAACTATGGAATAGACAAGACCTACACCTTCCTCAGTGAAAGGGACTCAAAAATCCCATATTTCCCGCAGAAGAATATATCTGACTAGTAAGAATCTTAAAACCTATGTATTGATATGTCTCTGTAAGGGAATCAAGTGTGTCTAGACTGGCATAAACATGGCAGCGAGAATTAGCTGAAATCCACTATCAAAACGAATTTCACAAACAAAACAAAAAAACAGGGAAATTCTTTACAATTCCTTCAGGGTCTCTGATGAAACCTGGAATAACCCTATCTACAAGGACAGCTGGATGTGGCATAAGGCTGGACCCTTGGGACTGAGAGGATTGGTGAGATTGGGTGAGCAAATGCAGACCCTTTAAAGCAATAATGCATGGCACCCACTCCTTGGGTCCCAACTCTCCAGGTTGAAGGGAATATTACTACAGCTATAACATGTACGGGAAACCTAGAGAATGGACACACTGTGAATACGAACGGTTTCTAAAACTCAAATAATAGTCCCTCTCCTGGTGCTCAGGTGTGACTTTCCAACTGATTTACTATCAATCTCAAAACTTGGAGAGACAGCCCCTTTAACCTCCTGGTTCGCACACATTGCCAATTTGGCAGAGGATGAAAGGGAAGAGGGAGAACCAATGAGAGAGTAGCTGTTAGGCATTTGGACGGGCACATGTCACTCTAATTTCACGGGAGGAAGAAGAATTAACCAAAGTCTCAGCCACCCACGGGGAACAAGTAGAGGTCCTGAACCAAAATTTTGCATTTGCGGTCAGCTCACAAAAAATGAGTTGAAAAATGGGGCTCAGGGCACAGCAATTCACAAACTGGAAGAGTAATAAAGGACAACTATCATCCAAAAATCTGTTGAGGGAAGGCAACGAGGTGGACATGAAATCGAGGCAGAATAGCAGGAAACAGATTTCAAGAGGTATGTTGGAATCGCCTTTAAAGCACCAGAAGTGGGGCACAACTTCGACAATGATGCACTTGGCCAAAAAGGGCGTTTGCATTTTCTGCTGAATATTTTCAGGAGAAAATGCATACGACCTTTTTGGCCAAGCAAGCAAGCAGGCAATGCAAATCTGCACTACAAAGAAGTATCACTTCCCACCGGTCAAAAGGGACATCCGCAAAATGTGTAAAAACCAGAAAGGCAAGACAGGCCCTGGAGAACAGGGAGCATTGTTATGCTGATGGGCAGGATGTAAATTGCCAACTGCCTCTCTGGTGGAGTGAATTGTGTTCCCTAAAACAAGTAAACAACAGAGCTACAGAGCCAAGGGCACTTCCAGTCTAGGGAATATACCTTGGGAAAACTGAAAATCAATAAGCCAGAGCCACCCCAACGTTTAGGGCTGCACTGCTTACAAGAACCTCAACATGGGTACACCTTAAATATCCCAGGAAATATAAAAATGGTTCAAAAAATTGTGGTACTTACGTACGATGGAATATCCCTCAGCCATGAAATCAATGTCATAAGACCAGTAGCAGCAAAATGAGTGGAATGAGGTTCGATGATTCTAAGTGAAATAAGTCACAGAGAAAAAGCAAGTTATCATAAGATATCACTTACGAAGATCCTGTAAACATGGCTACACTTGAACTGAGCTAGGAAAGAGAACAGAGTCTCACATTTGGAAAACACTCTTATGCCTGCTTAAGGGGGAAGGAGAGGTGGGGTGATGCATAAAACCAGAGTTTGATATAAGCACAGGTACCGTTCCAAAAACCAACTATGGAATAGACAAGACCTACACCTTCCACAGTGAAAGGGACTCAAAACCCCATATTTCCCGCAGAAGAATATATCTGACTAGTAAGAATCTTAAAACCTATGTATTGATATGTCTCTGTAAGGGAATCAAGTGTCTAGACTGGCATAAACATGGCAGCGAGAATCAGCTGAAATCCACTATCAAAAGGAATTTCACAAACAAAACAAAAAAACAGGCAAATGCTTTACAATTCCTTCAGGGTCTCTGATGAAATCTGGAATGACCCTATCTACAACGACCGCTGGATGTGGCATAAGGCTGGACACTTGGGACTTAGAGGATTGGTGAGATTGGGTGAGCAAATGCAGACCTTGTAAACCAATAATGCATGGCACCCATTCCATGGGTCCCAACTCTGCGGGTTGAAGGGAATATTAATACAGCTATAACATGTACAGGAAACCTAGAGAATGGACACACTGTGAATACAAAAGGTTTCTAAAACTCAACGAATAGTCCCTCTCCTGGTGTTCCGGTTTGACTTTCCCACTGCTTTACTATCAAGCTCCCAAATTGGAGAGACACCCCTTTTAACCTCCTGGTACACACACGTTGCCAATTTGGCAGAGGATGAAAGGAAAGGGGGAGAACCAATGACAGAGTAGCTGTTAGGCATTTAGACGGGCATATGTCACTCTAATTTCACGGGAGGAAGAAGAATTAACCAAAGTCTCAGCCTCCCACGGGGAACAAGTAGAGGTCCTGAACCAAAATTTTGGACGTGCGGTCAGCTCACAAAAAATAAGTTGAAAAATGGGGCTCAGGGCACAGCAATTCACAAACTGGAAGAGTAATAAAGGACAACTATCATCCAAAAATCTGTTGAGGGAAGGGAACGAGGCGGAGTTGAAATCGAGGCAGAATAGCAGGAAACAGATTTCAAGAGGTACGTTGGAATCGCCTTTAAAGCACAGGAAGAGTGGAACAACTTCGACAATGATGCACTTGGCCAAAAAGGGCGTATGCGTTTTCTCTTGAATATATTCAGGAGAAAACGCATACGCCCTTTTTGGCCAAGCAAGCAAGCGGGCAATGCAAATCTGCACTACAAAGAAGTATCACTTCCCACCGGTCAAAAGGGACATCCGCAAAATGTGTAAAAACCAGAAAGGCAAGACAGGCCCTGGAGAACAGGGAGCCTTTTTATGCTGATGGGCGGGATGTAAATTGCCAACTGCCTCTATGGAGGAGTGCATTGTGTTCCCTAAAACAAGTAAACAACAGAGCTACAGAGCCAAGGGCACTACCAGTCTAGGGAATATACCTTGGGAAAACTGAAAATCAATAAGACAGAGCCACCCCAAAATTTACGGCTGCACTGCTCACAATAACCTCAACTTCGGTACACCTTAAATATCCCAGGAAATATAAAAATGGTTCAAAAAATTGTGGTACTTACGTACGATGGAATATCCCTCAGCCATGAAATCAATGTCATAAGACCAGTAGCAACAAAATGTGTGGATTCTGTTATGATGATTCTAAGTGAAATAAGACACACAGAAAAAGAAATTTATCATAAGATATCACTTATGAAGAACCTGTAAACATGGCTACACTTGAACTTAGCTAGGAAAGAGAACAGAGTCTCACATTTGGAAAACACTCTTATGCCTGCTTAAGGGGGAAGGAGAGGTGGGGTGATGCATAAAACCAGAGTTTCATATAAGCACACCTACCGTTCCGAAAACCAACTATGGAATAGACAAGACCTACACATTCCTCAGTGAAAGGGACTGAAAAGCCCATATTTCCCGCAGAAGAATATATCTGACTAGTAAGAATCTTAAAACCTATGTATTGATATGTCTCTGTAAGGGAATCAAGTGTGTCTAGACTGGCATAAACTTGGCAGCGAGAATCAGCTGAAACCCACTATCAAAAGGAATTTCACAAACAAAACAAAAAAACTGGGAAATTCTTTACAATTCCTTCAGGGTCTCTGATGAAACCTGGAATGACCCTATCTACAACGACAGCTGGATGTGGCATAATGCTGGACACTTGGGACTGAGAGGATTGGTGAGATTGGGTGAGCAACTGCAGACCTTGTAAACCAATAATGCATGGCACCCATTCCATGGGTCCCAACTCTGCGGGTTGAAGGGAATATTAATACAGCTATAACATATACAGGAAACCTAGAGAATGGACACACTGTGAATACAAAAGGTTTCTAAAACTCAACGAATAGTCCCTCTCCTGGTGTTCCGGTTTGACTTTCCAACTGCTTTACTATCAATCTCCCAACTTGGAGAGACACCACTTTTAACCTCCTGGTACACACACGTTGCCAATTTGGCAGAGGATGAAAGGAAAGGGGGAGAACCAATGACAGAGTAGCTGTTAGGCATTTAGACGGGCACATGTCACTCTAATTTCACGGGAGGAAGAAGAACTAACCAAAGTCTCAGCCTCCCACGGGTAAAAAGTAGAGGTCCTGAACCAAAATTTTGGACTTGCGGTCAGCTCACCAAAAACGAGTTGAAAAATGGGGCTCAGGGCACAGCAATTCACAAACTGGAAGAGTAATAAAGGACAACTATCATCCAAAAATCTGTTGAGGGAAGGCAACGAGGCGGACTTGAAATCGAGGCAGAATAGCAGGAAACAGATTTCAAGAGGTATGTTGGAATCGCCTTTAAAGCACCAGAAGTGGGGCACAACTTCGACAATGATGCACTTGGCCAAAAAGGGCGTTTGCATTTTCTCCTGAATATATTCAGGAGAAAACGCATACGCCCTTTTTGGCCTAGCAAGCAAGCAGGCAATGCAAATCTGCACTACAAAGAAGTATCACTTCCCACCGGTCAAAAGGGACATCCGCAAAATGTGTAAAAACCAGAAAGGCAAGACAGGCCCTGGAGAACAGGGAGCATTGTTATGCTGATGGGCAGGATGTAAATTGCCAGCTGCCTCTCTGGTGGAGTGAACTGTGTTCCCTAAAACAAGTAAACAACAGAGCTACAGAGCCAAGGGCACTTCCAGTCTAGGGAATATACCTTGGGAAAACTGAAAATCAATAAGCCAGAGCCACCCCAACGTTTAGGGCTGCACTGCTTACAAGAACCTCAACTTGGGTACACCTTAAATATCCCAGGAAATATAAAAATGGTTCAAAAAATTGTGGTACTTACGTACGATGGAATATCCCTCAGCCATGAAATCAATGTCATAAGACCAGTAGCAGCAAAATGAGTGGATTCAGGTTCGATGATTCTAAGTGAAATAAGTCACACAGAAAAAGCAACTTATCATAAGATATCACTTATGAAGATCCTGTAAACATGGCTACACTTGAACTGAGCTAGGAAAGAGAACAGAGTCTCACATTTAGAAAACACTCTTATGCCTGCTTAAGGGGGAAGGAGAGGTGGGGTGATGCATAAAACCAGAGTTTGATATAAGCACAGGTACCGTTCCAAAAACCAACTATGGAATAGACAAGACCTACACCTTCCACAGTGAAAGGGACTCAAAACTCCATATTTCCCGCAGAAGAATATATCTGACAAGTAAGAATCTTAAAACCTATGTATTGATATGTCTCTGTAAGGGAATCAAGAGTGTCTAGACTGGCATAAGCATGGCAGCGAGAATCAGCTCAAACCCACTATAAAAAGGAATTTCAAAAACAAAACAAAGAAACAGGCAAATTCTTTCCAATTCCTTCAGGGTCTCTGATGAAACCTGGAATGACCCTATCTACAATGACAGCTGGATGTTACATAAGGCTGGACACGTGGCACTGAGAGGATTGGTGAGATTGGGTGAGCAAATGCAGACCCTTCAAAGCAATAATGCATGGCACACATTACATGCGTCCCAACTCTCCAAGTTGAAGGGGATATTACTACAACTATAACATGTACCGGAAACCTAGAGAATGGACACACTGTGAACAAGAAACGTTTCTAAAACTCAACTAATACTCCGTCTCCTGGTGCTCATGTTTGACACTGCAACTGCTTTACTATCAATCTCCCAACTTAGAGACAGCACATTTAACCCCCTTGTTGGCACACGTTGCCAATTTGGCACAGGATGAAAGGGAAGAGGGAGAACCAATGAGAGAGTAGCTGTTTGGCATTTGGACGGGCACATGTCACTCTAATTTCCCGGCAGGAAGAAGAATTAACCAAAGTCTCAGCCACCCACCGGGAACCCATATACGTCCTGAACCAAAATATTGGTCTTGCGTTCAGCTCACAAAAAACGAGTTGCAAAATGGGGCTCAGGGGCACAACAATTCACAAACTAGCAGAGTAATAAAGGACAACTATCATCCAAAAATCTGTTGAGGGAAGGCAGCGAGGTAGACTTGAAAGCTAGGCAGAATAGCAGGAAACAGATTTCAAGAGGTACGTTGGAATCGCCTTTAAAGCACAGGAAAAGGGGCACAACTTCGACAATGATGCACTTGGCCAAAAAGGGCGTATGCATTTTCTCCTGAATATATTTAGGAGAGAACTCATATGCCCGTTTTGGCCAAGCAAGCAAGCGGACAATGCAAATCTGCAATACAAAGAAGTATCTCTTCCCACCGGTACAAAAGGGACATCCACAAAATGTGTAAAAACCAGAAAGGCAAGACAGGCCCTGGAGAACAGGGAGCCTTGTTATGCTGATGGGCAGTATGTAAATTGCCAACTCCCTCTCTGGAGGAGTGCATTGTGTTCCCTAAAACAAGTAAACAACAGAGCTACAGAGCCAAGGGCACTTCCAGTCTAGGGAATATACCTTGAGAAAACTGAAAATCAATAAGACAGAGCCACACCAAAATTTAGGGCTGCACTGCTTACAAGAACCTCAACTTGGGTACACCTTAAATATCCCAGGAAATATAAAATTGGTTCAAAATATTGTGGTACTTACGTACGATGGAATATCCCTCAGCCATGAAATCAATGTCATAAGACCAGTAGCAGCAAAATGAGTGGATTCCGGTTCGATGATTCTAAGTGAAATAAGTCACACAGAAAAAGCAACTTATCATAAGATATCACTTATGAAGATCCTGTAAACATGGCTACACTTGAACTTAGCTAGGAAAGAGAACAGAGTCTCACATTTGGAAAACACTCTTATGCCTGCTTAAGGGGGAAGGAGAGGTGGGTGATGCATAAAACCAGAGTTTGATATAAGCACAGGTACCGTTCCAAAAACCAACTATGGAATAGACAAGACCTACACCTTCCTCAGTGAAAGGGACTCAAAATCCCATATTTCCCGCAGAAGAATATATCTGACTAGTAAGAATCTTAAAACCTATGTATTGATATGTCTCTGTAAGGGAATCAAGTGTGTCTAGACTGGCATAAACATGGCAGCGAGAATTAGCTGAAATCCACTATCAAAACGAATTTCACAAACAAAACAAAAAAACAGGGAAATTCTTTACAATTCCTTCAGGGTCTCTGATGAAACCTGGAATAACCCTATCTACAAGGACAGCTGGATGTGGCATAAGGCTGGACCCTTGGGACTGAGAGGATTGGTGAGATTGGGTGAGCAAATGCAGACCCTTTAAAGCAATAATGCATGGCACCCACTCCTTGGGTCCCAACTCTCCAGGTTGAAGGGAATATTACTACAGCTATAACATGTACGGGAAACCTAGAGAATGGACACACTGTGAATACGAACGGTTTCTAAAACTCAAATAATAGTCCCTCTCCTGGTGCTCAGGTGTGACTTTCCAACTGATTTACTATCAATCTCAAAACTTGGAGAGACAGCCCCTTTAACCTCCTGGTTCGCACACATTGCCAATTTGGCAGAGGATGAAAGGGAAGAGGGAGAACCAATGAGAGAGTAGCTGTTAGGCATTTGGACGGGCACATGTCACTCTAATTTCACGGGAGGAAGAAGAATTAACCAAAGTCTCAGCCACCCACGGGGAACAAGTAGAGGTCCTGAACCAAAATTTTGCATTTGCGGTCAGCTCACAAAAAATGAGTTGAAAAATGGGGCTCAGGGCACAGCAATTCACAAACTGGAAGAGTAATAAAGGACAACTATCATCCAAAAATCTGTTGAGGGAAGGCAACGAGGTGGACATGAAATCGAGGCAGAATAGCAGGAAACAGATTTCAAGAGGTATGTTGGAATCGCCTTTAAAGCACCAGAAGTGGGGCACAACTTCGACAATGATGCACTTGGCCAAAAAGGGCGTTTGCATTTTCTGCTGAATATTTTCAGGAGAAAATGCATACGACCTTTTTGGCCAAGCAAGCAAGCAGGCAATGCAAATCTGCACTACAAAGAAGTATCACTTCCCACCGGTCAAAAGGGACATCCGCAAAATGTGTAAAAACCAGAAAGGCAAGACAGGCCCTGGAGAACAGGGAGCATTGTTATGCTGATGGGCAGGATGTAAATTGCCAACTGCCTCTCTGGTGGAGTGAATTGTGTTCCCTAAAACAAGTAAACAACAGAGCTACAGAGCCAAGGGCACTTCCAGTCTAGGGAATATACCTTGGGAAAACTGAAAATCAATAAGACAGAGCCACCCCAACGTTTAGGGCTGCACTGCTTACAAGAACCTCAACATGGGTACACCTTAAATATCCCAGGAAATATAAAAATGGTTCAAAAAATTGTGGTACTTACGTACGATGGAATATCCCTCAGCCATGAAATCAATGTCATAAGACCAGTAGCAGCAAAATGAGTGGAATGAGGTTCGATGATTCTAAGTGAAATAAGTCACAGAGAAAAAGCAAGTTATCATAAGATATCACTTACGAAGATCCTGTAAACATGGCTACACTTGAACTGAGCTAGGAAAGAGAACAGAGTCTCACATTTGGAAAACACTCTTATGCCTGCTTAAGGGGGAAGGAGAGGTGGGGTGATGCATAAAACCAGAGTTTGATATAAGCACAGGTACCGTTCCAAAAACCAACTATGGAATAGACAAGACCTACACCTTCCACAGTGAAAGGGACTCAAAACCCCATATTTCCCGCAGAAGAATATATCTGACTAGTAAGAATCTTAAAACCTATGTATTGATATGTCTCTGTAAGGGAATCAAGTGTCTAGACTGGCATAAACATGGCAGCGAGAATCAGCTGAAATCCACTATCAAAAGGAATTTCACAAACAAAACAAAAAAACAGGCAAATGCTTTACAATTCCTTCAGGGTCTCTGATGAAATCTGGAATGACCCTATCTACAACGACCGCTGGATGTGGCATAAGGCTGGACACTTGGGACTTAGAGGATTGGTGAGATTGGGTGAGCAAATGCAGACCTTGTAAACCAATAATGCATGGCACCCATTCCATGGGTCCCAACTCTGCGGGTTGAAGGGAATATTAATACAGCTATAACATGTACAGGAAACCTAGAGAATGGACACACTGTGAATACAAAAGGTTTCTAAAACTCAACGAATAGTCCCTCTCCTGGTGTTCCGGTTTGACTTTCCCACTGCTTTACTATCAAGCTCCCAAATTGGAGAGACACCCCTTTTAACCTCCTGGTACACACACGTTGCCAATTTGGCAGAGGATGAAAGGAAAGGGGGAGAACCAATGACAGAGTAGCTGTTAGGCATTTAGACGGGCATATGTCACTCTAATTTCACGGGAGGAAGAAGAATTAACCAAAGTCTCAGCCTCCCACGGGGAACAAGTAGAGGTCCTGAACCAAAATTTTGGACGTGCGGTCAGCTCACAAAAAATAAGTTGAAAAATGGGGCTCAGGGCACAGCAATTCACAAACTGGAAGAGTAATAAAGGACAACTATCATCCAAAAATCTGTTGAGGGAAGGGAACGAGGCGGAGTTGAAATCGAGGCAGAATAGCAGGAAACAGATTTCAAGAGGTACGTTGGAATCGCCTTTAAAGCACAGGAAGAGTGGAACAACTTCGACAATGATGCACTTGGCCAAAAAGGGCGTATGCGTTTTCTCTTGAATATATTCAGGAGAAAACGCATACGCCCTTTTTGGCCAAGCAAGCAAGCGGGCAATGCAAATCTGCACTACAAAGAAGTATCACTTCCCACCGGTCAAAAGGGACATCCGCAAAATGTGTAAAAACCAGAAAGGCAAGACAGGCCCTGGAGAACAGGGAGCCTTTTTATGCTGATGGGCGGGATGTAAATTGCCAACTGCCTCTATGGAGGAGTGCATTGTGTTCCCTAAAACAAGTAAACAACAGAGCTACAGAGCCAAGGGCACTACCAGTCTAGGGAATATACCTTGGGAAAACTGAAAATCAATAAGACAGAGCCACCCCAAAATTTACGGCTGCACTGCTCACAATAACCTCAACTTCGGTACACCTTAAATATCCCAGGAAATATAAAAATGGTTCAAAAAATTGTGGTACTTACGTACGATGGAATATCCCTCAGCCATGAAATCAATGTCATAAGACCAGTAGCAACAAAATGTGTGGATTCTGTTATGATGATTCTAAGTGAAATAAGACACACAGAAAAAGAAATTTATCATAAGATATCACTTATGAAGAACCTGTAAACATGGCTACACTTGAACTTAGCTAGGAAAGAGAACAGAGTCTCACATTTGGAAAACACTCTTATGCCTGCTTAAGGGGGAAGGAGAGGTGGGGTGATGCATAAAACCAGAGTTTCATATAAGCACACCTACCGTTCCGAAAACCAACTATGGAATAGACAAGACCTACACATTCCTCAGTGAAAGGGACTGAAAAGCCCATATTTCCCGCAGAAGAATATATCTGACTAGTAAGAATCTTAAAACCTATGTATTGATATGTCTCTGTAAGGGAATCAAGTGTGTCTAGACTGGCATAAACTTGGCAGCGAGAATCAGCTGAAACCCACTATCAAAAGGAATTTCACAAACAAAACAAAAAAACTGGGAAATTCTTTACAATTCCTTCAGGGTCTCTGATGAAACCTGGAATGACCCTATCTACAACGACAGCTGGATGTGGCATAATGCTGGACACTTGGGACTGAGAGGATTGGTGAGATTGGGTGAGCAACTGCAGACCTTGTAAACCAATAATGCATGGCACCCATTCCATGGGTCCCAACTCTGCGGGTTGAAGGGAATATTAATACAGCTATAACATATACAGGAAACCTAGAGAATGGACACACTGTGAATACAAAAGGTTTCTAAAACTCAACGAATAGTCCCTCTCCTGGTGTTCCGGTTTGACTTTCCAACTGCTTTACTATCAATCTCCCAACTTGGAGAGACACCACTTTTAACCTCCTGGTACACACACGTTGCCAATTTGGCAGAGGATGAAAGGAAAGGGGGAGAACCAATGACAGAGTAGCTGTTAGGCATTTAGACGGGCACATGTCACTCTAATTTCACGGGAGGAAGAAGAACTAACCAAAGTCTCAGCCTCCCACGGGTAAAAAGTAGAGGTCCTGAACCAAAATTTTGGACTTGCGGTCAGCTCACCAAAAACGAGTTGAAAAATGGGGCTCAGGGCACAGCAATTCACAAACTGGAAGAGTAATAAAGGACAACTATCATCCAAAAATCTGTTGAGGGAAGGCAACGAGGCGGACTTGAAATCGAGGCAGAATAGCAGGAAACAGATTTCAAGAGGTATGTTGGAATCGCCTTTAAAGCACCAGAAGTGGGGCACAACTTCGACAATGATGCACTTGGCCAAAAAGGGCGTTTGCATTTTCTCCTGAATATATTCAGGAGAAAACGCATACGCCCTTTTTGGCCTAGCAAGCAAGCAGGCAATGCAAATCTGCACTACAAAGAAGTATCACTTCCCACCGGTCAAAAGGGACATCCGCAAAATGTGTAAAAACCAGAAAGGCAAGACAGGCCCTGGAGAACAGGGAGCATTGTTATGCTGATGGGCAGGATGTAAATTGCCAGCTGCCTCTCTGGTGGAGTGAACTGTGTTCCCTAAAACAAGTAAACAACAGAGCTACAGAGCCAAGGGCACTTCCAGTCTAGGGAATATACCTTGGGAAAACTGAAAATCAATAAGCCAGAGCCACCCCAACGTTTAGGGCTGCACTGCTTACAAGAACCTCAACTTGGGTACACCTTAAATATCCCAGGAAATATAAAAATGGTTCAAAAAATTGTGGTACTTACGTACGATGGAATATCCCTCAGCCATGAAATCAATGTCATAAGACCAGTAGCAGCAAAATGAGTGGATTCAGGTTCGATGATTCTAAGTGAAATAAGTCACACAGAAAAAGCAACTTATCATAAGATATCACTTATGAAGATCCTGTAAACATGGCTACACTTGAACTGAGCTAGGAAAGAGAACAGAGTCTCACATTTAGAAAACACTCTTATGCCTGCTTAAGGGGGAAGGAGAGGTGGGGTGATGCATAAAACCAGAGTTTGATATAAGCACAGGTACCGTTCCAAAAACCAACTATGGAATAGACAAGACCTACACCTTCCACAGTGAAAGGGACTCAAAACTCCATATTTCCCGCAGAAGAATATATCTGACAAGTAAGAATCTTAAAACCTATGTATTGATATGTCTCTGTAAGGGAATCAAGAGTGTCTAGACTGGCATAAGCATGGCAGCGAGAATCAGCTCAAACCCACTATAAAAAGGAATTTCAAAAACAAAACAAAGAAACAGGCAAATTCTTTCCAATTCCTTCAGGGTCTCTGATGAAACCTGGAATGACCCTATCTACAATGACAGCTGGATGTTACATAAGGCTGGACACGTGGCACTGAGAGGATTGGTGAGATTGGGTGAGCAAATGCAGACCCTTCAAAGCAATAATGCATGGCACACATTACATGCGTCCCAACTCTCCAAGTTGAAGGGGATATTACTACAACTATAACATGTACCGGAAACCTAGAGAATGGACACACTGTGAACAAGAAACGTTTCTAAAACTCAACTAATACTCCGTCTCCTGGTGCTCATGTTTGACACTGCAACTGCTTTACTATCAATCTCCCAACTTAGAGACAGCACATTTAACCCCCTTGTTGGCACACGTTGCCAATTTGGCACAGGATGAAAGGGAAGAGGGAGAACCAATGAGAGAGTAGCTGTTTGGCATTTGGACGGGCACATGTCACTCTAATTTCCCGGCAGGAAGAAGAATTAACCAAAGTCTCAGCCACCCACCGGGAACCCATATACGTCCTGAACCAAAATATTGGTCTTGCGTTCAGCTCACAAAAAACGAGTTGCAAAATGGGGCTCAGGGGCACAACAATTCACAAACTAGCAGAGTAATAAAGGACAACTATCATCCAAAAATCTGTTGAGGGAAGGCAGCGAGGTAGACTTGAAAGCTAGGCAGAATAGCAGGAAACAGATTTCAAGAGGTACGTTGGAATCGCCTTTAAAGCACAGGAAAAGGGGCACAACTTCGACAATGATGCACTTGGCCAAAAAGGGCGTATGCATTTTCTCCTGAATATATTTAGGAGAGAACTCATATGCCCGTTTTGGCCAAGCAAGCAAGCGGACAATGCAAATCTGCAATACAAAGAAGTATCTCTTCCCACCGGTACAAAAGGGACATCCACAAAATGTGTAAAAACCAGAAAGGCAAGACAGGCCCTGGAGAACAGGGAGCCTTGTTATGCTGATGGGCAGTATGTAAATTGCCAACTCCCTCTCTGGAGGAGTGCATTGTGTTCCCTAAAACAAGTAAACAACAGAGCTACAGAGCCAAGGGCACTTCCAGTCTAGGGAATATACCTTGAGAAAACTGAAAATCAATAAGACAGAGCCACACCAAAATTTAGGGCTGCACTGCTTACAAGAACCTCAACTTGGGTACACCTTAAATATCCCAGGAAATATAAAATTGGTTCAAAATATTGTGGTACTTACGTACGATGGAATATCCCTCAGCCATGAAATCAATGTCATAAGACCAGTAGCAGCAAAATGAGTGGATTCCGGTTCGATGATTCTAAGTGAAATAAGTCACACAGAAAAAGCAACTTATCATAAGATATCACTTATGAAGATCCTGTAAACATGGCTACACTTGAACTTAGCTAGGAAAGAGAACAGAGTCTCACATTTGGAAAACACTCTTATGCCTGCTTAAGGGGGAAGGAGAGGTGGGTGATGCATAAAACCAGAGTTTGATATAAGCACAGGTACCGTTCCAAAAACCAACTATGGAATAGACAAGACCTACACCTTCCTCAGTGAAAGGGACTCAAAATCCCATATTTCCCGCAGAAGAATATATCTGACTAGTAAGAATCTTAAAACCTATGTATTGATATGTCTCTGTAAGGGAATCAAGTGTGTCTAGACTGGCATAAACATGGCAGCGAGAATTAGCTGAAATCCACTATCAAAACGAATTTCACAAACAAAACAAAAAAACAGGGAAATTCTTTACAATTCCTTCAGGGTCTCTGATGAAACCTGGAATAACCCTATCTACAAGGACAGCTGGATGTGGCATAAGGCTGGACCCTTGGGACTGAGAGGATTGGTGAGATTGGGTGAGCAAATGCAGACCCTTTAAAGCAATAATGCATGGCACCCACTCCTTGGGTCCCAACTCTCCAGGTTGAAGGGAATATTACTACAGCTATAACATGTACGGGAAACCTAGAGAATGGACACACTGTGAATACGAACGGTTTCTAAAACTCAAATAATAGTCCCTCTCCTGGTGCTCAGGTGTGACTTTCCAACTGATTTACTATCAATCTCAAAACTTGGAGAGACAGCCCCTTTAACCTCCTGGTTCGCACACATTGCCAATTTGGCAGAGGATGAAAGGGAAGAGGGAGAACCAATGAGAGAGTAGCTGTTAGGCATTTGGACGGGCACATGTCACTCTAATTTCACGGGAGGAAGAAGAATTAACCAAAGTCTCAGCCACCCACGGGGAACAAGTAGAGGTCCTGAACCAAAATTTTGCATTTGCGGTCAGCTCACAAAAAATGAGTTGAAAAATGGGGCTCAGGGCACAGCAATTCACAAACTGGAAGAGTAATAAAGGACAACTATCATCCAAAAATCTGTTGAGGGAAGGCAACGAGGCGGACATGAAATCGAGGCAGAATAGCAGGAAACAGATTTCAAGAGGTATGTTGGAATCGCCTTTAAAGCACCAGAAGTGGGGCACAACTTCGACAATGATGCACTTGGCCAAAAAGGGCGTTTGCATTTTCTGCTGAATATTTTCAGGAGAAAATGCATACGACCTTTTTGGCCAAGCAAGCAAGCAGGCAATGCAAATCTGCACTACAAAGAAGTATCACTTCCCACCGGTCAAAAGGGACATCCGCAAAATGTGTAAAAACCAGAAAGGCAAGACAGGCCCTGGAGAACAGGGAGCATTGTTATGCTGATGGGCAGGATGTAAATTGCCAACTGCCTCTCTGGTGGAGTGAATTGTGTTCCCTAAAACAAGTAAACAACAGAGCTACAGAGCCAAGGGCACTTCCAGTCTAGGGAATATACCTTGGGAAAACTGAAAATCAATAAGACAGAGCCACCCCAACGTTTAGGGCTGCACTGCTTACAAGAACCTCAACATGGGTACACCTTAAATATCCCAGGAAATATAAAAATGGTTCAAAAAATTGTGGTACTTACGTACGATGGAATATCCCTCAGCCATGAAATCAATGTCATAAGACCAGTAGCAGCAAAATGAGTGGAATGAGGTTCGATGATTCTAAGTGAAATAAGTCACAGAGAAAAAGCAAGTTATCATAAGATATCACTTACGAAGATCCTGTAAACATGGCTACACTTGAACTGAGCTAGGAAAGAGAACAGAGTCTCACATTTGGAAAACACTCTTATGCCTGCTTAAGGGGGAAGGAGAGGTGGGGTGATGCATAAAACCAGAGTTTGATATAAGCACAGGTACCGTTCCAAAAACCAACTATGGAATAGACAAGACCTACACCTTCCACAGTGAAAGGGACTCAAAACCCCATATTTCCCGCAGAAGAATATATCTGACTAGTAAGAATCTTAAAACCTATGTATTGATATGTCTCTGTAAGGGAATCAAGTGTCTAGACTGGCATAAACATGGCAGCGAGAATCAGCTGAAATCCACTATCAAAAGGAATTTCACAAACAAAACAAAAAAACAGGCAAATGCTTTACAATTCCTTCAGGGTCTCTGATGAAATCTGGAATGACCCTATCTACAACGACCGCTGGATGTGGCATAAGGCTGGACACTTGGGACTTAGAGGATTGGTGAGATTGGGTGAGCAAATGCGGACCTTGTAAACCAATAATGCATGGCACCCATTCCATGGGTCCCAACTCTGCGGGTTGAAGGGAATATTAATACAGCTATAACATGTACAGGAAACCTAGAGAATGGACACACTGTGAATACAAAAGGTTTCTAAAACTCAACGAATAGTCCCTCTCCTGGTGTTCCGGTTTGACTTTCCCACTGCTTTACTATCAAGCTCCCAAATTGGAGAGACACCCCTTTTAACCTCCTGGTACACACACGTTGCCAATTTGGCAGAGGATGAAAGGAAAGGGGGAGAACCAATGACAGAGTAGCTGTTAGGCATTTAGACGGGCATATGTCACTCTAATTTCACGGGAGGAAGAAGAATTAACCAAAGTCTCAGCCTCCCACGGGGAACAAGTAGAGGTCCTGAACCAAAATTTTGGACGTGCGGTCAGCTCACAAAAAATAAGTTGAAAAATGGGGCTCAGGGCACAGCAATTCACAAACTGGAAGAGTAATAAAGGACAACTATCATCCAAAAATCTGTTGAGGGAAGGGAACGAGGCGGAGTTGAAATCGAGGCAGAATAGCAGGAAACAGATTTCAAGAGGTACGTTGGAATCGCCTTTAAAGCACAGGAAGAGTGGAACAACTTCGACAATGATGCACTTGGCCAAAAAGGGCGTATGCGTTTTCTCTTGAATATATTCAGGAGAAAACGCATACGCCCTTTTTGGCCAAGCAAGCAAGCGGGCAATGCAAATCTGCACTACAAAGAAGTATCACTTCCCACCGGTCAAAAGGGACATCCGCAAAATGTGTAAAAACCAGAAAGGCAAGACAGGCCCTGGAGAACAGGGAGCCTTTTTATGCTGATGGGCGGGATGTAAATTGCCAACTGCCTCTATGGAGGAGTGCATTGTGTTCCCTAAAACAAGTAAACAACAGAGCTACAGAGCCAAGGGCACTACCAGTCTAGGGAATATACCTTGGGAAAACTGAAAATCAATAAGACAGAGCCACCCCAAAATTTACGGCTGCACTGCTCACAATAACCTCAACTTCGGTACACCTTAAATATCCCAGGAAATATAAAAATGGTTCAAAAAATTGTGGTACTTACGTACGATGGAATATCCCTCAGCCATGAAATCAATGTCATAAGACCAGTAGCAACAAAATGTGTGGATTCTGTTATGATGATTCTAAGTGAAATAAGACACACAGAAAAAGAAATTTATCATAAGATATCACTTATGAAGAACCTGTAAACATGGCTACACTTGAACTTAGCTAGGAAAGAGAACAGAGTCTCACATTTGGAAAACACTCTTATGCCTGCTTAAGGGGGAAGGAGAGGTGGGGTGATGCATAAAACCAGAGTTTCATATAAGCACACCTACCGTTCCGAAAACCAACTATGGAATAGACAAGACCTACACATTCCTCAGTGAAAGGGACTGAAAAGCCCATATTTCCCGCAGAAGAATATATCTGACTAGTAAGAATCTTAAAACCTATGTATTGATATGTCTCTGTAAGGGAATCAAGTGTGTCTAGACTGGCATAAACTTGGCAGCGAGAATCAGCTGAAACCCACTATCAAAAGGAATTTCACAAACAAAACAAAAAAACTGGGAAATTCTTTACAATTCCTTCAGGGTCTCTGATGAAACCTGGAATGACCCTATCTACAACGACAGCTGGATGTGGCATAATGCTGGACACTTGGGACTGAGAGGATTGGTGAGATTGGGTGAGCAACTGCAGACCTTGTAAACCAATAATGCATGGCACCCATTCCATGGGTCCCAACTCTGCGGGTTGAAGGGAATATTAATACAGCTATAACATATACAGGAAACCTAGAGAATGGACACACTGTGAATACAAAAGGTTTCTAAAACTCAACGAATAGTCCCTCTCCTGGTGTTCCGGTTTGACTTTCCAACTGCTTTACTATCAATCTCCCAACTTGGAGAGACACCACTTTTAACCTCCTGGTACACACACGTTGCCAATTTGGCAGAGGATGAAAGGAAAGGGGGAGAACCAATGACAGAGTAGCTGTTAGGCATTTAGACGGGCACATGTCACTCTAATTTCACGGGAGGAAGAAGAACTAACCAAAGTCTCAGCCTCCCACGGGTAAAAAGTAGAGGTCCTGAACCAAAATTTTGGACTTGCGGTCAGCTCACCAAAAACGAGTTGAAAAATGGGGCTCAGGGCACAGCAATTCACAAACTGGAAGAGTAATAAAGGACAACTATCATCCAAAAATCTGTTGAGGGAAGGCAACGAGGCGGACTTGAAATCGAGGCAGAATAGCAGGAAACAGATTTCAAGAGGTATGTTGGAATCGCCTTTAAAGCACCAGAAGTGGGGCACAACTTCGACAATGATGCACTTGGCCAAAAAGGGCGTTTGCATTTTCTCCTGAATATATTCAGGAGAAAACGCATACGCCCTTTTTGGCCTAGCAAGCAAGCAGGCAATGCAAATCTGCACTACAAAGAAGTATCACTTCCCACCGGTCAAAAGGGACATCCGCAAAATGTGTAAAAACCAGAAAGGCAAGACAGGCCCTGGAGAACAGGGAGCATTGTTATGCTGATGGGCAGGATGTAAATTGCCAGCTGCCTCTCTGGTGGAGTGAACTGTGTTCCCTAAAACAAGTAAACAACAGAGCTACAGAGCCAAGGGCACTTCCAGTCTAGGGAATATACCTTGGGAAAACTGAAAATCAATAAGCCAGAGCCACCCCAACGTTTAGGGCTGCACTGCTTACAAGAACCTCAACTTGGGTACACCTTAAATATCCCAGGAAATATAAAAATGGTTCAAAAAATTGTGGTACTTACGTACGATGGAATATCCCTCAGCCATGAAATCAATGTCATAAGACCAGTAGCAGCAAAATGAGTGGATTCAGGTTCGATGATTCTAAGTGAAATAAGTCACACAGAAAAAGCAACTTATCATAAGATATCACTTATGAAGATCCTGTAAACATGGCTACACTTGAACTGAGCTAGGAAAGAGAACAGAGTCTCACATTTAGAAAACACTCTTATGCCTGCTTAAGGGGGAAGGAGAGGTGGGGTGATGCATAAAACCAGAGTTTGATATAAGCACAGGTACCGTTCCAAAAACCAACTATGGAATAGACAAGACCTACACCTTCCACAGTGAAAGGGACTCAAAACTCCATATTTCCCGCAGAAGAATATATCTGACAAGTAAGAATCTTAAAACCTATGTATTGATATGTCTCTGTAAGGGAATCAAGAGTGTCTAGACTGGCATAAGCATGGCAGCGAGAATCAGCTCAAACCCACTATAAAAAGGAATTTCAAAAACAAAACAAAGAAACAGGCAAATTCTTTCCAATTCCTTCAGGGTCTCTGATGAAACCTGGAATGACCCTATCTACAATGACAGCTGGATGTTACATAAGGCTGGACACGTGGCACTGAGAGGATTGGTGAGATTGGGTGAGCAAATGCAGACCCTTCAAAGCAATAATGCATGGCACACATTACATGCGTCCCAACTCTCCAAGTTGAAGGGGATATTACTACAACTATAACATGTACCGGAAACCTAGAGAATGGACACACTGTGAACAAGAAACGTTTCTAAAACTCAACTAATACTCCGTCTCCTGGTGCTCATGTTTGACACTGCAACTGCTTTACTATCAATCTCCCAACTTAGAGACAGCACATTTAACCCCCTTGTTGGCACACGTTGCCAATTTGGCACAGGATGAAAGGGAAGAGGGAGAACCAATGAGAGAGTAGCTGTTTGGCATTTGGACGGGCACATGTCACTCTAATTTCCCGGCAGGAAGAAGAATTAACCAAAGTCTCAGCCACCCACCGGGAACCCATATACGTCCTGAACCAAAATATTGGTCTTGCGTTCAGCTCACAAAAAACGAGTTGCAAAATGGGGCTCAGGGGCACAACAATTCACAAACTAGCAGAGTAATAAAGGACAACTATCATCCAAAAATCTGTTGAGGGAAGGCAGCGAGGTAGACTTGAAAGCTAGGCAGAATAGCAGGAAACAGATTTCAAGAGGTACGTTGGAATCGCCTTTAAAGCACAGGAAAAGGGGCACAACTTCGACAATGATGCACTTGGCCAAAAAGGGCGTATGCATTTTCTCCTGAATATATTTAGGAGAGAACTCATATGCCCGTTTTGGCCAAGCAAGCAAGCGGACAATGCAAATCTGCAATACAAAGAAGTATCTCTTCCCACCGGTACAAAAGGGACATCCACAAAATGTGTAAAAACCAGAAAGGCAAGACAGGCCCTGGAGAACAGGGAGCCTTGTTATGCTGATGGGCAGTATGTAAATTGCCAACTCCCTCTCTGGAGGAGTGCATTGTGTTCCCTAAAACAAGTAAACAACAGAGCTACAGAGCCAAGGGCACTTCCAGTCTAGGGAATATACCTTGAGAAAACTGAAAATCAATAAGACAGAGCCACACCAAAATTTAGGGCTGCACTGCTTACAAGAACCTCAACTTGGGTACACCTTAAATATCCCAGGAAATATAAAATTGGTTCAAAATATTGTGGTACTTACGTACGATGGAATATCCCTCAGCCATGAAATCAATGTCATAAGACCAGTAGCAGCAAAATGAGTGGATTCCGGTTCGATGATTCTAAGTGAAATAAGTCACACAGAAAAAGCAACTTATCATAAGATATCACTTATGAAGATCCTGTAAACATGGCTACACTTGAACTTAGCTAGGAAAGAGAACAGAGTCTCACATTTGGAAAACACTCTTATGCCTGCTTAAGGGGGAAGGAGAGGTGGGTGATGCATAAAACCAGAGTTTGATATAAGCACAGGTACCGTTCCAAAAACCAACTATGGAATAGACAAGACCTACACCTTCCTCAGTGAAAGGGACTCAAAATCCCATATTTCCCGCAGAAGAATATATCTGACTAGTAAGAATCTTAAAACCTATGTATTGATATGTCTCTGTAAGGGAATCAAGTGTGTCTAGACTGGCATAAACATGGCAGCGAGAATTAGCTGAAATCCACTATCAAAACGAATTTCACAAACAAAACAAAAAAACAGGGAAATTCTTTACAATTCCTTCAGGGTCTCTGATGAAACCTGGAATAACCCTATCTACAAGGACAGCTGGATGTGGCATAAGGCTGGACCCTTGGGACTGAGAGGATTGGTGAGATTGGGTGAGCAAATGCAGACCCTTTAAAGCAATAATGCATGGCACCCACTCCTTGGGTCCCAACTCTCCAGGTTGAAGGGAATATTACTACAGCTATAACATGTACGGGAAACCTAGAGAATGGACACACTGTGAATACGAACGGTTTCTAAAACTCAAATAATAGTCCCTCTCCTGGTGCTCAGGTGTGACTTTCCAACTGATTTACTATCAATCTCAAAACTTGGAGAGACAGCCCCTTTAACCTCCTGGTTCGCACACATTGCCAATTTGGCAGAGGATGAAAGGGAAGAGGGAGAACCAATGAGAGAGTAGCTGTTAGGCATTTGGACGGGCACATGTCACTCTAATTTCACGGGAGGAAGAAGAATTAACCAAAGTCTCAGCCACCCACGGGGAACAAGTAGAGGTCCTGAACCAAAATTTTGCATTTGCGGTCAGCTCACAAAAAATGAGTTGAAAAATGGGGCTCAGGGCACAGCAATTCACAAACTGGAAGAGTAATAAAGGACAACTATCATCCAAAAATCTGTTGAGGGAAGGCAACGAGGTGGACATGAAATCGAGGCAGAATAGCAGGAAACAGATTTCAAGAGGTATGTTGGAATCGCCTTTAAAGCACCAGAAGTGGGGCACAACTTCGACAATGATGCACTTGGCCAAAAAGGGCGTTTGCATTTTCTGCTGAATATTTTCAGGAGAAAATGCATACGACCTTTTTGGCCAAGCAAGCAAGCAGGCAATGCAAATCTGCACTACAAAGAAGTATCACTTCCCACCGGTCAAAAGGGACATCCGCAAAATGTGTAAAAACCAGAAAGGCAAGACAGGCCCTGGAGAACAGGGAGCATTGTTATGCTGATGGGCAGGATGTAAATTGCCAACTGCCTCTCTGGTGGAGTGAATTGTGTTCCCTAAAACAAGTAAACAACAGAGCTACAGAGCCAAGGGCACTTCCAGTCTAGGGAATATACCTTGGGAAAACTGAAAATCAATAAGACAGAGCCACCCCAACGTTTAGGGCTGCACTGCTTACAAGAACCTCAACATGGGTACACCTTAAATATCCCAGGAAATATAAAAATGGTTCAAAAAATTGTGGTACTTACGTACGATGGAATATCCCTCAGCCATGAAATCAATGTCATAAGACCAGTAGCAGCAAAATGAGTGGAATGAGGTTCGATGATTCTAAGTGAAATAAGTCACAGAGAAAAAGCAAGTTATCATAAGATATCACTTACGAAGATCCTGTAAACATGGCTACACTTGAACTGAGCTAGGAAAGAGAACAGAGTCTCACATTTGGAAAACACTCTTATGCCTGCTTAAGGGGGAAGGAGAGGTGGGGTGATGCATAAAACCAGAGTTTGATATAAGCACAGGTACCGTTCCAAAAACCAACTATGGAATAGACAAGACCTACACCTTCCACAGTGAAAGGGACTCAAAACCCCATATTTCCCGCAGAAGAATATATCTGACTAGTAAGAATCTTAAAACCTATGTATTGATATGTCTCTGTAAGGGAATCAAGTGTCTAGACTGGCATAAACATGGCAGCGAGAATCAGCTGAAATCCACTATCAAAAGGAATTTCACAAACAAAACAAAAAAACAGGCAAATGCTTTACAATTCCTTCAGGGTCTCTGATGAAATCTGGAATGACCCTATCTACAACGACCGCTGGATGTGGCATAAGGCTGGACACTTGGGACTTAGAGGATTGGTGAGATTGGGTGAGCAAATGCAGACCTTGTAAACCAATAATGCATGGCACCCATTCCATGGGTCCCAACTCTGCGGGTTGAAGGGAATATTAATACAGCTATAACATGTACAGGAAACCTAGAGAATGGACACACTGTGAATACAAAAGGTTTCTAAAACTCAACGAATAGTCCCTCTCCTGGTGTTCCGGTTTGACTTTCCCACTGCTTTACTATCAAGCTCCCAAATTGGAGAGACACCCCTTTTAACCTCCTGGTACACACACGTTGCCAATTTGGCAGAGGATGAAAGGAAAGGGGGAGAACCAATGACAGAGTAGCTGTTAGGCATTTAGACGGGCATATGTCACTCTAATTTCACGGGAGGAAGAAGAATTAACCAAAGTCTCAGCCTCCCACGGGGAACAAGTAGAGGTCCTGAACCAAAATTTTGGACGTGCGGTCAGCTCACAAAAAATAAGTTGAAAAATGGGGCTCAGGGCACAGCAATTCACAAACTGGAAGAGTAATAAAGGACAACTATCATCCAAAAATCTGTTGAGGGAAGGGAACGAGGCGGAGTTGAAATCGAGGCAGAATAGCAGGAAACAGATTTCAAGAGGTACGTTGGAATCGCCTTTAAAGCACAGGAAGAGTGGAACAACTTCGACAATGATGCACTTGGCCAAAAAGGGCGTATGCGTTTTCTCTTGAATATATTCAGGAGAAAACGCATACGCCCTTTTTGGCCAAGCAAGCAAGCGGGCAATGCAAATCTGCACTACAAAGAAGTATCACTTCCCACCGGTCAAAAGGGACATCCGCAAAATGTGTAAAAACCAGAAAGGCAAGACAGGCCCTGGAGAACAGGGAGCCTTTTTATGCTGATGGGCGGGATGTAAATTGCCAACTGCCTCTATGGAGGAGTGCATTGTGTTCCCTAAAACAAGTAAACAACAGAGCTACAGAGCCAAGGGCACTACCAGTCTAGGGAATATACCTTGGGAAAACTGAAAATCAATAAGACAGAGCCACCCCAAAATTTACGGCTGCACTGCTCACAATAACCTCAACTTCGGTACACCTTAAATATCCCAGGAAATATAAAAATGGTTCAAAAAATTGTGGTACTTACGTACGATGGAATATCCCTCAGCCATGAAATCAATGTCATAAGACCAGTAGCAACAAAATGTGTGGATTCTGTTATGATGATTCTAAGTGAAATAAGACACACAGAAAAAGAAATTTATCATAAGATATCACTTATGAAGAACCTGTAAACATGGCTACACTTGAACTTAGCTAGGAAAGAGAACAGAGTCTCACATTTGGAAAACACTCTTATGCCTGCTTAAGGGGGAAGGAGAGGTGGGGTGATGCATAAAACCAGAGTTTCATATAAGCACACCTACCGTTCCGAAAACCAACTATGGAATAGACAAGACCTACACATTCCTCAGTGAAAGGGACTGAAAAGCCCATATTTCCCGCAGAAGAATATATCTGACTAGTAAGAATCTTAAAACCTATGTATTGATATGTCTCTGTAAGGGAATCAAGTGTGTCTAGACTGGCATAAACTTGGCAGCGAGAATCAGCTGAAACCCACTATCAAAAGGAATTTCACAAACAAAACAAAAAAACAGGAAAATTCTTTACAATTCCTTCAGGGTCTCTGATGAAACCTGGAATGACCCTATCTACAATGACAGCTGGATGTGGCATAATGCTGGACACTTGGGACTGAGAGGATTGGTGAGATTGGGTGAGCAACTGCAGACCTTGTAAACCAATAATGCATGGCACCCATTCCATGGGTCCCAACTCTGCGGGTTGAAGGGAATATTAATACAGCTATAACATATACAGGAAACCTAGAGAATGGACACACTGTGAATACAAAAGGTTTCTAAAACTCAACGAATAGTCCCTCTCCTGGTGTTCCGGTTTGACTTTCCAACTGCTTTACTATCAATCTCCCAACTTGGAGAGACACCACTTTTAACCTCCTGGTACACACACGTTGCCAATTTGGCAGAGGATGAAAGGAAAGGGGGAGAACCAATGACAGAGTAGCTGTTAGGCATTTAGACGGGCACATGTCACTCTAATTTCACGGGAGGAAGAAGAACTAACCAAAGTCTCAGCCTCCCACGGGTAAAAAGTAGAGGTCCTGAACCAAAATTTTGGACTTGCGGTCAGCTCACCAAAAACGAGTTGAAAAATGGGGCTCAGGGCACAGCAATTCACAAACTGGAAGAGTAATAAAGGACAACTATCATCCAAAAATCTGTTGAGGGAAGGCAACGAGGCGGACTTGAAATCGAGGCAGAATAGCAGGAAACAGATTTCAAGAGGTATGTTGGAATCGCCTTTAAAGCACCAGAAGTGGGGCACAACTTCGACAATGATGCACTTGGCCAAAAAGGGCGTTTGCATTTTCTCCTGAATATATTCAGGAGAAAACGCATACGCCCTTTTTGGCCTAGCAAGCAAGCAGGCAATGCAAATCTGCACTACAAAGAAGTATCACTTCCCACCGGTCAAAAGGGACATCCGCAAAATGTGTAAAAACCAGAAAGGCAAGACAGGCCCTGGAGAACAGGGAGCATTGTTATGCTGATGGGCAGGATGTAAATTGCCAGCTGCCTCTCTGGTGGAGTGAACTGTGTTCCCTAAAACAAGTAAACAACAGAGCTACAGAGCCAAGGGCACTTCCAGTCTAGGGAATATACCTTGGGAAAACTGAAAATCAATAAGCCAGAGCCACCCCAACGTTTAGGGCTGCACTGCTTACAAGAACCTCAACTTGGGTACACCTTAAATATCCCAGGAAATATAAAAATGGTTCAAAAAATTGTGGTACTTACGTACGATGGAATATCCCTCAGCCATGAAATCAATGTCATAAGACCAGTAGCAGCAAAATGAGTGGATTCAGGTTCGATGATTCTAAGTGAAATAAGTCACACAGAAAAAGCAACTTATCATAAGATATCACTTATGAAGATCCTGTAAACATGGCTACACTTGAACTGAGCTAGGAAAGAGAACAGAGTCTCACATTTAGAAAACACTCTTATGCCTGCTTAAGGGGGAAGGAGAGGTGGGGTGATGCATAAAACCAGAGTTTGATATAAGCACAGGTACCGTTCCAAAAACCAACTATGGAATAGACAAGACCTACACCTTCCACAGTGAAAGGGACTCAAAACTCCATATTTCCCGCAGAAGAATATATCTGACAAGTAAGAATCTTAAAACCTATGTATTGATATGTCTCTGTAAGGGAATCAAGAGTGTCTAGACTGGCATAAGCATGGCAGCGAGAATCAGCTCAAACCCACTATAAAAAGGAATTTCAAAAACAAAACAAAGAAACAGGCAAATTCTTTCCAATTCCTTCAGGGTCTCTGATGAAACCTGGAATGACCCTATCTACAATGACAGCTGGATGTTACATAAGGCTGGACACGTGGCACTGAGAGGATTGGTGAGATTGGGTGAGCAAATGCAGACCCTTCAAAGCAATAATGCATGGCACACATTACATGCGTCCCAACTCTCCAAGTTGAAGGGGATATTACTACAACTATAACATGTACCGGAAACCTAGAGAATGGACACACTGTGAACAAGAAACGTTTCTAAAACTCAACTAATACTCCGTCTCCTGGTGCTCATGTTTGACACTGCAACTGCTTTACTATCAATCTCCCAACTTAGAGACAGCACATTTAACCCCCTTGTTGGCACACGTTGCCAATTTGGCACAGGATGAAAGGGAAGAGGGAGAACCAATGAGAGAGTAGCTGTTTGGCATTTGGACGGGCACATGTCACTCTAATTTCCCGGCAGGAAGAAGAATTAACCAAAGTCTCAGCCACCCACCGGGAACCCATATACGTCCTGAACCAAAATATTGATCTTGCGTTCAGCTCACAAAAAACGAGTTGCAAAATGGGGCTCAGGGGCACAACAATTCACAAACTAGCAGAGTAATAAAGGACAACTATCATCCAAAAATCTGTTGAGGGAAGGCAGCGAGGTAGACTTGAAAGCTAGGCAGAATAGCAGGAAACAGATTTCAAGAGGTACGTTGGAATCGCCTTTAAAGCACAGGAAAAGGGGCACAACTTCGACAATGATGCACTTGGCCAAAAAGGGCGTATGCATTTTCTCCTGAATATATTTAGGAGAGAACTCATATGCCCGTTTTGGCCAAGCAAGCAAGCGGACAATGCAAATCTGCAATACAAAGAAGTATCTCTTCCCACCGGTACAAAAGGGACATCCACAAAATGTGTAAAAACCAGAAAGGCAAGACAGGCCCTGGAGAACAGGGAGCCTTGTTATGCTGATGGGCAGTATGTAAATTGCCAACTCCCTCTCTGGAGGAGTGCATTGTGTTCCCTAAAACAAGTAAACAACAGAGCTACAGAGCCAAGGGCACTTCCAGTCTAGGGAATATACCTTGAGAAAACTGAAAATCAATAAGACAGAGCCACACCAAAATTTAGGGCTGCACTGCTTACAAGAACCTCAACTTGGGTACACCTTAAATATCCCAGGAAATATAAAATTGGTTCAAAATATTGTGGTACTTACGTACGATGGAATATCCCTCAGCCATGAAATCAATGTCATAAGACCAGTAGCAGCAAAATGAGTGGATTCCGGTTCGATGATTCTAAGTGAAATAAGTCACACAGAAAAAGCAACTTATCATAAGATATCACTTATGAAGATCCTGTAAACATGGCTACACTTGAACTTAGCTAGGAAAGAGAACAGAGTCTCACATTTGGAAAACACTCTTATGCCTGCTTAAGGGGGAAGGAGAGGTGGGTGATGCATAAAACCAGAGTTTGATATAAGCACAGGTACCGTTCCAAAAACCAACTATGGAATAGACAAGACCTACACCTTCCTCAGTGAAAGGGACTCAAAATCCCATATTTCCCGCAGAAGAATATATCTGACTAGTAAGAATCTTAAAACCTATGTATTGATATGTCTCTGTAAGGGAATCAAGTGTGTCTAGACTGGCATAAACATGGCAGCGAGAATTAGCTGAAATCCACTATCAAAACGAATTTCACAAACAAAACAAAAAAACAGGGAAATTCTTTACAATTCCTTCAGGGTCTCTGATGAAACCTGGAATAACCCTATCTACAAGGACAGCTGGATGTGGCATAAGGCTGGACCCTTGGGACTGAGAGGATTGGTGAGATTGGGTGAGCAAATGCAGACCCTTTAAAGCAATAATGCATGGCACCCACTCCTTGGGTCCCAACTCTCCAGGTTGAAGGGAATATTACTACAGCTATAACATGTACGGGAAACCTAGAGAATGGACACACTGTGAATACGAACGGTTTCTAAAACTCAAATAATAGTCCCTCTCCTGGTGCTCAGGTGTGACTTTCCAACTGATTTACTATCAATCTCAAAACTTGGAGAGACAGCCCCTTTAACCTCCTGGTTCGCACACATTGCCAATTTGGCAGAGGATGAAAGGGAAGAGGGAGAACCAATGAGAGAGTAGCTGTTAGGCATTTGGACGGGCACATGTCACTCTAATTTCACGGGAGGAAGAAGAATTAACCAAAGTCTCAGCCACCCACGGGGAACAAGTAGAGGTCCTGAACCAAAATTTTTCATTTGCGGTCAGCTCACAAAAAATGAGTTGAAAAATGGGGCTCAGGGCACAGCAATTCACAAACTGGAAGAGTAATAAAGGACAACTATCATCCAAAAATCTGTTGAGGGAAGGCAACGAGGTGGACATGAAATCGAGGCAGAATAGCAGGAAACAGATTTCAAGAGGTATGTTGGAATCGCCTTTAAAGCACCAGAAGTGGGGCACAACTTCGACAATGATGCACTTGGCCAAAAAGGGCGTTTGCATTTTCTGCTGAATATTTTCAGGAGAAAATGCATACGACCTTTTTGGCCAAGCAAGCAAGCAGGCAATGCAAATCTGCACTACAAAGAAGTATCACTTCCCACCGGTCAAAAGGGACATCCGCAAAATGTGTAAAAACCAGAAAGGCAAGACAGGCCCTGGAGAACAGGGAGCATTGTTATGCTGATGGGCAGGATGTAAATTGCCAACTGCCTCTCTGGTGGAGTGAATTGTGTTCCCTAAAACAAGTAAACAACAGAGCTACAGAGCCAAGGGCACTTCCAGTCTAGGGAATATACCTTGGGAAAACTGAAAATCAATAAGACAGAGCCACCCCAACGTTTAGGGCTGCACTGCTTACAAGAACCTCAACATGGGTACACCTTAAATATCCCAGGAAATATAAAAATGGTTCAAAAAATTGTGGTACTTACGTACGATGGAATATCCCTCAGCCATGAAATCAATGTCATAAGACCAGTAGCAGCAAAATGAGTGGAATGAGGTTCGATGATTCTAAGTGAAATAAGTCACAGAGAAAAAGCAAGTTATCATAAGATATCACTTACGAAGATCCTGTAAACATGGCTACACTTGAACTGAGCTAGGAAAGAGAACAGAGTCTCACATTTGGAAAACACTCTTATGCCTGCTTAAGGGGGAAGGAGAGGTGGGGTGATGCATAAAACCAGAGTTTGATATAAGCACAGGTACCGTTCCAAAAACCAACTATGGAATAGACAAGACCTACACCTTCCACAGTGAAAGGGACTCAAAACCCCATATTTCCCGCAGAAGAATATATCTGACTAGTAAGAATCTTAAAACCTATGTATTGATATGTCTCTGTAAGGGAATCAAGTGTCTAGACTGGCATAAACATGGCAGCGAGAATCAGCTGAAATCCACTATCAAAAGGAATTTCACAAACAAAACAAAAAAACAGGCAAATGCTTTACAATTCCTTCAGGGTCTCTGATGAAATCTGGAATGACCCTATCTACAACGACCGCTGGATGTGGCATAAGGCTGGACACTTGGGACTTAGAGGATTGGTGAGATTGGGTGAGCAAATGCAGACCTTGTAAACCAATAATGCATGGCACCCATTCCATGGGTCCCAACTCTGCGGGTTGAAGGGAATATTAATACAGCTATAACATGTACAGGAAACCTAGAGAATGGACACACTGTGAATACAAAAGGTTTCTAAAACTCAACGAATAGTCCCTCTCCTGGTGTTCCGGTTTGACTTTCCCACTGCTTTACTATCAAGCTCCCAAATTGGAGAGACACCCCTTTTAACCTCCTGGTACACACACGTTGCCAATTTGGCAGAGGATGAAAGGAAAGGGGGAGAACCAATGACAGAGTAGCTGTTAGGCATTTAGACGGGCATATGTCACTCTAATTTCATGGGAGGAAGAAGAATTAACCAAAGTCTCAGCCTCCCACGGGGAACAAGTAGAGGTCCTGAACCAAAATTTTGGACGTGCGGTCAGCTCACAAAAAATAAGTTGAAAAATGGGGCTCAGGGCACAGCAATTCACAAACTGGAAGAGTAATAAAGGACAACTATCATCCAAAAATCTGTTGAGGGAAGGGAACGAGGCGGAGTTGAAATCGAGGCAGAATAGCAGGAAACAGATTTCAAGAGGTACGTTGGAATCGCCTTTAAAGCACAGGAAGAGTGGAACAACTTCGACAATGATGCACTTGGCCAAAAAGGGCGTATGCGTTTTCTCTTGAATATATTCAGGAGAAAACGCATACGCCCTTTTTGGCCAAGCAAGCAAGCGGGCAATGCAAATCTGCACTACAAAGAAGTATCACTTCCCACCGGTCAAAAGGGACATCCGCAAAATGTGTAAAAACCAGAAAGGCAAGACAGGCCCTGGAGAACAGGGAGCCTTTTTATGCTGATGGGCGGGATGTAAATTGCCAACTGCCTCTATGGAGGAGTGCATTGTGTTCCCTAAAACAAGTAAACAACAGAGCTACAGAGCCAAGGGCACTACCAGTCTAGGGAATATACCTTGGGAAAACTGAAAATCAATAAGACAGAGCCACCCCAAAATTTACGGCTGCACTGCTCACAATAACCTCAACTTCGGTACACCTTAAATATCCCAGGAAATATAAAAATGGTTCAAAAAATTGTGGTACTTACGTACGATGGAATATCCCTCAGCCATGAAATCAATGTCATAAGACCAGTAGCAACAAAATGTGTGGATTCTGTTATGATGATTCTAAGTGAAATAAGACACACAGAAAAAGAAATTTATCATAAGATATCACTTATGAAGAACCTGTAAACATGGCTACACTTGAACTTAGCTAGGAAAGAGAACAGAGTCTCACATTTGGAAAACACTCTTATGCCTGCTTAAGGGGGAAGGAGAGGTGGGGTGATGCATAAAACCAGAGTTTCATATAAGCACACCTACCGTTCCGAAAACCAACTATGGAATAGACAAGACCTACACATTCCTCAGTGAAAGGGACTGAAAAGCCCATATTTCCCGCAGAAGAATATATCTGACTAGTAAGAATCTTAAAACCTATGTATTGATATGTCTCTGTAAGGGAATCAAGTGTGTCTAGACTGGCATAAACTTGGCAGCGAGAATCAGCTGAAACCCACTATCAAAAGGAATTTCACAAACAAAACAAAAAAACAGGAAAATTCTTTACAATTCCTTCAGGGTCTCTGATGAAACCTGGAATGACCCTATCTACAACGACAGCTGGATGTGGCATAATGCTGGACACTTGGGACTGAGAGGATTGGTGAGATTGGGTGAGCAACTGCAGACCTTGTAAACCAATAATGCATGGCACCCATTCCATGGGTCCCAACTCTGCGGGTTGAAGGGAATATTAATACAGCTATAACATATACAGGAAACCTAGAGAATGGACACACTGTGAATACAAAAGGTTTCTAAAACTCAACGAATAGTCCCTCTCCTGGTGTTCCGGTTTGACTTTCCAACTGCTTTACTATCAATCTCCCAACTTGGAGAGACACCACTTTTAACCTCCTGGTACACACACGTTGCCAATTTGGCAGAGGATGAAAGGAAAGGGGGAGAACCAATGACAGAGTAGCTGTTAGGCATTTAGACGGGCACATGTCACTCTAATTTCACGGGAGGAAGAAGAACTAACCAAAGTCTCAGCCTCCCACGGGTAAAAAGTAGAGGTCCTGAACCAAAATTTTGGACTTGCGGTCAGCACACAAAAAACGAGTTGAAAAATGGGGCTCAGGGCACAGCAATTCACAAACTGGAAGAGTAATAAAGGACAACTATCATCCAAAAATCTGTTGAGGGAAGGCAACGAGGCGGACTTGAAATCGAGGCAGAATAGCAGGAAACAGATTTCAAGAGGTATGTTGGAATCGCCTTTAAAGCACCAGAAGTGGGGCACAACTTCGACAATGATGCACTTGGCCAAAAAGGGCGTTTGCATTTTCTCCTGAATATATTCAGGAGAAAACGCATACGCCCTTTTTGGCCTAGCAAGCAAGCAGGCAATGCAAATCTGCACTACAAAGAAGTATCACTTCCCACCGGTCAAAAGGGACATCCGCAAAATGTGTAAAAACCAGAAAGGCAAGACAGGCCCTGGAGAACAGGGAGCATTGTTATGCTGATGGGCAGGATGTAAATTGCCAGCTGCCTCTCTGGTGGAGTGAACTGTGTTCCCTAAAACAAGTAAACAACAGAGCTACAGAGCCAAGGGCACTTCCAGTCTAGGGAATATACCTTGGGAAAACTGAAAATCAATAAGCCAGAGCCACCCCAACGTTTAGGGCTGCACTGCTTACAAGAACCTCAACTTGGGTACACCTTAAATATCCCAGGAAATATAAAAATGGTTCAAAAAATTGTGGTACTTACGTACGATGGAATATCCCTCAGCCATGAAATCAATGTCATAAGACCAGTAGCAGCAAAATGAGTGGATTCAGGTTCGATGATTCTAAGTGAAATAAGTCACACAGAAAAAGCAACTTATCATAAGATATCACTTATGAAGATCCTGTAAACATGGCTACACTTGAACTGAGCTAGGAAAGAGAACATAGTCTCACATTTAGAAAACACTCTTATGCCTGCTTAAGGGGGAAGGAGAGGTGGGGTGATGCATAAAACCAGAGTTTGATATAAGCACAGGTACCGTTCCAAAAACCAACTATGGAATAGACAAGACCTACACCTTCCACAGTGAAAGGGACTCAAAACTCCATATTTCCCGCAGAAGAATATATCTGACAAGTAAGAATCTTAAAACCTATGTATTGATATGTCTCTGTAAGGGAATCAAGAGTGTCTAGACTGGCATAAGCATGGCAGCGAGAATCAGCTCAAACCCACTATAAAAAGGAATTTCAAAAACAAAACAAAGAAACAGGCAAATTCTTTCCAATTCCTTCAGGGTCTCTGATGAAACCTGGAATGACCCTATCTACAATGACAGCTGGATGTTACATAAGGCTGGACACGTGGCACTGAGAGGATTGGTGAGATTGGGTGAGCAAATGCAGACCCTTCAAAGCAATAATGCATGGCACACATTACATGCGTCCCAACTCTCCAAGTTGAAGGGGATATTACTACAACTATAACATGTACCGGAAACCTAGAGAATGGACACACTGTGAACAAGAAACGTTTCTAAAACTCAACTAATACTCCGTCTCCTGGTGCTCATGTTTGACACTGCAACTGCTTTACTATCAATCTCCCAACTTAGAGACAGCACATTTAACCCCCTTGTTGGCACACGTTGCCAATTTGGCACAGGATGAAAGGGAAGAGGGAGAACCAATGAGAGAGTAGCTGTTTGGCATTTGGACGGGCACATGTCACTCTAATTTCCCGGCAGGAAGAAGAATTAACCAAAGTCTCAGCCACCCACCGGGAACCCATATACGTCCTGAACCAAAATATTGGTCTTGCGTTCAGCTCACAAAAAACGAGTTGCAAAATGGGGCTCAGGGGCACAACAATTCACAAACTAGCAGAGTAATAAAGGACAACTATCATCCAAAAATCTGTTGAGGGAAGGCAGCGAGGTAGACTTGAAAGCTAGGCAGAATAGCAGGAAACAGATTTCAAGAGGTACGTTGGAATCGCCTTTAAAGCACAGGAAAAGGGGCACAACTTCGACAATGATGCACTTGGCCAAAAAGGGCGTATGCATTTTCTCCTGAATATATTTAGGAGAGAACTCATATGCCCGTTTTGGCCAAGCAAGCAAGCGGACAATGCAAATCTGCACTACAAAGAAGTATCTCTTCCCACCGGTACAAAAGGGACATCCACAAAATGTGTAAAAACCAGAAAGGCAAGACAGGCCCTGGAGAACAGGGAGCCTTGTTATGCTGATGGGCAGTATGTAAATTGCCAACTCCCTCTCTGGAGGAGTGCATTGTGTTCCCTAAAACAAGTAAACAACAGAGCTACAGAGCCAAGGGCACTTCCAGTCTAGGGAATATACCTTGAGAAAACTGAAAATCAATAAGACAGAGCCACACCAAAATTTAGGGCTGCACTGCTTACAAGAACCTCAACTTGGGTACACCTTAAATATCCCAGGAAATATAAAATTGGTTCAAAATATTGTGGTACTTACGTACGATGGAATATCCCTCAGCCATGAAATCAATGTCATAAGACCAGTAGCAGCAAAATGAGTGGATTCCGGTTCGATGATTCTAAGTGAAATAAGTCACACAGAAAAAGCAACTTATCATAAGATATCACTTATGAAGATCCTGTAAACATGGCTACACTTGAACTTAGCTAGGAAAGAGAACAGAGTCTCACATTTGGAAAACACTCTTATGCCTGCTTAAGGGGGAAGGAGAGGTGGGTGATGCATAAAACCAGAGTTTGATATAAGCACAGGTACCGTTCCAAAAACCAACTATGGAATAGACAAGACCTACACCTTCCTCAGTGAAAGGGACTCAAAATCCCATATTTCCCGCAGAAGAATATATCTGACTAGTAAGAATCTTAAAACCTATGTATTGATATGTCTCTGTAAGGGAATCAAGTGTGTCTAGACTGGCATAAACATGGCAGCGAGAATTAGCTGAAATCCACTATCAAAACGAATTTCACAAACAAAACAAAAAAACAGGGAAATTCTTTACAATTCCTTCAGGGTCTCTGATGAAACCTGGAATAACCCTATCTACAAGGACAGCTGGATGTGGCATAAGGCTGGACCCTTGGGACTGAGAGGATTGGTGAGATTGGGTGAGCAAATGCAGACCCTTTAAAGCAATAATGCATGGCACCCACTCCTTGGGTCCCAACTCTCCAGGTTGAAGGGAATATTACTACAGCTATAACATGTACGGGAAACCTAGAGAATGGACACACTGTGAATACGAACGGTTTCTAAAACTCAAATAATAGTCCCTCTCCTGGTGCTCAGGTGTGACTTTCCAACTGATTTACTATCAATCTCAAAACTTGGAGAGACAGCCCCTTTAACCTCCTGGTTCGCACACATTGCCAATTTGGCAGAGGATGAAAGGGAAGAGGGAGAACCAATGAGAGAGTAGCTGTTAGGCATTTGGACGGGCACATGTCACTCTAATTTCACGGGAGGAAGAAGAATTAACCAAAGTCTCAGCCACCCACGGGGAACAAGTAGAGGTCCTGAACCAAAATTTTGCATTTGCGGTCAGCTCACAAAAAATGAGTTGAAAAATGGGGCTCAGGGCACAGCAATTCACAAACTGGAAGAGTAATAAAGGACAACTATCATCCAAAAATCTGTTGAGGGAAGGCAACGAGGTGGACATGAAATCGAGGCAGAATAGCAGGAAACAGATTTCAAGAGGTATGTTGGAATCGCCTTTAAAGCACCAGAAGTGGGGCACAACTTCGACAATGATGCACTTGGCCAAAAAGGGCGTTTGCATTTTCTGCTGAATATTTTCAGGAGAAAATGCATACGACCTTTTTGGCCAAGCAAGCAAGCAGGCAATGCAAATCTGCACTACAAAGAAGTATCACTTCCCACCGGTCAAAAGGGACATCCGCAAAATGTGTAAAAACCAGAAAGGCAAGACAGGCCCTGGAGAACAGGGAGCATTGTTATGCTGATGGGCAGGATGTAAATTGCCAACTGCCTCTCTGGTGGAGTGAATTGTGTTCCCTAAAACAAGTAAACAACAGAGCTACAGAGCCAAGGGCACTTCCAGTCTAGGGAATATACCTTGGGAAAACTGAAAATCAATAAGACAGAGCCACCCCAACGTTTAGGGCTGCACTGCTTACAAGAACCTCAACATGGGTACACCTTAAATATCCCAGGAAATATAAAAATGGTTCAAAAAATTGTGGTACTTACGTACGATGGAATATCCCTCAGCCATGAAATCAATGTCATAAGACCAGTAGCAGCAAAATGAGTGGAATGAGGTTCGATGATTCTAAGTGAAATAAGTCACAGAGAAAAAGCAAGTTATCATAAGATATCACTTACGAAGATCCTGTAAACATGGCTACACTTGAACTGAGCTAGGAAAGAGAACAGAGTCTCACATTTGGAAAACACTCTTATGCCTGCTTAAGGGGGAAGGAGAGGTGGGGTGATGCATAAAACCAGAGTTTGATATAAGCACAGGTACCGTTCCAAAAACCAACTATGGAATAGACAAGACCTACACCTTCCACAGTGAAAGGGACTCAAAACCCCATATTTCCCGCAGAAGAATATATCTGACTAGTAAGAATCTTAAAACCTATGTATTGATATGTCTCTGTAAGGGAATCAAGAGTGTCTAGACTGGCATAAACATGGCAGCGAGAATCAGCTGAAATCCACTATCAAAAGGAATTTCACAAACAAAACAAAAAAACAGGCAAATGCTTTACAATTCCTTCAGGGTCTCTGATGAAATCTGGAATGACCCTATCTACAACGACCGCTGGATGTGGCATAAGGCTGGACACTTGGGACTTAGAGGATTGGTGAGATTGGGTGAGCAAATGCAGACCTTGTAAACCAATAATGCATGGCACCCATTCCATGGGTCCCAACTCTGCGGGTTGAAGGGAATATTAATACAGCTATAACATGTACAGGAAACCTAGAGAATGGACACACTGTGAATACAAAAGGTTTCTAAAACTCAACGAATAGTCCCTCTCCTGGTGTTCCGGTTTGACTTTCCCACTGCTTTACTATCAAGCTCCCAAATTGGAGAGACACCCCTTTTAACCTCCTGGTACACACACGTTGCCAATTTGGCAGAGGATGAAAGGAAAGGGGGAGAACCAATGACAGAGTAGCTGTTAGGCATTTAGACGGGCATATGTCACTCTAATTTCACGGTAGGAAGAAGAATTAACCAAAGTCTCAGCCTCCCACGGGGAACAAGTAGAGGTCCTGAACCAAAATTTTGGACGTGCGGTCAGCTCACAAAAAATAAGTTGAAAAATGGGGCTCAGGGCACAGCAATTCACAAACTGGAAGAGTAATAAAGGACAACTATCATCCAAAAATCTGTTGAGGGAAGGGAACGAGGCGGAGTTGAAATCGAGGCAGAATAGCAGGAAACAGATTTCAAGAGGTACGTTGGAATCGCCTTTAAAGCACAGGAAGAGTGGAACAACTTCGACAATGATGCACTTGGCCAAAAAGGGCGTATGCGTTTTCTCTTGAATATATTCAGGAGAAAACGCATACGCCCTTTTTGGCCAAGCAAGCAAGCGGGCAATGCAAATCTGCACTACAAAGAAGTATCACTTCCCACCGGTCAAAAGGGACATCCGCAAAATGTGTAAAAACCAGAAAGGCAAGACAGGCCCTGGAGAACAGGGAGCCTTTGTATGCTGATGGGCGGGATGTAAATTGCCAACTGCCTCTATGGAGGAGTGCATTGTGTTCCCTAAAACAAGTAAACAACAGAGCTACAGAGCCAAGGGCACTACCAGTCTAGGGAATATACCTTGGGAAAACTGAAAATCAATAAGACAGAGCCACCCCAAAATTTACGGCTGCACTGCTCACAATAACCTCAACTTCGGTACACCTTAAATATCCCAGGAAATATAAAAATGGTTCAAAAAATTGTGGTACTTACGTACGATGGAATATCCCTCAGCCATGAAATCAATGTCATAAGACCAGTAGCAACAAAATGTGTGGATTCTGTTATGATGATTCTAAGTGAAATAAGACACACAGAAAAAGAAATTTATCATAAGATATCACTTATGAAGAACCTGTAAACATGGCTACACTTGAACTTAGCTAGGAAAGAGAACAGAGTCTCACATTTGGAAAACACTCTTATGCCTGCTTAAGGGGGAAGGAGAGGTGGGGTGATGCATAAAACCAGAGTTTCATATAAGCACACCTACCGTTCCGAAAACCAACTATGGAATAGACAAGACCTACACATTCCTCAGTGAAAGGGACTGAAAAGCCCATATTTCCCGCAGAAGAATATATCTGACTAGTAAGAATCTTAAAACCTATGTATTGATATGTCTCTGTAAGGGAATCAAGTGTGTCTAGACTGGCATAAACTTGGCAGCGAGAATCAGCTGAAACCCACTATCAAAAGGAATTTCACAAACAAAACAAAAAAACAGGAAAATTCTTTACAATTCCTTCAGGGTCTCTGATGAAACCTGGAATGACCCTATCTACAACGACAGCTGGATGTGGCATAATGCTGGACACTTGGGACTGAGAGGATTGGTGAGATTGGGTGAGCAACTGCAGACCTTGTAAACCAATAATGCATGGCACCCATTCCATGGGTCCCAACTCTGCGGGTTGAAGGGAATATTAATACAGCTATAACATATACAGGAAACCTAGAGAATGGACACACTGTGAATACAAAAGGTTTCTAAAACTCAACGAATAGTCCCTCTCCTGGTGTTCCGGTTTGACTTTCCAACTGCTTTACTATCAATCTCCCAACTTGGAGAGACACCACTTTTAACCTCCTGGTACACACACGTTGCCAATTTGGCAGAGGATGAAAGGAAAGGGGGAGAACCAATGACAGAGTAGCTGTTAGGCATTTAGACGGGCACATGTCACTCTAATTTCACGGGAGGAAGAAGAACTAACCAAAGTCTCAGCCTCCCACGGGTAAAAAGTAGAGGTCCTGAACCAAAATTTTGGACTTGCGGTCAGCTCACCAAAAACGAGTTGAAAAATGGGGCTCAGGGCACAGCAATTCACAAACTGGAAGAGTAATAAAGGACAACTATCATCCAAAAATCTGTTGAGGGAAGGCAACGAGGCGGACTTGAAATCGAGGCAGAATAGCAGGAAACAGATTTCAAGAGGTATGTTGGAATCGCCTTTAAAGCACCAGAAGTGGGGCACAACTTCGACAATGATGCACTTGGCCAAAAAGGGCGTTTGCATTTTCTCCTGAATATATTCAGGAGAAAACGCATACGCCCTTTTTGGCCTAGCAAGCAAGCAGGCAATGCAAATCTGCACTACAAAGAAGTATCACTTCCCACCGGTCAAAAGGGACATCCGCAAAATGTGTAAAAACCAGAAAGGCAAGACAGGCCCTGGAGAACAGGGAGCATTGTTATGCTGATGGGCAGGATGTAAATTGCCAGCTGCCTCTCTGGTGGAGTGAACTGTGTTCCCTAAAACAAGTAAACAACAGAGCTACAGAGCCAAGGGCACTTCCAGTCTAGGGAATATACCTTGGGAAAACTGAAAATCAATAAGCCAGAGCCACCCCAACGTTTAGGGCTGCACTGCTTACAAGAACCTCAACTTGGGTACACCTTAAATATCCCAGGAAATATAAAAATGGTTCAAAAAATTGTGGTACTTACGTACGATGGAATATCCCTCAGCCATGAAATCAATGTCATAAGACCAGTAGCAGCAAAATGAGTGGATTCAGGTTCGATGATTCTAAGTGAAATAAGTCACACAGAAAAAGCAACTTATCATAAGATATCACTTATGAAGATCCTGTAAACATGGCTACACTTGAACTGAGCTAGGAAAGAGAACATAGTCTCACATTTAGAAAACACTCTTATGCCTGCTTAAGGGGGAAGGAGAGGTGGGGTGATGCATAAAACCAGAGTTTGATATAAGCACAGGTACCGTTCCAAAAACCAACTATGGAATAGACAAGACCTACACCTTCCACAGTGAAAGGGACTCAAAACTCCATATTTCCCGCAGAAGAATATATCTGACAAGTAAGAATCTTAAAACCTATGTATTGATATGTCTCTGTAAGGGAATCAAGAGTGTCTAGACTGGCATAAGCATGGCAGCGAGAATCAGCTCAAACCCACTATAAAAAGGAATTTCAAAAACAAAACAAAGAAACAGGCAAATTCTTTCCAATTCCTTCAGGGTCTCTGATGAAACCTGGAATGACCCTATCTACAATGACAGCTGGATGTTACATAAGGCTGGACACGTGGCACTGAGAGGATTGGTGAGATTGGGTGAGCAAATGCAGACCCTTCAAAGCAATAATGCATGGCACACATTACATGCGTCCCAACTCTCCAAGTTGAAGGGGATATTACTACAACTATAACATGTACCGGAAACCTAGAGAATGGACACACTGTGAACAAGAAACGTTTCTAAAACTCAACTAATACTCCGTCTCCTGGTGCTCATGTTTGACACTGCAACTGCTTTACTATCAATCTCCCAACTTAGAGACAGCACATTTAACCCCCTTGTTGGCACACGTTGCCAATTTGGCACAGGATGAAAGGGAAGAGGGAGAACCAATGAGAGAGTAGCTGTTTGGCATTTGGACGGGCACATGTCACTCTAATTTCCCGGCAGGAAGAAGAATTAACCAAAGTCTCAGCCACCCACCGGGAACCCATATACGTCCTGAACCAAAATATTGGTCTTGCGTTCAGCTCACAAAAAACGAGTTGCAAAATGGGGCTCAGGGGCACAACAATTCACAAACTAGCAGAGTAATAAAGGACAACTATCATCCAAAAATCTGTTGAGGGAAGGCAGCGAGGTAGACTTGAAAGCTAGGCAGAATAGCAGGAAACAGATTTCAAGAGGTACGTTGGAATCGCCTTTAAAGCACAGGAAAAGGGGCACAACTTCGACAATGATGCACTTGGCCAAAAAGGGCGTATGCATTTTCTCCTGAATATATTTAGGAGAGAACTCATATGCCCGTTTTGGCCAAGCAAGCAAGCGGACAATGCAAATCTGCAATACAAAGAAGTATCTCTTCCCACCGGTACAAAAGGGACATCCACAAAATGTGTAAAAACCAGAAAGGCAAGACAGGCCCTGGAGAACAGGGAGCCTTGTTATGCTGATGGGCAGTATGTAAATTGCCAACTCCCTCTCTGGAGGAGTGCATTGTGTTCCCTAAAACAAGTAAACAACAGAGCTACAGAGCCAAGGGCACTTCCAGTCTAGGGAATATACCTTGAGAAAACTGAAAATCAATAAGACAGAGCCACACCAAAATTTAGGGCTGCACTGCTTACAAGAACCTCAACTTGGGTACACCTTAAATATCCCAGGAAATATAAAATTGGTTCAAAATATTGTGGTACTTACGTACGATGGAATATCCCTCAGCCATGAAATCAATGTCATAAGACCAGTAGCAGCAAAATGAGTGGATTCCGGTTCGATGATTCTAAGTGAAATAAGTCACACAGAAAAAGCAACTTATCATAAGATATCACTTATGAAGATCCTGTAAACATGGCTACACTTGAACTTAGCTAGGAAAGAGAACAGAGTCTCACATTTGGAAAACACTCTTATGCCTGCTTAAGGGGGAAGGAGAGGTGGGTGATGCATAAAACCAGAGTTTGATATAAGCACAGGTACCGTTCCAAAAACCAACTATGGAATAGACAAGACCTACACCTTCCTCAGTGAAAGGGACTCAAAATCCCATATTTCCCGCAGAAGAATATATCTGACTAGTAAGAATCTTAAAACCTATGTATTGATATGTCTCTGTAAGGGAATCAAGTGTGTCTAGACTGGCATAAACATGGCAGCGAGAATTAGCTGAAATCCACTATCAAAACGAATTTCACAAACAAAACAAAAAAACAGGGAAATTCTTTACAATTCCTTCAGGGTCTCTGATGAAACCTGGAATAACCCTATCTACAAGGACAGCTGGATGTGGCATAAGGCTGGACCCTTGGGACTGAGAGGATTGGTGAGATTGGGTGAGCAAATGCAGACCCTTTAAAGCAATAATGCATGGCACCCACTCCTTGGGTCCCAACTCTCCAGGTTGAAGGGAATATTACTACAGCTATAACATGTACGGGAAACCTAGAGAATGGACACACTGTGAATACGAACGGTTTCTAAAACTCAAATAATAGTCCCTCTCCTGGTGCTCAGGTGTGACTTTCCAACTGATTTACTATCAATCTCAAAACTTGGAGAGACAGCCCCTTTAACCTCCTGGTTCGCACACATTGCCAATTTGGCAGAGGATGAAAGGGAAGAGGGAGAACCAATGAGAGAGTAGCTGTTAGGCATTTGGACGGGCACATGTCACTCTAATTTCACGGGAGGAAGAAGAATTAACCAAAGTCTCAGCCACCCACGGGGAACAAGTAGAGGTCCTGAACCAAAATTTTGCATTTGCGGTCAGCTCACAAAAAATGAGTTGAAAAATGGGGCTCAGGGCACAGCAATTCACAAACTGGAAGAGTAATAAAGGACAACTATCATCCAAAAATCTGTTGAGGGAAGGCAACGAGGTGGACATGAAATCGAGGCAGAATAGCAGGAAACAGATTTCAAGAGGTATGTTGGAATCGCCTTTAAAGCACCAGAAGTGGGGCACAACTTCGACAATGATGCACTTGGCCAAAAAGGGCGTTTGCATTTTCTGCTGAATATTTTCAGGAGAAAATGCATACGACCTTTTTGGCCAAGCAAGCAAGCAGGCAATGCAAATCTGCACTACAAAGAAGTATCACTTCCCACCGGTCAAAAGGGACATCCGCAAAATGTGTAAAAACCAGAAAGGCAAGACAGGCCCTGGAGAACAGGGAGCATTGTTATGCTGATGGGCAGGATGTAAATTGCCAACTGCCTCTCTGGTGGAGTGAATTGTGTTCCCTAAAACAAGTAAACAACAGAGCTACAGAGCCAAGGGCACTTCCAGTCTAGGGAATATACCTTGGGAAAACTGAAAATCAATAAGACAGAGCCACCCCAACGTTTAGGGCTGCACTGCTTACAAGAACCTCAACATGGGTACACCTTAAATATCCCAGGAAATATAAAAATGGTTCAAAAAATTGTGGTACTTACGTACGATGGAATATCCCTCAGCCATGAAATCAATGTCATAAGACCAGTAGCAGCAAAATGAGTGGAATGAGGTTCGATGATTCTAAGTGAAATAAGTCACAGAGAAAAAGCAAGTTATCATAAGATATCACTTACGAAGATCCTGTAAACATGGCTACACTTGAACTGAGCTAGGAAAGAGAACAGAGTCTCACATTTGGAAAACACTCTTATGCCTGCTTAAGGGGGAAGGAGAGGTGGGGTGATGCATAAAACCAGAGTTTGATATAAGCACAGGTACCGTTCCAAAAACCAACTATGGAATAGACAAGACCTACACCTTCCACAGTGAAAGGGACTCAAAACCCCATATTTCCCGCAGAAGAATATATCTGACTAGTAAGAATCTTAAAACCTATGTATTGATATGTCTCTGTAAGGGAATCAAGTGTCTAGACTGGCATAAACATGGCAGCGAGAATCAGCTGAAATCCACTATCAAAAGGAATTTCACAAACAAAACAAAAAAACAGGCAAATGCTTTACAATTCCTTCAGGGTCTCTGATGAAATCTGGAATGACCCTATCTACAACGACCGCTGGATGTGGCATAAGGCTGGACACTTGGGACTTAGAGGATTGGTGAGATTGGGTGAGCAAATGCAGACCTTGTAAACCAATAATGCATGGCACCCATTCCATGGGTCCCAACTCTGCGGGTTGAAGGGAATATTAATACAGCTATAACATGTACAGGAAACCTAGAGAATGGACACACTGTGAATACAAAAGGTTTCTAAAACTCAACGAATAGTCCCTCTCCTGGTGTTCCGGTTTGACTTTCCCACTGCTTTACTATCAAGCTCCCAAATTGGAGAGACACCCCTTTTAACCTCCTGGTACACACACGTTGCCAATTTGGCAGAGGATGAAAGGAAAGGGGGAGAACCAATGACAGAGTAGCTGTTAGGCATTTAGACGGGCATATGTCACTCTAATTTCACGGGAGGAAGAAGAATTAACCAAAGTCTCAGCCTCCCACGGGGAACAAGTAGAGGTCCTGAACCAAAATTTTGGACGTGCGGTCAGCTCACAAAAAATAAGTTGAAAAATGGGGCTCAGGGCACAGCAATTCACAAACTGGAAGAGTAATAAAGGACAACTATCATCCAAAAATCTGTTGAGGGAAGGGAACGAGGCGGAGTTGAAATCGAGGCAGAATAGCAGGAAACAGATTTCAAGAGGTACGTTGGAATCGCCTTTAAAGCACAGGAAGAGTGGAACAACTTCGACAATGATGCACTTGGCCAAAAAGGGCGTATGCGTTTTCTCTTGAATATATTCAGGAGAAAACGCATACGCCCTTTTTGGCCAAGCAAGCAAGCGGGCAATGCAAATCTGCACTACAAAGAAGTATCACTTCCCACCGGTCAAAAGGGACATCCGCAAAATGTGTAAAAACCAGAAAGGCAAGACAGGCCCTGGAGAACAGGGAGCCTTTTTATGCTGATGGGCGGGATGTAAATTGCCAACTGCCTCTATGGAGGAGTGCATTGTGTTCCCTAAAACAAGTAAACAACAGAGCTACAGAGCCAAGGGCACTACCAGTCTAGGGAATATACCTTGGGAAAACTGAAAATCAATAAGACAGAGCCACCCCAAAATTTACGGCTGCACTGCTCACAATAACCTCAACTTCGGTACACCTTAAATATCCCAGGAAATATAAAAATGGTTCAAAAAATTGTGGTACTTACGTACGATGGAATATCCCTCAGCCATGAAATCAATGTCATAAGACCAGTAGCAACAAAATGTGTGGATTCTGTTATGATGATTCTAAGTGAAATAAGACACACAGAAAAAGAAATTTATCATAAGATATCACTTATGAAGAACCTGTAAACATGGCTACACTTGAACTTAGCTAGGAAAGAGAACAGAGTCTCACATTTGGAAAACACTCTTATGCCTGCTTAAGGGGGAAGGAGAGGTGGGGTGATGCATAAAACCAGAGTTTCATATAAGCACACCTACCGTTCCGAAAACCAACTATGGAATAGACAAGACCTACACATTCCTCAGTGAAAGGGACTGAAAAGCCCATATTTCCCGCAGAAGAATATATCTGACTAGTAAGAATCTTAAAACCTATGTATTGATATGTCTCTGTAAGGGAATCAAGTGTGTCTAGACTGGCATAAACTTGGCAGCGAGAATCAGCTGAAACCCACTATCAAAAGGAATTTCACAAACAAAACAAAAAAACTGGGAAATTCTTTACAATTCCTTCAGGGTCTCTGATGAAACCTGGAATGACCCTATCTACAACGACAGCTGGATGTGGCATAATGCTGGACACTTGGGACTGAGAGGATTGGTGAGATTGGGTGAGCAACTGCAGACCTTGTAAACCAATAATGCATGGCACCCATTCCATGGGTCCCAACTCTGCGGGTTGAAGGGAATATTAATACAGCTATAACATATACAGGAAACCTAGAGAATGGACACACTGTGAATACAAAAGGTTTCTAAAACTCAACGAATAGTCCCTCTCCTGGTGTTCCGGTTTGACTTTCCAACTGCTTTACTATCAATCTCCCAACTTGGAGAGACACCACTTTTAACCTCCTGGTACACACACGTTGCCAATTTGGCAGAGGATGAAAGGAAAGGGGGAGAACCAATGACAGAGTAGCTGTTAGGCATTTAGACGGGCACATGTCACTCTAATTTCACGGGAGGAAGAAGAACTAACCAAAGTCTCAGCCTCCCACGGGTAAAAAGTAGAGGTCCTGAACCAAAATTTTGGACTTGCGGTCAGCTCACCAAAAACGAGTTGAAAAATGGGGCTCAGGGCACAGCAATTCACAAACTGGAAGAGTAATAAAGGACAACTATCATCCAAAAATCTGTTGAGGGAAGGCAACGAGGCGGACTTGAAATCGAGGCAGAATAGCAGGAAACAGATTTCAAGAGGTATGTTGGAATCGCCTTTAAAGCACCAGAAGTGGGGCACAACTTCGACAATGATGCACTTGGCCAAAAAGGGCGTTTGCATTTTCTCCTGAATATATTCAGGAGAAAACGCATACGCCCTTTTTGGCCTAGCAAGCAAGCAGGCAATGCAAATCTGCACTACAAAGAAGTATCACTTCCCACCGGTCAAAAGGGACATCCGCAAAATGTGTAAAAACCAGAAAGGCAAGACAGGCCCTGGAGAACAGGGAGCATTGTTATGCTGATGGGCAGGATGTAAATTGCCAGCTGCCTCTCTGGTGGAGTGAACTGTGTTCCCTAAAACAAGTAAACAACAGAGCTACAGAGCCAAGGGCACTTCCAGTCTAGGGAATATACCTTGGGAAAACTGAAGATCAATAAGCCAGAGCCACCCCAACGTTTAGGGCTGCACTGCTTACAAGAACCTCAACTTGGGTACACCTTAAATATCCCAGGAAATATAAAAATGGTTCAAAAAATTGTGGTACTTACGTACGATGGAATATCCCTCAGCCATGAAATCAATGTCATAAGACCAGTAGCAGCAAAATGAGTGGATTCAGGTTCGATGATTCTAAGTGAAATAAGTCACACAGAAAAAGCAACTTATCATAAGATATCACTTATGAAGATCCTGTAAACATGGCTACAGTTGAACTGAGCTAGGAAAGAGAACATAGTCTCACATTTAGAAAACACTCCTATGCCTGCTTAAGGGGGAAGGAGAGGTGGGGTGATGCATAAAACCAGAGTTTGATATAAGCACAGGTACCGTTCCAAAAACCAACTATGGAATAGACAAGACCTACACCTTCCACAGTGAAAGGGACTCAAAACTCCATATTTCCCGCAGAAGAATATATCTGACAAGTAAGAATCTTAAAACCTATGTATTGATATGTCTCTGTAAGGGAATCAAGAGTGTCTAGACTGGCATAAGCATGGCAGCGAGAATCAGCTCAAACCCACTATAAAAAGGAATTTCAAAAACAAAACAAAGAAACAGGCAAATTCTTTCCAATTCCTTCAGGGTCTCTGATGAAACCTGGAATGACCCTATCTACAATGACAGCTGGATGTTACATAAGGCTGGACACGTGGCACTGAGAGGATTGGTGAGATTGGGTGAGCAAATGCAGACCCTTCAAAGCAATAATGCATGGCACACATTACATGCGTCCCAACTCTCCAAGTTGAAGGGGATATTACTACAACTATAACATGTACCGGAAACCTAGAGAATGGACACACTGTGAACAAGAAACGTTTCTAAAACTCAACTAATACTCCGTCTCCTGGTGCTCATGTTTGACACTGCAACTGCTTTACTATCAATCTCCCAACTTAGAGACAGCACATTTAACCCCCTTGTTGGCACACGTTGCCAATTTGGCACAGGATGAAAGGGAAGAGGGAGAACCAATGAGAGAGTAGCTGTTTGGCATTTGGACGGGCACATGTCACTCTAATTTCCCGGCAGGAAGAAGAATTAACCAAAGTCTCAGCCACCCACCGGGAACCCATATACGTCCTGAACCAAAATATTGGTCTTGCGTTCAGCTCACAAAAAACGAGTTGCAAAATGGGGCTCAGGGGCACAACAATTCACAAACTAGCAGAGTAATAAAGGACAACTATCATCCAAAAATCTGTTGAGGGAAGGCAGCGAGGTAGACTTGAAAGCTAGGCAGAATAGCAGGAAACAGATTTCAAGAGGTACGTTGGAATCGCCTTTAAAGCACAGGAAAAGGGGCACAACTTCGACAATGATGCACTTGGCCAAAAAGGGCGTATGCATTTTCTCCTGAATATATTTAGGAGAGAACTCATATGCCCGTTTTGGCCAAGCAAGCAAGCGGACAATGCAAATCTGCAATACAAAGAAGTATCTCTTCCCACCGGTACAAAAGGGACATCCACAAAATGTGTAAAAACCAGAAAGGCAAGACAGGCCCTGGAGAACAGGGAGCCTTGTTATGCTGATGGGCAGTATGTAAATTGCCAACTCCCTCTCTGGAGGAGTGCATTGTGTTCCCTAAAACAAGTAAACAACAGAGCTACAGAGCCAAGGGCACTTCCAGTCTAGGGAATATACCTTGAGAAAACTGAAAATCAATAAGACAGAGCCACACCAAAATTTAGGGCTGCACTGCTTACAAGAACCTCAACTTGGGTACACCTTAAATATCCCAGGAAATATAAAATTGGTTCAAAATATTGTGGTACTTACGTACGATGGAATATCCCTCAGCCATGAAATCAATGTCATAAGACCAGTAGCAGCAAAATGAGTGGATTCCGGTTCGATGATTCTAAGTGAAATAAGTCACACAGAAAAAGCAACTTATCATAAGATATCACTTATGAAGATCCTGTAAACATGGCTACACTTGAACTTAGCTAGGAAAGAGAACAGAGTCTCACATTTGGAAAACACTCTTATGCCTGCTTAAGGGGGAAGGAGAGGTGGGTGATGCATAAAACCAGAGTTTGATATAAGCACAGGTACCGTTCCAAAAACCAACTATGGAATAGACAAGACCTACACCTTCCTCAGTGAAAGGGACTCAAAATCCCATATTTCCCGCAGAAGAATATATCTGACTAGTAAGAATCTTAAAACCTATGTATTGATATGTCTCTGTAAGGGAATCAAGTGTGTCTAGACTGGCATAAACATGGCAGCGAGAATTAGCTGAAATCCACTATCAAAACGAATTTCACAAACAAAACAAAAAAACAGGGAAATTCTTTACAATTCCTTCAGGGTCTCTGATGAAACCTGGAATAACCCTATCTACAAGGACAGCTGGATGTGGCATAAGGCTGGACCCTTGGGACTGAGAGGATTGGTGAGATTGGGTGAGCAAATGCAGACCCTTTAAAGCAATAATGCATGGCACCCACTCCTTGGGTCCCAACTCTCCAGGTTGAAGGGAATATTACTACAGCTATAACATGTACGGGAAACCTAGAGAATGGACACACTGTGAATACGAACGGTTTCTAAAACTCAAATAATAGTCCCTCTCCTGGTGCTCAGGTGTGACTTTCCAACTGATTTACTATCAATCTCAAAACTTGGAGAGACAGCCCCTTTAACCTCCTGGTTCGCACACATTGCCAATTTGGCAGAGGATGAAAGGGAAGAGGGAGAACCAATGAGAGAGTAGCTGTTAGGCATTTGGACGGGCACATGTCACTCTAATTTCACGGGAGGAAGAAGAATTAACCAAAGTCTCAGCCACCCACGGGGAACAAGTAGAGGTCCTGAACCAAAATTTTGCATTTGCGGTCAGCTCACAAAAAATGAGTTGAAAAATGGGGCTCAGGGCACAGCAATTCACAAACTGGAAGAGTAATAAAGGACAACTATCATCCAAAAATCTGTTGAGGGAAGGCAACGAGGTGGACATGAAATCGAGGCAGAATAGCAGGAAACAGATTTCAAGAGGTATGTTGGAATCGCCTTTAAAGCACCAGAAGTGGGGCACAACTTCGACAATGATGCACTTGGCCAAAAAGGGCGTTTGCATTTTCTGCTGAATATTTTCAGGAGAAAATGCATACGACCTTTTTGGCCAAGCAAGCAAGCAGGCAATGCAAATCTGCACTACAAAGAAGTATCACTTCCCACCGGTCAAAAGGGACATCCGCAAAATGTGTAAAAACCAGAAAGGCAAGACAGGCCCTGGAGAACAGGGAGCATTGTTATGCTGATGGGCAGGATGTAAATTGCCAACTGCCTCTCTGGTGGAGTGAATTGTGTTCCCTAAAACAAGTAAACAACAGAGCTACAGAGCCAAGGGCACTTCCAGTCTAGGGAATATACCTTGGGAAAACTGAAAATCAATAAGACAGAGCCACCCCAACGTTTAGGGCTGCACTGCTTACAAGAACCTCAACATGGGTACACCTTAAATATCCCAGGAAATATAAAAATGGTTCAAAAAATTGTGGTACTTACGTACGATGGAATATCCCTCAGCCATGAAATCAATGTCATAAGACCAGTAGCAGCAAAATGAGTGGAATGAGGTTCGATGATTCTAAGTGAAATAAGTCACAGAGAAAAAGCAAGTTATCATAAGATATCACTTACGAAGATCCTGTAAACATGGCTACACTTGAACTGAGCTAGGAAAGAGAACAGAGTCTCACATTTGGAAAACACTCTTATGCCTGCTTAAGGGGGAAGGAGAGGTGGGGTGATGCATAAAACCAGAGTTTGATATAAGCACAGGTACCGTTCCAAAAACCAACTATGGAATAGACAAGACCTACACCTTCCACAGTGAAAGGGACTCAAAACCCCATATTTCCCGCAGAAGAATATATCTGACTAGTAAGAATCTTAAAACCTATGTATTGATATGTCTCTGTAAGGGAATCAAGTGTCTAGACTGGCATAAACATGGCAGCGAGAATCAGCTGAAATCCACTATCAAAAGGAATTTCACAAACAAAACAAAAAAACAGGCAAATGCTTTACAATTCCTTCAGGGTCTCTGATGAAATCTGGAATGACCCTATCTACAACGACCGCTGGATGTGGCATAAGGCTGGACACTTGGGACTTAGAGGATTGGTGAGATTGGGTGAGCAAATGCAGACCTTGTAAACCAATAATGCATGGCACCCATTCCATGGGTCCCAACTCTGCGGGTTGAAGGGAATATTAATACAGCTATAACATGTACAGGAAACCTAGAGAATGGACACACTGTGAATACAAAAGGTTTCTAAAACTCAACGAATAGTCCCTCTCCTGGTGTTCCGGTTTGACTTTCCCACTGCTTTACTATCAAGCTCCCAAATTGGAGAGACACCCCTTTTAACCTCCTGGTACACACACGTTGCCAATTTGGCAGAGGATGAAAGGAAAGGGGGAGAACCAATGACAGAGTAGCTGTTAGGCATTTAGACGGGCATATGTCACTCTAATTTCACGGGAGGAAGAAGAATTAACCAAAGTCTCAGCCTCCCACGGGGAACAAGTAGAGGTCCTGAACCAAAATTTTGGACGTGCGGTCAGCTCACAAAAAATAAGTTGAAAAATGGGGCTCAGGGCACAGCAATTCACAAACTGGAAGAGTAATAAAGGACAACTATCATCCAAAAATCTGTTGAGGGAAGGGAACGAGGCGGAGTTGAAATCGAGGCAGAATAGCAGGAAACAGATTTCAAGAGGTACGTTGGAATCGCCTTTAAAGCACAGGAAGAGTGGAACAACTTCGACAATGATGCACTTGGCCAAAAAGGGCGTATGCGTTTTCTCTTGAATATATTCAGGAGAAAACGCATACGCCCTTTTTGGCCAAGCAAGCAAGCGGGCAATGCAAATCTGCACTACAAAGAAGTATCACTTCCCACCGGTCAAAAGGGACATCCGCAAAATGTGTAAAAACCAGAAAGGCAAGACAGGCCCTGGAGAACAGGGAGCCTTTTTATGCTGATGGGCGGGATGTAAATTGCCAACTGCCTCTATGGAGGAGTGCATTGTGTTCCCTAAAACAAGTAAACAACAGAGCTACAGAGCCAAGGGCACTACCAGTCTAGGGAATATACCTTGGGAAAACTGAAAATCAATAAGACAGAGCCACCCCAAAATTTACGGCTGCACTGCTCACAATAACCTCAACTTCGGTACACCTTAAATATCCCAGGAAATATAAAAATGGTTCAAAAAATTGTGGTACTTACGTACGATGGAATATCCCTCAGCCATGAAATCAATGTCATAAGACCAGTAGCAACAAAATGTGTGGATTCTGTTATGATGATTCTAAGTGAAATAAGACACACAGAAAAAGAAATTTATCATAAGATATCACTTATGAAGAACCTGTAAACATGGCTACACTTGAACTTAGCTAGGAAAGAGAACAGAGTCTCACATTTGGAAAACACTCTTATGCCTGCTTAAGGGGGAAGGAGAGGTGGGGTGATGCATAAAACCAGAGTTTCATATAAGCACACCTACCGTTCCGAAAACCAACTATGGAATAGACAAGACCTACACATTCCTCAGTGAAAGGGACTGAAAAGCCCATATTTCCCGCAGAAGAATATATCTGACTAGTAAGAATCTTAAAACCTATGTATTGATATGTCTCTGTAAGGGAATCAAGTGTGTCTAGACTGGCATAAACTTGGCAGCGAGAATCAGCTGAAACCCACTATCAAAAGGAATTTCACAAACAAAACAAAAAAACTGGGAAATTCTTTACAATTCCTTCAGGGTCTCTGATGAAACCTGGAATGACCCTATCTACAACGACAGCTGGATGTGGCATAATGCTGGACACTTGGGACTGAGAGGATTGGTGAGATTGGGTGAGCAACTGCAGACCTTGTAAACCAATAATGCATGGCACCCATTCCATGGGTCCCAACTCTGCGGGTTGAAGGGAATATTAATACAGCTATAACATATACAGGAAACCTAGAGAATGGACACACTGTGAATACAAAAGGTTTCTAAAACTCAACGAATAGTCCCTCTCCTGGTGTTCCGGTTTGACTTTCCAACTGCTTTACTATCAATCTCCCAACTTGGAGAGACACCACTTTTAACCTCCTGGTACACACACGTTGCCAATTTGGCAGAGGATGAAAGGAAAGGGGGAGAACCAATGACAGAGTAGCTGTTAGGCATTTAGACGGGCACATGTCACTCTAATTTCACGGGAGGAAGAAGAACTAACCAAAGTCTCAGCCTCCCACGGGTAAAAAGTAGAGGTCCTGAACCAAAATTTTGGACTTGCGGTCAGCTCACCAAAAACGAGTTGAAAAATGGGGCTCAGGGCACAGCAATTCACAAACTGGAAGAGTAATAAAGGACAACTATCATCCAAAAATCTGTTGAGGGAAGGCAACGAGGCGGACTTGAAATCGAGGCAGAATAGCAGGAAACAGATTTCAAGAGGTATGTTGGAATCGCCTTTAAAGCACCAGAAGTGGGGCACAACTTCGACAATGATGCACTTGGCCAAAAAGGGCGTTTGCATTTTCTCCTGAATATATTCAGGAGAAAACGCATACGCCCTTTTTGGCCTAGCAAGCAAGCAGGCAATGCAAATCTGCACTACAAAGAAGTATCACTTCCCACCGGTCAAAAGGGACATCCGCAAAATGTGTAAAAACCAGAAAGGCAAGACAGGCCCTGGAGAACAGGGAGCATTGTTATGCTGATGGGCAGGATGTAAATTGCCAGCTGCCTCTCTGGTGGAGTGAACTGTGTTCCCTAAAACAAGTAAACAACAGAGCTACAGAGCCAAGGGCACTTCCAGTCTAGGGAATATACCTTGGGAAAACTGAAAATCAATAAGCCAGAGCCACCCCAACGTTTAGGGCTGCACTGCTTACAAGAACCTCAACTTGGGTACACCTTAAATATCCCAGGAAATATAAAAATGGTTCAAAAAATTGTGGTACTTACGTACGATGGAATATCCCTCAGCCATGAAATCAATGTCATAAGACCAGTAGCAGCAAAATGAGTGGATTCAGGTTCGATGATTCTAAGTGAAATAAGTCACACAGAAAAAGCAACTTATCATAAGATATCACTTATGAAGATCCTGTAAACATGGCTACACTTGAACTGAGCTAGGAAAGAGAACATAGTCTCACATTTAGAAAACACTCTTATGCCTGCTTAAGGGGGAAGGAGAGGTGGGGTGATGCATAAAACCAGAGTTTGATATAAGCACAGGTACCGTTCCAAAAACCAACTATGGAATAGACAAGACCTACACCTTCCACAGTGAAAGGGACTCAAAACTCCATATTTCCCGCAGAAGAATATATCTGACAAGTAAGAATCTTAAAACCTATGTATTGATATGTCTCTGTAAGGGAATCAAGAGTGTCTAGACTGGCATAAGCATGGCAGCGAGAATCAGCTCAAACCCACTATAAAAAGGAATTTCAAAAACAAAACAAAGAAACAGGCAAATTCTTTCCAATTCCTTCAGGGTCTCTGATGAAACCTGGAATGACCCTATCTACAATGACAGCTGGATGTTACATAAGGCTGGACACGTGGCACTGAGAGGATTGGTGAGATTGGGTGAGCAAATGCAGACCCTTCAAAGCAATAATGCATGGCACACATTACATGCGTCCCAACTCTCCAAGTTGAAGGGGATATTACTACAACTATAACATGTACCGGAAACCTAGAGAATGGACACACTGTGAACAAGAAACGTTTCTAAAACTCAACTAATACTCCGTCTCCTGGTGCTCATGTTTGACACTGCAACTGCTTTACTATCAATCTCCCAACTTAGAGACAGCACATTTAACCCCCTTGTTGGCACACGTTGCCAATTTGGCACAGGATGAAAGGGAAGAGGGAGAACCAATGAGAGAGTAGCTGTTTGGCATTTGGACGGGCACATGTCACTCTAATTTCCCGGCAGGAAGAAGAATTAACCAAAGTCTCAGCCACCCACCGGGAACCCATATACGTCCTGAACCAAAATATTGGTCTTGCGTTCAGCTCACAAAAAACGAGTTGCAAAATGGGGCTCAGGGGCACAACAATTCACAAACTAGCAGAGTAATAAAGGACAACTATCATCCAAAAATCTGTTGAGGGAAGGCAGCGAGGTAGACTTGAAAGCTAGGCAGAATAGCAGGAAACAGATTTCAAGAGGTACGTTGGAATCGCCTTTAAAGCACAGGAAAAGGGGCACAACTTCGACAATGATGCACTTGGCCAAAAAGGGCGTATGCATTTTCTCCTGAATATATTTAGGAGAGAACTCATATGCCCGTTTTGGCCAAGCAAGCAAGCGGACAATGCAAATCTGCAATACAAAGAAGTATCTCTTCCCACCGGTACAAAAGGGACATCCACAAAATGTGTAAAAACCAGAAAGGCAAGACAGGCCCTGGAGAACAGGGAGCCTTGTTATGCTGATGGGCAGTATGTAAATTGCCAACTCCCTCTCTGGAGGAGTGCATTGTGTTCCCTAAAACAAGTAAACAACAGAGCTACAGAGCCAAGGGCACTTCCAGTCTAGGGAATATACCTTGAGAAAACTGAAAATCAATAAGACAGAGCCACACCAAAATTTAGGGCTGCACTGCTTACAAGAACCTCAACTTGGGTACACCTTAAATATCCCAGGAAATATAAAATTGGTTCAAAATATTGTGGTACTTACGTACGATGGAATATCCCTCAGCCATGAAATCAATGTCATAAGACCAGTAGCAGCAAAATGAGTGGATTCCGGTTCGATGATTCTAAGTGAAATAAGTCACACAGAAAAAGCAACTTATCATAAGATATCACTTATGAAGATCCTGTAAACATGGCTACACTTGAACTTAGCTAGGAAAGAGAACAGAGTCTCACATTTGGAAAACACTCTTATGCCTGCTTAAGGGGGAAGGAGAGGTGGGTGATGCATAAAACCAGAGTTTGATATAAGCACAGGTACCGTTCCAAAAACCAACTATGGAATAGACAAGACCTACACCTTCCTCAGTGAAAGGGACTCAAAATCCCATATTTCCCGCAGAAGAATATATCTGACTAGTAAGAATCTTAAAACCTATGTATTGATATGTCTCTGTAAGGGAATCAAGTGTGTCTAGACTGGCATAAACATGGCAGCGAGAATTAGCTGAAATCCACTATCAAAACGAATTTCACAAACAAAACAAAAAAACAGGGAAATTCTTTACAATTCCTTCAGGGTCTCTGATGAAACCTGGAATAACCCTATCTACAAGGACAGCTGGATGTGGCATAAGGCTGGACCCTTGGGACTGAGAGGATTGGTGAGATTGGGTGAGCAAATGCAGACCCTTTAAAGCAATAATGCATGGCACCCACTCCTTGGGTCCCAACTCTCCAGGTTGAAGGGAATATTACTACAGCTATAACATGTACGGGAAACCTAGAGAATGGACACACTGTGAATACGAACGGTTTCTAAAACTCAAATAATAGTCCCTCTCCTGGTGCTCAGGTGTGACTTTCCAACTGATTTACTATCAATCTCAAAACTTGGAGAGACAGCCCCTTTAACCTCCTGGTTCGCACACATTGCCAATTTGGCAGAGGATGAAAGGGAAGAGGGAGAACCAATGAGAGAGTAGCTGTTAGGCATTTGGACGGGCACATGTCACTCTAATTTCACGGGAGGAAGAAGAATTAACCAAAGTCTCAGCCACCCACGGGGAACAAGTAGAGGTCCTGAACCAAAATTTTGCATTTGCGGTCAGCTCACAAAAAATGAGTTGAAAAATGGGGCTCAGGGCACAGCAATTCACAAACTGGAAGAGTAATAAAGGACAACTATCATCCAAAAATCTGTTGAGGGAAGGCAACGAGGTGGACATGAAATCGAGGCAGAATAGCAGGAAACAGATTTCAAGAGGTATGTTGGAATCGCCTTTAAAGCACCAGAAGTGGGGCACAACTTCGACAATGATGCACTTGGCCAAAAAGGGCGTTTGCATTTTCTGCTGAATATTTTCAGGAGAAAATGCATACGACCTTTTTGGCCAAGCAAGCAAGCAGGCAATGCAAATCTGCACTACAAAGAAGTATCACTTCCCACCGGTCAAAAGGGACATCCGCAAAATGTGTAAAAACCAGAAAGGCAAGACAGGCCCTGGAGAACAGGGAGCATTGTTATGCTGATGGGCAGGATGTAAATTGCCAACTGCCTCTCTGGTGGAGTGAATTGTGTTCCCTAAAACAAGTAAACAACAGAGCTACAGAGCCAAGGGCACTTCCAGTCTAGGGAATATACCTTGGGAAAACTGAAAATCAATAAGACAGAGCCACCCCAACGTTTAGGGCTGCACTGCTTACAAGAACCTCAACATGGGTACACCTTAAATATCCCAGGAAATATAAAAATGGTTCAAAAAATTGTGGTACTTACGTACGATGGAATATCCCTCAGCCATGAAATCAATGTCATAAGACCAGTAGCAGCAAAATGAGTGGAATGAGGTTCGATGATTCTAAGTGAAATAAGTCACAGAGAAAAAGCAAGTTATCATAAGATATCACTTACGAAGATCCTGTAAACATGGCTACACTTGAACTGAGCTAGGAAAGAGAACAGAGTCTCACATTTGGAAAACACTCTTATGCCTGCTTAAGGGGGAAGGAGAGGTGGGGTGATGCATAAAACCAGAGTTTGATATAAGCACAGGTACCGTTCCAAAAACCAACTATGGAATAGACAAGACCTACACCTTCCACAGTGAAAGGGACTCAAAACCCCATATTTCCCGCAGAAGAATATATCTGACTAGTAAGAATCTTAAAACCTATGTATTGATATGTCTCTGTAAGGGAATCAAGTGTCTAGACTGGCATAAACATGGCAGCGAGAATCAGCTGAAATCCACTATCAAAAGGAATTTCACAAACAAAACAAAAAAACAGGCAAATGCTTTACAATTCCTTCAGGGTCTCTGATGAAATCTGGAATGACCCTATCTACAACGACCGCTGGATGTGGCATAAGGCTGGACACTTGGGACTTAGAGGATTGGTGAGATTGGGTGAGCAAATGCAGACCTTGTAAACCAATAATGCATGGCACCCATTCCATGGGTCCCAACTCTGCGGGTTGAAGGGAATATTACTACAGCTATAACATGTACGGGAAACCTAGAGAATGGACACACTGTGAATACGAACGGTTTCTAAAACTCAAATAATAGTCCCTCTCCTGGTGCTCAGGTGTGACTTTCCAACTGATTTACTATCAATCTCAAAACTTGGAGAGACAGCCCCTTTAACCTCCTGGTTCGCACACATTGCCAATTTGGCAGAGGATGAAAGGGAAGAGGGAGAACCAATGAGAGAGTAGCTGTTAGGCATTTGGACGGGCACATGTCACTCTAATTTCACGGGAGGAAGAAGAATTAACCAAAGTCTCAGCCACCCACGGGGAACAAGTAGAGGTCCTGAACCAAAATTTTGCATTTGCGGTCAGCTCACAAAAAATGAGTTGAAAAATGGGGCTCAGGGCACAGCAATTCACAAACTGGAAGAGTAATAAAGGACAACTATCATCCAAAAATCTGTTGAGGGAAGGCAACGAGGTGGACATGAAATCGAGGCAGAATAGCAGGAAACAGATTTCAAGAGGTATGTTGGAATCGCCTTTAAAGCACCAGAAGTGGGGCACAACTTCGACAATGATGCACTTGGCCAAAAAGGGCGTTTGCATTTTCTGCTGAATATTTTCAGGAGAAAATGCATACGACCTTTTTGGCCAAGCAAGCAAGCAGGCAATGCAAATCTGCACTACAAAGAAGTATCACTTCCCACCGGTCAAAAGGGACATCCGCAAAATGTGTAAAAACCAGAAAGGCAAGACAGGCCCTGGAGAACAGGGAGCCTTTTTATGCTGATGGGCAGGATGTAAATTGCCAACTGCCTCTATGGAGGAGTGCATTGTGTTCCCTAAAACAAGTAAACAACAGAGCTACAGAGCCAAGGGCACTACCAGTCTAGGGAATATACCTTGGGAAAACTGAAAATCAATAAGACAGAGCCACCCCAAAATTTACGGCTGCACTGCTCACAATAACCTCAACTTCGGTACACCTTAAATATCCCAGGAAATATAAAAATGGTTCAAAAAATTGTGGTACTTACGTACGATGGAATATCCCTCAGCCATGAAATCAATGTCATAAGACCAGTAGCAACAAAATGTGTGGATTCTGTTATGATGATTCTAAGTGAAATAAGACACACAGAAAAAGAAATTTATCATAAGATATCACTTATGAAGAACCTGTAAACATGGCTACACTTGAACTTAGCTAGGAAAGAGAACAGAGTCTCACATTTGGAAAACACTCTTATGCCTGCTTAAGGGGGAAGGAGAGGTGGGGTGATGCATAAAACCAGAGTTTCATATAAGCACACCTACCGTTCCGAAAACCAACTATGGAATAGACAAGACCTACACATTCCTCAGTGAAAGGGACTGAAAAGCCCATATTTCCCGCAGAAGAATATATCTGACTAGTAAGAATCTTAAAACCTATGTATTGATATGTCTCTGTAAGGGAATCAAGTGTGTCTAGACTGGCATAAACTTGGCAGCGAGAATCAGCTGAAACCCACTATCAAAAGGAATTTCACAAACAAAACAAAAAAACTGGGAAATTCTTTACAATTCCTTCAGGGTCTCTGATGAAACCTGGAATGACCCTATCTACAACGACAGCTGGATGTGGCATAATGCTGGACACTTGGGACTGAGAGGATTGGTGAGATTGGGTGAGCAACTGCAGACCTTGTAAACCAATAATGCATGGCACCCATTCCATGGGTCCCAACTCTGCGGGTTGAAGGGAATATTAATACAGCTATAACATATACAGGAAACCTAGAGAATGGACACACTGTGAATACAAAAGGTTTCTAAAACTCAACGAATAGTCCCTCTCCTGGTGTTCCGGTTTGACTTTCCAACTGCTTTACTATCAATCTCCCAACTTGGAGAGACACCACTTTTAACCTCCTGGTACACACACGTTGCCAATTTGGCAGAGGATGAAAGGAAAGGGGGAGAACCAATGACAGAGTAGCTGTTAGGCATTTAGACGGGCACATGTCACTCTAATTTCACGGGAGGAAGAAGAACTAACCAAAGTCTCAGCCTCCCACGGGTAAAAAGTAGAGGTCCTGAACCAAAATTTTGGACTTGCGGTCAGCTCACCAAAAACGAGTTGAAAAATGGGGCTCAGGGCACAGCAATTCACAAACTGGAAGAGTAATAAAGGACAACTATCATCCAAAAATCTGTTGAGGGAAGGCAACGAGGCGGACTTGAAATCGAGGCAGAATAGCAGGAAACAGATTTCAAGAGGTATGTTGGAATCGCCTTTAAAGCACCAGAAGTGGGGCACAACTTCGACAATGATGCACTTGGCCAAAAAGGGCGTTTGCATTTTCTCCTGAATATATTCAGGAGAAAACGCATACGCCCTTTTTGGCCTAGCAAGCAAGCAGGCAATGCAAATCTGCACTACAAAGAAGTATCACTTCCCACCGGTCAAAAGGGACATCCGCAAAATGTGTAAAAACCAGAAAGGCAAGACAGGCCCTGGAGAACAGGGAGCATTGTTATGCTGATGGGCAGGATGTAAATTGCCAGCTGCCTCTCTGGTGGAGTGAACTGTGTTCCCTAAAACAAGTAAACAACAGAGCTACAGAGCCAAGGGCACTTCCAGTCTAGGGAATATACCTTGGGAAAACTGAAAATCAATAAGCCAGAGCCACCCCAACGTTTAGGGCTGCACTGCTTACAAGAACCTCAACTTGGGTACACCTTAAATATCCCAGGAAATATAAAAATGGTTCAAAAAATTGTGGTACTTACGTACGATGGAATATCCCTCAGCCATGAAATCAATGTCATAAGACCAGTAGCAGCAAAATGAGTGGATTCAGGTTCGATGATTCTAAGTGAAATAAGTCACACAGAAAAAGCAACTTATCATAAGATATCACTTATGAAGATCCTGTAAACATGGCTACACTTGAACTGAGCTAGGAAAGAGAACAGAGTCTCACATTTAGAAAACACTCTTATGCCTGCTTAAGGGGGAAGGAGAGGTGGGGTGATGCATAAAACCAGAGTTTGATATAAGCACAGGTACCGTTCCAAAAACCAACTATGGAATAGACAAGACCTACACCTTCCACAGTGAAAGGGACTCAAAACTCCATATTTCCCGCAGAAGAATATATCTGACAAGTAAGAATCTTAAAACCTATGTATTGATATGTCTCTGTAAGGGAATCAAGAGTGTCTAGACTGGCATAAGCATGGCAGCGAGAATCAGCTCAAACCCACTATAAAAAGGAATTTCAAAAACAAAACAAAGAAACAGGCAAATTCTTTCCAATTCCTTCAGGGTCTCTGATGAAACCTGGAATGACCCTATCTACAATGACAGCTGGATGTTACATAAGGCTGGACACGTGGCACTGAGAGGATTGGTGAGATTGGGTGAGCAAATGCAGACCCTTCAAAGCAATAATGCATGGCACACATTACATGCGTCCCAACTCTCCAAGTTGAAGGGGATATTACTACAACTATAACATGTACCGGAAACCTAGAGAATGGACACACTGTGAACAAGAAACGTTTCTAAAACTCAACTAATACTCCGTCTCCTGGTGCTCATGTTTGACACTGCAACTGCTTTACTATCAATCTCCCAACTTAGAGACAGCACATTTAACCCCCTTGTTGGCACACGTTGCCAATTTGGCACAGGATGAAAGGGAAGAGGGAGAACCAATGAGAGAGTAGCTGTTTGGCATTTGGACGGGCACATGTCACTCTAATTTCCCGGCAGGAAGAAGAATTAACCAAAGTCTCAGCCACCCACCGGGAACCCATATACGTCCTGAACCAAAATATTGGTCTTGCGTTCAGCTCACAAAAAACGAGTTGCAAAATGGGGCTCAGGGGCACAACAATTCACAAACTAGCAGAGTAATAAAGGACAACTATCATCCAAAAATCTGTTGAGGGAAGGCAGCGAGGTAGACTTGAAAGCTAGGCAGAATAGCAGGAAACAGATTTCAAGAGGTACGTTGGAATCGCCTTTAAAGCACAGGAAAAGGGGCACAACTTCGACAATGATGCACTTGGCCAAAAAGGGCGTATGCATTTTCTCCTGAATATATTTAGGAGAGAACTCATATGCCCGTTTTGGCCAAGCAAGCAAGCGGACAATGCAAATCTGCAATACAAAGAAGTATCTCTTCCCACCGGTACAAAAGGGACATCCACAAAATGTGTAAAAACCAGAAAGGCAAGACAGGCCCTGGAGAACAGGGAGCCTTGTTATGCTGATGGGCAGTATGTAAATTGCCAACTCCCTCTCTGGAGGAGTGCATTGTGTTCCCTAAAACAAGTAAACAACAGAGCTACAGAGCCAAGGGCACTTCCAGTCTAGGGAATATACCTTGAGAAAACTGAAAATCAATAAGACAGAGCCACACCAAAATTTAGGGCTGCACTGCTTACAAGAACCTCAACTTGGGTACACCTTAAATATCCCAGGAAATATAAAATTGGTTCAAAATATTGTGGTACTTACGTACGATGGAATATCCCTCAGCCATGAAATCAATGTCATAAGACCAGTAGCAGCAAAATGAGTGGATTCCGGTTCGATGATTCTAAGTGAAATAAGTCACACAGAAAAAGCAACTTATCATAAGATATCACTTATGAAGATCCTGTAAACATGGCTACACTTGAACTTAGCTAGGAAAGAGAACAGAGTCTCACATTTGGAAAACACTCTTATGCCTGCTTAAGGGGGAAGGAGAGGTGGGTGATGCATAAAACCAGAGTTTGATATAAGCACAGGTACCGTTCCAAAAACCAACTATGGAATAGACAAGACCTACACCTTCCTCAGTGAAAGGGACTCAAAATCCCATATTTCCCGCAGAAGAATATATCTGACTAGTAAGAATCTTAAAACCTATGTATTGATATGTCTCTGTAAGGGAATCAAGTGTGTCTAGACTGGCATAAACATGGCAGCGAGAATTAGCTGAAATCCACTATCAAAACGAATTTCACAAACAAAACAAAAAAACAGGGAAATTCTTTACAATTCCTTCAGGGTCTCTGATGAAACCTGGAATAACCCTATCTACAAGGACAGCTGGATGTGGCATAAGGCTGGACCCTTGGGACTGAGAGGATTGGTGAGATTGGGTGAGCAAATGCAGACCCTTTAAAGCAATAATGCATGGCACCCACTCCTTGGGTCCCAACTCTCCAGGTTGAAGGGAATATTACTACAGCTATAACATGTACGGGAAACCTAGAGAATGGACACACTGTGAATACGAACGGTTTCTAAAACTCAAATAATAGTCCCTCTCCTGGTGCTCAGGTGTGACTTTCCAACTGATTTACTATCAATCTCAAAACTTGGAGAGACAGCCCCTTTAACCTCCTGGTTCGCACACATTGCCAATTTGGCAGAGGATGAAAGGGAAGAGGGAGAACCAATGAGAGAGTAGCTGTTAGGCATTTGGACGGGCACATGTCACTCTAATTTCACGGGAGGAAGAAGAATTAACCAAAGTCTCAGCCACCCACGGGGAACAAGTAGAGGTCCTGAACCAAAATTTTGCATTTGCGGTCAGCTCACAAAAAATGAGTTGAAAAATGGGGCTCAGGGCACAGCAATTCACAAACTGGAAGAGTAATAAAGGACAACTATCATCCAAAAATCTGTTGAGGGAAGGCAACGAGGCGGACATGAAATCGAGGCAGAATAGCAGGAAACAGATTTCAAGAGGTATGTTGGAATCGCCTTTAAAGCACCAGAAGTGGGGCACAACTTCGACAATGATGCACTTGGCCAAAAAGGGCGTTTGCATTTTCTGCTGAATATTTTCAGGAGAAAATGCATACGACCTTTTTGGCCAAGCAAGCAAGCAGGCAATGCAAATCTGCACTACAAAGAAGTATCACTTCCCACCGGTCAAAAGGGACATCCGCAAAATGTGTAAAAACCAGAAAGGCAAGACAGGCCCTGGAGAACAGGGAGCATTGTTATGCTGATGGGCAGGATGTAAATTGCCAACTGCCTCTCTGGTGGAGTGAATTGTGTTCCCTAAAACAAGTAAACAACAGAGCTACAGAGCCAAGGGCACTTCCAGTCTAGGGAATATACCTTGGGAAAACTGAAAATCAATAAGACAGAGCCACCCCAACGTTTAGGGCTGCACTGCTTACAAGAACCTCAACATGGGTACACCTTAAATATCCCAGGAAATATAAAAATGGTTCAAAAAATTGTGGTACTTACGTACGATGGAATATCCCTCAGCCATGAAATCAATGTCATAAGACCAGTAGCAGCAAAATGAGTGGAATGAGGTTCGATGATTCTAAGTGAAATAAGTCACAGAGAAAAAGCAAGTTATCATAAGATATCACTTACGAAGATCCTGTAAACATGGCTACACTTGAACTGAGCTAGGAAAGAGAACAGAGTCTCACATTTGGAAAACACTCTTATGCCTGCTTAAGGGGGAAGGAGAGGTGGGGTGATGCATAAAACCAGAGTTTGATATAAGCACAGGTACCGTTCCAAAAACCAACTATGGAATAGACAAGACCTACACCTTCCACAGTGAAAGGGACTCAAAACCCCATATTTCCCGCAGAAGAATATATCTGACTAGTAAGAATCTTAAAACCTATGTATTGATATGTCTCTGTAAGGGAATCAAGTGTCTAGACTGGCATAAACATGGCAGCGAGAATCAGCTGAAATCCACTATCAAAAGGAATTTCACAAACAAAACAAAAAAACAGGCAAATGCTTTACAATTCCTTCAGGGTCTCTGATGAAATCTGGAATGACCCTATCTACAACGACCGCTGGATGTGGCATAAGGCTGGACACTTGGGACTTAGAGGATTGGTGAGATTGGGTGAGCAAATGCAGACCTTGTAAACCAATAATGCATGGCACCCATTCCATGGGTCCCAACTCTGCGGGTTGAAGGGAATATTAATACAGCTATAACATGTACAGGAAACCTAGAGAATGGACACACTGTGAATACAAAAGGTTTCTAAAACTCAACGAATAGTCCCTCTCCTGGTGTTCCGGTTTGACTTTCCCACTGCTTTACTATCAAGCTCCCAAATTGGAGAGACACCCCTTTTAACCTCCTGGTACACACACGTTGCCAATTTGGCAGAGGATGAAAGGAAAGGGGGAGAACCAATGACAGAGTAGCTGTTAGGCATTTAGACGGGCATATGTCACTCTAATTTCACGGTAGGAAGAAGAATTAACCAAAGTCTCAGCCTCCCACGGGGAACAAGTAGAGGTCCTGAACCAAAATTTTGGACGTGCGGTCAGCTCACAAAAAATAAGTTGAAAAATGGGGCTCAGGGCACAGCAATTCACAAACTGGAAGAGTAATAAAGGACAACTATCATCCAAAAATCTGTTGAGGGAAGGGAACGAGGCGGAGTTGAAATCGAGGCAGAATAGCAGGAAACAGATTTCAAGAGGTACGTTGGAATCGCCTTTAAAGCACAGGAAGAGTGGAACAACTTCGACAATGATGCACTTGGCCAAAAAGGGCGTATGCGTTTTCTCTTGAATATATTCAGGAGAAAACGCATACGCCCTTTTTGGCCAAGCAAGCAAGCGGGCAATGCAAATCTGCACTACAAAGAAGTATCACTTCCCACCGGTCAAAAGGGACATCCGCAAAATGTGTAAAAACCAGAAAGGCAAGACAGGCCCTGGAGAACAGGGAGCCTTTTTATGCTGATGGGCGGGATGTAAATTGCCAACTGCCTCTATGGAGGAGTGCATTGTGTTCCCTAAAACAAGTAAACAACAGAGCTACAGAGCCAAGGGCACTACCAGTCTAGGGAATATACCTTGGGAAAACTGAAAATCAATAAGACAGAGCCACCCCAAAATTTACGGCTGCACTGCTCACAATAACCTCAACTTCGGTACACCTTAAATATCCCAGGAAATATAAAAATGGTTCAAAAAATTGTGGTACTTACGTACGATGGAATATCCCTCAGCCATGAAATCAATGTCATAAGACCAGTAGCAACAAAATGTGTGGATTCTGTTATGATGATTCTAAGTGAAATAAGACACACAGAAAAAGAAATTTATCATAAGATATCACTTATGAAGAACCTGTAAACATGGCTACACTTGAACTTAGCTAGGAAAGAGAACAGAGTCTCACATTTGGAAAACACTCTTATGCCTGCTTAAGGGGGAAGGAGAGGTGGGGTGATGCATAAAACCAGAGTTTCATATAAGCACACCTACCGTTCCGAAAACCAACTATGGAATAGACAAGACCTACACATTCCTCAGTGAAAGGGACTGAAAAGCCCATATTTCCCGCAGAAGAATATATCTGACTAGTAAGAATCTTAAAACCTATGTATTGATATGTCTCTGTAAGGGAATCAAGTGTGTCTAGACTGGCATAAACTTGGCAGCGAGAATCAGCTGAAACCCACTATCAAAAGGAATTTCACAAACAAAACAAAAAAACTGGGAAATTCTTTACAATTCCTTCAGGGTCTCTGATGAAACCTGGAATGACCCTATCTACAACGACAGCTGGATGTGGCATAATGCTGGACACTTGGGACTGAGAGGATTGGTGAGATTGGGTGAGCAACTGCAGACCTTGTAAACCAATAATGCATGGCACCCATTCCATGGGTCCCAACTCTGCGGGTTGAAGGGAATATTAATACAGCTATAACATATACAGGAAACCTAGAGAATGGACACACTGTGAATACAAAAGGTTTCTAAAACTCAACGAATAGTCCCTCTCCTGGTGTTCCGGTTTGACTTTCCAACTGCTTTACTATCAATCTCCCAACTTGGAGAGACACCACTTTTAACCTCCTGGTACACACACGTTGCCAATTTGGCAGAGGATGAAAGGAAAGGGGGAGAACCAATGACAGAGTAGCTGTTAGGCATTTAGACGGGCACATGTCACTCTAATTTCATGGGAGGAAGAAGAACTAACCAAAGTCTCAGCCTCCCACGGGTAAAAAGTAGAGGTCCTGAACCAAAATTTTGGACTTGCGGTCAGCTCACCAAAAACGAGTTGAAAAATGGGGCTCAGGGCACAGCAATTCACAAACTGGAAGAGTAATAAAGGACAACTATCATCCAAAAATCTGTTGAGGGAAGGCAACGAGGCGGACTTGAAATCGAGGCAGAATAGCAGGAAACAGATTTCAAGAGGTATGTTGGAATCGCCTTTAAAGCACCAGAAGTGGGGCACAACTTCGACAATGATGCACTTGGCCAAAAAGGGCGTTTGCATTTTCTCCTGAATATATTCAGGAGAAAACGCATACGCCCTTTTTGGCCTAGCAAGCAAGCAGGCAATGCAAATCTGCACTACAAAGAAGTATCACTTCCCACCGGTCAAAAGGGACATCCGCAAAATGTGTAAAAACCAGAAAGGCAAGACAGGCCCTGGAGAACAGGGAGCATTGTTATGCTGATGGGCAGGATGTAAATTGCCAGCTGCCTCTCTGGTGGAGTGAACTGTGTTCCCTAAAACAAGTAAACAACAGAGCTACAGAGCCAAGGGCACTTCCAGTCTAGGGAATATACCTTGGGAAAACTGAAAATCAATAAGCCAGAGCCACCCCAACGTTTAGGGCTGCACTGCTTACAAGAACCTCAACTTGGGTACACCTTAAATATCCCAGGAAATATAAAAATGGTTCAAAAAATTGTGGTACTTACGTACGATGGAATATCCCTCAGCCATGAAATCAATGTCATAAGACCAGTAGCAGCAAAATGAGTGGATTCAGGTTCGATGATTCTAAGTGAAATAAGTCACACAGAAAAAGCAACTTATCATAAGATATCACTTATGAAGATCCTGTAAACATGGCTACACTTGAACTGAGCTAGGAAAGAGAACAGAGTCTCACATTTAGAAAACACTCTTATGCCTGCTTAAGGGGGAAGGAGAGGTGGGGTGATGCATAAAACCAGAGTTTGATATAAGCACAGGTACCGTTCCAAAAACCAACTATGGAATAGACAAGACCTACACCTTCCACAGTGAAAGGGACTCAAAACTCCATATTTCCCGCAGAAGAATATATCTGACAAGTAAGAATCTTAAAACCTATGTATTGATATGTCTCTGTAAGGGAATCAAGAGTGTCTAGACTGGCATAAGCATGGCAGCGAGAATCAGCTCAAACCCACTATAAAAAGGAATTTCACAAACAAAACAAAGAAACAGGCAAATTCTTTCCAATTCCTTCAGGGTCTCTGATGAAACCTGGAATGACCCTATCTACAATGACAGCTGGATGTTACATAAGGCTGGACACGTGGCACTGAGAGGATTGGTGAGATTGGGTGAGCAAATGCAGACCCTTCAAAGCAATAATGCATGGCACACATTACATGCGTCCCAACTCTCCAAGTTGAAGGGGATATTACTACAACTATAACATGTACCGGAAACCTAGAGAATGGACACACTGTGAACAAGAAACGTTTCTAAAACTCAACTAATACTCCGTCTCCTGGTGCTCATGTTTGACACTGCAACTGCTTTACTATCAATCTCCCAACTTAGAGACAGCACATTTAACCCCCTTGTTGGCACACGTTGCCAATTTGGCACAGGATGAAAGGGAAGAGGGAGAACCAATGAGAGAGTAGCTGTTTGGCATTTGGACGGGCACATGTCACTCTAATTTCCCGGCAGGAAGAAGAATTAACCAAAGTCTCAGCCACCCACCGGGAACCCATATACGTCCTGAACCAAAATATTGGTCTTGCGTTCAGCTCACAAAAAACGAGTTGCAAAATGGGGCTCAGGGGCACAACAATTCACAAACTAGCAGAGTAATAAAGGACAACTATCATCCAAAAATCTGTTGAGGGAAGGCAGCGAGGTAGACTTGAAAGCTAGGCAGAATAGCAGGAAACAGATTTCAAGAGGTACGTTGGAATCGCCTTTAAAGCACAGGAAAAGGGGCACAACTTCGACAATGATGCACTTGGCCAAAAAGGGCGTATGCATTTTCTCCTGAATATATTTAGGAGAGAACTCATATGCCCGTTTTGGCCAAGCAAGCAAGCGGACAATGCAAATCTGCAATACAAAGAAGTATCTCTTCCCACCGGTACAAAAGGGACATCCACAAAATGTGTAAAAACCAGAAAGGCAAGACAGGCCCTGGAGAACAGGGAGCCTTGTTATGCTGATGGGCAGTATGTAAATTGCCAACTCCCTCTCTGGAGGAGTGCATTGTGTTCCCTAAAACAAGTAAACAACAGAGCTACAGAGCCAAGGGCACTTCCAGTCTAGGGAATATACCTTGAGAAAACTGAAAATCAATAAGACAGAGCCACACCAAAATTTAGGGCTGCACTGCTTACAAGAACCTCAACTTGGGTACACCTTAAATATCCCAGGAAATATAAAATTGGTTCAAAATATTGTGGTACTTACGTACGATGGAATATCCCTCAGCCATGAAATCAATGTCATAAGACCAGTAGCAGCAAAATGAGTGGATTCCGGTTCGATGATTCTAAGTGAAATAAGTCACACAGAAAAAGCAACTTATCATAAGATATCACTTATGAAGATCCTGTAAACATGGCTACACTTGAACTTAGCTAGGAAAGAGAACAGAGTCTCACATTTGGAAAACACTCTTATGCCTGCTTAAGGGGGAAGGAGAGGTGGGTGATGCATAAAACCAGAGTTTGATATAAGCACAGGTACCGTTCCAAAAACCAACTATGGAATAGACAAGACCTACACCTTCCTCAGTGAAAGGGACTCAAAATCCCATATTTCCCGCAGAAGAATATATCTGACTAGTAAGAATCTTAAAACCTATGTATTGATATGTCTCTGTAAGGGAATCAAGTGTGTCTAGACTGGCATAAACATGGCAGCGAGAATTAGCTGAAATCCACTATCAAAACGAATTTCACAAACAAAACAAAAAAACAGGGAAATTCTTTACAATTCCTTCAGGGTCTCTGATGAAACCTGGAATAACCCTATCTACAAGGACAGCTGGATGTGGCATAAGGCTGGACCCTTGGGACTGAGAGGATTGGTGAGATTGGGTGAGCAAATGCAGACCCTTTAAAGCAATAATGCATGGCACCCACTCCTTGGGTCCCAACTCTCCAGGTTGAAGGGAATATTACTACAGCTATAACATGTACGGGAAACCTAGAGAATGGACACACTGTGAATACGAACGGTTTCTAAAACTCAAATAATAGTCCCTCTCCTGGTGCTCAGGTGTGACTTTCCAACTGATTTACTATCAATCTCAAAACTTGGAGAGACAGCCCCTTTAACCTCCTGGTTCGCACACATTGCCAATTTGGCAGAGGATGAAAGGGAAGAGGGAGAACCAATGAGAGAGTAGCTGTTAGGCATTTGGACGGGCACATGTCACTCTAATTTCACGGGAGGAAGAAGAATTAACCAAAGTCTCAGCCACCCACGGGGAACAAGTAGAGGTCCTGAACCAAAATTTTGCATTTGCGGTCAGCTCACAAAAAATGAGTTGAAAAATGGGGCTCAGGGCACAGCAATTCACAAACTGGAAGAGTAATAAAGGACAACTATCATCCAAAAATCTGTTGAGGGAAGGCAACGAGGCGGACATGAAATCGAGGCAGAATAGCAGGAAACAGATTTCAAGAGGTATGTTGGAATCGCCTTTAAAGCACCAGAAGTGGGGCACAACTTCGACAATGATGCACTTGGCCAAAAAGGGCGTTTGCATTTTCTGCTGAATATTTTCAGGAGAAAATGCATACGACCTTTTTGGCCAAGCAAGCAAGCAGGCAATGCAAATCTGCACTACAAAGAAGTATCACTTCCCACCGGTCAAAAGGGACATCCGCAAAATGTGTAAAAACCAGAAAGGCAAGACAGGCCCTGGAGAACAGGGAGCATTGTTATGCTGATGGGCAGGATGTAAATTGCCAACTGCCTCTCTGGTGGAGTGAATTGTGTTCCCTAAAACAAGTAAACAACAGAGCTACAGAGCCAAGGGCACTTCCAGTCTAGGGAATATACCTTGGGAAAACTGAAAATCAATAAGACAGAGCCACCCCAACGTTTAGGGCTGCACTGCTTACAAGAACCTCAACATGGGTACACCTTAAATATCCCAGGAAATATAAAAATGGTTCAAAAAATTGTGGTACTTACGTACGATGGAATATCCCTCAGCCATGAAATCAATGTCATAAGACCAGTAGCAGCAAAATGAGTGGAATGAGGTTCGATGATTCTAAGTGAAATAAGTCACAGAGAAAAAGCAAGTTATCATAAGATATCACTTACGAAGATCCTGTAAACATGGCTACACTTGAACTGAGCTAGGAAAGAGAACAGAGTCTCACATTTGGAAAACACTCTTATGCCTGCTTAAGGGGGAAGGAGAGGTGGGGTGATGCATAAAACCAGAGTTTGATATAAGCACAGGTACCGTTCCAAAAACCAACTATGGAATAGACAAGACCTACACCTTCCACAGTGAAAGGGACTCAAAACCCCATATTTCCCGCAGAAGAATATATCTGACTAGTAAGAATCTTAAAACCTATGTATTGATATGTCTCTGTAAGGGAATCAAGTGTCTAGACTGGCATAAACATGGCAGCGAGAATCAGCTGAAATCCACTATCAAAAGGAATTTCACAAACAAAACAAAAAAACAGGCAAATGCTTTACAATTCCTTCAGGGTCTCTGATGAAATCTGGAATGACCCTATCTACAACGACCGCTGGATGTGGCATAAGGCTGGACACTTGGGACTTAGAGGATTGGTGAGATTGGGTGAGCAAATGCAGACCTTGTAAACCAATAATGCATGGCACCCATTCCATGGGTCCCAACTCTGCGGGTTGAAGGGAATATTAATACAGCTATAACATGTACAGGAAACCTAGAGAATGGACACACTGTGAATACAAAAGGTTTCTAAAACTCAACGAATAGTCCCTCTCCTGGTGTTCCGGTTTGACTTTCCCACTGCTTTACTATCAAGCTCCCAAATTGGAGAGACACCCCTTTTAACCTCCTGGTACACACACGTTGCCAATTTGGCAGAGGATGAAAGGAAAGGGGGAGAACCAATGACAGAGTAGCTGTTAGGCATTTAGACGGGCATATGTCACTCTAATTTCACGGGAGGAAGAAGAATTAACCAAAGTCTCAGCCTCCCACGGGGAACAAGTAGAGGTCCTGAACCAAAATTTTGGACGTGCGGTCAGCTCACAAAAAATAAGTTGAAAAATGGGGCTCAGGGCACAGCAATTCACAAACTGGAAGAGTAATAAAGGACAACTATCATCCAAAAATCTGTTGAGGGAAGGGAACGAGGCGGAGTTGAAATCGAGGCAGAATAGCAGGAAACAGATTTCAAGAGGTACGTTGGAATCGCCTTTAAAGCACAGGAAGAGTGGAACAACTTCGACAATGATGCACTTGGCCAAAAAGGGCGTATGCGTTTTCTCTTGAATATATTCAGGAGAAAACGCATACGCCCTTTTTGGCCAAGCAAGCAAGCGGGCAATGCAAATCTGCACTACAAAGAAGTATCACTTCCCACCGGTCAAAAGGGACATCCGCAAAATGTGTAAAAACCAGAAAGGCAAGACAGGCCCTGGAGAACAGGGAGCCTTTTTATGCTGATGGGCGGGATGTAAATTGCCAACTGCCTCTATGGAGGAGTGCATTGTGTTCCCTAAAACAAGTAAACAACAGAGCTACAGAGCCAAGGGCACTACCAGTCTAGGGAATATACCTTGGGAAAACTGAAAATCAATAAGACAGAGCCACCCCAAAATTTACGGCTGCACTACTCACAATAACCTCAACTTCGGTACACCTTAAATATCCCAGGAAATATAAAAATGGTTCAAAAAATTGTGGTACTTACGTACGATGGAATATCCCTCAGCCATGAAATCAATGTCATAAGACCAGTAGCAACAAAATGTGTGGATTCTGTTATGATGATTCTAAGTGAAATAAGACACACAGAAAAAGAAATTTATCATAAGATATCACTTATGAAGAACCTGTAAACATGGCTACACTTGAACTTAGCTAGGAAAGAGAACAGAGTCTCACATTTGGAAAACACTCTTATGCCTGCTTAAGGGGGAAGGAGAGGTGGGGTGATGCATAAAACCAGAGTTTCATATAAGCACACCTACCGTTCCGAAAACCAACTATGGAATAGACAAGACCTACACATTCCTCAGTGAAAGGGACTGAAAAGCCCATATTTCCCGCAGAAGAATATATCTGACTAGTAAGAATCTTAAAACCTATGTATTGATATGTCTCTGTAAGGGAATCAAGTGTGTCTAGACTGGCATAAACTTGGCAGCGAGAATCAGCTGAAACCCACTATCAAAAGGAATTTCACAAACAAAACAAAAAAACTGGGAAATTCTTTACAATTCCTTCAGGGTCTCTGATGAAACCTGGAATGACCCTATCTACAACGACAGCTGGATGTGGCATAATGCTGGACACTTGGGACTGAGAGGATTGGTGAGATTGGGTGAGCAACTGCAGACCTTGTAAACCAATAATGCATGGCACCCATTCCATGGGTCCCAACTCTGCGGGTTGAAGGGAATATTAATACAGCTATAACATATACAGGAAACCTAGAGAATGGACACACTGTGAATACAAAAGGTTTCTAAAACTCAACGAATAGTCCCTCTCCTGGTGTTCCGGTTTGACTTTCCAACTGCTTTACTATCAATCTCCCAACTTGGAGAGACACCACTTTTAACCTCCTGGTACACACACGTTGCCAATTTGGCAGAGGATGAAAGGAAAGGGGGAGAACCAATGACAGAGTAGCTGTTAGGCATTTAGACGGGCACATGTCACTCTAATTTCACGGGAGGAAGAAGAACTAACCAAAGTCTCAGCCTCCCACGGGTAAAAAGTAGAGGTCCTGAACCAAAATTTTGGACTTGCGGTCAGCTCACCAAAAACGAGTTGAAAAATGGGGCTCAGGGCACAGCAATTCACAAACTGGAAGAGTAATAAAGGACAACTATCATCCAAAAATCTGTTGAGGGAAGGCAACGAGGCAGACTTGAAATCGAGGCAGAATAGCAGGAAACAGATTTCAAGAGGTATGTTGGAATCGCCTTTAAAGCACCAGAAGTGGGGCACAACTTCGACAATGATGCACTTGGCCAAAAAGGGCGTTTGCATTTTCTCCTGAATATATTCAGGAGAAAACGCATACGCCCTTTTTGGCCTAGCAAGCAAGCAGGCAATGCAAATCTGCACTACAAAGAAGTATCACTTCCCACCGGTCAAAAGGGACATCCGCAAAATGTGTAAAAACCAGAAAGGCAAGACAGGCCCTGGAGAACAGGGAGCATTGTTATGCTGATGGGCAGGATGTAAATTGCCAGCTGCCTCTCTGGTGGAGTGAACTGTGTTCCCTAAAACAAGTAAACAACAGAGCTACAGAGCCAAGGGCACTTCCAGTCTAGGGAATATACCTTGGGAAAACTGAAAATCAATAAGCCAGAGCCACCCCAACGTTTAGGGCTGCACTGCTTACAAGAACCTCAACTTGGGTACACCTTAAATATCCCAGGAAATATAAAAATGGTTCAAAAAATTGTGGTACTTACGTACGATGGAATATCCCTCAGCCATGAAATCAATGTCATAAGACCAGTAGCAGCAAAATGAGTGGATTCAGGTTCGATGATTCTAAGTGAAATAAGTCACACAGAAAAAGCAACTTATCATAAGATATCACTTATGAAGATCCTGTAAACATGGCTACACTTGAACTGAGCTAGGAAAGAGAACAGAGTCTCACATTTAGAAAACACTCTTATGCCTGCTTAAGGGGGAAGGAGAGGTGGGGTGATGCATAAAACCAGAGTTTGATATAAGCACAGGTACCGTTCCAAAAACCAACTATGGAATAGACAAGACCTACACCTTCCACAGTGAAAGGGACTCAAAACTCCATATTTCCCGCAGAAGAATATATCTGACAAGTAAGAATCTTAAAACCTATGTATTGATATGTCTCTGTAAGGGAATCAAGAGTGTCTAGACTGGCATAAGCATGGCAGCGAGAATCAGCTCAAACCCACTATAAAAAGGAATTTCACAAACAAAACAAAGAAACAGGCAAATTCTTTCCAATTCCTTCAGGGTCTCTGATGAAACCTGGAATGACCCTATCTACAATGACAGCTGGATGTTACATAAGGCTGGACACGTGGCACTGAGAGGATTGGTGAGATTGGGTGAGCAAATGCAGACCCTTCAAAGCAATAATGCATGGCACACATTACATGCGTCCCAACTCTCCAAGTTGAAGGGGATATTACTACAACTATAACATGTACCGGAAACCTAGAGAATGGACACACTGTGAACAAGAAACGTTTCTAAAACTCAACTAATACTCCGTCTCCTGGTGCTCATGTTTGACACTGCAACTGCTTTACTATCAATCTCCCAACTTAGAGACAGCACATTTAACCCCCTTGTTGGCACACGTTGCCAATTTGGCACAGGATGAAAGGGAAGAGGGAGAACCAATGAGAGAGTAGCTGTTTGGCATTTGGACGGGCACATGTCACTCTAATTTCCCGGCAGGAAGAAGAATTAACCAAAGTCTCAGCCACCCACCGGGAACCCATATACGTCCTGAACCAAAATATTGGTCTTGCGTTCAGCTCACAAAAAACGAGTTGCAAAATGGGGCTCAGGGGCACAACAATTCACAAACTAGCAGAGTAATAAAGGACAACTATCATCCAAAAATCTGTTGAGGGAAGGCAGCGAGGTAGACTTGAAAGCTAGGCAGAATAGCAGGAAACAGATTTCAAGAGGTACGTTGGAATCGCCTTTAAAGCACAGGAAAAGGGGCACAACTTCGACAATGATGCACTTGGCCAAAAAGGGCGTATGCATTTTCTCCTGAATATATTTAGGAGAGAACTCATATGCCCGTTTTGGCCAAGCAAGCAAGCGGACAATGCAAATCTGCAATACAAAGAAGTATCTCTTCCCACCGGTACAAAAGGGACATCCACAAAATGTGTAAAAACCAGAAAGGCAAGACAGGCCCTGGAGAACAGGGAGCCTTGTTATGCTGATGGGCAGTATGTAAATTGCCAACTCCCTCTCTGGAGGAGTGCATTGTGTTCCCTAAAACAAGTAAACAACAGAGCTACAGAGCCAAGGGCACTTCCAGTCTAGGGAATATACCTTGAGAAAACTGAAAATCAATAAGACAGAGCCACACCAAAATTTAGGGCTGCACTGCTTACAAGAACCTCAACTTGGGTACACCTTAAATATCCCAGGAAATATAAAATTGGTTCAAAATATTGTGGTACTTACGTACGATGGAATATCCCTCAGCCATGAAATCAATGTCATAAGACCAGTAGCAGCAAAATGAGTGGATTCCGGTTCGATGATTCTAAGTGAAATAAGTCACACAGAAAAAGCAACTTATCATAAGATATCACTTATGAAGATCCTGTAAACATGGCTACACTTGAACTTAGCTAGGAAAGAGAACAGAGTCTCACATTTGGAAAACACTCTTATGCCTGCTTAAGGGGGAAGGAGAGGTGGGTGATGCATAAAACCAGAGTTTGATATAAGCACAGGTACCGTTCCAAAAACCAACTATGGAATAGACAAGACCTACACCTTCCTCAGTGAAAGGGACTCAAAATCCCATATTTCCCGCAGAAGAATATATCTGACTAGTAAGAATCTTAAAACCTATGTATTGATATGTCTCTGTAAGGGAATCAAGTGTGTCTAGACTGGCATAAACATGGCAGCGAGAATTAGCTGAAATCCACTATCAAAACGAATTTCACAAACAAAACAAAAAAACAGGGAAATTCTTTACAATTCCTTCAGGGTCTCTGATGAAACCTGGAATAACCCTATCTACAAGGACAGCTGGATGTGGCATAAGGCTGGACCCTTGGGACTGAGAGGATTGGTGAGATTGGGTGAGCAAATGCAGACCCTTTAAAGCAATAATGCATGGCACCCACTCCTTGGGTCCCAACTCTCCAGGTTGAAGGGAATATTACTACAGCTATAACATGTACGGGAAACCTAGAGAATGGACACACTGTGAATACGAACGGTTTCTAAAACTCAAATAATAGTCCCTCTCCTGGTGCTCAGGTGTGACTTTCCAACTGATTTACTATCAATCTCAAAACTTGGAGAGACAGCCCCTTTAACCTCCTGGTTCGCACACATTGCCAATTTGGCAGAGGATGAAAGGGAAGAGGGAGAACCAATGAGAGAGTAGCTGTTAGGCATTTGGACGGGCACATGTCACTCTAATTTCACGGGAGGAAGAAGAATTAACCAAAGTCTCAGCCACCCACGGGGAACAAGTAGAGGTCCTGAACCAAAATTTTGCATTTGCGGTCAGCTCACAAAAAATGAGTTGAAAAATGGGGCTCAGGGCACAGCAATTCACAAACTGGAAGAGTAATAAAGGACAACTATCATCCAAAAATCTGTTGAGGGAAGGCAACGAGGTGGACATGAAATCGAGGCAGAATAGCAGGAAACAGATTTCAAGAGGTATGTTGGAATCGCCTTTAAAGCACCAGAAGTGGGGCACAACTTCGACAATGATGCACTTGGCCAAAAAGGGCGTTTGCATTTTCTGCTGAATATTTTCAGGAGAAAATGCATACGACCTTTTTGGCCAAGCAAGCAAGCAGGCAATGCAAATCTGCACTACAAAGAAGTATCACTTCCCACCGGTCAAAAGGGACATCCGCAAAATGTGTAAAAACCAGAAAGGCAAGACAGGCCCTGGAGAACAGGGAGCATTGTTATGCTGATGGGCAGGATGTAAATTGCCAACTGCCTCTCTGGTGGAGTGAATTGTGTTCCCTAAAACAAGTAAACAACAGAGCTACAGAGCCAAGGGCACTTCCAGTCTAGGGAATATACCTTGGGAAAACTGAAAATCAATAAGACAGAGCCACCCCAACGTTTAGGGCTGCACTGCTTACAAGAACCTCAACATGGGTACACCTTAAATATCCCAGGAAATATAAAAATGGTTCAAAAAATTGTGGTACTTACGTACGATGGAATATCCCTCAGCCATGAAATCAATGTCATAAGACCAGTAGCAGCAAAATGAGTGGAATGAGGTTCGATGATTCTAAGTGAAATAAGTCACAGAGAAAAAGCAAGTTATCATAAGATATCACTTACGAAGATCCTGTAAACATGGCTACACTTGAACTGAGCTAGGAAAGAGAACAGAGTCTCACATTTGGAAAACACTCTTATGCCTGCTTAAGGGGGAAGGAGAGGTGGGGTGATGCATAAAACCAGAGTTTGATATAAGCACAGGTACCGTTCCAAAAACCAACTATGGAATAGACAAGACCTACACCTTCCACAGTGAAAGGGACTCAAAACCCCATATTTCCCGCAGAAGAATATATCTGACTAGTAAGAATCTTAAAACCTATGTATTGATATGTCTCTGTAAGGGAATCAAGTGTCTAGACTGGCATAAACATGGCAGCGAGAATCAGCTGAAATCCACTATCAAAAGGAATTTCACAAACAAAACAAAAAAACAGGCAAATGCTTTACAATTCCTTCAGGGTCTCTGATGAAATCTGGAATGACCCTATCTACAACGACCGCTGGATGTGGCATAAGGCTGGACACTTGGGACTTAGAGGATTGGTGAGATTGGGTGAGCAAATGCAGACCTTGTAAACCAATAATGCATGGCACCCATTCCATGGGTCCCAACTCTGCGGGTTGAAGGGAATATTAATACAGCTATAACATGTACAGGAAACCTAGAGAATGGACACACTGTGAATACAAAAGGTTTCTAAAACTCAACGAATAGTCCCTCTCCTGGTGTTCCGGTTTGACTTTCCCACTGCTTTACTATCAAGCTCCCAAATTGGAGAGACACCCCTTTTAACCTCCTGGTACACACACGTTGCCAATTTGGCAGAGGATGAAAGGAAAGGGGGAGAACCAATGACAGAGTAGCTGTTAGGCATTTAGACGGGCATATGTCACTCTAATTTCACGGGAGGAAGAAGAATTAACCAAAGTCTCAGCCTCCCACGGGGAACAAGTAGAGGTCCTGAACCAAAATTTTGGACGTGCGGTCAGCTCACAAAAAATAAGTTGAAAAATGGGGCTCAGGGCACAGCAATTCACAAACTGGAAGAGTAATAAAGGACAACTATCATCCAAAAATCTGTTGAGGGAAGGGAACGAGGCGGAGTTGAAATCGAGGCAGAATAGCAGGAAACAGATTTCAAGAGGTACGTTGGAATCGCCTTTAAAGCACAGGAAGAGTGGAACAACTTCGACAATGATGCACTTGGCCAAAAAGGGCGTATGCGTTTTCTCTTGAATATATTCAGGAGAAAACGCATACGCCCTTTTTGGCCAAGCAAGCAAGCGGGCAATGCAAATCTGCACTACAAAGAAGTATCACTTCCCACCGGTCAAAAGGGACATCCGCAAAATGTGTAAAAACCAGAAAGGCAAGACAGGCCCTGGAGAACAGGGAGCCTTTTTAAGCTGATGGGCGGGATGTAAATTGCCAACTGCCTCTATGGAGGAGTGCATTGTGTTCCCTAAAACAAGTAAACAACAGAGCTACAGAGCCAAGGGCACTACCAGTCTAGGGAATATACCTTGGGAAAACTGAAAATCAATAAGACAGAGCCACCCCAAAATTTACGGCTGCACTGCTCACAATAACCTCAACTTCGGTACACCTTAAATATCCCAGGAAATATAAAAATGGTTCAAAAAATTGTGGTACTTACGTACGATGGAATATCCCTCAGCCATGAAATCAATGTCATAAGACCAGTAGCAACAAAATGTGTGGATTCTGTTATGATGATTCTAAGTGAAATAAGACACACAGAAAAAGAAATTTATCATAAGATATCACTTATGAAGAACCTGTAAACATGGCTACACTTGAACTTAGCTAGGAAAGAGAACAGAGTCTCACATTTGGAAAACACTCTTATGCCTGCTTAAGGGGGAAGGAGAGGTGGGGTGATGCATAAAACCAGAGTTTCATATAAGCACACCTACCGTTCCGAAAACCAACTATGGAATAGACAAGACCTACACATTCCTCAGTGAAAGGGACTGAAAAGCCCATATTTCCCGCAGAAGAATATATCTGACTAGTAAGAATCTTAAAACCTATGTATTGATATGTCTCTGTAAGGGAATCAAGTGTGTCTAGACTGGCATAAACTTGGCAGCGAGAATCAGCTGAAACCCACTATCAAAAGGAATTTCACAAACAAAACAAAAAAACTGGGAAATTCTTTACAATTCCTTCAGGGTCTCTGATGAAACCTGGAATGACCCTATCTACAACGACAGCTGGATGTGGCATAATGCTGGACACTTGGGACTGAGAGGATTGGTGAGATTGGGTGAGCAACTGCAGACCTTGTAAACCAATAATGCATGGCACCCATTCCATGGGTCCCAACTCTGCGGGTTGAAGGGAATATTAATACAGCTATAACATATACAGGAAACCTAGAGAATGGACACACTGTGAATACAAAAGGTTTCTAAAACTCAACGAATAGTCCCTCTCCTGGTGTTCCGGTTTGACTTTCCAACTGCTTTACTATCAATCTCCCAACTTGGAGAGACACCACTTTTAACCTCCTGGTACACACACGTTGCCAATTTGGCAGAGGATGAAAGGAAAGGGGGAGAACCAATGACAGAGTAGCTGTTAGGCATTTAGACGGGCACATGTCACTCTAATTTCACGGGAGGAAGAAGAACTAACCAAAGTCTCAGCCTCCCACGGGTAAAAAGTAGAGGTCCTGAACCAAAATTTTGGACTTGCGGTCAGCTCACCAAAAACGAGTTGAAAAATGGGGCTCAGGGCACAGCAATTCACAAACTGGAAGAGTAATAAAGGACAACTATCATCCAAAAATCTGTTGAGGGAAGGCAACGAGGCGGACTTGAAATCGAGGCAGAATAGCAGGAAACAGATTTCAAGAGGTATGTTGGAATCGCCTTTAAAGCACCAGAAGTGGGGCACAACTTCGACAATGATGCACTTGGCCAAAAAGGGCGTTTGCATTTTCTCCTGAATATATTCAGGAGAAAACGCATACGCCCTTTTTGGCCTAGCAAGCAAGCAGGCAATGCAAATCTGCACTACAAAGAAGTATCACTTCCCACCGGTCAAAAGGGACATCCGCAAAATGTGTAAAAACCAGAAAGGCAAGACAGGCCCTGGAGAACAGGGAGCATTGTTATGCTGATGGGCAGGATGTAAATTGCCAGCTGCCTCTCTGGTGGAGTGAACTGTGTTCCCTAAAACAAGTAAACAACAGAGCTACAGAGCCAAGGGCACTTCCAGTCTAGGGAATATACCTTGGGAAAACTGAAAATCAATAAGCCAGAGCCACCCCAACGTTTAGGGCTGCACTGCTTACAAGAACCTCAACTTGGGTACACCTTAAATATCCCAGGAAATATAAAAATGGTTCAAAAAATTGTGGTACTTACGTACGATGGAATATCCCTCAGCCATGAAATCAATGTCATAAGACCAGTAGCAGCAAAATGAGTGGATTCAGGTTCGATGATTCTAAGTGAAATAAGTCACACAGAAAAAGAAACTTATCATAAGATATCACTTATGAAGATCCTGTAAACATGGCTACACTTGAACTGAGCTAGGAAAGAGAACAGAGTCTCACATTTAGAAAACACTCTTATGCCTGCTTAAGGGGGAAGGAGAGGTGGGGTGATGCATAAAACCAGAGTTTGATATAAGCACAGGTACCGTTCCAAAAACCAACTATGGAATAGACAAGACCTACACCTTCCACAGTGAAAGGGACTCAAAACTCCATATTTCCCGCAGAAGAATATATCTGACAAGTAAGAATCTTAAAACCTATGTATTGATATGTCTCTGTAAGGGAATCAAGAGTGTCTAGACTGGCATAAGCATGGCAGCGAGAATCAGCTCAAACCCACTATAAAAAGGAATTTCACAAACAAAACAAAGAAACAGGCAAATTCTTTCCAATTCCTTCAGGGTCTCTGATGAAACCTGGAATGACCCTATCTACAATGACAGCTGGATGTTACATAAGGCTGGACACGTGGCACTGAGAGGATTGGTGAGATTGGGTGAGCAAATGCAGACCCTTCAAAGCAATAATGCATGGCACACATTACATGCGTCCCAACTCTCCAAGTTGAAGGGGATATTACTACAACTATAACATGTACCGGAAACCTAGAGAATGGACACACTGTGAACAAGAAACGTTTCTAAAACTCAACTAATACTCCGTCTCCTGGTGCTCATGTTTGACACTGCAACTGCTTTACTATCAATCTCCCAACTTAGAGACAGCACATTTAACCCCCTTGTTGGCACACGTTGCCAATTTGGCACAGGATGAAAGGGAAGAGGGAGAACCAATGAGAGAGTAGCTGTTTGGCATTTGGACGGGCACATGTCACTCTAATTTCCCGGCAGGAAGAAGAATTAACCAAAGTCTCAGCCACCCACCGGGAACCCATATACGTCCTGAACCAAAATATTGGTCTTGCGTTCAGCTCACAAAAAACGAGTTGCAAAATGGGGCTCAGGGGCACAACAATTCACAAACTAGCAGAGTAATAAAGGACAACTATCATCCAAAAATCTGTTGAGGGAAGGCAGCGAGGTAGACTTGAAAGCTAGGCAGAATAGCAGGAAACAGATTTCAAGAGGTACGTTGGAATCGCCTTTAAAGCACAGGAAAAGGGGCACAACTTCGACAATGATGCACTTGGCCAAAAAGGGCGTATGCATTTTCTCCTGAATATATTTAGGAGAGAACTCATATGCCCGTTTTGGCCAAGCAAGCAAGCGGACAATGCAAATCTGCAATACAAAGAAGTATCTCTTCCCACCGGTACAAAAGGGACATCCACAAAATGTGTAAAAACCAGAAAGGCAAGACAGGCCCTGGAGAACAGGGAGCCTTGTTATGCTGATGGGCAGTATGTAAATTGCCAACTCCCTCTCTGGAGGAGTGCATTGTGTTCCCTAAAACAAGTAAACAACAGAGCTACAGAGCCAAGGGCACTTCCAGTCTAGGGAATATACCTTGAGAAAACTGAAAATCAATAAGACAGAGCCACACCAAAATTTAGGGCTGCACTGCTTACAAGAACCTCAACTTGGGTACACCTTAAATATCCCAGGAAATATAAAATTGGTTCAAAATATTGTGGTACTTACGTACGATGGAATATCCCTCAGCCATGAAATCAATGTCATAAGACCAGTAGCAGCAAAATGAGTGGATTCCGGTTCGATGATTCTAAGTGAAATAAGTCACACAGAAAAAGCAACTTATCATAAGATATCACTTATGAAGATCCTGTAAACATGGCTACACTTGAACTTAGCTAGGAAAGAGAACAGAGTCTCACATTTGGAAAACACTCTTATGCCTGCTTAAGGGGGAAGGAGAGGTGGGTGATGCATAAAACCAGAGTTTGATATAAGCACAGGTACCGTTCCAAAAACCAACTATGGAATAGACAAGACCTACACCTTCCTCAGTGAAAGGGACTCAAAATCCCATATTTCCCGCAGAAGAATATATCTGACTAGTAAGAATCTTAAAACCTATGTATTGATATGTCTCTGTAAGGGAATCAAGTGTGTCTAGACTGGCATAAACATGGCAGCGAGAATTAGCTGAAATCCACTATCAAAACGAATTTCACAAACAAAACAAAAAAACAGGGAAATTCTTTACAATTCCTTCAGGGTCTCTGATGAAACCTGGAATAACCCTATCTACAAGGACAGCTGGATGTGGCATAAGGCTGGACCCTTGGGACTGAGAGGATTGGTGAGATTGGGTGAGCAAATGCAGACCCTTTAAAGCAATAATGCATGGCACCCACTCCTTGGGTCCCAACTCTCCAGGTTGAAGGGAATATTACTACAGCTATAACATGTACGGGAAACCTAGAGAATGGACACACTGTGAATACGAACGGTTTCTAAAACTCAAATAATAGTCCCTCTCCTGGTGCTCAGGTGTGACTTTCCAACTGATTTACTATCAATCTCAAAACTTGGAGAGACAGCCCCTTTAACCTCCTGGTTCGCACACATTGCCAATTTGGCAGAGGATGAAAGGGAAGAGGGAGAACCAATGAGAGAGTAGCTGTTAGGCATTTGGACGGGCACATGTCACTCTAATTTCACGGGAGGAAGAAGAATTAACCAAAGTCTCAGCCACCCACGGGGAACAAGTAGAGGTCCTGAACCAAAATTTTGCATTTGCGGTCAGCTCACAAAAAATGAGTTGAAAAATGGGGCTCAGGGCACAGCAATTCACAAACTGGAAGAGTAATAAAGGACAACTATCATCCAAAAATCTGTTGAGGGAAGGCAACGAGGCGGACATGAAATCGAGGCAGAATAGCAGGAAACAGATTTCAAGAGGTATGTTGGAATCGCCTTTAAAGCACCAGAAGTGGGGCACAACTTCGACAATGATGCACTTGGCCAAAAAGGGCGTTTGCATTTTCTGCTGAATATTTTCAGGAGAAAATGCATACGACCTTTTTGGCCAAGCAAGCAAGCAGGCAATGCAAATCTGCACTACAAAGAAGTATCACTTCCCACCGGTCAAAAGGGACATCCGCAAAATGTGTAAAAACCAGAAAGGCAAGACAGGCCCTGGAGAACAGGGAGCATTGTTATGCTGATGGGCAGGATGTAAATTGCCAACTGCCTCTCTGGTGGAGTGAATTGTGTTCCCTAAAACAAGTAAACAACAGAGCTACAGAGCCAAGGGCACTTCCAGTCTAGGGAATATACCTTGGGAAAACTGAAAATCAATAAGACAGAGCCACCCCAACGTTTAGGGCTGCACTGCTTACAAGAACCTCAACATGGGTACACCTTAAATATCCCAGGAAATATAAAAATGGTTCAAAAAATTGTGGTACTTACGTACGATGGAATATCCCTCAGCCATGAAATCAATGTCATAAGACCAGTAGCAGCAAAATGAGTGGAATGAGGTTCGATGATTCTAAGTGAAATAAGTCACAGAGAAAAAGCAAGTTATCATAAGATATCACTTACGAAGATCCTGTAAACATGGCTACACTTGAACTGAGCTAGGAAAGAGAACAGAGTCTCACATTTGGAAAACACTCTTATGCCTGCTTAAGGGGGAAGGAGAGGTGGGGTGATGCATAAAACCAGAGTTTGATATAAGCACAGGTACCGTTCCAAAAACCAACTATGGAATAGACAAGACCTACACCTTCCACAGTGAAAGGGACTCAAAACCCCATATTTCCCGCAGAAGAATATATCTGACTAGTAAGAATCTTAAAACCTATGTATTGATATGTCTCTGTAAGGGAATCAAGTGTCTAGACTGGCATAAACATGGCAGCGAGAATCAGCTGAAATCCACTATCAAAAGGAATTTCACAAACAAAACAAAAAAACAGGCAAATGCTTTACAATTCCTTCAGGGTCTCTGATGAAATCTGGAATGACCCTATCTACAACGACCGCTGGATGTGGCATAAGGCTGGACACTTGGGACTTAGAGGATTGGTGAGATTGGGTGAGCAAATGCGGACCTTGTAAACCAATAATGCATGGCACCCATTCCATGGGTCCCAACTCTGCGGGTTGAAGGGAATATTAATACAGCTATAACATGTACAGGAAACCTAGAGAATGGACACACTGTGAATACAAAAGGTTTCTAAAACTCAACGAATAGTCCCTCTCCTGGTGTTCCGGTTTGACTTTCCCACTGCTTTACTATCAAGCTCCCAAATTGGAGAGACACCCCTTTTAACCTCCTGGTACACACACGTTGCCAATTTGGCAGAGGATGAAAGGAAAGGGGGAGAACCAATGACAGAGTAGCTGTTAGGCATTTAGACGGGCATATGTCACTCTAATTTCACGGGAGGAAGAAGAATTAACCAAAGTCTCAGCCTCCCACGGGGAACAAGTAGAGGTCCTGAACCAAAATTTTGGACGTGCGGTCAGCTCACAAAAAATAAGTTGAAAAATGGGGCTCAGGGCACAGCAATTCACAAACTGGAAGAGTAATAAAGGACAACTATCATCCAAAAATCTGTTGAGGGAAGGGAACGAGGCGGAGTTGAAATCGAGGCAGAATAGCAGGAAACAGATTTCAAGAGGTACGTTGGAATCGCCTTTAAAGCACAGGAAGAGTGGAACAACTTCGACAATGATGCACTTGGCCAAAAAGGGCGTATGCGTTTTCTCTTGAATATATTCAGGAGAAAACGCATACGCCCTTTTTGGCCAAGCAAGCAAGCGGGCAATGCAAATCTGCACTACAAAGAAGTATCACTTCCCACCGGTCAAAAGGGACATCCGCAAAATGTGTAAAAACCAGAAAGGCAAGACAGGCCCTGGAGAACAGGGAGCCTTTTTATGCTGATGGGCGGGATGTAAATTGCCAACTGCCTCTATGGAGGAGTGCATTGTGTTCCCTAAAACAAGTAAACAACAGAGCTACAGAGCCAAGGGCACTACCAGTCTAGGGAATATACCTTGGGAAAACTGAAAATCAATAAGACAGAGCCACCCCAAAATTTACGGCTGCACTGCTCACAATAACCTCAACTTCGGTACACCTTAAATATCCCAGGAAATATAAAAATGGTTCAAAAAATTGTGGTACTTACGTACGATGGAATATCCCTCAGCCATGAAATCAATGTCATAAGACCAGTAGCAACAAAATGTGTGGATTCTGTTATGATGATTCTAAGTGAAATAAGACACACAGAAAAAGAAATTTATCATAAGATATCACTTATGAAGAACCTGTAAACATGGCTACACTTGAACTTAGCTAGGAAAGAGAACAGAGTCTCACATTTGGAAAACACTCTTATGCCTGCTTAAGGGGGAAGGAGAGGTGGGGTGATGCATAAAACCAGAGTTTCATATAAGCACACCTACCGTTCCGAAAACCAACTATGGAATAGACAAGACCTACACATTCCTCAGTGAAAGGGACTGAAAAGCCCATATTTCCCGCAGAAGAATATATCTGACTAGTAAGAATCTTAAAACCTATGTATTGATATGTCTCTGTAAGGGAATCAAGTGTGTCTAGACTGGCATAAACTTGGCAGCGAGAATCAGCTGAAACCCACTATCAAAAGGAATTTCACAAACAAAACAAAAAAACTGGGAAATTCTTTACAATTCCTTCAGGGTCTCTGATGAAACCTGGAATGACCCTATCTACAACGACAGCTGGATGTGGCATAATGCTGGACACTTGGGACTGAGAGGATTGGTGAGATTGGGTGAGCAACTGCAGACCTTGTAAACCAATAATGCATGGCACCCATTCCATGGGTCCCAACTCTGCGGGTTGAAGGGAATATTAATACAGCTATAACATATACAGGAAACCTAGAGAATGGACACACTGTGAATACAAAAGGTTTCTAAAACTCAACGAATAGTCCCTCTCCTGGTGTTCCGGTTTGACTTTCCAACTGCTTTACTATCAATCTCCCAACTTGGAGAGACACCACTTTTAACCTCCTGGTACACACACGTTGCCAATTTGGCAGAGGATGAAAGGAAAGGGGGAGAACCAATGACAGAGTAGCTGTTAGGCATTTAGACGGGCACATGTCACTCTAATTTCACGGGAGGAAGAAGAACTAACCAAAGTCTCAGCCTCCCACGGGTAAAAAGTAGAGGTCCTGAACCAAAATTTTGGACTTGCGGTCAGCTCACCAAAAACGAGTTGAAAAATGGGGCTCAGGGCACAGCAATTCACAAACTGGAAGAGTAATAAAGGACAACTATCATCCAAAAATCTGTTGAGGGAAGGCAACGAGGCGGACTTGAAATCGAGGCAGAATAGCAGGAAACAGATTTCAAGAGGTATGTTGGAATCGCCTTTAAAGCACCAGAAGTGGGGCACAACTTCGACAATGATGCACTTGGCCAAAAAGGGCGTTTGCATTTTCTCCTGAATATATTCAGGAGAAAACGCATACGCCCTTTTTGGCCTAGCAAGCAAGCAGGCAATGCAAATCTGCACTACAAAGAAGTATCACTTCCCACCGGTCAAAAGGGACATCCGCAAAATGTGTAAAAACCAGAAAGGCAAGACAGGCCCTGGAGAACAGGGAGCATTGTTATGCTGATGGGCAGGATGTAAATTGCCAGCTGCCTCTCTGGTGGAGTGAACTGTGTTCCCTAAAACAAGTAAACAACAGAGCTACAGAGCCAAGGGCACTTCCAGTCTAGGGAATATACCTTGGGAAAACTGAAAATCAATAAGCCAGAGCCACCCCAACGTTTAGGGCTGCACTGCTTACAAGAACCTCAACTTGGGTACACCTTAAATATCCCAGGAAATATAAAAATGGTTCAAAAAATTGTGGTACTTACGTACGATGGAATATCCCTCAGCCATGAAATCAATGTCATAAGACCAGTAGCAGCAAAATGAGTGGATTCAGGTTCGATGATTCTAAGTGAAATAAGTCACACAGAAAAAGCAACTTATCATAAGATATCACTTATGAAGATCCTGTAAACATGGCTACACTTGAACTGAGCTAGGAAAGAGAACAGAGTCTCACATTTAGAAAACACTCTTATGCCTGCTTAAGGGGGAAGGAGAGGTGGGGTGATGCATAAAACCAGAGTTTGATATAAGCACAGGTACCGTTCCAAAAACCAACTATGGAATAGACAAGACCTACACCTTCCACAGTGAAAGGGACTCAAAACTCCATATTTCCCGCAGAAGAATATATCTGACAAGTAAGAATCTTAAAACCTATGTATTGATATGTCTCTGTAAGGGAATCAAGAGTGTCTAGACTGGCATAAGCATGGCAGCGAGAATCAGCTCAAACCCACTATAAAAAGGAATTTCAAAAACAAAACAAAGAAACAGGCAAATTCTTTCCAATTCCTTCAGGGTCTCTGATGAAACCTGGAATGACCCTATCTACAATGACAGCTGGATGTTACATAAGGCTGGACACGTGGCACTGAGAGGATTGGTGAGATTGGGTGAGCAAATGCAGACCCTTCAAAGCAATAATGCATGGCACACATTACATGCGTCCCAACTCTCCAAGTTGAAGGGGATATTACTACAACTATAACATGTACCGGAAACCTAGAGAATGGACACACTGTGAACAAGAAACGTTTCTAAAACTCAACTAATACTCCGTCTCCTGGTGCTCATGTTTGACACTGCAACTGCTTTACTATCAATCTCCCAACTTAGAGACAGCACATTTAACCCCCTTGTTGGCACACGTTGCCAATTTGGCACAGGATGAAAGGGAAGAGGGAGAACCAATGAGAGAGTAGCTGTTTGGCATTTGGACGGGCACATGTCACTCTAATTTCCCGGCAGGAAGAAGAATTAACCAAAGTCTCAGCCACCCACCGGGAACCCATATACGTCCTGAACCAAAATATTGGTCTTGCGTTCAGCTCACAAAAAACGAGTTGCAAAATGGGGCTCAGGGGCACAACAATTCACAAACTAGCAGAGTAATAAAGGACAACTATCATCCAAAAATCTGTTGAGGGAAGGCAGCGAGGTAGACTTGAAAGCTAGGCAGAATAGCAGGAAACAGATTTCAAGAGGTACGTTGGAATCGCCTTTAAAGCACAGGAAAAGGGGCACAACTTCGACAATGATGCACTTGGCCAAAAAGGGCGTATGCATTTTCTCCTGAATATATTTAGGAGAGAACTCATATGCCCGTTTTGGCCAAGCAAGCAAGCGGACAATGCAAATCTGCAATACAAAGAAGTATCTCTTCCCACCGGTACAAAAGGGACATCCACAAAATGTGTAAAAACCAGAAAGGCAAGACAGGCCCTGGAGAACAGGGAGCCTTGTTATGCTGATGGGCAGTATGTAAATTGCCAACTCCCTCTCTGGAGGAGTGCATTGTGTTCCCTAAAACAAGTAAACAACAGAGCTACAGAGCCAAGGGCACTTCCAGTCTAGGGAATATACCTTGAGAAAACTGAAAATCAATAAGACAGAGCCACACCAAAATTTAGGGCTGCACTGCTTACAAGAACCTCAACTTGGGTACACCTTAAATATCCCAGGAAATATAAAATTGGTTCAAAATATTGTGGTACTTACGTACGATGGAATATCCCTCAGCCATGAAATCAATGTCATAAGACCAGTAGCAGCAAAATGAGTGGATTCCGGTTCGATGATTCTAAGTGAAATAAGTCACACAGAAAAAGCAACTTATCATAAGATATCACTTATGAAGATCCTGTAAACATGGCTACACTTGAACTTAGCTAGGAAAGAGAACAGAGTCTCACATTTGGAAAACACTCTTATGCCTGCTTAAGGGGGAAGGAGAGGTGGGTGATGCATAAAACCAGAGTTTGATATAAGCACAGGTACCGTTCCAAAAACCAACTATGGAATAGACAAGACCTACACCTTCCTCAGTGAAAGGGACTCAAAATCCCATATTTCCCGCAGAAGAATATATCTGACTAGTAAGAATCTTAAAACCTATGTATTGATATGTCTCTGTAAGGGAATCAAGTGTGTCTAGACTGGCATAAACATGGCAGCGAGAATTAGCTGAAATCCACTATCAAAACGAATTTCACAAACAAAACAAAAAAACAGGGAAATTCTTTACAATTCCTTCAGGGTCTCTGATGAAACCTGGAATAACCCTATCTACAAGGACAGCTGGATGTGGCATAAGGCTGGACCCTTGGGACTGAGAGGATTGGTGAGATTGGGTGAGCAAATGCAGACCCTTTAAAGCAATAATGCATGGCACCCACTCCTTGGGTCCCAACTCTCCAGGTTGAAGGGAATATTACTACAGCTATAACATGTACGGGAAACCTAGAGAATGGACACACTGTGAATACGAACGGTTTCTAAAACTCAAATAATAGTCCCTCTCCTGGTGCTCAGGTGTGACTTTCCAACTGATTTACTATCAATCTCAAAACTTGGAGAGACAGCCCCTTTAACCTCCTGGTTCGCACACATTGCCAATTTGGCAGAGGATGAAAGGGAAGAGGGAGAACCAATGAGAGAGTAGCTGTTAGGCATTTGGACGGGCACATGTCACTCTAATTTCACGGGAGGAAGAAGAATTAACCAAAGTCTCAGCCACCCACGGGGAACAAGTAGAGGTCCTGAACCAAAATTTTGCATTTGCGGTCAGCTCACAAAAAATGAGTTGAAAAATGGGGCTCAGGGCACAGCAATTCACAAACTGGAAGAGTAATAAAGGACAACTATCATCCAAAAATCTGTTGAGGGAAGGCAACGAGGCGGACATGAAATCGAGGCAGAATAGCAGGAAACAGATTTCAAGAGGTATGTTGGAATCGCCTTTAAAGCACCAGAAGTGGGGCACAACTTCGACAATGATGCACTTGGCCAAAAAGGGCGTTTGCATTTTCTGCTGAATATTTTCAGGAGAAAATGCATACGACCTTTTTGGCCAAGCAAGCAAGCAGGCAATGCAAATCTGCACTACAAAGAAGTATCACTTCCCACCGGTCAAAAGGGACATCCGCAAAATGTGTAAAAACCAGAAAGGCAAGACAGGCCCTGGAGAACAGGGAGCATTGTTATGCTGATGGGCAGGATGTAAATTGCCAACTGCCTCTCTGGTGGAGTGAATTGTGTTCCCTAAAACAAGTAAACAACAGAGCTACAGAGCCAAGGGCACTTCCAGTCTAGGGAATATACCTTGGGAAAACTGAAAATCAATAAGACAGAGCCACCCCAACGTTTAGGGCTGCACTGCTTACAAGAACCTCAACATGGGTACACCTTAAATATCCCAGGAAATATAAAAATGGTTCAAAAAATTGTGGTACTTACGTACGATGGAATATCCCTCAGCCATGAAATCAATGTCATAAGACCAGTAGCAGCAAAATGAGTGGAATGAGGTTCGATGATTCTAAGTGAAATAAGTCACAGAGAAAAAGCAAGTTATCATAAGATATCACTTACGAAGATCCTGTAAACATGGCTACACTTGAACTGAGCTAGGAAAGAGAACAGAGTCTCACATTTGGAAAACACTCTTATGCCTGCTTAAGGGGGAAGGAGAGGTGGGGTGATGCATAAAACCAGAGTTTGATATAAGCACAGGTACCGTTCCAAAAACCAACTATGGAATAGACAAGACCTACACCTTCCACAGTGAAAGGGACTCAAAACCCCATATTTCCCGCAGAAGAATATATCTGACTAGTAAGAATCTTAAAACCTATGTATTGATATGTCTCTGTAAGGGAATCAAGTGTCTAGACTGGCATAAACATGGCAGCGAGAATCAGCTGAAATCCACTATCAAAAGGAATTTCACAAACAAAACAAAAAAACAGGCAAATGCTTTACAATTCCTTCAGGGTCTCTGATGAAATCTGGAATGACCCTATCTACAACGACCGCTGGATGTGGCATAAGGCTGGACACTTGGGACTTAGAGGATTGGTGAGATTGGGTGAGCAAATGCAGACCTTGTAAACCAATAATGCATGGCACCCATTCCATGGGTCCCAACTCTGCGGGTTGAAGGGAATATTAATACAGCTATAACATGTACAGGAAACCTAGAGAATGGACACACTGTGAATACAAAAGGTTTCTAAAACTCAACGAATAGTCCCTCTCCTGGTGTTCCGGTTTGACTTTCCCACTGCTTTACTATCAAGCTCCCAAATTGGAGAGACACCCCTTTTAACCTCCTGGTACACACACGTTGCCAATTTGGCAGAGGATGAAAGGAAAGGGGGAGAACCAATGACAGAGTAGCTGTTAGGCATTTAGACGGGCATATGTCACTCTAATTTCACGGGAGGAAGAAGAATTAACCAAAGTCTCAGCCTCCCACGGGGAACAAGTAGAGGTCCTGAACCAAAATTTTGGACGTGCGGTCAGCTCACAAAAAATAAGTTGAAAAATGGGGCTCAGGGCACAGCAATTCACAAACTGGAAGAGTAATAAAGGACAACTATCATCCAAAAATCTGTTGAGGGAAGGGAACGAGGCGGAGTTGAAATCGAGGCAGAATAGCAGGAAACAGATTTCAAGAGGTACGTTGGAATCGCCTTTAAAGCACAGGAAGAGTGGAACAACTTCGACAATGATGCACTTGGCCAAAAAGGGCGTATGCGTTTTCTCTTGAATATATTCAGGAGAAAACGCATACGCCCTTTTTGGCCAAGCAAGCAAGCGGGCAATGCAAATCTGCACTACAAAGAAGTATCACTTCCCACCGGTCAAAAGGGACATCCGCAAAATGTGTAAAAACCAGAAAGGCAAGACAGGCCCTGGAGAACAGGGAGCCTTTTTATGCTGATGGGCGGGATGTAAATTGCCAACTGCCTCTATGGAGGAGTGCATTGTGTTCCCTAAAACAAGTAAACAACAGAGCTACAGAGCCAAGGGCACTACCAGTCTAGGGAATATACCTTGGGAAAACTGAAAATCAATAAGACAGAGCCACCCCAAAATTTACGGCTGCACTGCTCACAATAACCTCAACTTCGGTACACCTTAAATATCCCAGGAAATATAAAAATGGTTCAAAAAATTGTGGTACTTACGTACGATGGAATATCCCTCAGCCATGAAATCAATGTCATAAGACCAGTAGCAACAAAATGTGTGGATTCTGTTATGATGATTCTAAGTGAAATAAGACACACAGAAAAAGAAATTTATCATAAGATATCACTTATGAAGAACCTGTAAACATGGCTACACTTGAACTTAGCTAGGAAAGAGAACAGAGTCTCACATTTGGAAAACACTCTTATGCCTGCTTAAGGGGGAAGGAGAGGTGGGGTGATGCATAAAACCAGAGTTTCATATAAGCACACCTACCGTTCCGAAAACCAACTATGGAATAGACAAGACCTACACATTCCTCAGTGAAAGGGACTGAAAAGCCCATATTTCCCGCAGAAGAATATATCTGACTAGTAAGAATCTTAAAACCTATGTATTGATATGTCTCTGTAAGGGAATCAAGTGTGTCTAGACTGGCATAAACTTGGCAGCGAGAATCAGCTGAAACCCACTATCAAAAGGAATTTCACAAACAAAACAAAAAAACTGGGAAATTCTTTACAATTCCTTCAGGGTCTCTGATGAAACCTGGAATGACCCTATCTACAACGACAGCTGGATGTGGCATAATGCTGGACACTTGGGACTGAGAGGATTGGTGAGATTGGGTGAGCAACTGCAGACCTTGTAAACCAATAATGCATGGCACCCATTCCATGGGTCCCAACTCTGCGGGTTGAAGGGAATATTAATACAGCTATAACATATACAGGAAACCTAGAGAATGGACACACTGTGAATACAAAAGGTTTCTAAAACTCAACGAATAGTCCCTCTCCTGGTGTTCCGGTTTGACTTTCCAACTGCTTTACTATCAATCTCCCAACTTGGAGAGACACCACTTTTAACCTCCTGGTACACACACGTTGCCAATTTGGCAGAGGATGAAAGGAAAGGGGGAGAACCAATGACAGAGTAGCTGTTAGGCATTTAGACGGGCACATGTCACTCTAATTTCACGGGAGGAAGAAGAACTAACCAAAGTCTCAGCCTCCCACGGGTAAAAAGTAGAGGTCCTGAACCAAAATTTTGGACTTGCGGTCAGCTCACCAAAAACGAGTTGAAAAATGGGGCTCAGGGCACAGCAATTCACAAACTGGAAGAGTAATAAAGGACAACTATCATCCAAAAATCTGTTGAGGGAAGGCAACGAGGCGGACTTGAAATCGAGGCAGAATAGCAGGAAACAGATTTCAAGAGGTATGTTGGAATCGCCTTTAAAGCACCAGAAGTGGGGCACAACTTCGACAATGATGCACTTGGCCAAAAAGGGCGTTTGCATTTTCTCCTGAATATATTCAGGAGAAAACGCATACGCCCTTTTTGGCCTAGCAAGCAAGCAGGCAATGCAAATCTGCACTACAAAGAAGTATCACTTCCCACCGGTCAAAAGGGACATCCGCAAAATGTGTAAAAACCAGAAAGGCAAGACAGGCCCTGGAGAACAGGGAGCATTGTTATGCTGATGGGCAGGATGTAAATTGCCAGCTGCCTCTCTGGTGGAGTGAACTGTGTTCCCTAAAACAAGTAAACAACAGAGCTACAGAGCCAAGGGCACTTCCAGTCTAGGGAATATACCTTGGGAAAACTGAAAATCAATAAGCCAGAGCCACCCCAACGTTTAGGGCTGCACTGCTTACAAGAACCTCAACTTGGGTACACCTTAAATATCCCAGGAAATATAAAAATGGTTCAAAAAATTGTGGTACTTACGTACGATGGAATATCCCTCAGCCATGAAATCAATGTCATAAGACCAGTAGCAGCAAAATGAGTGGATTCAGGTTCGATGATTCTAAGTGAAATAAGTCACACAGAAAAAGCAACTTATCATAAGATATCACTTATGAAGATCCTGTAAACATGGCTACACTTGAACTGAGCTAGGAAAGAGAACAGAGTCTCACATTTAGAAAACACTCTTATGCCTGCTTAAGGGGGAAGGAGAGGTGGGGTGATGCATAAAACCAGAGTTTGATATAAGCACAGGTACCGTTCCAAAAACCAACTATGGAATAGACAAGACCTACACCTTCCACAGTGAAAGGGACTCAAAACTCCATATTTCCCGCAGAAGAATATATCTGACAAGTAAGAATCTTAAAACCTATGTATTGATATGTCTCTGTAAGGGAATCAAGAGTGTCTAGACTGGCATAAGCATGGCAGCGAGAATCAGCTCAAACCCACTATAAAAAGGAATTTCAAAAACAAAACAAAGAAACAGGCAAATTCTTTCCAATTCCTTCAGGGTCTCTGATGAAACCTGGAATGACCCTATCTACAATGACAGCTGGATGTTACATAAGGCTGGACACGTGGCACTGAGAGGATTGGTGAGATTGGGTGAGCAAATGCAGACCCTTCAAAGCAATAATGCATGGCACACATTACATGCGTCCCAACTCTCCAAGTTGAAGGGGATATTACTACAACTATAACATGTACCGGAAACCTAGAGAATGGACACACTGTGAACAAGAAACGTTTCTAAAACTCAACTAATACTCCGTCTCCTGGTGCTCATGTTTGACACTGCAACTGCTTTACTATCAATCTCCCAACTTAGAGACAGCACATTTAACCCCCTTGTTGGCACACGTTGCCAATTTGGCACAGGATGAAAGGGAAGAGGGAGAACCAATGAGAGAGTAGCTGTTTGGCATTTGGACGGGCACATGTCACTCTAATTTCCCGGCAGGAAGAAGAATTAACCAAAGTCTCAGCCACCCACCGGGAACCCATATACGTCCTGAACCAAAATATTGGTCTTGCGTTCAGCTCACAAAAAACGAGTTGCAAAATGGGGCTCAGGGGCACAACAATTCACAAACTAGCAGAGTAATAAAGGACAACTATCATCCAAAAATCTGTTGAGGGAAGGCAGCGAGGTAGACTTGAAAGCTAGGCAGAATAGCAGGAAACAGATTTCAAGAGGTACGTTGGAATCGCCTTTAAAGCACAGGAAAAGGGGCACAACTTCGACAATGATGCACTTGGCCAAAAAGGGCGTATGCATTTTCTCCTGAATATATTTAGGAGAGAACTCATATGCCTGTTTTGGCCAAGCAAGCAAGCGGACAATGCAAATCTGCAATACAAAGAAGTATCTCTTCCCACCGGTACAAAAGGGACATCCACAAAATGTGTAAAAACCAGAAAGGCAAGACAGGCCCTGGAGAACAGGGAGCCTTGTTATGCTGATGGGCAGTATGTAAATTGCCAACTCCCTCTCTGGAGGAGTGCATTGTGTTCCCTAAAACAAGTAAACAACAGAGCTACAGAGCCAAGGGCACTTCCAGTCTAGGGAATATACCTTGAGAAAACTGAAAATCAATAAGACAGAGCCACACCAAAATTTAGGGCTGCACTGCTTACAAGAACCTCAACTTGGGTACACCTTAAATATCCCAGGAAATATAAAATTGGTTCAAAATATTGTGGTACTTACGTACGATGGAATATCCCTCAGCCATGAAATCAATGTCATAAGACCAGTAGCAGCAAAATGAGTGGATTCCGGTTCGATGATTCTAAGTGAAATAAGTCACACAGAAAAAGCAACTTATCATAAGATATCACTTATGAAGATCCTGTAAACATGGCTACACTTGAACTTAGCTAGGAAAGAGAACAGAGTCTCACATTTGGAAAACACTCTTATGCCTGCTTAAGGGGGAAGGAGAGGTGGGTGATGCATAAAACCAGAGTTTGATATAAGCACAGGTACCGTTCCAAAAACCAACTATGGAATAGACAAGACCTACACCTTCCTCAGTGAAAGGGACTCAAAATCCCATATTTCCCGCAGAAGAATATATCTGACTAGTAAGAATCTTAAAACCTATGTATTGATATGTCTCTGTAAGGGAATCAAGTGTGTCTAGACTGGCATAAACATGGCAGCGAGAATTAGCTGAAATCCACTATCAAAACGAATTTCACAAACAAAACAAAAAAACAGGGAAATTCTTTACAATTCCTTCAGGGTCTCTGATGAAACCTGGAATAACCCTATCTACAAGGACAGCTGGATGTGGCATAAGGCTGGACCCTTGGGACTGAGAGGATTGGTGAGATTGGGTGAGCAAATGCAGACCCTTTAAAGCAATAATGCATGGCACCCACTCCTTGGGTCCCAACTCTCCAGGTTGAAGGGAATATTACTACAGCTATAACATGTACGGGAAACCTAGAGAATGGACACACTGTGAATACGAACGGTTTCTAAAACTCAAATAATAGTCCCTCTCCTGGTGCTCAGGTGTGACTTTCCAACTGATTTACTATCAATCTCAAAACTTGGAGAGACAGCCCCTTTAACCTCCTGGTTCGCACACATTGCCAATTTGGCAGAGGATGAAAGGGAAGAGGGAGAACCAATGAGAGAGTAGCTGTTAGGCATTTGGACGGGCACATGTCACTCTAATTTCACGGGAGGAAGAAGAATTAACCAAAGTCTCAGCCACCCACGGGGAACAAGTAGAGGTCCTGAACCAAAATTTTGCATTTGCGGTCAGCTCACAAAAAATGAGTTGAAAAATGGGGCTCAGGGCACAGCAATTCACAAACTGGAAGAGTAATAAAGGACAACTATCATCCAAAAATCTGTTGAGGGAAGGCAACGAGGTGGACATGAAATCGAGGCAGAATAGCAGGAAACAGATTTCAAGAGGTATGTTGGAATCGCCTTTAAAGCACCAGAAGTGGGGCACAACTTCGACAATGATGCACTTGGCCAAAAAGGGCGTTTGCATTTTCTGCTGAATATTTTCAGGAGAAAATGCATACGACCTTTTTGGCCAAGCAAGCAAGCAGGCAATGCAAATCTGCACTACAAAGAAGTATCACTTCCCACCGGTCAAAAGGGACATCCGCAAAATGTGTAAAAACCAGAAAGGCAAGACAGGCCCTGGAGAACAGGGAGCATTGTTATGCTGATGGGCAGGATGTAAATTGCCAACTGCCTCTCTGGTGGAGTGAATTGTGTTCCCTAAAACAAGTAAACAACAGAGCTACAGAGCCAAGGGCACTTCCAGTCTAGGGAATATACCTTGGGAAAACTGAAAATCAATAAGACAGAGCCACCCCAACGTTTAGGGCTGCACTGCTTACAAGAACCTCAACATGGGTACACCTTAAATATCCCAGGAAATATAAAAATGGTTCAAAAAATTGTGGTACTTACATACGATGGAATATCCCTCAGCCATGAAATCAATGTCATAAGACCAGTAGCAGCAAAATGAGTGGAATGAGGTTCGATGATTCTAAGTGAAATAAGTCACAGAGAAAAAGCAAGTTATCATAAGATATCACTTACGAAGATCCTGTAAACATGGCTACACTTGAACTGAGCTAGGAAAGAGAACAGAGTCTCACATTTGGAAAACACTCTTATGCCTGCTTAAGGGGGAAGGAGAGGTGGGGTGATGCATAAAACCAGAGTTTGATATAAGCACAGGTACCGTTCCAAAAACCAACTATGGAATAGACAAGACCTACACCTTCCACAGTGAAAGGGACTCAAAACCCCATATTTCCCGCAGAAGAATATATCTGACAAGTAAGAATCTTAAAACCTATGTATTGATATGTCTCTGTAAGGGAATCAAGTGTCTAGACTGGCATAAACATGGCAGCGAGAATCAGCTGAAATCCACTATCAAAAGGAATTTCACAAACAAAACAAAAAAACAGGCAAATGCTTTACAATTCCTTCAGGGTCTCTGATGAAATCTGGAATGACCCTATCTACAACGACCGCTGGATGTGGCATAAGGCTGGACACTTGGGACTTAGAGGATTGGTGAGATTGGGTGAGCAAATGCAGACCTTGTAAACCAATAATGCATGGCACCCATTCCATGGGTCCCAACTCTGCGGGTTGAAGGGAATATTAATACAGCTATAACATGTACAGGAAACCTAGAGAATGGACACACTGTGAATACAAAAGGTTTCTAAAACTCAACGAATAGTCCCTCTCCTGGTGTTCCGGTTTGACTTTCCCACTGCTTTACTATCAAGCTCCCAAATTGGAGAGACACCCCTTTTAACCTCCTGGTACACACACGTTGCCAATTTGGCAGAGGATGAAAGGAAAGGGGGAGAACCAATGACAGAGTAGCTGTTAGGCATTTAGACGGGCATATGTCACTCTAATTTCACGGGAGGAAGAAGAATTAACCAAAGTCTCAGCCTCCCACGGGGAACAAGTAGAGGTCCTGAACCAAAATTTTGGACGTGCGGTCAGCTCACAAAAAATAAGTTGAAAAATGGGGCTCAGGGCACAGCAATTCACAAACTGGAAGAGTAATAAAGGACAACTATCATCCAAAAATCTGTTGAGGGAAGGGAACGAGGCGGAGTTGAAATCGAGGCAGAATAGCAGGAAACAGATTTCAAGAGGTACGTTGGAATCGCCTTTAAAGCACAGGAAGAGTGGAACAACTTCGACAATGATGCACTTGGCCAAAAAGGGCGTATGCGTTTTCTCTTGAATATATTCAGGAGAAAACGCATACGCCCTTTTTGGCCAAGCAAGCAAGCGGGCAATGCAAATCTGCACTACAAAGAAGTATCACTTCCCACCGGTCAAAAGGGACATCCGCAAAATGTGTAAAAACCAGAAAGGCAAGACAGGCCCTGGAGAACAGGGAGCCTTTTTATGCTGATGGGCGGGATGTAAATTGCCAACTGCCTCTATGGAGGAGTGCATTGTGTTCCCTAAAACAAGTAAACAACAGAGCTACAGAGCCAAGGGCACTACCAGTCTAGGGAATATACCTTGGGAAAACTGAAAATCAATAAGACAGAGCCACCCCAAAATTTACGGCTGCACTGCTCACAATAACCTCAACTTCGGTACACCTTAAATATCCCAGGAAATATAAAAATGGTTCAAAAAATTGTGGTACTTACGTACGATGGAATATCCCTCAGCCATGAAATCAATGTCATAAGACCAGTAGCAACAAAATGTGTGGATTCTGTTATGATGATTCTAAGTGAAATAAGACACACAGAAAAAGAAATTTATCATAAGATATCACTTATGAAGAACCTGTAAACATGGCTACACTTGAACTTAGCTAGGAAAGAGAACAGAGTCTCACATTTGGAAAACACTCTTATGCCTGCTTAAGGGGGAAGGAGAGGTGGGGTGATGCATAAAACCAGAGTTTCATATAAGCACACCTACCGTTCCGAAAACCAACTATGGAATAGACAAGACCTACACATTCCTCAGTGAAAGGGACTGAAAAGCCCATATTTCCCGCAGAAGAATATATCTGACTAGTAAGAATCTTAAAACCTATGTATTGATATGTCTCTGTAAGGGAATCAAGTGTGTCTAGACTGGCATAAACTTGGCAGCGAGAATCAGCTGAAACCCACTATCAAAAGGAATTTCACAAACAAAACAAAAAAACTGGGAAATTCTTTACAATTCCTTCAGGGTCTCTGATGAAACCTGGAATGACCCTATCTACAACGACAGCTGGATGTGGCATAATGCTGGACACTTGGGACTGAGAGGATTGGTGAGATTGGGTGAGCAACTGCAGACCTTGTAAACCAATAATGCATGGCACCCATTCCATGGGTCCCAACTCTGCGGGTTGAAGGGAATATTAATACAGCTATAACATATACAGGAAACCTAGAGAATGGACACACTGTGAATACAAAAGGTTTCTAAAACTCAACGAATAGTCCCTCTCCTGGTGTTCCGGTTTGACTTTCCAACTGCTTTACTATCAATCTCCCAACTTGGAGAGACACCACTTTTAACCTCCTGGTACACACACGTTGCCAATTTGGCAGAGGATGAAAGGAAAGGGGGAGAACCAATGACAGAGTAGCTGTTAGGCATTTAGACGGGCACATGTCACTCTAATTTCACGGGAGGAAGAAGAACTAACCAAAGTCTCAGCCTCCCACGGGTAAAAAGTAGAGGTCCTGAACCAAAATTTTGGACTTGCGGTCAGCTCACCAAAAACGAGTTGAAAAATGGGGCTCAGGGCACAGCAATTCACAAACTGGAAGAGTAATAAAGGACAACTATCATCCAAAAATCTGTTGAGGGAAGGCAACGAGGCGGACTTGAAATCGAGGCAGAATAGCAGGAAACAGATTTCAAGAGGTATGTTGGAATCGCCTTTAAAGCACCAGAAGTGGGGCACAACTTCGACAATGATGCACTTGGCCAAAAAGGGCGTTTGCATTTTCTCCTGAATATATTCAGGAGAAAACGCATACGCCCTTTTTGGCCTAGCAAGCAAGCAGGCAATGCAAATCTGCACTACAAAGAAGTATCACTTCCCACCGGTCAAAAGGGACATCCGCAAAATGTGTAAAAACCAGAAAGGCAAGACAGGCCCTGGAGAACAGGGAGCATTGTTATGCTGATGGGCAGGATGTAAATTGCCAGCTGCCTCTCTGGTGGAGTGAACTGTGTTCCCTAAAACAAGTAAACAACAGAGCTACAGAGCCAAGGGCACTTCCAGTCTAGGGAATATACCTTGGGAAAACTGAAAATCAATAAGCCAGAGCCACCCCAACGTTTAGGGCTGCACTGCTTACAAGAACCTCAACTTGGGTACACCTTAAATATCCCAGGAAATATAAAAATGGTTCAAAAAATTGTGGTACTTACGTACGATGGAATATCCCTCAGCCATGAAATCAATGTCATAAGACCAGTAGCAGCAAAATGAGTGGATTCAGGTTCGATGATTCTAAGTGAAATAAGTCACACAGAAAAAGCAACTTATCATAAGATATCACTTATGAAGATCCTGTAAACATGGCTACACTTGAACTGAGCTAGGAAAGAGAACAGAGTCTCACATTTAGAAAACACTCTTATGCCTGCTTAAGGGGGAAGGAGAGGTGGGGTGATGCATAAAACCAGAGTTTGATATAAGCACAGGTACCGTTCCAAAAACCAACTATGGAATAGACAAGACCTACACCTTCCACAGTGAAAGGGACTCAAAACTCCATATTTCCCGCAGAAGAATATATCTGACAAGTAAGAATCTTAAAACCTATGTATTGATATGTCTCTGTAAGGGAATCAAGAGTGTCTAGACTGGCATAAGCATGGCAGCGAGAATCAGCTCAAACCCACTATAAAAAGGAATTTCAAAAACAAAACAAAGAAACAGGCAAATTCTTTCCAATTCCTTCAGGGTCTCTGATGAAACCTGGAATGACCCTATCTACAATGACAGCTGGATGTTACATAAGGCTGGACACGTGGCACTGAGAGGATTGGTGAGATTGGGTGAGCAAATGCAGACCCTTCAAAGCAATAATGCATGGCACACATTACATGCGTCCCAACTCTCCAAGTTGAAGGGGATATTACTACAACTATAACATGTACCGGAAACCTAGAGAATGGACACACTGTGAACAAGAAACGTTTCTAAAACTCAACTAATACTCCGTCTCCTGGTGCTCATGTTTGACACTGCAACTGCTTTACTATCAATCTCCCAACTTAGAGACAGCACATTTAACCCCCTTGTTGGCACACGTTGCCAATTTGGCACAGGATGAAAGGGAAGAGGGAGAACCAATGAGAGAGTAGCTGTTTGGCATTTGGACGGGCACATGTCACTCTAATTTCCCGGCAGGAAGAAGAATTAACCAAAGTCTCAGCCACCCACCGGGAACCCATATACGTCCTGAACCAAAATATTGGTCTTGCGTTCAGCTCACAAAAAACGAGTTGCAAAATGGGGCTCAGGGGCACAACAATTCACAAACTAGCAGAGTAATAAAGGACAACTATCATCCAAAAATCTGTTGAGGGAAGGCAGCGAGGTAGACTTGAAAGCTAGGCAGAATAGCAGGAAACAGATTTCAAGAGGTACGTTGGAATCGCCTTTAAAGCACAGGAAAAGGGGCACAACTTCGACAATGATGCACTTGGCCAAAAAGGGCGTATGCATTTTCTCCTGAATATATTTAGGAGAGAACTCATATGCCCGTTTTGGCCAAGCAAGCAAGCGGACAATGCAAATCTGCAATACAAAGAAGTATCTCTTCCCACCGGTACAAAAGGGACATCCACAAAATGTGTAAAAACCAGAAAGGCAAGACAGGCCCTGGAGAACAGGGAGCCTTGTTATGCTGATGGGCAGTATGTAAATTGCCAACTCCCTCTCTGGAGGAGTGCATTGTGTTCCCTAAAACAAGTAAACAACAGAGCTACAGAGCCAAGGGCACTTCCAGTCTAGGGAATATACCTTGAGAAAACTGAAAATCAATAAGACAGAGCCACACCAAAATTTAGGGCTGCACTGCTTACAAGAACCTCAACTTGGGTACACCTTAAATATCCCAGGAAATATAAAATTGGTTCAAAATATTGTGGTACTTACGTACGATGGAATATCCCTCAGCCATGAAATCAATGTCATAAGACCAGTAGCAGCAAAATGAGTGGATTCCGGTTCGATGATTCTAAGTGAAATAAGTCACACAGAAAAAGCAACTTATCATAAGATATCACTTATGAAGATCCTGTAAACATGGCTACACTTGAACTTAGCTAGGAAAGAGAACAGAGTCTCACATTTGGAAAACACTCTTATGCCTGCTTAAGGGGGAAGGAGAGGTGGGTGATGCATAAAACCAGAGTTTGATATAAGCACAGGTACCGTTCCAAAAACCAACTATGGAATAGACAAGACCTACACCTTCCTCAGTGAAAGGGACTCAAAATCCCATATTTCCCGCAGAAGAATATATCTGACTAGTAAGAATCTTAAAACCTATGTATTGATATGTCTCTGTAAGGGAATCAAGTGTGTCTAGACTGGCATAAACATGGCAGCGAGAATTAGCTGAAATCCACTATCAAAACGAATTTCACAAACAAAACAAAAAAACAGGGAAATTCTTTACAATTCCTTCAGGGTCTCTGATGAAACCTGGAATAACCCTATCTACAAGGACAGCTGGATGTGGCATAAGGCTGGACCCTTGGGACTGAGAGGATTGGTGAGATTGGGTGAGCAAATGCAGACCCTTTAAAGCAATAATGCATGGCACCCACTCCTTGGGTCCCAACTCTCCAGGTTGAAGGGAATATTACTACAGCTATAACATGTACGGGAAACCTAGAGAATGGACACACTGTGAATACGAACGGTTTCTAAAACTCAAATAATAGTCCCTCTCCTGGTGCTCAGGTGTGACTTTCCAACTGATTTACTATCAATCTCAAAACTTGGAGAGACAGCCCCTTTAACCTCCTGGTTCGCACACATTGCCAATTTGGCAGAGGATGAAAGGGAAGAGGGAGAACCAATGAGAGAGTAGCTGTTAGGCATTTGGACGGGCACATGTCACTCTAATTTCACGGGAGGAAGAAGAATTAACCAAAGTCTCAGCCACCCACGGGGAACAAGTAGAGGTCCTGAACCAAAATTTTGCATTTGCGGTCAGCTCACAAAAAATGAGTTGAAAAATGGGGCTCAGGGCACAGCAATTCACAAACTGGAAGAGTAATAAAGGACAACTATCATCCAAAAATCTGTTGAGGGAAGGCAACGAGGTGGACATGAAATCGAGGCAGAATAGCAGGAAACAGATTTCAAGAGGTATGTTGGAATCGCCTTTAAAGCACCAGAAGTGGGGCACAACTTCGACAATGATGCACTTGGCCAAAAAGGGCGTTTGCATTTTCTGCTGAATATTTTCAGGAGAAAATGCATACGACCTTTTTGGCCAAGCAAGCAAGCAGGCAATGCAAATCTGCACTACAAAGAAGTATCACTTCCCACCGGTCAAAAGGGACATCCGCAAAATGTGTAAAAACCAGAAAGGCAAGACAGGCCCTGGAGAACAGGGAGCATTGTTATGCTGATGGGCAGGATGTAAATTGCCAACTGCCTCTCTGGTGGAGTGAATTGTGTTCCCTAAAACAAGTAAACAACAGAGCTACAGAGCCAAGGGCACTTCCAGTCTAGGGAATATACCTTGGGAAAACTGAAAATCAATAAGACAGAGCCACCCCAACGTTTAGGGCTGCACTGCTTACAAGAACCTCAACATGGGTACACCTTAAATATCCCAGGAAATATAAAAATGGTTCAAAAAATTGTGGTACTTACGTACGATGGAATATCCCTCAGCCATGAAATCAATGTCATAAGACCAGTAGCAGCAAAATGAGTGGAATGAGGTTCGATGATTCTAAGTGAAATAAGTCACAGAGAAAAAGCAAGTTATCATAAGATATCACTTACGAAGATCCTGTAAACATGGCTACACTTGAACTGAGCTAGGAAAGAGAACAGAGTCTCACATTTGGAAAACACTCTTATGCCTGCTTAAGGGGGAAGGAGAGGTGGGGTGATGCATAAAACCAGAGTTTGATATAAGCACAGGTACCGTTCCAAAAACCAACTATGGAATAGACAAGACCTACACCTTCCACAGTGAAAGGGACTCAAAACCCCATATTTCCCGCAGAAGAATATATCTGACTAGTAAGAATCTTAAAACCTATGTATTGATATGTCTCTGTAAGGGAATCAAGTGTCTAGACTGGCATAAACATGGCAGCGAGAATCAGCTGAAATCCACTATCAAAAGGAATTTCACAAACAAAACAAAAAAACAGGCAAATGCTTTACAATTCCTTCAGGGTCTCTGATGAAATCTGGAATGACCCTATCTACAACGACCGCTGGATGTGGCATAAGGCTGGACACTTGGGACTTAGAGGATTGGTGAGATTGGGTGAGCAAATGCAGACCTTGTAAACCAATAATGCATGGCACCCATTCCATGGGTCCCAACTCTGCGGGTTGAAGGGAATATTAATACAGCTATAACATGTACAGGAAACCTAGAGAATGGACACACTGTGAATACAAAAGGTTTCTAAAACTCAACGAATAGTCCCTCTCCTGGTGTTCCGGTTTGACTTTCCCACTGCTTTACTATCAAGCTCCCAAATTGGAGAGACACCCCTTTTAACCTCCTGGTACACACACGTTGCCAATTTGGCAGAGGATGAAAGGAAAGGGGGAGAACCAATGACAGAGTAGCTGTTAGGCATTTAGACGGGCATATGTCACTCTAATTTCACGGGAGGAAGAAGAATTAACCAAAGTCTCAGCCTCCCACGGGGAACAAGTAGAGGTCCTGAACCAAAATTTTGGACGTGCGGTCAGCTCACAAAAAATAAGTTGAAAAATGGGGCTCAGGGCACAGCAATTCACAAACTGGAAGAGTAATAAAGGACAACTATCATCCAAAAATCTGTTGAGGGAAGGGAACGAGGCGGAGTTGAAATCGAGGCAGAATAGCAGGAAACAGATTTCAAGAGGTACGTTGGAATCGCCTTTAAAGCACAGGAAGAGTGGAACAACTTCGACAATGATGCACTTGGCCAAAAAGGGCGTATGCGTTTTCTCTTGAATATATTCAGGAGAAAACGCATACGCCCTTTTTGGCCAAGCAAGCAAGCGGGCAATGCAAATCTGCACTACAAAGAAGTATCACTTCCCACCGGTCAAAAGGGACATCCGCAAAATGTGTAAAAACCAGAAAGGCAAGACAGGCCCTGGAGAACAGGGAGCCTTTTTATGCTGATGGGCGGGATGTAAATTGCCAACTGCCTCTATGGAGGAGTGCATTGTGTTCCCTAAAACAAGTAAACAACAGAGCTACAGAGCCAAGGGCACTACCAGTCTAGGGAATATACCTTGGGAAAACTGAAAATCAATAAGACAGAGCCACCCCAAAATTTACGGCTGCACTGCTCACAATAACCTCAACTTCGGTACACCTTAAATATCCCAGGAAATATAAAAATGGTTCAAAAAATTGTGGTACTTACGTACGATGGAATATCCCTCAGCCATGAAATCAATGTCATAAGACCAGTAGCAACAAAATGTGTGGATTCTGTTATGATGATTCTAAGTGAAATAAGACACACAGAAAAAGAAATTTATCATAAGATATCACTTATGAAGAACCTGTAAACATGGCTACACTTGAACTTAGCTAGGAAAGAGAACAGAGTCTCACATTTGGAAAACACTCTTATGCCTGCTTAAGGGGGAAGGAGAGGTGGGGTGATGCATAAAACCAGAGTTTCATATAAGCACACCTACCGTTCCGAAAACCAACTATGGAATAGACAAGACCTACACATTCCTCAGTGAAAGGGACTGAAAAGCCCATATTTCCCGCAGAAGAATATATCTGACTAGTAAGAATCTTAAAACCTATGTATTGATATGTCTCTGTAAGGGAATCAAGTGTGTCTAGACTGGCATAAACTTGGCAGCGAGAATCAGCTGAAACCCACTATCAAAAGGAATTTCACAAACAAAACAAAAAAACTGGGAAATTCTTTACAATTCCTTCAGGGTCTCTGATGAAACCTGGAATGACCCTATCTACAACGACAGCTGGATGTGGCATAATGCTGGACACTTGGGACTGAGAGGATTGGTGAGATTGGGTGAGCAACTGCAGACCTTGTAAACCAATAATGCATGGCACCCATTCCATGGGTCCCAACTCTGCGGGTTGAAGGGAATATTAATACAGCTATAACATATACAGGAAACCTAGAGAATGGACACACTGTGAATACAAAAGGTTTCTAAAACTCAACGAATAGTCCCTCTCCTGGTGTTCCGGTTTGACTTTCCAACTGCTTTACTATCAATCTCCCAACTTGGAGAGACACCACTTTTAACCTCCTGGTACACACACGTTGCCAATTTGGCAGAGGATGAAAGGAAAGGGGGAGAACCAATGACAGAGTAGCTGTTAGGCATTTAGACGGGCACATGTCACTCTAATTTCACGGGAGGAAGAAGAACTAACCAAAGTCTCAGCCTCCCACGGGTAAAAAGTAGAGGTCCTGAACCAAAATTTTGGACTTGCGGTCAGCTCACCAAAAACGAGTTGAAAAATGGGGCTCAGGGCACAGCAATTCACAAACTGGAAGAGTAATAAAGGACAACTATCATCCAAAAATCTGTTGAGGGAAGGCAACGAGGCGGACTTGAAATCGAGGCAGAATAGCAGGAAACAGATTTCAAGAGGTATGTTGGAATCGCCTTTAAAGCACCAGAAGTGGGGCACAACTTCGACAATGATGCACTTGGCCAAAAAGGGCGTTTGCATTTTCTCCTGAATATATTCAGGAGAAAACGCATACGCCCTTTTTGGCCTAGCAAGCAAGCAGGCAATGCAAATCTGCACTACAAAGAAGTATCACTTCCCACCGGTCAAAAGGGACATCCGCAAAATGTGTAAAAACCAGAAAGGCAAGACAGGCCCTGGAGAACAGGGAGCATTGTTATGCTGATGGGCAGGATGTAAATTGCCAGCTGCCTCTCTGGTGGAGTGAACTGTGTTCCCTAAAACAAGTAAACAACAGAGCTACAGAGCCAAGGGCACTTCCAGTCTAGGGAATATACCTTGGGAAAACTGAAAATCAATAAGCCAGAGCCACCCCAACGTTTAGGGCTGCACTGCTTACAAGAACCTCAACTTGGGTACACCTTAAATATCCCAGGAAATATAAAAATGGTTCAAAAAATTGTGGTACTTACGTACGATGGAATATCCCTCAGCCATGAAATCAATGTCATAAGACCAGTAGCAGCAAAATGAGTGGATTCAGGTTCGATGATTCTAAGTGAAATAAGTCACACAGAAAAAGCAACTTATCATAAGATATCACTTATGAAGATCCTGTAAACATGGCTACACTTGAACTGAGCTAGGAAAGAGAACAGAGTCTCACATTTAGAAAACACTCTTATGCCTGCTTAAGGGGGAAGGAGAGGTGGGGTGATGCATAAAACCAGAGTTTGATATAAGCACAGGTACCGTTCCAAAAACCAACTATGGAATAGACAAGACCTACACCTTCCACAGTGAAAGGGACTCAAAACTCCATATTTCCCGCAGAAGAATATATCTGACAAGTAAGAATCTTAAAACCTATGTATTGATATGTCTCTGTAAGGGAATCAAGAGTGTCTAGACTGGCATAAGCATGGCAGCGAGAATCAGCTCAAACCCACTATAAAAAGGAATTTCAAAAACAAAACAAAGAAACAGGCAAATTCTTTCCAATTCCTTCAGGGTCTCTGATGAAACCTGGAATGACCCTATCTACAATGACAGCTGGATGTTACATAAGGCTGGACACGTGGCACTGAGAGGATTGGTGAGATTGGGTGAGCAAATGCAGACCCTTCAAAGCAATAATGCATGGCACACATTACATGCGTCCCAACTCTCCAAGTTGAAGGGGATATTACTACAACTATAACATGTACCGGAAACCTAGAGAATGGACACACTGTGAACAAGAAACGTTTCTAAAACTCAACTAATACTCCGTCTCCTGGTGCTCATGTTTGACACTGCAACTGCTTTACTATCAATCTCCCAACTTAGAGACAGCACATTTAACCCCCTTGTTGGCACACGTTGCCAATTTGGCACAGGATGAAAGGGAAGAGGGAGAACCAATGAGAGAGTAGCTGTTTGGCATTTGGACGGGCACATGTCACTCTAATTTCCCGGCAGGAAGAAGAATTAACCAAAGTCTCAGCCACCCACCGGGAACCCATATACGTCCTGAACCAAAATATTGGTCTTGCGTTCAGCTCACAAAAAACGAGTTGCAAAATGGGGCTCAGGGGCACAACAATTCACAAACTAGCAGAGTAATAAAGGACAACTATCATCCAAAAATCTGTTGAGGGAAGGCAGCGAGGTAGACTTGAAAGCTAGGCAGAATAGCAGGAAACAGATTTCAAGAGGTACGTTGGAATCGCCTTTAAAGCACAGGAAAAGGGGCACAACTTCGACAATGATGCACTTGGCCAAAAAGGGCGTATGCATTTTCTCCTGAATATATTTAGGAGAGAACTCATATGCCCGTTTTGGCCAAGCAAGCAAGCGGACAATGCAAATCTGCAATACAAAGAAGTATCTCTTCCCACCGGTACAAAAGGGACATCCACAAAATGTGTAAAAACCAGAAAGGCAAGACAGGCCCTGGAGAACAGGGAGCCTTGTTATGCTGATGGGCAGTATGTAAATTGCCAACTCCCTCTCTGGAGGAGTGCATTGTGTTCCCTAAAACAAGTAAACAACAGAGCTACAGAGCCAAGGGCACTTCCAGTCTAGGGAATATACCTTGAGAAAACTGAAAATCAATAAGACAGAGCCACACCAAAATTTAGGGCTGCACTGCTTACAAGAACCTCAACTTGGGTACACCTTAAATATCCCAGGAAATATAAAATTGGTTCAAAATATTGTGGTACTTACGTACGATGGAATATCCCTCAGCCATGAAATCAATGTCATAAGACCAGTAGCAGCAAAATGAGTGGATTCCGGTTCGATGATTCTAAGTGAAATAAGTCACACAGAAAAAGCAACTTATCATAAGATATCACTTATGAAGATCCTGTAAACATGGCTACACTTGAACTTAGCTAGGAAAGAGAACAGAGTCTCACATTTGGAAAACACTCTTATGCCTGCTTAAGGGGGAAGGAGAGGTGGGTGATGCATAAAACCAGAGTTTGATATAAGCACAGGTACCGTTCCAAAAACCAACTATGGAATAGACAAGACCTACACCTTCCTCAGTGAAAGGGACTCAAAATCCCATATTTCCCGCAGAAGAATATATCTGACTAGTAAGAATCTTAAAACCTATGTATTGATATGTCTCTGTAAGGGAATCAAGTGTGTCTAGACTGGCATAAACATGGCAGCGAGAATTAGCTGAAATCCACTATCAAAACGAATTTCACAAACAAAACAAAAAAACAGGGAAATTCTTTACAATTCCTTCAGGGTCTCTGATGAAACCTGGAATAACCCTATCTACAAGGACAGCTGGATGTGGCATAAGGCTGGACCCTTGGGACTGAGAGGATTGGTGAGATTGGGTGAGCAAATGCAGACCCTTTAAAGCAATAATGCATGGCACCCACTCCTTGGGTCCCAACTCTCCAGGTTGAAGGGAATATTACTACAGCTATAACATGTACGGGAAACCTAGAGAATGGACACACTGTGAATACGAACGGTTTCTAAAACTCAAATAATAGTCCCTCTCCTGGTGCTCAGGTGTGACTTTCCAACTGATTTACTATCAATCTCAAAACTTGGAGAGACAGCCCCTTTAACCTCCTGGTTCGCACACATTGCCAATTTGGCAGAGGATGAAAGGGAAGAGGGAGAACCAATGAGAGAGTAGCTGTTAGGCATTTGGACGGGCACATGTCACTCTAATTTCACGGGAGGAAGAAGAATTAACCAAAGTCTCAGCCACCCACGGGGAACAAGTAGAGGTCCTGAACCAAAATTTTGCATTTGCGGTCAGCTCACAAAAAATGAGTTGAAAAATGGGGCTCAGGGCACAGCAATTCACAAACTGGAAGAGTAATAAAGGACAACTATCATCCAAAAATCTGTTGAGGGAAGGCAACGAGGTGGACATGAAATCGAGGCAGAATAGCAGGAAACAGATTTCAAGAGGTATGTTGGAATCGCCTTTAAAGCACCAGAAGTGGGGCACAACTTCGACAATGATGCACTTGGCCAAAAAGGGCGTTTGCATTTTCTGCTGAATATTTTCAGGAGAAAATGCATACGACCTTTTTGGCCAAGCAAGCAAGCAGGCAATGCAAATCTGCACTACAAAGAAGTATCACTTCCCACCGGTCAAAAGGGACATCCGCAAAATGTGTAAAAACCAGAAAGGCAAGACAGGCCCTGGAGAACAGGGAGCATTGTTATGCTGATGGGCAGGATGTAAATTGCCAACTGCCTCTCTGGTGGAGTGAATTGTGTTCCCTAAAACAAGTAAACAACAGAGCTACAGAGCCAAGGGCACTTCCAGTCTAGGGAATATACCTTGGGAAAACTGAAAATCAATAAGACAGAGCCACCCCAACGTTTAGGGCTGCACTGCTTACAAGAACCTCAACATGGGTACACCTTAAATATCCCAGGAAATATAAAAATGGTTCAAAAAATTGTGGTACTTACGTACGATGGAATATCCCTCAGCCATGAAATCAATGTCATAAGACCAGTAGCAGCAAAATGAGTGGAATGAGGTTCGATGATTCTAAGTGAAATAAGTCACAGAGAAAAAGCAAGTTATCATAAGATATCACTTACGAAGATCCTGTAAACATGGCTACACTTGAACTGAGCTAGGAAAGAGAACAGAGTCTCACATTTGGAAAACACTCTTATGCCTGCTTAAGGGGGAAGGAGAGGTGGGGTGATGCATAAAACCAGAGTTTGATATAAGCACAGGTACCGTTCCAAAAACCAACTATGGAATAGACAAGACCTACACCTTCCACAGTGAAAGGGACTCAAAACCCCATATTTCCCGCAGAAGAATATATCTGACTAGTAAGAATCTTAAAACCTATGTATTGATATGTCTCTGTAAGGGAATCAAGTGTCTAGACTGGCATAAACATGGCAGCGAGAATCAGCTGAAATCCACTATCAAAAGGAATTTCACAAACAAAACAAAAAAACAGGCAAATGCTTTACAATTCCTTCAGGGTCTCTGATGAAATCTGGAATGACCCTATCTACAACGACCGCTGGATGTGGCATAAGGCTGGACACTTGGGACTTAGAGGATTGGTGAGATTGGGTGAGCAAATGCAGACCTTGTAAACCAATAATGCATGGCACCCATTCCATGGGTCCCAACTCTGCGGGTTGAAGGGAATATTAATACAGCTATAACATGTACAGGAAACCTAGAGAATGGACACACTGTGAATACAAAAGGTTTCTAAAACTCAACGAATAGTCCCTCTCCTGGTGTTCCGGTTTGACTTTCCCACTGCTTTACTATCAAGCTCCCAAATTGGAGAGACACCCCTTTTAACCTCCTGGTACACACACGTTGCCAATTTGGCAGAGGATGAAAGGAAAGGGGGAGAACCAATGACAGAGTAGCTGTTAGGCATTTAGACGGGCATATGTCACTCTAATTTCACGGGAGGAAGAAGAATTAACCAAAGTCTCAGCCTCCCACGGGGAACAAGTAGAGGTCCTGAACCAAAATTTTGGACGTGCGGTCAGCTCACAAAAAATAAGTTGAAAAATGGGGCTCAGGGCACAGCAATTCACAAACTGGAAGAGTAATAAAGGACAACTATCATCCAAAAATCTGTTGAGGGAAGGGAACGAGGCGGAGTTGAAATCGAGGCAGAATAGCAGGAAACAGATTTCAAGAGGTACGTTGGAATCGCCTTTAAAGCACAGGAAGAGTGGAACAACTTCGACAATGATGCACTTGGCCAAAAAGGGCGTATGCGTTTTCTCTTGAATATATTCAGGAGAAAACGCATACGCCCTTTTTGGCCAAGCAAGCAAGCGGGCAATGCAAATCTGCACTACAAAGAAGTATCACTTCCCACCGGTCAAAAGGGACATCCGCAAAATGTGTAAAAACCAGAAAGGCAAGACAGGCCCTGGAGAACAGGGAGCCTTTTTAAGCTGATGGGCGGGATGTAAATTGCCAACTGCCTCTATGGAGGAGTGCATTGTGTTCCCTAAAACAAGTAAACAACAGAGCTACAGAGCCAAGGGCACTACCAGTCTAGGGAATATACCTTGGGAAAACTGAAAATCAATAAGACAGAGCCACCCCAAAATTTACGGCTGCACTGCTCACAATAACCTCAACTTCGGTACACCTTAAATATCCCAGGAAATATAAAAATGGTTCAAAAAATTGTGGTACTTACGTACGATGGAATATCCCTCAGCCATGAAATCAATGTCATAAGACCAGTAGCAACAAAATGTGTGGATTCTGTTATGATGATTCTAAGTGAAATAAGACACACAGAAAAAGAAATTTATCATAAGATATCACTTATGAAGAACCTGTAAACATGGCTACACTTGAACTTAGCTAGGAAAGAGAACAGAGTCTCACATTTGGAAAACACTCTTATGCCTGCTTAAGGGGGAAGGAGAGGTGGGGTGATGCATAAAACCAGAGTTTCATATAAGCACACCTACCGTTCCGAAAACCAACTATGGAATAGACAAGACCTACACATTCCTCAGTGAAAGGGACTGAAAAGCCCATATTTCCCGCAGAAGAATATATCTGACTAGTAAGAATCTTAAAACCTATGTATTGATATGTCTCTGTAAGGGAATCAAGTGTGTCTAGACTGGCATAAACTTGGCAGCGAGAATCAGCTGAAACCCACTATCAAAAGGAATTTCACAAACAAAACAAAAAAACTGGGAAATTCTTTACAATTCCTTCAGGGTCTCTGATGAAACCTGGAATGACCCTATCTACAACGACAGCTGGATGTGGCATAATGCTGGACACTTGGGACTGAGAGGATTGGTGAGATTGGGTGAGCAACTGCAGACCTTGTAAACCAATAATGCATGGCACCCATTCCATGGGTCCCAACTCTGCGGGTTGAAGGGAATATTAATACAGCTATAACATATACAGGAAACCTAGAGAATGGACACACTGTGAATACAAAAGGTTTCTAAAACTCAACGAATAGTCCCTCTCCTGGTGTTCCGGTTTGACTTTCCAACTGCTTTACTATCAATCTCCCAACTTGGAGAGACACCACTTTTAACCTCCTGGTACACACACGTTGCCAATTTGGCAGAGGATGAAAGGAAAGGGGGAGAACCAATGACAGAGTAGCTGTTAGGCATTTAGACGGGCACATGTCACTCTAATTTCACGGGAGGAAGAAGAACTAACCAAAGTCTCAGCCTCCCACGGGTAAAAAGTAGAGGTCCTGAACCAAAATTTTGGACTTGCGGTCAGCTCACCAAAAACGAGTTGAAAAATGGGGCTCAGGGCACAGCAATTCACAAACTGGAAGAGTAATAAAGGACAACTATCATCCAAAAATCTGTTGAGGGAAGGCAACGAGGCGGACTTGAAATCGAGGCAGAATAGCAGGAAACAGATTTCAAGAGGTATGTTGGAATCGCCTTTAAAGCACCAGAAGTGGGGCACAACTTCGACAATGATGCACTTGGCCAAAAAGGGCGTTTGCATTTTCTCCTGAATATATTCAGGAGAAAACGCATACGCCCTTTTTGGCCTAGCAAGCAAGCAGGCAATGCAAATCTGCACTACAAAGAAGTATCACTTCCCACCGGTCAAAAGGGACATCCGCAAAATGTGTAAAAACCAGAAAGGCAAGACAGGCCCTGGAGAACAGGGAGCATTGTTATGCTGATGGGCAGGATGTAAATTGCCAGCTGCCTCTCTGGTGGAGTGAACTGTGTTCCCTAAAACAAGTAAACAACAGAGCTACAGAGCCAAGGGCACTTCCAGTCTAGGGAATATACCTTGGGAAAACTGAAAATCAATAAGCCAGAGCCACCCCAACGTTTAGGGCTGCACTGCTTACAAGAACCTCAACTTGGGTACACCTTAAATATCCCAGGAAATATAAAAATGGTTCAAAAAATTGTGGTACTTACGTACGATGGAATATCCCTCAGCCATGAAATCAATGTCATAAGACCAGTAGCAGCAAAATGAGTGGATTCAGGTTCGATGATTCTAAGTGAAATAAGTCACACAGAAAAAGAAACTTATCATAAGATATCACTTATGAAGATCCTGTAAACATGGCTACACTTGAACTGAGCTAGGAAAGAGAACAGAGTCTCACATTTAGAAAACACTCTTATGCCTGCTTAAGGGGGAAGGAGAGGTGGGGTGATGCATAAAACCAGAGTTTGATATAAGCACAGGTACCGTTCCAAAAACCAACTATGGAATAGACAAGACCTACACCTTCCACAGTGAAAGGGACTCAAAACTCCATATTTCCCGCAGAAGAATATATCTGACAAGTAAGAATCTTAAAACCTATGTATTGATATGTCTCTGTAAGGGAATCAAGAGTGTCTAGACTGGCATAAGCATGGCAGCGAGAATCAGCTCAAACCCACTATAAAAAGGAATTTCACAAACAAAACAAAGAAACAGGCAAATTCTTTCCAATTCCTTCAGGGTCTCTGATGAAACCTGGAATGACCCTATCTACAATGACAGCTGGATGTTACATAAGGCTGGACACGTGGCACTGAGAGGATTGGTGAGATTGGGTGAGCAAATGCAGACCCTTCAAAGCAATAATGCATGGCACACATTACATGCGTCCCAACTCTCCAAGTTGAAGGGGATATTACTACAACTATAACATGTACCGGAAACCTAGAGAATGGACACACTGTGAACAAGAAACGTTTCTAAAACTCAACTAATACTCCGTCTCCTGGTGCTCATGTTTGACACTGCAACTGCTTTACTATCAATCTCCCAACTTAGAGACAGCACATTTAACCCCCTTGTTGGCACACGTTGCCAATTTGGCACAGGATGAAAGGGAAGAGGGAGAACCAATGAGAGAGTAGCTGTTTGGCATTTGGACGGGCACATGTCACTCTAATTTCCCGGCAGGAAGAAGAATTAACCAAAGTCTCAGCCACCCACCGGGAACCCATATACGTCCTGAACCAAAATATTGGTCTTGCGTTCAGCTCACAAAAAACGAGTTGCAAAATGGGGCTCAGGGGCACAACAATTCACAAACTAGCAGAGTAATAAAGGACAACTATCATCCAAAAATCTGTTGAGGGAAGGCAGCGAGGTAGACTTGAAAGCTAGGCAGAATAGCAGGAAACAGATTTCAAGAGGTACGTTGGAATCGCCTTTAAAGCACAGGAAAAGGGGCACAACTTCGACAATGATGCACTTGGCCAAAAAGGGCGTATGCATTTTCTCCTGAATATATTTAGGAGAGAACTCATATGCCCGTTTTGGCCAAGCAAGCAAGCGGACAATGCAAATCTGCAATACAAAGAAGTATCTCTTCCCACCGGTACAAAAGGGACATCCACAAAATGTGTAAAAACCAGAAAGGCAAGACAGGCCCTGGAGAACAGGGAGCCTTGTTATGCTGATGGGCAGTATGTAAATTGCCAACTCCCTCTCTGGAGGAGTGCATTGTGTTCCCTAAAACAAGTAAACAACAGAGCTACAGAGCCAAGGGCACTTCCAGTCTAGGGAATATACCTTGAGAAAACTGAAAATCAATAAGACAGAGCCACACCAAAATTTAGGGCTGCACTGCTTACAAGAACCTCAACTTGGGTACACCTTAAATATCCCAGGAAATATAAAATTGGTTCAAAATATTGTGGTACTTACGTACGATGGAATATCCCTCAGCCATGAAATCAATGTCATAAGACCAGTAGCAGCAAAATGAGTGGATTCCGGTTCGATGATTCTAAGTGAAATAAGTCACACAGAAAAAGCAACTTATCATAAGATATCACTTATGAAGATCCTGTAAACATGGCTACACTTGAACTTAGCTAGGAAAGAGAACAGAGTCTCACATTTGGAAAACACTCTTATGCCTGCTTAAGGGGGAAGGAGAGGTGGGTGATGCATAAAACCAGAGTTTGATATAAGCACAGGTACCGTTCCAAAAACCAACTATGGAATAGACAAGACCTACACCTTCCTCAGTGAAAGGGACTCAAAATCCCATATTTCCCGCAGAAGAATATATCTGACTAGTAAGAATCTTAAAACCTATGTATTGATATGTCTCTGTAAGGGAATCAAGTGTGTCTAGACTGGCATAAACATGGCAGCGAGAATTAGCTGAAATCCACTATCAAAACGAATTTCACAAACAAAACAAAAAAACAGGGAAATTCTTTACAATTCCTTCAGGGTCTCTGATGAAACCTGGAATAACCCTATCTACAAGGACAGCTGGATGTGGCATAAGGCTGGACCCTTGGGACTGAGAGGATTGGTGAGATTGGGTGAGCAAATGCAGACCCTTTAAAGCAATAATGCATGGCACCCACTCCTTGGGTCCCAACTCTCCAGGTTGAAGGGAATATTACTACAGCTATAACATGTACGGGAAACCTAGAGAATGGACACACTGTGAATACGAACGGTTTCTAAAACTCAAATAATAGTCCCTCTCCTGGTGCTCAGGTGTGACTTTCCAACTGATTTACTATCAATCTCAAAACTTGGAGAGACAGCCCCTTTAACCTCCTGGTTCGCACACATTGCCAATTTGGCAGAGGATGAAAGGGAAGAGGGAGAACCAATGAGAGAGTAGCTGTTAGGCATTTGGACGGGCACATGTCACTCTAATTTCACGGGAGGAAGAAGAATTAACCAAAGTCTCAGCCACCCACGGGGAACAAGTAGAGGTCCTGAACCAAAATTTTGCATTTGCGGTCAGCTCACAAAAAATGAGTTGAAAAATGGGGCTCAGGGCACAGCAATTCACAAACTGGAAGAGTAATAAAGGACAACTATCATCCAAAAATCTGTTGAGGGAAGGCAACGAGGCGGACATGAAATCGAGGCAGAATAGCAGGAAACAGATTTCAAGAGGTATGTTGGAATCGCCTTTAAAGCACCAGAAGTGGGGCACAACTTCGACAATGATGCACTTGGCCAAAAAGGGCGTTTGCATTTTCTGCTGAATATTTTCAGGAGAAAATGCATACGACCTTTTTGGCCAAGCAAGCAAGCAGGCAATGCAAATCTGCACTACAAAGAAGTATCACTTCCCACCGGTCAAAAGGGACATCCGCAAAATGTGTAAAAACCAGAAAGGCAAGACAGGCCCTGGAGAACAGGGAGCACTGTTATGCTGATGGGCAGGATGTAAATTGCCAACTGCCTCTCTGGTGGAGTGAATTGTGTTCCCTAAAACAAGTAAACAACAGAGCTACAGAGCCAAGGGCACTTCCAGTCTAGGGAATATACCTTGGGAAAACTGAAAATCAATAAGACAGAGCCACCCCAACGTTTAGGGCTGCACTGCTTACAAGAACCTCAACATGGGTACACCTTAAATATCCCAGGAAATATAAAAATGGTTCAAAAAATTGTGGTACTTACGTACGATGGAATATCCCTCAGCCATGAAATCAATGTCATAAGACCAGTAGCAGCAAAATGAGTGGAATGAGGTTCGATGATTCTAAGTGAAATAAGTCACAGAGAAAAAGCAAGTTATCATAAGATATCACTTACGAAGATCCTGTAAACATGGCTACACTTGAACTGAGCTAGGAAAGAGAACAGAGTCTCACATTTGGAAAACACTCTTATGCCTGCTTAAGGGGGAAGGAGAGGTGGGGTGATGCATAAAACCAGAGTTTGATATAAGCACAGGTACCGTTCCAAAAACCAACTATGGAATAGACAAGACCTACACCTTCCACAGTGAAAGGGACTCAAAACCCCATATTTCCCGCAGAAGAATATATCTGACTAGTAAGAATCTTAAAACCTATGTATTGATATGTCTCTGTAAGGGAATCAAGTGTCTAGACTGGCATAAACATGGCAGCGAGAATCAGCTGAAATCCACTATCAAAAGGAATTTCACAAACAAAACAAAAAAACAGGCAAATGCTTTACAATTCCTTCAGGGTCTCTGATGAAATCTGGAATGACCCTATCTACAACGACCGCTGGATGTGGCATAAGGCTGGACACTTGGGACTTAGAGGATTGGTGAGATTGGGTGAGCAAATGCGGACCTTGTAAACCAATAATGCATGGCACCCATTCCATGGGTCCCAACTCTGCGGGTTGAAGGGAATATTAATACAGCTATAACATGTACAGGAAACCTAGAGAATGGACACACTGTGAATACAAAAGGTTTCTAAAACTCAACGAATAGTCCCTCTCCTGGTGTTCCGGTTTGACTTTCCCACTGCTTTACTATCAAGCTCCCAAATTGGAGAGACACCCCTTTTAACCTCCTGGTACACACACGTTGCCAATTTGGCAGAGGATGAAAGGAAAGGGGGAGAACCAATGACAGAGTAGCTGTTAGGCATTTAGACGGGCATATGTCACTCTAATTTCACGGGAGGAAGAAGAATTAACCAAAGTCTCAGCCTCCCACGGGGAACAAGTAGAGGTCCTGAACCAAAATTTTGGACGTGCGGTCAGCTCACAAAAAATAAGTTGAAAAATGGGGCTCAGGGCACAGCAATTCACAAACTGGAAGAGTAATAAAGGACAACTATCATCCAAAAATCTGTTGAGGGAAGGGAACGAGGCGGAGTTGAAATCGAGGCAGAATAGCAGGAAACAGATTTCAAGAGGTACGTTGGAATCGCCTTTAAAGCACAGGAAGAGTGGAACAACTTCGACAATGATGCACTTGGCCAAAAAGGGCGTATGCGTTTTCTCTTGAATATATTCAGGAGAAAACGCATACGCCCTTTTTGGCCAAGCAAGCAAGCGGGCAATGCAAATCTGCACTACAAAGAAGTATCACTTCCCACCGGTCAAAAGGGACATCCGCAAAATGTGTAAAAACCAGAAAGGCAAGACAGGCCCTGGAGAACAGGGAGCCTTTTTATGCTGATGGGCGGGATGTAAATTGCCAACTGCCTCTATGGAGGAGTGCATTGTGTTCCCTAAAACAAGTAAACAACAGAGCTACAGAGCCAAGGGCACTACCAGTCTAGGGAATATACCTTGGGAAAACTGAAAATCAATAAGACAGAGCCACCCCAAAATTTACGGCTGCACTGCTCACAATAACCTCAACTTCGGTACACCTTAAATATCCCAGGAAATATAAAAATGGTTCAAAAAATTGTGGTACTTACGTACGATGGAATATCCCTCAGCCATGAAATCAATGTCATAAGACCAGTAGCAACAAAATGTGTGGATTCTGTTATGATGATTCTAAGTGAAATAAGACACACAGAAAAAGAAATTTATCATAAGATATCACTTATGAAGAACCTGTAAACATGGCTACACTTGAACTTAGCTAGGAAAGAGAACAGAGTCTCACATTTGGAAAACACTCTTATGCCTGCTTAAGGGGGAAGGAGAGGTGGGGTGATGCATAAAACCAGAGTTTCATATAAGCACACCTACCGTTCCGAAAACCAACTATGGAATAGACAAGACCTACACATTCCTCAGTGAAAGGGACTGAAAAGCCCATATTTCCCGCAGAAGAATATATCTGACTAGTAAGAATCTTAAAACCTATGTATTGATATGTCTCTGTAAGGGAATCAAGTGTGTCTAGACTGGCATAAACTTGGCAGCGAGAATCAGCTGAAACCCACTATCAAAAGGAATTTCACAAACAAAACAAAAAAACTGGGAAATTCTTTACAATTCCTTCAGGGTCTCTGATGAAACCTGGAATGACCCTATCTACAACGACAGCTGGATGTGGCATAATGCTGGACACTTGGGACTGAGAGGATTGGTGAGATTGGGTGAGCAACTGCAGACCTTGTAAACCAATAATGCATGGCACCCATTCCATGGGTCCCAACTCTGCGGGTTGAAGGGAATATTAATACAGCTATAACATATACAGGAAACCTAGAGAATGGACACACTGTGAATACAAAAGGTTTCTAAAACTCAACGAATAGTCCCTCTCCTGGTGTTCCGGTTTGACTTTCCAACTGCTTTACTATCAATCTCCCAACTTGGAGAGACACCACTTTTAACCTCCTGGTACACACACGTTGCCAATTTGGCAGAGGATGAAAGGAAAGGGGGAGAACCAATGACAGAGTAGCTGTTAGGCATTTAGACGGGCACATGTCACTCTAATTTCACGGGAGGAAGAAGAACTAACCAAAGTCTCAGCCTCCCACGGGTAAAAAGTAGAGGTCCTGAACCAAAATTTTGGACTTGCGGTCAGCTCACCAAAAACGAGTTGAAAAATGGGGCTCAGGGCACAGCAATTCACAAACTGGAAGAGTAATAAAGGACAACTATCATCCAAAAATCTGTTGAGGGAAGGCAACGAGGCGGACTTGAAATCGAGGCAGAATAGCAGGAAACAGATTTCAAGAGGTATGTTGGAATCGCCTTTAAAGCACCAGAAGTGGGGCACAACTTCGACAATGATGCACTTGGCCAAAAAGGGCGTTTGCATTTTCTCCTGAATATATTCAGGAGAAAACGCATACGCCCTTTTTGGCCTAGCAAGCAAGCAGGCAATGCAAATCTGCACTACAAAGAAGTATCACTTCCCACCGGTCAAAAGGGACATCCGCAAAATGTGTAAAAACCAGAAAGGCAAGACAGGCCCTGGAGAACAGGGAGCATTGTTATGCTGATGGGCAGGATGTAAATTGCCAGCTGCCTCTCTGGTGGAGTGAACTGTGTTCCCTAAAACAAGTAAACAACAGAGCTACAGAGCCAAGGGCACTTCCAGTCTAGGGAATATACCTTGGGAAAACTGAAAATCAATAAGCCAGAGCCACCCCAACGTTTAGGGCTGCACTGCTTACAAGAACCTCAACTTGGGTACACCTTAAATATCCCAGGAAATATAAAAATGGTTCAAAAAATTGTGGTACTTACGTACGATGGAATATCCCTCAGCCATGAAATCAATGTCATAAGACCAGTAGCAGCAAAATGAGTGGATTCAGGTTCGATGATTCTAAGTGAAATAAGTCACACAGAAAAAGCAACTTATCATAAGATATCACTTATGAAGATCCTGTAAACATGGCTACACTTGAACTGAGCTAGGAAAGAGAACAGAGTCTCACATTTAGAAAACACTCTTATGCCTGCTTAAGGGGGAAGGAGAGGTGGGGTGATGCATAAAACCAGAGTTTGATATAAGCACAGGTACCGTTCCAAAAACCAACTATGGAATAGACAAGACCTACACCTTCCACAGTGAAAGGGACTCAAAACTCCATATTTCCCGCAGAAGAATATATCTGACAAGTAAGAATCTTAAAACCTATGTATTGATATGTCTCTGTAAGGGAATCAAGAGTGTCTAGACTGGCATAAGCATGGCAGCGAGAATCAGCTCAAACCCACTATAAAAAGGAATTTCAAAAACAAAACAAAGAAACAGGCAAATTCTTTCCAATTCCTTCAGGGTCTCTGATGAAACCTGGAATGACCCTATCTACAATGACAGCTGGATGTTACATAAGGCTGGACACGTGGCACTGAGAGGATTGGTGAGATTGGGTGAGCAAATGCAGACCCTTCAAAGCAATAATGCATGGCACACATTACATGCGTCCCAACTCTCCAAGTTGAAGGGGATATTACTACAACTATAACATGTACCGGAAACCTAGAGAATGGACACACTGTGAACAAGAAACGTTTCTAAAACTCAACTAATACTCCGTCTCCTGGTGCTCATGTTTGACACTGCAACTGCTTTACTATCAATCTCCCAACTTAGAGACAGCACATTTAACCCCCTTGTTGGCACACGTTGCCAATTTGGCACAGGATGAAAGGGAAGAGGGAGAACCAATGAGAGAGTAGCTGTTTGGCATTTGGACGGGCACATGTCACTCTAATTTCCCGGCAGGAAGAAGAATTAACCAAAGTCTCAGCCACCCACCGGGAACCCATATACGTCCTGAACCAAAATATTGGTCTTGCGTTCAGCTCACAAAAAACGAGTTGCAAAATGGGGCTCAGGGGCACAACAATTCACAAACTAGCAGAGTAATAAAGGACAACTATCATCCAAAAATCTGTTGAGGGAAGGCAGCGAGGTAGACTTGAAAGCTAGGCAGAATAGCAGGAAACAGATTTCAAGAGGTACGTTGGAATCGCCTTTAAAGCACAGGAAAAGGGGCACAACTTCGACAATGATGCACTTGGCCAAAAAGGGCGTATGCATTTTCTCCTGAATATATTTAGGAGAGAACTCATATGCCCGTTTTGGCCAAGCAAGCAAGCGGACAATGCAAATCTGCAATACAAAGAAGTATCTCTTCCCACCGGTACAAAAGGGACATCCACAAAATGTGTAAAAACCAGAAAGGCAAGACAGGCCCTGGAGAACAGGGAGCCTTGTTATGCTGATGGGCAGTATGTAAATTGCCAACTCCCTCTCTGGAGGAGTGCATTGTGTTCCCTAAAACAAGTAAACAACAGAGCTACAGAGCCAAGGGCACTTCCAGTCTAGGGAATATACCTTGAGAAAACTGAAAATCAATAAGACAGAGCCACACCAAAATTTAGGGCTGCACTGCTTACAAGAACCTCAACTTGGGTACACCTTAAATATCCCAGGAAATATAAAATTGGTTCAAAATATTGTGGTACTTACGTACGATGGAATATCCCTCAGCCATGAAATCAATGTCATAAGACCAGTAGCAGCAAAATGAGTGGATTCCGGTTCGATGATTCTAAGTGAAATAAGTCACACAGAAAAAGCAACTTATCATAAGATATCACTTATGAAGATCCTGTAAACATGGCTACACTTGAACTTAGCTAGGAAAGAGAACAGAGTCTCACATTTGGAAAACACTCTTATGCCTGCTTAAGGGGGAAGGAGAGGTGGGTGATGCATAAAACCAGAGTTTGATATAAGCACAGGTACCGTTCCAAAAACCAACTATGGAATAGACAAGACCTACACCTTCCTCAGTGAAAGGGACTCAAAATCCCATATTTCCCGCAGAAGAATATATCTGACTAGTAAGAATCTTAAAACCTATGTATTGATATGTCTCTGTAAGGGAATCAAGTGTGTCTAGACTGGCATAAACATGGCAGCGAGAATTAGCTGAAATCCACTATCAAAACGAATTTCACAAACAAAACAAAAAAACAGGGAAATTCTTTACAATTCCTTCAGGGTCTCTGATGAAACCTGGAATAACCCTATCTACAAGGACAGCTGGATGTGGCATAAGGCTGGACCCTTGGGACTGAGAGGATTGGTGAGATTGGGTGAGCAAATGCAGACCCTTTAAAGCAATAATGCATGGCACCCACTCCTTGGGTCCCAACTCTCCAGGTTGAAGGGAATATTACTACAGCTATAACATGTACGGGAAACCTAGAGAATGGACACACTGTGAATACGAACGGTTTCTAAAACTCAAATAATAGTCCCTCTCCTGGTGCTCAGGTGTGACTTTCCAACTGATTTACTATCAATCTCAAAACTTGGAGAGACAGCCCCTTTAACCTCCTGGTTCGCACACATTGCCAATTTGGCAGAGGATGAAAGGGAAGAGGGAGAACCAATGAGAGAGTAGCTGTTAGGCATTTGGACGGGCACATGTCACTCTAATTTCACGGGAGGAAGAAGAATTAACCAAAGTCTCAGCCACCCACGGGGAACAAGTAGAGGTCCTGAACCAAAATTTTGCATTTGCGGTCAGCTCACAAAAAATGAGTTGAAAAATGGGGCTCAGGGCACAGCAATTCACAAACTGGAAGAGTAATAAAGGACAACTATCATCCAAAAATCTGTTGAGGGAAGGCAACGAGGCGGACATGAAATCGAGGCAGAATAGCAGGAAACAGATTTCAAGAGGTATGTTGGAATCGCCTTTAAAGCACCAGAAGTGGGGCACAACTTCGACAATGATGCACTTGGCCAAAAAGGGCGTTTGCATTTTCTGCTGAATATTTTCAGGAGAAAATGCATACGACCTTTTTGGCCAAGCAAGCAAGCAGGCAATGCAAATCTGCACTACAAAGAAGTATCACTTCCCACCGGTCAAAAGGGACATCCGCAAAATGTGTAAAAACCAGAAAGGCAAGACAGGCCCTGGAGAACAGGGAGCATTGTTATGCTGATGGGCAGGATGTAAATTGCCAACTGCCTCTCTGGTGGAGTGAATTGTGTTCCCTAAAACAAGTAAACAACAGAGCTACAGAGCCAAGGGCACTTCCAGTCTAGGGAATATACCTTGGGAAAACTGAAAATCAATAAGACAGAGCCACCCCAACGTTTAGGGCTGCACTGCTTACAAGAACCTCAACATGGGTACACCTTAAATATCCCAGGAAATATAAAAATGGTTCAAAAAATTGTGGTACTTACGTACGATGGAATATCCCTCAGCCATGAAATCAATGTCATAAGACCAGTAGCAGCAAAATGAGTGGAATGAGGTTCGATGATTCTAAGTGAAATAAGTCACAGAGAAAAAGCAAGTTATCATAAGATATCACTTACGAAGATCCTGTAAACATGGCTACACTTGAACTGAGCTAGGAAAGAGAACAGAGTCTCACATTTGGAAAACACTCTTATGCCTGCTTAAGGGGGAAGGAGAGGTGGGGTGATGCATAAAACCAGAGTTTGATATAAGCACAGGTACCGTTCCAAAAACCAACTATGGAATAGACAAGACCTACACCTTCCACAGTGAAAGGGACTCAAAACCCCATATTTCCCGCAGAAGAATATATCTGACTAGTAAGAATCTTAAAACCTATGTATTGATATGTCTCTGTAAGGGAATCAAGTGTCTAGACTGGCATAAACATGGCAGCGAGAATCAGCTGAAATCCACTATCAAAAGGAATTTCACAAACAAAACAAAAAAACAGGCAAATGCTTTACAATTCCTTCAGGGTCTCTGATGAAATCTGGAATGACCCTATCTACAACGACCGCTGGATGTGGCATAAGGCTGGACACTTGGGACTTAGAGGATTGGTGAGATTGGGTGAGCAAATGCAGACCTTGTAAACCAATAATGCATGGCACCCATTCCATGGGTCCCAACTCTGCGGGTTGAAGGGAATATTAATACAGCTATAACATGTACAGGAAACCTAGAGAATGGACACACTGTGAATACAAAAGGTTTCTAAAACTCAACGAATAGTCCCTCTCCTGGTGTTCCGGTTTGACTTTCCCACTGCTTTACTATCAAGCTCCCAAATTGGAGAGACACCCCTTTTAACCTCCTGGTACACACACGTTGCCAATTTGGCAGAGGATGAAAGGAAAGGGGGAGAACCAATGACAGAGTAGCTGTTAGGCATTTAGACGGGCATATGTCACTCTAATTTCACGGGAGGAAGAAGAATTAACCAAAGTCTCAGCCTCCCACGGGGAACAAGTAGAGGTCCTGAACCAAAATTTTGGACGTGCGGTCAGCTCACAAAAAATAAGTTGAAAAATGGGGCTCAGGGCACAGCAATTCACAAACTGGAAGAGTAATAAAGGACAACTATCATCCAAAAATCTGTTGAGGGAAGGGAACGAGGCGGAGTTGAAATCGAGGCAGAATAGCAGGAAACAGATTTCAAGAGGTACGTTGGAATCGCCTTTAAAGCACAGGAAGAGTGGAACAACTTCGACAATGATGCACTTGGCCAAAAAGGGCGTATGCGTTTTCTCTTGAATATATTCAGGAGAAAACGCATACGCCCTTTTTGGCCAAGCAAGCAAGCGGGCAATGCAAATCTGCACTACAAAGAAGTATCACTTCCCACCGGTCAAAAGGGACATCCGCAAAATGTGTAAAAACCAGAAAGGCAAGACAGGCCCTGGAGAACAGGGAGCCTTTTTATGCTGATGGGCGGGATGTAAATTGCCAACTGCCTCTATGGAGGAGTGCATTGTGTTCCCTAAAACAAGTAAACAACAGAGCTACAGAGCCAAGGGCACTACCAGTCTAGGGAATATACCTTGGGAAAACTGAAAATCAATAAGACAGAGCCACCCCAAAATTTACGGCTGCACTGCTCACAATAACCTCAACTTCGGTACACCTTAAATATCCCAGGAAATATAAAAATGGTTCAAAAAATTGTGGTACTTACGTACGATGGAATATCCCTCAGCCATGAAATCAATGTCATAAGACCAGTAGCAACAAAATGTGTGGATTCTGTTATGATGATTCTAAGTGAAATAAGACACACAGAAAAAGAAATTTATCATAAGATATCACTTATGAAGAACCTGTAAACATGGCTACACTTGAACTTAGCTAGGAAAGAGAACAGAGTCTCACATTTGGAAAACACTCTTATGCCTGCTTAAGGGGGAAGGAGAGGTGGGGTGATGCATAAAACCAGAGTTTCATATAAGCACACCTACCGTTCCGAAAACCAACTATGGAATAGACAAGACCTACACATTCCTCAGTGAAAGGGACTGAAAAGCCCATATTTCCCGCAGAAGAATATATCTGACTAGTAAGAATCTTAAAACCTATGTATTGATATGTCTCTGTAAGGGAATCAAGTGTGTCTAGACTGGCATAAACTTGGCAGCGAGAATCAGCTGAAACCCACTATCAAAAGGAATTTCACAAACAAAACAAAAAAACTGGGAAATTCTTTACAATTCCTTCAGGGTCTCTGATGAAACCTGGAATGACCCTATCTACAACGACAGCTGGATGTGGCATAATGCTGGACACTTGGGACTGAGAGGATTGGTGAGATTGGGTGAGCAACTGCAGACCTTGTAAACCAATAATGCATGGCACCCATTCCATGGGTCCCAACTCTGCGGGTTGAAGGGAATATTAATACAGCTATAACATATACAGGAAACCTAGAGAATGGACACACTGTGAATACAAAAGGTTTCTAAAACTCAACGAATAGTCCCTCTCCTGGTGTTCCGGTTTGACTTTCCAACTGCTTTACTATCAATCTCCCAACTTGGAGAGACACCACTTTTAACCTCCTGGTACACACACGTTGCCAATTTGGCAGAGGATGAAAGGAAAGGGGGAGAACCAATGACAGAGTAGCTGTTAGGCATTTAGACGGGCACATGTCACTCTAATTTCACGGGAGGAAGAAGAACTAACCAAAGTCTCAGCCTCCCACGGGTAAAAAGTAGAGGTCCTGAACCAAAATTTTGGACTTGCGGTCAGCTCACCAAAAACGAGTTGAAAAATGGGGCTCAGGGCACAGCAATTCACAAACTGGAAGAGTAATAAAGGACAACTATCATCCAAAAATCTGTTGAGGGAAGGCAACGAGGCGGACTTGAAATCGAGGCAGAATAGCAGGAAACAGATTTCAAGAGGTATGTTGGAATCGCCTTTAAAGCACCAGAAGTGGGGCACAACTTCGACAATGATGCACTTGGCCAAAAAGGGCGTTTGCATTTTCTCCTGAATATATTCAGGAGAAAACGCATACGCCCTTTTTGGCCTAGCAAGCAAGCAGGCAATGCAAATCTGCACTACAAAGAAGTATCACTTCCCACCGGTCAAAAGGGACATCCGCAAAATGTGTAAAAACCAGAAAGGCAAGACAGGCCCTGGAGAACAGGGAGCATTGTTATGCTGATGGGCAGGATGTAAATTGCCAGCTGCCTCTCTGGTGGAGTGAACTGTGTTCCCTAAAACAAGTAAACAACAGAGCTACAGAGCCAAGGGCACTTCCAGTCTAGGGAATATACCTTGGGAAAACTGAAAATCAATAAGCCAGAGCCACCCCAACGTTTAGGGCTGCACTGCTTACAAGAACCTCAACTTGGGTACACCTTAAATATCCCAGGAAATATAAAAATGGTTCAAAAAATTGTGGTACTTACGTACGATGGAATATCCCTCAGCCATGAAATCAATGTCATAAGACCAGTAGCAGCAAAATGAGTGGATTCAGGTTCGATGATTCTAAGTGAAATAAGTCACACAGAAAAAGCAACTTATCATAAGATATCACTTATGAAGATCCTGTAAACATGGCTACACTTGAACTGAGCTAGGAAAGAGAACATAGTCTCACATTTAGAAAACACTCTTATGCCTGCTTAAGGGGGAAGGAGAGGTGGGGTGATGCATAAAACCAGAGTTTGATATAAGCACAGGTACCGTTCCAAAAACCAACTATGGAATAGACAAGACCTACACCTTCCACAGTGAAAGGGACTCAAAACTCCATATTTCCCGCAGAAGAATATATCTGACAAGTAAGAATCTTAAAACCTATGTATTGATATGTCTCTGTAAGGGAATCAAGAGTGTCTAGACTGGCATAAGCATGGCAGCGAGAATCAGCTCAAACCCACTATAAAAAGGAATTTCAAAAACAAAACAAAGAAACAGGCAAATTCTTTCCAATTCCTTCAGGGTCTCTGATGAAACCTGGAATGACCCTATCTACAATGACAGCTGGATGTTACATAAGGCTGGACACGTGGCACTGAGAGGATTGGTGAGATTGGGTGAGCAAATGCAGACCCTTCAAAGCAATAATGCATGGCACACATTACATGCGTCCCAACTCTCCAAGTTGAAGGGGATATTACTACAACTATAACATGTACCGGAAACCTAGAGAATGGACACACTGTGAACAAGAAACGTTTCTAAAACTCAACTAATACTCCGTCTCCTGGTGCTCATGTTTGACACTGCAACTGCTTTACTATCAATCTCCCAACTTAGAGACAGCACATTTAACCCCCTTGTTGGCACACGTTGCCAATTTGGCACAGGATGAAAGGGAAGAGGGAGAACCAATGAGAGAGTAGCTGTTTGGCATTTGGACGGGCACATGTCACTCTAATTTCCCGGCAGGAAGAAGAATTAACCAAAGTCTCAGCCACCCACCGGGAACCCATATACGTCCTGAACCAAAATATTGGTCTTGCGTTCAGCTCACAAAAAACGAGTTGCAAAATGGGGCTCAGGGGCACAACAATTCACAAACTAGCAGAGTAATAAAGGACAACTATCATCCAAAAATCTGTTGAGGGAAGGCAGCGAGGTAGACTTGAAAGCTAGGCAGAATAGCAGGAAACAGATTTCAAGAGGTACGTTGGAATCGCCTTTAAAGCACAGGAAAAGGGGCACAACTTCGACAATGATGCACTTGGCCAAAAAGGGCGTATGCATTTTCTCCTGAATATATTTAGGAGAGAACTCATATGCCCGTTTTGGCCAAGCAAGCAAGCGGACAATGCAAATCTGCAATACAAAGAAGTATCTCTTCCCACCGGTACAAAAGGGACATCCACAAAATGTGTAAAAACCAGAAAGGCAAGACAGGCCCTGGAGAACAGGGAGCCTTGTTATGCTGATGGGCAGTATGTAAATTGCCAACTCCCTCTCTGGAGGAGTGCATTGTGTTCCCTAAAACAAGTAAACAACAGAGCTACAGAGCCAAGGGCACTTCCAGTCTAGGGAATATACCTTGAGAAAACTGAAAATCAATAAGACAGAGCCACACCAAAATTTAGGGCTGCACTGCTTACAAGAACCTCAACTTGGGTACACCTTAAATATCCCAGGAAATATAAAATTGGTTCAAAATATTGTGGTACTTACGTACGATGGAATATCCCTCAGCCATGAAATCAATGTCATAAGACCAGTAGCAGCAAAATGAGTGGATTCCGGTTCGATGATTCTAAGTGAAATAAGTCACACAGAAAAAGCAACTTATCATAAGATATCACTTATGAAGATCCTGTAAACATGGCTACACTTGAACTTAGCTAGGAAAGAGAACAGAGTCTCACATTTGGAAAACACTCTTATGCCTGCTTAAGGGGGAAGGAGAGGTGGGTGATGCATAAAACCAGAGTTTGATATAAGCACAGGTACCGTTCCAAAAACCAACTATGGAATAGACAAGACCTACACCTTCCTCAGTGAAAGGGACTCAAAATCCCATATTTCCCGCAGAAGAATATATCTGACTAGTAAGAATCTTAAAACCTATGTATTGATATGTCTCTGTAAGGGAATCAAGTGTGTCTAGACTGGCATAAACATGGCAGCGAGAATTAGCTGAAATCCACTATCAAAACGAATTTCACAAACAAAACAAAAAAACAGGGAAATTCTTTACAATTCCTTCAGGGTCTCTGATGAAACCTGGAATAACCCTATCTACAAGGACAGCTGGATGTGGCATAAGGCTGGACCCTTGGGACTGAGAGGATTGGTGAGATTGGGTGAGCAAATGCAGACCCTTTAAAGCAATAATGCATGGCACCCACTCCTTGGGTCCCAACTCTCCAGGTTGAAGGGAATATTACTACAGCTATAACATGTACGGGAAACCTAGAGAATGGACACACTGTGAATACGAACGGTTTCTAAAACTCAAATAATAGTCCCTCTCCTGGTGCTCAGGTGTGACTTTCCAACTGATTTACTATCAATCTCAAAACTTGGAGAGACAGCCCCTTTAACCTCCTGGTTCGCACACATTGCCAATTTGGCAGAGGATGAAAGGGAAGAGGGAGAACCAATGAGAGAGTAGCTGTTAGGCATTTGGACGGGCACATGTCACTCTAATTTCACGGGAGGAAGAAGAATTAACCAAAGTCTCAGCCACCCACGGGGAACAAGTAGAGGTCCTGAACCAAAATTTTGCATTTGCGGTCAGCTCACAAAAAATGAGTTGAAAAATGGGGCTCAGGGCACAGCAATTCACAAACTGGAAGAGTAATAAAGGACAACTATCATCCAAAAATCTGTTGAGGGAAGGGAACGAGGCGGAGTTGAAATCGAGGCAGAATAGCAGGAAACAGATTTCAAGAGGTATGTTGGAATCGCCTTTAAAGCACCAGAAGTGGGGCACAACTTCGACAATGATGCACTTGGCCAAAAAGGGCGTTTGCATTTTCTGCTGAATATTTTCAGGAGAAAATGCATACGACCTTTTTGGCCAAGCAAGCAAGCAGGCAATGCAAATCTGCACTACAAAGAAGTATCACTTCCCACCGGTCAAAAGGGACATCCGCAAAATGTGTAAAAACCAGAAAGGCAAGACAGGCCCTGGAGAACAGGGAGCATTGTTATGCTGATGGGCAGGATGTAAATTGCCAACTGCCTCTCTGGTGGAGTGAATTGTGTTCCCTAAAACAAGTAAACAACAGAGCTACAGAGCCAAGGGCACTTCCAGTCTAGGGAATATACCTTGGGAAAACTGAAAATCAATAAGACAGAGCCACCCCAACGTTTAGGGCTGCACTGCTTACAAGAACCTCAACATGGGTACACCTTAAATATCCCAGGAAATATAAAAATGGTTCAAAAAATTGTGGTACTTACGTACGATGGAATATCCCTCAGCCATGAAATCAATGTCATAAGACCAGTAGCAGCAAAATGAGTGGAATGAGGTTCGATGATTCTAAGTGAAATAAGTCACAGAGAAAAAGCAAGTTATCATAAGATATCACTTACGAAGATCCTGTAAACATGGCTACACTTGAACTGAGCTAGGAAAGAGAACAGAGTCTCACATTTGGAAAACACTCTTATGCCTGCTTAAGGGGGAAGGAGAGGTGGGGTGATGCATAAAACCAGAGTTTGATATAAGCACAGGTACCGTTCCAAAAACCAACTATGGAATAGACAAGACCTACACCTTCCACAGTGAAAGGGACTCAAAACCCCATATTTCCCGCAGAAGAATATATCTGACTAGTAAGAATCTTAAAACCTATGTATTGATATGTCTCTGTAAGGGAATCAAGTGTCTAGACTGGCATAAACATGGCAGCGAGAATCAGCTGAAATCCACTATCAAAAGGAATTTCACAAACAAAACAAAAAAACAGGCAAATGCTTTACAATTCCTTCAGGGTCTCTGATGAAATCTGGAATGACCCTATCTACAACGACCGCTGGATGTGGCATAAGGCTGGACACTTGGGACTTAGAGGATTGGTGAGATTGGGTGAGCAAATGCAGACCTTGTAAACCAATAATGCATGGCACCCATTCCATGGGTCCCAACTCTGCGGGTTGAAGGGAATATTAATACAGCTATAACATGTACAGGAAACCTAGAGAATGGACACACTGTGAATACAAAAGGTTTCTAAAACTCAACGAATAGTCCCTCTCCTGGTGTTCCGGTTTGACTTTCCCACTGCTTTACTATCAAGCTCCCAAATTGGAGAGACACCCCTTTTAACCTCCTGGTACACACACGTTGCCAATTTGGCAGAGGATGAAAGGAAAGGGGGAGAACCAATGACAGAGTAGCTGTTAGGCATTTAGACGGGCATATGTCACTCTAATTTCACGGGAGGAAGAAGAATTAACCAAAGTCTCAGCCTCCCACGGGGAACAAGTAGAGGTCCTGAACCAAAATTTTGGACGTGCGGTCAGCTCACAAAAAATAAGTTGAAAAATGGGGCTCAGGGCACAGCAATTCACAAACTGGAAGAGTAATAAAGGACAACTATCATCCAAAAATCTGTTGAGGGAAGGGAACGAGGCGGAGTTGAAATCGAGGCAGAATAGCAGGAAACAGATTTCAAGAGGTACGTTGGAATCGCCTTTAAAGCACAGGAAGAGTGGAACAACTTCGACAATGATGCACTTGGCCAAAAAGGGCGTATGCGTTTTCTCTTGAATATATTCAGGAGAAAACGCATACGCCCTTTTTGGCCAAGCAAGCAAGCGGGCAATGCAAATCTGCACTACAAAGAAGTATCACTTCCCACCGGTCAAAAGGGACATCCGCAAAATGTGTAAAAACCAGAAAGGCAAGACAGGCCCTGGAGAACAGGGAGCCTTTTTATGCTGATGGGCGGGATGTAAATTGCCAACTGCCTCTATGGAGGAGTGCATTGTGTTCCCTAAAACAAGTAAACAACAGAGCTACAGAGCCAAGGGCACTACCAGTCTAGGGAATATACCTTGGGAAAACTGAAAATCAATAAGACAGAGCCACCCCAAAATTTACGGCTGCACTGCTCACAATAACCTCAACTTCGGTACACCTTAAATATCCCAGGAAATATAAAAATGGTTCAAAAAATTGTGGTACTTACGTACGATGGAATATCCCTCAGCCATGAAATCAATGTCATAAGACCAGTAGCAACAAAATGTGTGGATTCTGTTATGATGATTCTAAGTGAAATAAGACACACAGAAAAAGAAATTTATCATAAGATATCACTTATGAAGAACCTGTAAACATGGCTACACTTGAACTTAGCTAGGAAAGAGAACAGAGTCTCACATTTGGAAAACACTCTTATGCCTGCTTAAGGGGGAAGGAGAGGTGGGGTGATGCATAAAACCAGAGTTTCATATAAGCACACCTACCGTTCCGAAAACCAACTATGGAATAGACAAGACCTACACATTCCTCAGTGAAAGGGACTGAAAAGCCCATATTTCCCGCAGAAGAATATATCTGACTAGTAAGAATCTTAAAACCTATGTATTGATATGTCTCTGTAAGGGAATCAAGTGTGTCTAGACTGGCATAAACTTGGCAGCGAGAATCAGCTGAAACCCACTATCAAAAGGAATTTCACAAACAAAACAAAAAAACTGGGAAATTCTTTACAATTCCTTCAGGGTCTCTGATGAAACCTGGAATGACCCTATCTACAACGACAGCTGGATGTGGCATAATGCTGGACACTTGGGACTGAGAGGATTGGTGAGATTGGGTGAGCAACTGCAGACCTTGTAAACCAATAATGCATGGCACCCATTCCATGGGTCCCAACTCTGCGGGTTGAAGGGAATATTAATACAGCTATAACATATACAGGAAACCTAGAGAATGGACACACTGTGAATACAAAAGGTTTCTAAAACTCAACGAATAGTCCCTCTCCTGGTGTTCCGGTTTGACTTTCCAACTGCTTTACTATCAATCTCCCAACTTGGAGAGACACCACTTTTAACCTCCTGGTACACACACGTTGCCAATTTGGCAGAGGATGAAAGGAAAGGGGGAGAACCAATGACAGAGTAGCTGTTAGGCATTTAGACGGGCACATGTCACTCTAATTTCACGGGAGGAAGAAGAACTAACCAAAGTCTCAGCCTCCCACGGGTAAAAAGTAGAGGTCCTGAACCAAAATTTTGGACTTGCGGTCAGCTCACCAAAAACGAGTTGAAAAATGGGGCTCAGGGCACAGCAATTCACAAACTGGAAGAGTAATAAAGGACAACTATCATCCAAAAATCTGTTGAGGGAAGGCAACGAGGCGGACTTGAAATCGAGGCAGAATAGCAGGAAACAGATTTCAAGAGGTATGTTGGAATCGCCTTTAAAGCACCAGAAGTGGGGCACAACTTCGACAATGATGCACTTGGCCAAAAAGGGCGTTTGCATTTTCTCCTGAATATATTCAGGAGAAAACGCATACGCCCTTTTTGGCCTAGCAAGCAAGCAGGCAATGCAAATCTGCACTACAAAGAAGTATCACTTCCCACCGGTCAAAAGGGACATCCGCAAAATGTGTAAAAACCAGAAAGGCAAGACAGGCCCTGGAGAACAGGGAGCATTGTTATGCTGATGGGCAGGATGTAAATTGCCAGCTGCCTCTCTGGTGGAGTGAACTGTGTTCCCTAAAACAAGTAAACAACAGAGCTACAGAGCCAAGGGCACTTCCAGTCTAGGGAATATACCTTGGGAAAACTGAAAATCAATAAGCCAGAGCCACCCCAACGTTTAGGGCTGCACTGCTTACAAGAACCTCAACTTGGGTACACCTTAAATATCCCAGGAAATATAAAAATGGTTCAAAAAATTGTGGTACTTACGTACGATGGAATATCCCTCAGCCATGAAAGCAATGTCATAAGACCAGTAGCAGCAAAATGAGTGGATTCAGGTTCGATGATTCTAAGTGAAATAAGTCACACAGAAAAAGCAACTTATCATAAGATATCACTTATGAAGATCCTGTAAACATGGCTACACTTGAACTGAGCTAGGAAAGAGAACAGAGTCTCACATTTAGAAAACACTCTTATGCCTGCTTAAGGGGGAAGGAGAGGTGGGGTGATGCATAAAACCAGAGTTTGATATAAGCACAGGTACCGTTCCAAAAACCAACTATGGAATAGACAAGACCTACACCTTCCACAGTGAAAGGGACTCAAAACTCCATATTTCCCGCAGAAGAATATATCTGACAAGTAAGAATCTTAAAACCTATGTATTGATATGTCTCTGTAAGGGAATCAAGAGTGTCTAGACTGGCATAAGCATGGCAGCGAGAATCAGCTCAAACCCACTATAAAAAGGAATTTCAAAAACAAAACAAAGAAACAGGCAAATTCTTTCCAATTCCTTCAGGGTCTCTGATGAAACCTGGAATGACCCTATCTACAATGACAGCTGGATGTTACATAAGGCTGGACACGTGGCACTGAGAGGATTGGTGAGATTGGGTGAGCAAATGCAGACCCTTCAAAGCAATAATGCATGGCACACATTACATGCGTCCCAACTCTCCAAGTTGAAGGGGATATTACTACAACTATAACATGTACCGGAAACCTAGAGAATGGACACACTGTGAACAAGAAACGTTTCTAAAACTCAACTAATACTCCGTCTCCTGGTGCTCATGTTTGACACTGCAACTGCTTTACTATCAATCTCCCAACTTAGAGACAGCACATTTAACCCCCTTGTTGGCACACGTTGCCAATTTGGCACAGGATGAAAGGGAAGAGGGAGAACCAATGAGAGAGTAGCTGTTTGGCATTTGGACGGGCACATGTCACTCTAATTTCCCGGCAGGAAGAAGAATTAACCAAAGTCTCAGCCACCCACCGGGAACCCATATACGTCCTGAACCAAAATATTGGTCTTGCGTTCAGCTCACAAAAAACGAGTTGCAAAATGGGGCTCAGGGGCACAACAATTCACAAACTAGCAGAGTAATAAAGGACAACTATCATCCAAAAATCTGTTGAGGGAAGGCAGCGAGGTAGACTTGAAAGCTAGGCAGAATAGCAGGAAACAGATTTCAAGAGGTACGTTGGAATCGCCTTTAAAGCACAGGAAAAGGGGCACAACTTCGACAATGATGCACTTGGCCAAAAAGGGCGTATGCATTTTCTCCTGAATATATTTAGGAGAGAACTCATATGCCCGTTTTGGCCAAGCAAGCAAGCGGACAATGCAAATCTGCAATACAAAGAAGTATCTCTTCCCACCGGTACAAAAGGGACATCCACAAAATGTGTAAAAACCAGAAAGGCAAGACAGGCCCTGGAGAACAGGGAGCCTTGTTATGCTGATGGGCAGTATGTAAATTGCCAACTCCCTCTCTGGAGGAGTGCATTGTGTTCCCTAAAACAAGTAAACAACAGAGCTACAGAGCCAAGGGCACTTCCAGTCTAGGGAATATACCTTGAGAAAACTGAAAATCAATAAGACAGAGCCACACCAAAATTTAGGGCTGCACTGCTTACAAGAACCTCAACTTGGGTACACCTTAAATATCCCAGGAAATATAAAATTGGTTCAAAATATTGTGGTACTTACGTACGATGGAATATCCCTCAGCCATGAAATCAATGTCATAAGACCAGTAGCAGCAAAATGAGTGGATTCCGGTTCGATGATTCTAAGTGAAATAAGTCACACAGAAAAAGCAACTTATCATAAGATATCACTTATGAAGATCCTGTAAACATGGCTACACTTGAACTTAGCTAGGAAAGAGAACAGAGTCTCACATTTGGAAAACACTCTTATGCCTGCTTAAGGGGGAAGGAGAGGTGGGTGATGCATAAAACCAGAGTTTGATATAAGCACAGGTACCGTTCCAAAAACCAACTATGGAATAGACAAGACCTACACCTTCCTCAGTGAAAGGGACTCAAAATCCCATATTTCCCGCAGAAGAATATATCTGACTAGTAAGAATCTTAAAACCTATGTATTGATATGTCTCTGTAAAGGAATCAAGTGTGTCTAGACTGGCATAAACATGGCAGCGAGAATTAGCTGAAATCCACTATCAAAACGAATTTCACAAACAAAACAAAAAAACAGGGAAATTCTTTACAATTCCTTCAGGGTCTCTGATGAAACCTGGAATAACCCTATCTACAAGGACAGCTGGATGTGGCATAAGGCTGGACCCTTGGGACTGAGAGGATTGGTGAGATTGGGTGAGCAAATGCAGACCCTTTAAAGCAATAATGCATGGCACCCACTCCTTGGGTCCCAACTCTCCAGGTTGAAGGGAATATTACTACAGCTATAACATGTACGGGAAACCTAGAGAATGGACACACTGTGAATACGAACGGTTTCTAAAACTCAAATAATAGTCCCTCTCCTGGTGCTCAGGTGTGACTTTCCAACTGATTTACTATCAATCTCAAAACTTGGAGAGACAGCCCCTTTAACCTCCTGGTTCGCACACATTGCCAATTTGGCAGAGGATGAAAGGGAAGAGGGAGAACCAATGAGAGAGTAGCTGTTAGGCATTTGGACGGGCACATGTCACTCTAATTTCACGGGAGGAAGAAGAATTAACCAAAGTCTCAGCCACCCACGGGGAACAAGTAGAGGTCCTGAACCAAAATTTTGCATTTGCGGTCAGCTCACAAAAAATGAGTTGAAAAATGGGGCTCAGGGCACAGCAATTCACAAACTGGAAGAGTAATAAAGGACAACTATCATCCAAAAATCTGTTGAGGGAAGGCAACGAGGCGGACGTGAAATCGAGGCAGAATAGCAGGAAACAGATTTCAAGAGGTATGTTGGAATCGCCTTTAAAGCACCAGAAGTGGGGCACAACTTCGACAATGATGCACTTGGCCAAAAAGGGCGTTTGCATTTTCTGCTGAATATTTTCAGGAGAAAATGCATACGACCTTTTTGGCCAAGCAAGCAAGCAGGCAATGCAAATCTGCACTACAAAGAAGTATCACTTCCCACCGGTCAAAAGGGACATCCGCAAAATGTGTAAAAACCAGAAAGGCAAGACAGGCCCTGGAGAACAGGGAGCATTGTTATGCTGATGGGCAGGATGTAAATTGCCAACTGCCTCTCTGGTGGAGTGAATTGTGTTCCCTAAAACAAGTAAACAACAGAGCTACAGAGCCAAGGGCACTTCCAGTCTAGGGAATATACCTTGGGAAAACTGAAAATCAATAAGACAGAGCCACCCCAACGTTTAGGGCTGCACTGCTTACAAGAACCTCAACATGGGTACACCTTAAATATCCCAGGAAATATAAAAATGGTTCAAAAAATTGTGGTACTTACGTACGATGGAATATCCCTCAGCCATGAAATCAATGTCATAAGACCAGTAGCAGCAAAATGAGTGGAATGAGGTTCGATGATTCTAAGTGAAATAAGTCACAGAGAAAAAGCAAGTTATCATAAGATATCACTTACGAAGATCCTGTAAACATGGCTACACTTGAACTGAGCTAGGAAAGAGAACAGAGTCTCACATTTGGAAAACACTCTTATGCCTGCTTAAGGGGGAAGGAGAGGTGGGGTGATGCATAAAACCAGAGTTTGATATAAGCACAGGTACCGTTCCAAAAACCAACTATGGAATAGACAAGACCTACACCTTCCACAGTGAAAGGGACTCAAAACCCCATATTTCCCGCAGAAGAATATATCTGACTAGTAAGAATCTTAAAACCTATGTATTGATATGTCTCTGTAAGGGAATCAAGTGTCTAGACTGGCATAAACATGGCAGCGAGAATCAGCTGAAATCCACTATCAAAAGGAATTTCACAAACAAAACAAAAAAACAGGCAAATGCTTTACAATTCCTTCAGGGTCTCTGATGAAATCTGGAATGACCCTATCTACAACGACCGCTGGATGTGGCATAAGGCTGGACACTTGGGACTTAGAGGATTGGTGAGATTGGGTGAGCAAATGCAGACCTTGTAAACCAATAATGCATGGCACCCATTCCATGGGTCCCAACTCTGCGGGTTGAAGGGAATATTAATACAGCTATAACATGTACAGGAAACCTAGAGAATGGACACACTGTGAATACAAAAGGTTTCTAAAACTCAACGAATAGTCCCTCTCCTGGTGTTCCGGTTTGACTTTCCCACTGCTTTACTATCAAGCTCCCAAATTGGAGAGACACCCCTTTTAACCTCCTGGTACACACACGTTGCCAATTTGGCAGAGGATGAAAGGAAAGGGGGAGAACCAATGACAGAGTAGCTGTTAGGCATTTAGACGGGCATATGTCACTCTAATTTCACGGGAGGAAGAAGAATTAACCAAAGTCTCAGCCTCCCACGGGGAACAAGTAGAGGTCCTGAACCAAAATTTTGGACGTGCGGTCAGCTCACAAAAAATAAGTTGAAAAATGGGGCTCAGGGCACAGCAATTCACAAACTGGAAGAGTAATAAAGGACAACTATCATCCAAAAATCTGTTGAGGAAAGGGAACGAGGCGGAGTTGAAATCGAGGCAGAATAGCAGGAAACAGATTTCAAGAGGTACGTTGGAATCGCCTTTAAAGCACAGGAAGAGTGGAACAACTTCGACAATGATGCACTTGGCCAAAAAGGGCGTATGCGTTTTCTCTTGAATATATTCAGGAGAAAACGCATACGCCCTTTTTGGCCAAGCAAGCAAGCGGGCAATGCAAATCTGCACTACAAAGAAGTATCACTTCCCACCGGTCAAAAGGGACATCCGCAAAATGTGTAAAAACCAGAAAGGCAAGACAGGCCCTGGAGAACAGGGAGCCTTTTTATGCTGATGGGCGGGATGTAAATTGCCAACTGCCTCTATGGAGGAGTGCATTGTGTTCCCTAAAACAAGTAAACAACAGAGCTACAGAGCCAAGGGCACTACCAGTCTAGGGAATATACCTTGGGAAAACTGAAAATCAATAAGACAGAGCCACCCCAAAATTTACGGCTGCACTGCTCACAATAACCTCAACTTCGGTACACCTTAAATATCCCAGGAAATATAAAAATGGTTCAAAAAATTGTGGTACTTACGTACGATGGAATATCCCTCAGCCATGAAATCAATGTCATAAGACCAGTAGCAACAAAATGTGTGGATTCTGTTATGATGATTCTAAGTGAAATAAGACACACAGAAAAAGAAATTTATCATAAGATATCACTTATGAAGAACCTGTAAACATGGCTACACTTGAACTTAGCTAGGAAAGAGAACAGAGTCTCACATTTGGAAAACACTCTTATGCCTGCTTAAGGGGGAAGGAGAGGTGGGGTGATGCATAAAACCAGAGTTTCATATAAGCACACCTACCGTTCCGAAAACCAACTATGGAATAGACAAGACCTACACATTCCTCAGTGAAAGGGACTGAAAAGCCCATATTTCCCGCAGAAGAATATATCTGACTAGTAAGAATCTTAAAACCTATGTATTGATATGTCTCTGTAAGGGAATCAAGTGTGTCTAGACTGGCATAAACTTGGCAGCGAGAATCAGCTGAAACCCACTATCAAAAGGAATTTCACAAACAAAACAAAAAAACTGGGAAATTCTTTACAATTCCTTCAGGGTCTCTGATGAAACCTGGAATGACCCTATCTACAACGACAGCTGGATGTGGCATAATGCTGGACACTTGGGACTGAGAGGATTGGTGAGATTGGGTGAGCAACTGCAGACCTTGTAAACCAATAATGCATGGCACCCATTCCATGGGTCCCAACTCTGCGGGTTGAAGGGAATATTAATACAGCTATAACATATACAGGAAACCTAGAGAATGGACACACTGTGAATACAAAAGGTTTCTAAAACTCAACGAATAGTCCCTCTCCTGGTGTTCCGGTTTGACTTTCCAACTGCTTTACTATCAATCTCCCAACTTGGAGAGACACCACTTTTAACCTCCTGGTACACACACGTTGCCAATTTGGCAGAGGATGAAAGGAAAGGGGGAGAACCAATGACAGAGTAGCTGTTAGGCATTTAGACGGGCACATGTCACTCTAATTTCACGGGAGGAAGAAGAACTAACCAAAGTCTCAGCCTCCCACGGGTAAAAAGTAGAGGTCCTGAACCAAAATTTTGGACTTGCGGTCAGCTCACCAAAAACGAGTTGAAAAATGGGGCTCAGGGCACAGCAATTCACAAACTGGAAGAGTAATAAAGGACAACTATCATCCAAAAATCTGTTGAGGGAAGGCAACGAGGCGGACTTGAAATCGAGGCAGAATAGCAGGAAACAGATTTCAAGAGGTATGTTGGAATCGCCTTTAAAGCACCAGAAGTGGGGCACAACTTCGACAATGATGCACTTGGCCAAAAAGGGCGTTTGCATTTTCTCCTGAATATATTCAGGAGAAAACGCATACGCCCTTTTTGGCCTAGCAAGCAAGCAGGCAATGCAAATCTGCACTACAAAGAAGTATCACTTCCCACCGGTCAAAAGGGACATCCGCAAAATGTGTAAAAACCAGAAAGGCAAGACAGGCCCTGGAGAACAGGGAGCATTGTTATGCTGATGGGCAGGATGTACATTGCCAGCTGCCTCTCTGGTGGAGTGAACTGTGTTCCCTAAAACAAGTAAACAACAGAGCTACAGAGCCAAGGGCACTTCCAGTCTAGGGAATATACCTTGGGAAAACTGAAAATCAATAAGCCAGAGCCACCCCAACGTTTAGGGCTGCACTGCTTACAAGAACCTCAACTTGGGTACACCTTAAATATCCCAGGAAATATAAAAATGGTTCAAAAAATTGTGGTACTTACGTACGATGGAATATCCCTCAGCCATGAAATCAATGTCATAAGACCAGTAGCAGCAAAATGAGTGGATTCAGGTTCGATGATTCTAAGTGAAATAAGTCACACAGAAAAAGCAACTTATCATAAGATATCACTTATGAAGATCCTGTAAACATGGCTACACTTGAACTGAGCTAGGAAAGAGAACAGAGTCTCACATTTAGAAAACACTCTTATGCCTGCTTAAGGGGGAAGGAGAGGTGGGGTGATGCATAAAACCAGAGTTTGATATAAGCACAGGTACCGTTCCAAAAACCAACTATGGAATAGACAAGACCTACACCTTCCACAGTGAAAGGGACTCAAAACTCCATATTTCCCGCAGAAGAATATATCTGACAAGTAAGAATCTTAAAACCTATGTATTGATATGTCTCTGTAAGGGAATCAAGAGTGTCTAGACTGGCATAAGCATGGCAGCGAGAATCAGCTCAAACCCACTATAAAAAGGAATTTCAAAAACAAAACAAAGAAACAGGCAAATTCTTTCCAATTCCTTCAGGGTCTCTGATGAAACCTGGAATGACCCTATCTACAATGACAGCTGGATGTTACATAAGGCTGGACACGTGGCACTGAGAGGATTGGTGAGATTGGGTGAGCAAATGCAGACCCTTCAAAGCAATAATGCATGGCACACATTACATGCGTCCCAACTCTCCAAGTTGAAGGGGATATTACTACAACTATAACATGTACCGGAAACCTAGAGAATGGACACACTGTGAACAAGAAACGTTTCTAAAACTCAACTAATACTCCGTCTCCTGGTGCTCATGTTTGACACTGCAACTGCTTTACTATCAATCTCCCAACTTAGAGACAGCACATTTAACCCCCTTGTTGGCACACGTTGCCAATTTGGCACAGGATGAAAGGGAAGAGGGAGAACCAATGAGAGAGTAGCTGTTTGGCATTTGGACGGGCACATGTCACTCTAATTTCCCGGCAGGAAGAAGAATTAACCAAAGTCTCAGCCACCCACCGGGAACCCATATACGTCCTGAACCAAAATATTGGTCTTGCGTTCAGCTCACAAAAAACGAGTTGCAAAATGGGGCTCAGGGGCACAACAATTCACAAACTAGCAGAGTAATAAAGGACAACTATCATCCAAAAATCTGTTGAGGGAAGGCAGCGAGGTAGACTTGAAAGCTAGGCAGAATAGCAGGAAACAGATTTCAAGAGGTACGTTGGAATCGCCTTTAAAGCACAGGAAAAGGGGCACAACTTCGACAATGATGCACTTGGCCAAAAAGGGCGTATGCATTTTCTCCTGAATATATTTAGGAGAGAACTCATATGCCCGTTTTGGCCAAGCAAGCAAGCGGACAATGCAAATCTGCAATACAAAGAAGTATCTCTTCCCACCGGTACAAAAGGGACATCCACAAAATGTGTAAAAACCAGAAAGGCAAGACAGGCCCTGGAGAACAGGGAGCCTTGTTATGCTGATGGGCAGTATGTAAATTGCCAACTCCCTCTCTGGAGGAGTGCATTGTGTTCCCTAAAACAAGTAAACAACAGAGCTACAGAGCCAAGGGCACTTCCAGTCTAGGGAATATACCTTGAGAAAACTGAAAATCAATAAGACAGAGCCACACCAAAATTTAGGGCTGCACTGCTTACAAGAACCTCAACTTGGGTACACCTTAAATATCCCAGGAAATATAAAATTGGTTCAAAATATTGTGGTACTTACGTACGATGGAATATCCCTCAGCCATGAAATCAATGTCATAAGACCAGTAGCAGCAAAATGAGTGGATTCCGGTTCGATGATTCTAAGTGAAATAAGTCACACAGAAAAAGCAACTTATCATAAGATATCACTTATGAAGATCCTGTAAACATGGCTACACTTGAACTTAGCTAGGAAAGAGAACAGAGTCTCACATTTGGAAAACACTCTTATGCCTGCTTAAGGGGGAAGGAGAGGTGGGTGATGCATAAAACCAGAGTTTGATATAAGCACAGGTACCGTTCCAAAAACCAACTATGGAATAGACAAGACCTACACCTTCCTCAGTGAAAGGGACTCAAAATCCCATATTTCCCGCAGAAGAATATATCTGACTAGTAAGAATCTTAAAACCTATGTATTGATATGTCTCTGTAAGGGAATCAAGTGTGTCTAGACTGGCATAAACATGGCAGCGAGAATTAGCTGAAATCCACTATCAAAACGAATTTCACAAACAAAACAAAAAAACAGGGAAATTCTTTACAATTCCTTCAGGGTCTCTGATGAAACCTGGAATAACCCTATCTACAAGGACAGCTGGATGTGGCATAAGGCTGGACCCTTGGGACTGAGAGGATTGGTGAGATTGGGTGAGCAAATGCAGACCCTTTAAAGCAATAATGCATGGCACCCACTCCTTGGGTCCCAACTCTCCAGGTTGAAGGGAATATTACTACAGCTATAACATGTACGGGAAACCTAGAGAATGGACACACTGTGAATACGAACGGTTTCTAAAACTCAAATAATAGTCCCTCTCCTGGTGCTCAGGTGTGACTTTCCAACTGATTTACTATCAATCTCAAAACTTGGAGAGACAGCCCCTTTAACCTCCTGGTTCGCACACATTGCCAATTTGGCAGAGGATGAAAGGGAAGAGGGAGAACCAATGAGAGAGTAGCTGTTAGGCATTTGGACGGGCACATGTCACTCTAATTTCACGGGAGGAAGAAGAATTAACCAAAGTCTCAGCCACCCACGGGGAACAAGTAGAGGTCCTGAACCAAAATTTTGCATTTGCGGTCAGCTCACAAAAAATGAGTTGAAAAATGGGGCTCAGGGCACAGCAATTCACAAACTGGAAGAGTAATAAAGGACAACTATCATCCAAAAATCTGTTGAGGGAAGGCAACGAGGTGGACATGAAATCGAGGCAGAATAGCAGGAAACAGATTTCAAGAGGTATGTTGGAATCGCCTTTAAAGCACCAGAAGTGGGGCACAACTTCGACAATGATGCACTTGGCCAAAAAGGGCGTTTGCATTTTCTGCTGAATATTTTCAGGAGAAAATGCATACGACCTTTTTGGCCAAGCAAGCAAGCAGGCAATGCAAATCTGCACTACAAAGAAGTATCACTTCCCACCGGTCAAAAGGGACATCCGCAAAATGTGTAAAAACCAGAAAGGCAAGACAGGCCCTGGAGAACAGGGAGCCTTTTTATGCTGATGGGCAGGATGTAAATTGCCAACTGCCTCTATGGAGGAGTGCATTGTGTTCCCTAAAACAAGTAAACAACAGAGCTACAGAGCCAAGGGCACTACCAGTCTAGGGAATATACCTTGGGAAAACTGAAAATCAATAAGACAGAGCCACCCCAAAATTTACGGCTGCACTGCTCACAATAACCTCAACTTCGGTACACCTTAAATATCCCAGGAAATATAAAAATGGTTCAAAAAATTGTGGTACTTACGTACGATGGAATATCCCTCAGCCATGAAATCAATGTCATAAGACCAGTAGCAACAAAATGTGTGGATTCTGTTATGATGATTCTAAGTGAAATAAGACACACAGAAAAAGAAATTTATCATAAGATATCACTTATGAAGAACCTGTAAACATGGCTACACTTGAACTTAGCTAGGAAAGAGAACAGAGTCTCACATTTGGAAAACACTCTTATGCCTGCTTAAGGGGGAAGGAGAGGTGGGGTGATGCATAAAACCAGAGTTTCATATAAGCACACCTACCGTTCCGAAAACCAACTATGGAATAGACAAGACCTACACATTCCTCAGTGAAAGGGACTGAAAAGCCCATATTTCCCGCAGAAGAATATATCTGACTAGTAAGAATCTTAAAACCTATGTATTGATATGTCTCTGTAAGGGAATCAAGTGTGTCTAGACTGGCATAAACTTGGCAGCGAGAATCAGCTGAAACCCACTATCAAAAGGAATTTCACAAACAAAACAAAAAAACTGGGAAATTCTTTACAATTCCTTCAGGGTCTCTGATGAAACCTGGAATGACCCTATCTACAACGACAGCTGGATGTGGCATAATGCTGGACACTTGGGACTGAGAGGATTGGTGAGATTGGGTGAGCAACTGCAGACCTTGTAAACCAATAATGCATGGCACCCATTCCATGGGTCCCAACTCTGCGGGTTGAAGGGAATATTAATACAGCTATAACATATACAGGAAACCTAGAGAATGGACACACTGTGAATACAAAAGGTTTCTAAAACTCAACGAATAGTCCCTCTCCTGGTGTTCCGGTTTGACTTTCCAACTGCTTTACTATCAATCTCCCAACTTGGAGAGACACCACTTTTAACCTCCTGGTACACACACGTTGCCAATTTGGCAGAGGATGAAAGGAAAGGGGGAGAACCAATGACAGAGTAGCTGTTAGGCATTTAGACGGGCACATGTCACTCTAATTTCACGGGAGGAAGAAGAACTAACCAAAGTCTCAGCCTCCCACGGGTAAAAAGTAGAGGTCCTGAACCAAAATTTTGGACTTGCGGTCAGCTCACCAAAAACGAGTTGAAAAATGGGGCTCAGGGCACAGCAATTCACAAACTGGAAGAGTAATAAAGGACAACTATCATCCAAAAATCTGTTGAGGGAAGGCAACGAGGCGGACTTGAAATCGAGGCAGAATAGCAGGAAACAGATTTCAAGAGGTATGTTGGAATCGCCTTTAAAGCACCAGAAGTGGGGCACAACTTCGACAATGATGCACTTGGCCAAAAAGGGCGTTTGCATTTTCTCCTGAATATATTCAGGAGAAAACGCATACGCCCTTTTTGGCCTAGCAAGCAAGCAGGCAATGCAAATCTGCACTACAAAGAAGTATCACTTCCCACCGGTCAAAAGGGACATCCGCAAAATGTGTAAAAACCAGAAAGGCAAGACAGGCCCTGGAGAACAGGGAGCATTGTTATGCTGATGGGCAGGATGTAAATTGCCAGCTGCCTCTCTGGTGGAGTGAACTGTGTTCCCTAAAACAAGTAAACAACAGAGCTACAGAGCCAAGGGCACTTCCAGTCTAGGGAATATACCTTGGGAAAACTGAAAATCAATAAGCCAGAGCCACCCCAACGTTTAGGGCTGCACTGCTTACAAGAACCTCAACTTGGGTACACCTTAAATATCCCAGGAAATATAAAAATGGTTCAAAAAATTGTGGTACTTACGTACGATGGAATATCCCTCAGCCATGAAATCAATGTCATAAGACCAGTAGCAGCAAAATGAGTGGATTCAGGTTCGATGATTCTAAGTGAAATAAGTCACACAGAAAAAGCAACTTATCATAAGATATCACTTATGAAGATCCTGTAAACATGGCTACACTTGAACTGAGCTAGGAAAGAGAACAGAGTCTCACATTTAGAAAACACTCTTATGCCTGCTTAAGGGGGAAGGAGAGGTGGGGTGATGCATAAAACCAGAGTTTGATATAAGCACAGGTACCGTTCCAAAAACCAACTATGGAATAGACAAGACCTACACCTTCCACAGTGAAAGGGACTCAAAACTCCATATTTCCCGCAGAAGAATATATCTGACAAGTAAGAATCTTAAAACCTATGTATTGATATGTCTCTGTAAGGGAATCAAGAGTGTCTAGACTGGCATAAGCATGGCAGCGAGAATCAGCTCAAACCCACTATAAAAAGGAATTTCAAAAACAAAACAAAGAAACAGGCAAATTCTTTCCAATTCCTTCAGGGTCTCTGATGAAACCTGGAATGACCCTATCTACAATGACAGCTGGATGTTACATAAGGCTGGACACGTGGCACTGAGAGGATTGGTGAGATTGGGTGAGCAAATGCAGACCCTTCAAAGCAATAATGCATGGCACACATTACATGCGTCCCAACTCTCCAAGTTGAAGGGGATATTACTACAACTATAACATGTACCGGAAACCTAGAGAATGGACACACTGTGAACAAGAAACGTTTCTAAAACTCAACTAATACTCCGTCTCCTGGTGCTCATGTTTGACACTGCAACTGCTTTACTATCAATCTCCCAACTTAGAGACAGCACATTTAACCCCCTTGTTGGCACACGTTGCCAATTTGGCACAGGATGAAAGGGAAGAGGGAGAACCAATGAGAGAGTAGCTGTTTGGCATTTGGACGGGCACATGTCACTCTAATTTCCCGGCAGGAAGAAGAATTAACCAAAGTCTCAGCCACCCACCGGGAACCCATATACGTCCTGAACCAAAATATTGGTCTTGCGTTCAGCTCACAAAAAACGAGTTGCAAAATGGGGCTCAGGGGCACAACAATTCACAAACTAGCAGAGTAATAAAGGACAACTATCATCCAAAAATCTGTTGAGGGAAGGCAGCGAGGTAGACTTGAAAGCTAGGCAGAATAGCAGGAAACAGATTTCAAGAGGTACGTTGGAATCGCCTTTAAAGCACAGGAAAAGGGGCACAACTTCGACAATGATGCACTTGGCCAAAAAGGGCGTATGCATTTTCTCCTGAATATATTTAGGAGAGAACTCATATGCCCGTTTTGGCCAAGCAAGCAAGCGGACAATGCAAATCTGCAATACAAAGAAGTATCTCTTCCCACCGGTACAAAAGGGACATCCACAAAATGTGTAAAAACCAGAAAGGCAAGACAGGCCCTGGAGAACAGGGAGCCTTGTTATGCTGATGGGCAGTATGTAAATTGCCAACTCCCTCTCTGGAGGAGTGCATTGTGTTCCCTAAAACAAGTAAACAACAGAGCTACAGAGCCAAGGGCACTTCCAGTCTAGGGAATATACCTTGAGAAAACTGAAAATCAATAAGACAGAGCCACACCAAAATTTAGGGCTGCACTGCTTACAAGAACCTCAACTTGGGTACACCTTAAATATCCCAGGAAATATAAAATTGGTTCAAAATATTGTGGTACTTACGTACGATGGAATATCCCTCAGCCATGAAATCAATGTCATAAGACCAGTAGCAGCAAAATGAGTGGATTCCGGTTCGATGATTCTAAGTGAAATAAGTCACACAGAAAAAGCAACTTATCATAAGATATCACTTATGAAGATCCTGTAAACATGGCTACACTTGAACTTAGCTAGGAAAGAGAACAGAGTCTCACATTTGGAAAACACTCTTATGCCTGCTTAAGGGGGAAGGAGAGGTGGGTGATGCATAAAACCAGAGTTTGATATAAGCACAGGTACCGTTCCAAAAACCAACTATGGAATAGACAAGACCTACACCTTCCTCAGTGAAAGGGACTCAAAATCCCATATTTCCCGCAGAAGAATATATCTGACTAGTAAGAATCTTAAAACCTATGTATTGATATGTCTCTGTAAGGGAATCAAGTGTGTCTAGACTGGCATAAACATGGCAGCGAGAATTAGCTGAAATCCACTATCAAAACGAATTTCACAAACAAAACAAAAAAACAGGGAAATTCTTTACAATTCCTTCAGGGTCTCTGATGAAACCTGGAATAACCCTATCTACAAGGACAGCTGGATGTGGCATAAGGCTGGACCCTTGGGACTGAGAGGATTGGTGAGATTGGGTGAGCAAATGCAGACCCTTTAAAGCAATAATGCATGGCACCCACTCCTTGGGTCCCAACTCTCCAGGTTGAAGGGAATATTACTACAGCTATAACATGTACGGGAAACCTAGAGAATGGACACACTGTGAATACGAACGGTTTCTAAAACTCAAATAATAGTCCCTCTCCTGGTGCTCAGGTGTGACTTTCCAACTGATTTACTATCAATCTCAAAACTTGGAGAGACAGCCCCTTTAACCTCCTGGTTCGCACACATTGCCAATTTGGCAGAGGATGAAAGGGAAGAGGGAGAACCAATGAGAGAGTAGCTGTTAGGCATTTGGACGGGCACATGTCACTCTAATTTCACGGGAGGAAGAAGAATTAACCAAAGTCTCAGCCACCCACGGGGAACAAGTAGAGGTCCTGAACCAAAATTTTGCATTTGCGGTCAGCTCACAAAAAATGAGTTGAAAAATGGGGCTCAGGGCACAGCAATTCACAAACTGGAAGAGTAATAAAGGACAACTATCATCCAAAAATCTGTTGAGGGAAGGCAACGAGGCGGACATGAAATCGAGGCAGAATAGCAGGAAACAGATTTCAAGAGGTATGTTGGAATCGCCTTTAAAGCACCAGAAGTGGGGCACAACTTCGACAATGATGCACTTGGCCAAAAAGGGCGTTTGCATTTTCTGCTGAATATTTTCAGGAGAAAATGCATACGACCTTTTTGGCCAAGCAAGCAAGCAGGCAATGCAAATCTGCACTACAAAGAAGTATCACTTCCCACCGGTCAAAAGGGACATCCGCAAAATGTGTAAAAACCAGAAAGGCAAGACAGGCCCTGGAGAACAGGGAGCATTGTTATGCTGATGGGCAGGATGTAAATTGCCAACTGCCTCTCTGGTGGAGTGAATTGTGTTCCCTAAAACAAGTAAACAACAGAGCTACAGAGCCAAGGGCACTTCCAGTCTAGGGAATATACCTTGGGAAAACTGAAAATCAATAAGACAGAGCCACCCCAACGTTTAGGGCTGCACTGCTTACAAGAACCTCAACATGGGTACACCTTAAATATCCCAGGAAATATAAAAATGGTTCAAAAAATTGTGGTACTTACGTACGATGGAATATCCCTCAGCCATGAAATCAATGTCATAAGACCAGTAGCAGCAAAATGAGTGGAATGAGGTTCGATGATTCTAAGTGAAATAAGTCACAGAGAAAAAGCAAGTTATCATAAGATATCACTTACGAAGATCCTGTAAACATGGCTACACTTGAACTGAGCTAGGAAAGAGAACAGAGTCTCACATTTGGAAAACACTCTTATGCCTGCTTAAGGGGGAAGGAGAGGTGGGGTGATGCATAAAACCAGAGTTTGATATAAGCACAGGTACCGTTCCAAAAACCAACTATGGAATAGACAAGACCTACACCTTCCACAGTGAAAGGGACTCAAAACCCCATATTTCCCGCAGAAGAATATATCTGACTAGTAAGAATCTTAAAACCTATGTATTGATATGTCTCTGTAAGGGAATCAAGTGTCTAGACTGGCATAAACATGGCAGCGAGAATCAGCTGAAATCCACTATCAAAAGGAATTTCACAAACAAAACAAAAAAACAGGCAAATGCTTTACAATTCCTTCAGGGTCTCTGATGAAATCTGGAATGACCCTATCTACAACGACCGCTGGATGTGGCATAAGGCTGGACACTTGGGACTTAGAGGATTGGTGAGATTGGGTGAGCAAATGCAGACCTTGTAAACCAATAATGCATGGCACCCATTCCATGGGTCCCAACTCTGCGGGTTGAAGGGAATATTAATACAGCTATAACATGTACAGGAAACCTAGAGAATGGACACACTGTGAATACAAAAGGTTTCTAAAACTCAACGAATAGTCCCTCTCCTGGTGTTCCGGTTTGACTTTCCCACTGCTTTACTATCAAGCTCCCAAATTGGAGAGACACCCCTTTTAACCTCCTGGTACACACACGTTGCCAATTTGGCAGAGGATGAAAGGAAAGGGGGAGAACCAATGACAGAGTAGCTGTTAGGCATTTAGACGGGCATATGTCACTCTAATTTCACGGGAGGAAGAAGAATTAACCAAAGTCTCAGCCTCCCACGGGGAACAAGTAGAGGTCCTGAACCAAAATTTTGGACGTGCGGTCAGCTCACAAAAAATAAGTTGAAAAATGGGGCTCAGGGCACAGCAATTCACAAACTGGAAGAGTAATAAAGGACAACTATCATCCAAAAATCTGTTGAGGGAAGGGAACGAGGCGGAGTTGAAATCGAGGCAGAATAGCAGGAAACAGATTTCAAGAGGTACGTTGGAATCGCCTTTAAAGCACAGGAAGAGTGGAACAACTTCGACAATGATGCACTTGGCCAAAAAGGGCGTATGCGTTTTCTCTTGAATATATTCAGGAGAAAACGCATACGCCCTTTTTGGCCAAGCAAGCAAGCGGGCAATGCAAATCTGCACTACAAAGAAGTATCACTTCCCACCGGTCAAAAGGGACATCCGCAAAATGTGTAAAAACCAGAAAGGCAAGACAGGCCCTGGAGAACAGGGAGCCTTTTTATGCTGATGGGCGGGATGTAAATTGCCAACTGCCTCTATGGAGGAGTGCATTGTGTTCCCTAAAACAAGTAAACAACAGAGCTACAGAGCCAAGGGCACTACCAGTCTAGGGAATATACCTTGGGAAAACTGAAAATCAATAAGACAGAGCCACCCCAAAATTTACGGCTGCACTGCTCACAATAACCTCAACTTCGGTACACCTTAAATATCCCAGGAAATATAAAAATGGTTCAAAAAATTGTGGTACTTACGTACGATGGAATATCCCTCAGCCATGAAATCAATGTCATAAGACCAGTAGCAACAAAATGTGTGGATTCTGTTATGATGATTCTAAGTGAAATAAGACACACAGAAAAAGAAATTTATCATAAGATATCACTTATGAAGAACCTGTAAACATGGCTACACTTGAACTTAGCTAGGAAAGAGAACAGAGTCTCACATTTGGAAAACACTCTTATGCCTGCTTAAGGGGGAAGGAGAGGTGGGGTGATGCATAAAACCAGAGTTTCATATAAGCACACCTACCGTTCCGAAAACCAACTATGGAATAGACAAGACCTACACATTCCTCAGTGAAAGGGACTGAAAAGCCCATATTTCCCGCAGAAGAATATATCTGACTAGTAAGAATCTTAAAACCTATGTATTGATATGTCTCTGTAAGGGAATCAAGTGTGTCTAGACTGGCATAAACTTGGCAGCGAGAATCAGCTGAAACCCACTATCAAAAGGAATTTCACAAACAAAACAAAAAAACTGGGAAATTCTTTACAATTCCTTCAGGGTCTCTGATGAAACCTGGAATGACCCTATCTACAACGACAGCTGGATGTGGCATAATGCTGGACACTTGGGACTGAGAGGATTGGTGAGATTGGGTGAGCAACTGCAGACCTTGTAAACCAATAATGCATGGCACCCATTCCATGGGTCCCAACTCTGCGGGTTGAAGGGAATATTAATACAGCTATAACATATACAGGAAACCTAGAGAATGGACACACTGTGAATACAAAAGGTTTCTAAAACTCAACGAATAGTCCCTCTCCTGGTGTTCCGGTTTGACTTTCCAACTGCTTTACTATCAATCTCCCAACTTGGAGAGACACCACTTTTAACCTCCTGGTACACACACGTTGCCAATTTGGCAGAGGATGAAAGGAAAGGGGGAGAACCAATGACAGAGTAGCTGTTAGGCATTTAGACGGGCACATGTCACTCTAATTTCACGGGAGGAAGAAGAACTAACCAAAGTCTCAGCCTCCCACGGGTAAAAAGTAGAGGTCCTGAACCAAAATTTTGGACTTGCGGTCAGCTCACCAAAAACGAGTTGAAAAATGGGGCTCAGGGCACAGCAATTCACAAACTGGAAGAGTAATAAAGGACAACTATCATCCAAAAATCTGTTGAGGGAAGGCAACGAGGCGGACTTGAAATCGAGGCAGAATAGCAGGAAACAGATTTCAAGAGGTATGTTGGAATCGCCTTTAAAGCACCAGAAGTGGGGCACAACTTCGACAATGATGCACTTGGCCAAAAAGGGCGTTTGCATTTTCTCCTGAATATATTCAGGAGAAAACGCATACGCCCTTTTTGGCCTAGCAAGCAAGCAGGCAATGCAAATCTGCACTACAAAGAAGTATCACTTCCCACCGGTCAAAAGGGACATCCGCAAAATGTGTAAAAACCAGAAAGGCAAGACAGGCCCTGGAGAACAGGGAGCATTGTTATGCTGATGGGCAGGATGTAAATTGCCAGCTGCCTCTCTGGTGGAGTGAACTGTGTTCCCTAAAACAAGTAAACAACAGAGCTACAGAGCCAAGGGCACTTCCAGTCTAGGGAATATACCTTGGGAAAACTGAAAATCAATAAGCCAGAGCCACCCCAACGTTTAGGGCTGCACTGCTTACAAGAACCTCAACTTGGGTACACCTTAAATATCCCAGGAAATATAAAAATGGTTCAAAAAATTGTGGTACTTACGTACGATGGAATATCCCTCAGCCATGAAATCAATGTCATAAGACCAGTAGCAGCAAAATGAGTGGATTCAGGTTCGATGATTCTAAGTGAAATAAGTCACACAGAAAAAGCAACTTATCATAAGATATCACTTATGAAGATCCTGTAAACATGGCTACACTTGAACTGAGCTAGGAAAGAGAACAGAGTCTCACATTTAGAAAACACTCTTATGCCTGCTTAAGGGGGAAGGAGAGGTGGGGTGATGCATAAAACCAGAGTTTGATATAAGCACAGGTACCGTTCCAAAAACCAACTATGGAATAGACAAGACCTACACCTTCCACAGTGAAAGGGACTCAAAACTCCATATTTCCCGCAGAAGAATATATCTGACAAGTAAGAATCTTAAAACCTATGTATTGATATGTCTCTGTAAGGGAATCAAGAGTGTCTAGACTGGCATAAGCATGGCAGCGAGAATCAGCTCAAACCCACTATAAAAAGGAATTTCAAAAACAAAACAAAGAAACAGGCAAATTCTTTCCAATTCCTTCAGGGTCTCTGATGAAACCTGGAATGACCCTATCTACAATGACAGCTGGATGTTACATAAGGCTGGACACGTGGCACTGAGAGGATTGGTGAGATTGGGTGAGCAAATGCAGACCCTTCAAAGCAATAATGCATGGCACACATTACATGCGTCCCAACTCTCCAAGTTGAAGGGGATATTACTACAACTATAACATGTACCGGAAACCTAGAGAATGGACACACTGTGAACAAGAAACGTTTCTAAAACTCAACTAATACTCCGTCTCCTGGTGCTCATGTTTGACACTGCAACTGCTTTACTATCAATCTCCCAACTTAGAGACAGCACATTTAACCCCCTTGTTGGCACACGTTGCCAATTTGGCACAGGATGAAAGGGAAGAGGGAGAACCAATGAGAGAGTAGCTGTTTGGCATTTGGACGGGCACATGTCACTCTAATTTCCCGGCAGGAAGAAGAATTAACCAAAGTCTCAGCCACCCACCGGGAACCCATATACGTCCTGAACCAAAATATTGGTCTTGCGTTCAGCTCACAAAAAACGAGTTGCAAAATGGGGCTCAGGGGCACAACAATTCACAAACTAGCAGAGTAATAAAGGACAACTATCATCCAAAAATCTGTTGAGGGAAGGCAGCGAGGTAGACTTGAAAGCTAGGCAGAATAGCAGGAAACAGATTTCAAGAGGTACGTTGGAATCGCCTTTAAAGCACAGGAAAAGGGGCACAACTTCGACAATGATGCACTTGGCCAAAAAGGGCGTATGCATTTTCTCCTGAATATATTTAGGAGAGAACTCATATGCCCGTTTTGGCCAAGCAAGCAAGCGGACAATGCAAATCTGCAATACAAAGAAGTATCTCTTCCCACCGGTACAAAAGGGACATCCACAAAATGTGTAAAAACCAGAAAGGCAAGACAGGCCCTGGAGAACAGGGAGCCTTGTTATGCTGATGGGCAGTATGTAAATTGCCAACTCCCTCTCTGGAGGAGTGCATTGTGTTCCCTAAAACAAGTAAACAACAGAGCTACAGAGCCAAGGGCACTTCCAGTCTAGGGAATATACCTTGAGAAAACTGAAAATCAATAAGACAGAGCCACACCAAAATTTAGGGCTGCACTGCTTACAAGAACCTCAACTTGGGTACACCTTAAATATCCCAGGAAATATAAAATTGGTTCAAAATATTGTGGTACTTACGTACGATGGAATATCCCTCAGCCATGAAATCAATGTCATAAGACCAGTAGCAGCAAAATGAGTGGATTCCGGTTCGATGATTCTAAGTGAAATAAGTCACACAGAAAAAGCAACTTATCATAAGATATCACTTATGAAGATCCTGTAAACATGGCTACACTTGAACTTAGCTAGGAAAGAGAACAGAGTCTCACATTTGGAAAACACTCTTATGCCTGCTTAAGGGGGAAGGAGAGGTGGGTGATGCATAAAACCAGAGTTTGATATAAGCACAGGTACCGTTCCAAAAACCAACTATGGAATAGACAAGACCTACACCTTCCTCAGTGAAAGGGACTCAAAATCCCATATTTCCCGCAGAAGAATATATCTGACTAGTAAGAATCTTAAAACCTATGTATTGATATGTCTCTGTAAGGGAATCAAGTGTGTCTAGACTGGCATAAACATGGCAGCGAGAATTAGCTGAAATCCACTATCAAAACGAATTTCACAAACAAAACAAAAAAACAGGGAAATTCTTTACAATTCCTTCAGGGTCTCTGATGAAACCTGGAATAACCCTATCTACAAGGACAGCTGGATGTGGCATAAGGCTGGACCCTTGGGACTGAGAGGATTGGTGAGATTGGGTGAGCAAATGCAGACCCTTTAAAGCAATAATGCATGGCACCCACTCCTTGGGTCCCAACTCTCCAGGTTGAAGGGAATATTACTACAGCTATAACATGTACGGGAAACCTAGAGAATGGACACACTGTGAATACGAACGGTTTCTAAAACTCAAATAATAGTCCCTCTCCTGGTGCTCAGGTGTGACTTTCCAACTGATTTACTATCAATCTCAAAACTTGGAGAGACAGCCCCTTTAACCTCCTGGTTCGCACACATTGCCAATTTGGCAGAGGATGAAAGGGAAGAGGGAGAACCAATGAGAGAGTAGCTGTTAGGCATTTGGACGGGCACATGTCACTCTAATTTCACGGGAGGAAGAAGAATTAACCAAAGTCTCAGCCACCCACGGGGAACAAGTAGAGGTCCTGAACCAAAATTTTGCATTTGCGGTCAGCTCACAAAAAATGAGTTGAAAAATGGGGCTCAGGGCACAGCAATTCACAAACTGGAAGAGTAATAAAGGACAACTATCATCCAAAAATCTGTTGAGGGAAGGCAACGAGGCGGACATGAAATCGAGGCAGAATAGCAGGAAACAGATTTCAAGAGGTATGTTGGAATCGCCTTTAAAGCACCAGAAGTGGGGCACAACTTCGACAATGATGCACTTGGCCAAAAAGGGCGTTTGCATTTTCTGCTGAATATTTTCAGGAGAAAATGCATACGACCTTTTTGGCCAAGCAAGCAAGCAGGCAATGCAAATCTGCACTACAAAGAAGTATCACTTCCCACCGGTCAAAAGGGACATCCGCAAAATGTGTAAAAACCAGAAAGGCAAGACAGGCCCTGGAGAACAGGGAGCATTGTTATGCTGATGGGCAGGATGTAAATTGCCAACTGCCTCTCTGGTGGAGTGAATTGTGTTCCCTAAAACAAGTAAACAACAGAGCTACAGAGCCAAGGGCACTTCCAGTCTAGGGAATATACCTTGGGAAAACTGAAAATCAATAAGACAGAGCCACCCCAACGTTTAGGGCTGCACTGCTTACAAGAACCTCAACATGGGTACACCTTAAATATCCCAGGAAATATAAAAATGGTTCAAAAAATTGTGGTACTTACGTACGATGGAATATCCCTCAGCCATGAAATCAATGTCATAAGACCAGTAGCAGCAAAATGAGTGGAATGAGGTTCGATGATTCTAAGTGAAATAAGTCACAGAGAAAAAGCAAGTTATCATAAGATATCACTTACGAAGATCCTGTAAACATGGCTACACTTGAACTGAGCTAGGAAAGAGAACAGAGTCTCACATTTGGAAAACACTCTTATGCCTGCTTAAGGGGGAAGGAGAGGTGGGGTGATGCATAAAACCAGAGTTTGATATAAGCACAGGTACCGTTCCAAAAACCAACTATGGAATAGACAAGACCTACACCTTCCACAGTGAAAGGGACTCAAAACCCCATATTTCCCGCAGAAGAATATATCTGACTAGTAAGAATCTTAAAACCTATGTATTGATATGTCTCTGTAAGGGAATCAAGTGTCTAGACTGGCATAAACATGGCAGCGAGAATCAGCTGAAATCCACTATCAAAAGGAATTTCACAAACAAAACAAAAAAACAGGCAAATGCTTTACAATTCCTTCAGGGTCTCTGATGAAATCTGGAATGACCCTATCTACAACGACCGCTGGATGTGGCATAAGGCTGGACACTTGGGACTTAGAGGATTGGTGAGATTGGGTGAGCAAATGCAGACCTTGTAAACCAATAATGCATGGCACCCATTCCATGGGTCCCAACTCTGCGGGTTGAAGGGAATATTAATACAGCTATAACATGTACAGGAAACCTAGAGAATGGACACACTGTGAATACAAAAGGTTTCTAAAACTCAACGAATAGTCCCTCTCCTGGTGTTCCGGTTTGACTTTCCCACTGCTTTACTATCAAGCTCCCAAATTGGAGAGACACCCCTTTTAACCTCCTGGTACACACACGTTGCCAATTTGGCAGAGGATGAAAGGAAAGGGGGAGAACCAATGACAGAGTAGCTGTTAGGCATTTAGACGGGCATATGTCACTCTAATTTCACGGGAGGAAGAAGAATTAACCAAAGTCTCAGCCTCCCACGGGGAACAAGTAGAGGTCCTGAACCAAAATTTTGGACGTGCGGTCAGCTCACAAAAAATAAGTTGAAAAATGGGGCTCAGGGCACAGCAATTCACAAACTGGAAGAGTAATAAAGGACAACTATCATCCAAAAATCTGTTGAGGGAAGGGAACGAGGCGGAGTTGAAATCGAGGCAGAATAGCAGGAAACAGATTTCAAGAGGTACGTTGGAATCGCCTTTAAAGCACAGGAAGAGTGGAACAACTTCGACAATGATGCACTTGGCCAAAAAGGGCGTATGCGTTTTCTCTTGAATATATTCAGGAGAAAACGCATACGCCCTTTTTGGCCAAGCAAGCAAGCGGGCAATGCAAATCTGCACTACAAAGAAGTATCACTTCCCACCGGTCAAAAGGGACATCCGCAAAATGTGTAAAAACCAGAAAGGCAAGACAGGCCCTGGAGAACAGGGAGCCTTTTTATGCTGATGGGCGGGATGTAAATTGCCAACTGCCTCTATGGAGGAGTGCATTGTGTTCCCTAAAACAAGTAAACAACAGAGCTACAGAGCCAAGGGCACTACCAGTCTAGGGAATATACCTTGGGAAAACTGAAAATCAATAAGACAGAGCCACCCCAAAATTTACGGCTGCACTACTCACAATAACCTCAACTTCGGTACACCTTAAATATCCCAGGAAATATAAAAATGGTTCAAAAAATTGTGGTACTTACGTACGATGGAATATCCCTCAGCCATGAAATCAATGTCATAAGACCAGTAGCAACAAAATGTGTGGATTCTGTTATGATGATTCTAAGTGAAATAAGACACACAGAAAAAGAAATTTATCATAAGATATCACTTATGAAGAACCTGTAAACATGGCTACACTTGAACTTAGCTAGGAAAGAGAACAGAGTCTCACATTTGGAAAACACTCTTATGCCTGCTTAAGGGGGAAGGAGAGGTGGGGTGATGCATAAAACCAGAGTTTCATATAAGCACACCTACCGTTCCGAAAACCAACTATGGAATAGACAAGACCTACACATTCCTCAGTGAAAGGGACTGAAAAGCCCATATTTCCCGCAGAAGAATATATCTGACTAGTAAGAATCTTAAAACCTATGTATTGATATGTCTCTGTAAGGGAATCAAGTGTGTCTAGACTGGCATAAACTTGGCAGCGAGAATCAGCTGAAACCCACTATCAAAAGGAATTTCACAAACAAAACAAAAAAACTGGGAAATTCTTTACAATTCCTTCAGGGTCTCTGATGAAACCTGGAATGACCCTATCTACAACGACAGCTGGATGTGGCATAATGCTGGACACTTGGGACTGAGAGGATTGGTGAGATTGGGTGAGCAACTGCAGACCTTGTAAACCAATAATGCATGGCACCCATTCCATGGGTCCCAACTCTGCGGGTTGAAGGGAATATTAATACAGCTATAACATATACAGGAAACCTAGAGAATGGACACACTGTGAATACAAAAGGTTTCTAAAACTCAACGAATAGTCCCTCTCCTGGTGTTCCGGTTTGACTTTCCAACTGCTTTACTATCAATCTCCCAACTTGGAGAGACACCACTTTTAACCTCCTGGTACACACACGTTGCCAATTTGGCAGAGGATGAAAGGAAAGGGGGAGAACCAATGACAGAGTAGCTGTTAGGCATTTAGACGGGCACATGTCACTCTAATTTCACGGGAGGAAGAAGAACTAACCAAAGTCTCAGCCTCCCACGGGTAAAAAGTAGAGGTCCTGAACCAAAATTTTGGACTTGCGGTCAGCTCACCAAAAACGAGTTGAAAAATGGGGCTCAGGGCACAGCAATTCACAAACTGGAAGAGTAATAAAGGACAACTATCATCCAAAAATCTGTTGAGGGAAGGCAACGAGGCGGACTTGAAATCGAGGCAGAATAGCAGGAAACAGATTTCAAGAGGTATGTTGGAATCGCCTTTAAAGCACCAGAAGTGGGGCACAACTTCGACAATGATGCACTTGGCCAAAAAGGGCGTTTGCATTTTCTCCTGAATATATTCAGGAGAAAACGCATACGCCCTTTTTGGCCTAGCAAGCAAGCAGGCAATGCAAATCTGCACTACAAAGAAGTATCACTTCCCACCGGTCAAAAGGGACATCCGCAAAATGTGTAAAAACCAGAAAGGCAAGACAGGCCCTGGAGAACAGGGAGCATTGTTATGCTGATGGGCAGGATGTAAATTGCCAGCTGCCTCTCTGGTGGAGTGAACTGTGTTCCCTAAAACAAGTAAACAACAGAGCTACAGAGCCAAGGGCACTTCCAGTCTAGGGAATATACCTTGGGAAAACTGAAAATCAATAAGCCAGAGCCACCCCAACGTTTAGGGCTGCACTGCTTACAAGAACCTCAACTTGGGTACACCTTAAATATCCCAGGAAATATAAAAATGGTTCAAAAAATTGTGGTACTTACGTACGATGGAATATCCCTCAGCCATGAAATCAATGTCATAAGACCAGTAGCAGCAAAATGAGTGGATTCAGGTTCGATGATTCTAAGTGAAATAAGTCACACAGAAAAAGCAACTTATCATAAGATATCACTTATGAAGATCCTGTAAACATGGCTACACTTGAACTGAGCTAGGAAAGAGAACAGAGTCTCACATTTAGAAAACACTCTTATGCCTGCTTAAGGGGGAAGGAGAGGTGGGGTGATGCATAAAACCAGAGTTTGATATAAGCACAGGTACCGTTCCAAAAACCAACTATGGAATAGACAAGACCTACACCTTCCACAGTGAAAGGGACTCAAAACTCCATATTTCCCGCAGAAGAATATATCTGACAAGTAAGAATCTTAAAACCTATGTATTGATATGTCTCTGTAAGGGAATCAAGAGTGTCTAGACTGGCATAAGCATGGCAGCGAGAATCAGCTCAAACCCACTATAAAAAGGAATTTCAAAAACAAAACAAAGAAACAGGCAAATTCTTTCCAATTCCTTCAGGGTCTCTGATGAAACCTGGAATGACCCTATCTACAATGACAGCTGGATGTTACATAAGGCTGGACACGTGGCACTGAGAGGATTGGTGAGATTGGGTGAGCAAATGCAGACCCTTCAAAGCAATAATGCATGGCACACATTACATGCGTCCCAACTCTCCAAGTTGAAGGGGATATTACTACAACTATAACATGTACCGGAAACCTAGAGAATGGACACACTGTGAACAAGAAACGTTTCTAAAACTCAACTAATACTCCGTCTCCTGGTGCTCATGTTTGACACTGCAACTGCTTTACTATCAATCTCCCAACTTAGAGACAGCACATTTAACCCCCTTGTTGGCACACGTTGCCAATTTGGCACAGGATGAAAGGGAAGAGGGAGAACCAATGAGAGAGTAGCTGTTTGGCATTTGGACGGGCACATGTCACTCTAATTTCCCGGCAGGAAGAAGAATTAACCAAAGTCTCAGCCACCCACCGGGAACCCATATACGTCCTGAACCAAAATATTGGTCTTGCGTTCAGCTCACAAAAAACGAGTTGCAAAATGGGGCTCAGGGGCACAACAATTCACAAACTAGCAGAGTAATAAAGGACAACTATCATCCAAAAATCTGTTGAGGGAAGGCAGCGAGGTAGACTTGAAAGCTAGGCAGAATAACAGGAAACAGATTTCAAGAGGTACGTTGGAATCGCCTTTAAAGCACAGGAAAAGGGGCACAACTTCGACAATGATGCACTTGGCCAAAAAGGGCGTATGCATTTTCTCCTGAATATATTTAGGAGAGAACTCATATGCCCGTTTTGGCCAAGCAAGCAAGCGGACAATGCAAATCTGCAATACAAAGAAGTATCTCTTCCCACCGGTACAAAAGGGACATCCACAAAATGTGTAAAAACCAGAAAGGCAAGACAGGCCCTGGAGAACAGGGAGCCTTGTTATGCTGATGGGCAGTATGTAAATTGCCAACTCCCTCTCTGGAGGAGTGCATTGTGTTCCCTAAAACAAGTAAACAACAGAGCTACAGAGCCAAGGGCACTTCCAGTCTAGGGAATATACCTTGAGAAAACTGAAAATCAATAAGACAGAGCCACACCAAAATTTAGGGCTGCACTGCTTACAAGAACCTCAACTTGGGTACACCTTAAATATCCCAGGAAATATAAAATTGGTTCAAAATATTGTGGTACTTACGTACGATGGAATATCCCTCAGCCATGAAATCAATGTCATAAGACCAGTAGCAGCAAAATGAGTGGATTCCGGTTCGATGATTCTAAGTGAAATAAGTCACACAGAAAAAGCAACTTATCATAAGATATCACTTATGAAGATCCTGTAAACATGGCTACACTTGAACTTAGCTAGGAAAGAGAACAGAGTCTCACATTTGGAAAACACTCTTATGCCTGCTTAAGGGGGAAGGAGAGGTGGGTGATGCATAAAACCAGAGTTTGATATAAGCACAGGTACCGTTCCAAAAACCAACTATGGAATAGACAAGACCTACACCTTCCTCAGTGAAAGGGACTCAAAATCCCATATTTCCCGCAGAAGAATATATCTGACTAGTAAGAATCTTAAAACCTATGTATTGATATGTCTCTGTAAGGGAATCAAGTGTGTCTAGACTGGCATAAACATGGCAGCGAGAATTAGCTGAAATCCACTATCAAAACGAATTTCACAAACAAAACAAAAAAACAGGGAAATTCTTTACAATTCCTTCAGGGTCTCTGATGAAACCTGGAATAACCCTATCTACAAGGACAGCTGGATGTGGCATAAGGCTGGACCCTTGGGACTGAGAGGATTGGTGAGATTGGGTGAGCAAATGCAGACCCTTTAAAGCAATAATGCATGGCACCCACTCCTTGGGTCCCAACTCTCCAGGTTGAAGGGAATATTACTACAGCTATAACATGTACGGGAAACCTAGAGAATGGACACACTGTGAATACGAACGGTTTCTAAAACTCAAATAATAGTCCCTCTCCTGGTGCTCAGGTGTGACTTTCCAACTGATTTACTATCAATCTCAAAACTTGGAGAGACAGCCCCTTTAACCTCCTGGTTCGCACACATTGCCAATTTGGCAGAGGATGAAAGGGAAGAGGGAGAACCAATGAGAGAGTAGCTGTTAGGCATTTGGACGGGCACATGTCACTCTAATTTCACGGGAGGAAGAAGAATTAACCAAAGTCTCAGCCACCCACGGGGAACAAGTAGAGGTCCTGAACCAAAATTTTGCATTTGCGGTCAGCTCACAAAAAATGAGTTGAAAAATGGGGCTCAGGGCACAGCAATTCACAAACTGGAAGAGTAATAAAGGACAACTATCATCCAAAAATCTGTTGAGGGAAGGCAACGAGGTGGACATGAAATCGAGGCAGAATAGCAGGAAACAGATTTCAAGAGGTATGTTGGAATCGCCTTTAAAGCACCAGAAGTGGGGCACAACTTCGACAATGATGCACTTGGCCAAAAAGGGCGTTTGCATTTTCTGCTGAATATTTTCAGGAGAAAATGCATACGACCTTTTTGGCCAAGCAAGCAAGCAGGCAATGCAAATCTGCACTACAAAGAAGTATCACTTCCCACCGGTCAAAAGGGACATCCGCAAAATGTGTAAAAACCAGAAAGGCAAGACAGGCCCTGGAGAACAGGGAGCATTGTTATGCTGATGGGCAGGATGTAAATTGCCAACTGCCTCTCTGGTGGAGTGAATTGTGTTCCCTAAAACAAGTAAACAACAGAGCTACAGAGCCAAGGGCACTTCCAGTCTAGGGAATATACCTTGGGAAAACTGAAAATCAATAAGACAGAGCCACCCCAACGTTTAGGGCTGCACTGCTTACAAGAACCTCAACATGGGTACACCTTAAATATCCCAGGAAATATAAAAATGGTTCAAAAAATTGTGGTACTTACGTACGATGGAATATCCCTCAGCCATGAAATCAATGTCATAAGACCAGTAGCAGCAAAATGAGTGGAATGAGGTTCGATGATTCTAAGTGAAATAAGTCACAGAGAAAAAGCAAGTTATCATAAGATATCACTTACGAAGATCCTGTAAACATGGCTACACTTGAACTGAGCTAGGAAAGAGAACAGAGTCTCACATTTGGAAAACACTCTTATGCCTGCTTAAGGGGGAAGGAGAGGTGGGGTGATGCATAAAACCAGAGTTTGATATAAGCACAGGTACCGTTCCAAAAACCAACTATGGAATAGACAAGACCTACACCTTCCACAGTGAAAGGGACTCAAAACCCCATATTTCCCGCAGAAGAATATATCTGACTAGTAAGAATCTTAAAACCTATGTATTGATATGTCTCTGTAAGGGAATCAAGTGTCTAGACTGGCATAAACATGGCAGCGAGAATCAGCTGAAATCCACTATCAAAAGGAATTTCACAAACAAAACAAAAAAACAGGCAAATGCTTTACAATTCCTTCAGGGTCTCTGATGAAATCTGGAATGACCCTATCTACAACGACCGCTGGATGTGGCATAAGGCTGGACACTTGGGACTTAGAGGATTGGTGAGATTGGGTGAGCAAATGCAGACCTTGTAAACCAATAATGCATGGCACCCATTCCATGGGTCCCAACTCTGCGGGTTGAAGGGAATATTAATACAGCTATAACATGTACAGGAAACCTAGAGAATGGACACACTGTGAATACAAAAGGTTTCTAAAACTCAACGAATAGTCCCTCTCCTGGTGTTCCGGTTTGACTTTCCCACTGCTTTACTATCAAGCTCCCAAATTGGAGAGACACCCCTTTTAACCTCCTGGTACACACACGTTGCCAATTTGGCAGAGGATGAAAGGAAAGGGGGAGAACCAATGACAGAGTAGCTGTTAGGCATTTAGACGGGCATATGTCACTCTAATTTCACGGGAGGAAGAAGAATTAACCAAAGTCTCAGCCTCCCACGGGGAACAAGTAGAGGTCCTGAACCAAAATTTTGGACGTGCGGTCAGCTCACAAAAAATAAGTTGAAAAATGGGGCTCAGGGCACAGCAATTCACAAACTGGAAGAGTAATAAAGGACAACTATCATCCAAAAATCTGTTGAGGGAAGGGAACGAGGCGGAGTTGAAATCGAGGCAGAATAGCAGGAAACAGATTTCAAGAGGTACGTTGGAATCGCCTTTAAAGCACAGGAAGAGTGGAACAACTTCGACAATGATGCACTTGGCCAAAAAGGGCGTATGCGTTTTCTCTTGAATATATTCAGGAGAAAACGCATACGCCCTTTTTGGCCAAGCAAGCAAGCGGGCAATGCAAATCTGCACTACAAAGAAGTATCACTTCCCACCGGTCAAAAGGGACATCCGCAAAATGTGTAAAAACCAGAAAGGCAAGACAGGCCCTGGAGAACAGGGAGCCTTTTTAAGCTGATGGGCGGGATGTAAATTGCCAACTGCCTCTATGGAGGAGTGCATTGTGTTCCCTAAAACAAGTAAACAACAGAGCTACAGAGCCAAGGGCACTACCAGTCTAGGGAATATACCTTGGGAAAACTGAAAATCAATAAGACAGAGCCACCCCAAAATTTACGGCTGCACTGCTCACAATAACCTCAACTTCGGTACACCTTAAATATCCCAGGAAATATAAAAATGGTTCAAAAAATTGTGGTACTTACGTACGATGGAATATCCCTCAGCCATGAAATCAATGTCATAAGACCAGTAGCAACAAAATGTGTGGATTCTGTTATGATGATTCTAAGTGAAATAAGACACACAGAAAAAGAAATTTATCATAAGATATCACTTATGAAGAACCTGTAAACATGGCTACACTTGAACTTAGCTAGGAAAGAGAACAGAGTCTCACATTTGGAAAACACTCTTATGCCTGCTTAAGGGGGAAGGAGAGGTGGGGTGATGCATAAAACCAGAGTTTCATATAAGCACACCTACCGTTCCGAAAACCAACTATGGAATAGACAAGACCTACACATTCCTCAGTGAAAGGGACTGAAAAGCCCATATTTCCCGCAGAAGAATATATCTGACTAGTAAGAATCTTAAAACCTATGTATTGATATGTCTCTGTAAGGGAATCAAGTGTGTCTAGACTGGCATAAACTTGGCAGCGAGAATCAGCTGAAACCCACTATCAAAAGGAATTTCACAAACAAAACAAAAAAACTGGGAAATTCTTTACAATTCCTTCAGGGTCTCTGATGAAACCTGGAATGACCCTATCTACAACGACAGCTGGATGTGGCATAATGCTGGACACTTGGGACTGAGAGGATTGGTGAGATTGGGTGAGCAACTGCAGACCTTGTAAACCAATAATGCATGGCACCCATTCCATGGGTCCCAACTCTGCGGGTTGAAGGGAATATTAATACAGCTATAACATATACAGGAAACCTAGAGAATGGACACACTGTGAATACAAAAGGTTTCTAAAACTCAACGAATAGTCCCTCTCCTGGTGTTCCGGTTTGACTTTCCAACTGCTTTACTATCAATCTCCCAACTTGGAGAGACACCACTTTTAACCTCCTGGTACACACACGTTGCCAATTTGGCAGAGGATGAAAGGAAAGGGGGAGAACCAATGACAGAGTAGCTGTTAGGCATTTAGACGGGCACATGTCACTCTAATTTCACGGGAGGAAGAAGAACTAACCAAAGTCTCAGCCTCCCACGGGTAAAAAGTAGAGGTCCTGAACCAAAATTTTGGACTTGCGGTCAGCTCACCAAAAACGAGTTGAAAAATGGGGCTCAGGGCACAGCAATTCACAAACTGGAAGAGTAATAAAGGACAACTATCATCCAAAAATCTGTTGAGGGAAGGCAACGAGGCGGACTTGAAATCGAGGCAGAATAGCAGGAAACAGATTTCAAGAGGTATGTTGGAATCGCCTTTAAAGCACCAGAAGTGGGGCACAACTTCGACAATGATGCACTTGGCCAAAAAGGGCGTTTGCATTTTCTCCTGAATATATTCAGGAGAAAACGCATACGCCCTTTTTGGCCTAGCAAGCAAGCAGGCAATGCAAATCTGCACTACAAAGAAGTATCACTTCCCACCGGTCAAAAGGGACATCCGCAAAATGTGTAAAAACCAGAAAGGCAAGACAGGCCCTGGAGAACAGGGAGCATTGTTATGCTGATGGGCAGGATGTAAATTGCCAGCTGCCTCTCTGGTGGAGTGAACTGTGTTCCCTAAAACAAGTAAACAACAGAGCTACAGAGCCAAGGGCACTTCCAGTCTAGGGAATATACCTTGGGAAAACTGAAAATCAATAAGCCAGAGCCACCCCAACGTTTAGGGCTGCACTGCTTACAAGAACCTCAACTTGGGTACACCTTAAATATCCCAGGAAATATAAAAATGGTTCAAAAAATTGTGGTACTTACGTACGATGGAATATCCCTCAGCCATGAAATCAATGTCATAAGACCAGTAGCAGCAAAATGAGTGGATTCAGGTTCGATGATTCTAAGTGAAATAAGTCACACAGAGAAAGAAACTTATCATAAGATATCACTTATGAAGATCCTGTAAACATGGCTACACTTGAACTGAGCTAGGAAAGAGAACAGAGTCTCACATTTAGAAAACACTCTTATGCCTGCTTAAGGGGGAAGGAGAGGTGGGGTGATGCATAAAACCAGAGTTTGATATAAGCACAGGTACCGTTCCAAAAACCAACTATGGAATAGACAAGACCTACACCTTCCTCAGTGAAAGGGACTCAAAACTCCATATTTCCCGCAGAAGAATATATCTGACAAGTAAGAATCTTAAAACCTATGTATTGATATGTCTCTGTAAGGGAATCAAGAGTGTCTAGACTGGCATAAGCATGGCAGCGAGAATCAGCTCAAACCCACTATAAAAAGGAATTTCACAAACAAAACAAAGAAACAGGCAAATTCTTTCCAATTCCTTCAGGGTCTCTGATGAAACCTGGAATGACCCTATCTACAATGACAGCTGGATGTTACATAAGGCTGGACACGTGGCACTGAGAGGATTGGTGAGATTGGGTGAGCAAATGCAGACCCTTCAAAGCAATAATGCATGGCACACATTACATGCGTCCCAACTCTCCAAGTTGAAGGGGATATTACTACAACTATAACATGTACCGGAAACCTAGAGAATGGACACACTGTGAACAAGAAACGTTTCTAAAACTCAACTAATACTCCGTCTCCTGGTGCTCATGTTTGACACTGCAACTGCTTTACTATCAATCTCCCAACTTAGAGACAGCACATTTAACCCCCTTGTTGGCACACGTTGCCAATTTGGCACAGGATGAAAGGGAAGAGGGAGAACCAATGAGAGAGTAGCTGTTTGGCATTTGGACGGGCACATGTCACTCTAATTTCCCGGCAGGAAGAAGAATTAACCAAAGTCTCAGCCACCCACCGGGAACCCATATACGTCCTGAACCAAAATATTGGTCTTGCGTTCAGCTCACAAAAAACGAGTTGCAAAATGGGGCTCAGGGGCACAACAATTCACAAACTAGCAGAGTAATAAAGGACAACTATCATCCAAAAATCTGTTGAGGGAAGGCAGCGAGGTAGACTTGAAAGCTAGGCAGAATAGCAGGAAACAGATTTCAAGAGGTACGTTGGAATCGCCTTTAAAGCACAGGAAAAGGGGCACAACTTCGACAATGATGCACTTGGCCAAAAAGGGCGTATGCATTTTCTCCTGAATATATTTAGGAGAGAACTCATATGCCCGTTTTGGCCAAGCAAGCAAGCGGACAATGCAAATCTGCAATACAAAGAAGTATCTCTTCCCACCGGTACAAAAGGGACATCCACAAAATGTGTAAAAACCAGAAAGGCAAGACAGGCCCTGGAGAACAGGGAGCCTTGTTATGCTGATGGGCAGTATGTAAATTGCCAACTCCCTCTCTGGAGGAGTGCATTGTGTTCCCTAAAACAAGTAAACAACAGAGCTACAGAGCCAAGGGCACTTCCAGTCTAGGGAATATACCTTGAGAAAACTGAAAATCAATAAGACAGAGCCACACCAAAATTTAGGGCTGCACTGCTTACAAGAACCTCAACTTGGGTACACCTTAAATATCCCAGGAAATATAAAATTGGTTCAAAATATTGTGGTACTTACGTACGATGGAATATCCCTCAGCCATGAAATCAATGTCATAAGACCAGTAGCAGCAAAATGAGTGGATTCCGGTTCGATGATTCTAAGTGAAATAAGTCACACAGAAAAAGCAACTTATCATAAGATATCACTTATGAAGATCCTGTAAACATGGCTACACTTGAACTTAGCTAGGAAAGAGAACAGAGTCTCACATTTGGAAAACACTCTTATGCCTGCTTAAGGGGGAAGGAGAGGTGGGTGATGCATAAAACCAGAGTTTGATATAAGCACAGGTACCGTTCCAAAAACCAACTATGGAATAGACAAGACCTACACCTTCCTCAGTGAAAGGGACTCAAAATCCCATATTTCCCGCAGAAGAATATATCTGACTAGTAAGAATCTTAAAACCTATGTATTGATATGTCTCTGTAAGGGAATCAAGTGTGTCTAGACTGGCATAAACATGGCAGCGAGAATTAGCTGAAATCCACTATCAAAACGAATTTCACAAACAAAACAAAAAAACAGGGAAATTCTTTACAATTCCTTCAGGGTCTCTGATGAAACCTGGAATAACCCTATCTACAAGGACAGCTGGATGTGGCATAAGGCTGGACCCTTGGGACTGAGAGGATTGGTGAGATTGGGTGAGCAAATGCAGACCCTTTAAAGCAATAATGCATGGCACCCACTCCTTGGGTCCCAACTCTCCAGGTTGAAGGGAATATTACTACAGCTATAACATGTACGGGAAACCTAGAGAATGGACACACTGTGAATACGAACGGTTTCTAAAACTCAAATAATAGTCCCTCTCCTGGTGCTCAGGTGTGACTTTCCAACTGATTTACTATCAATCTCAAAACTTGGAGAGACAGCCCCTTTAACCTCCTGGTTCGCACACATTGCCAATTTGGCAGAGGATGAAAGGGAAGAGGGAGAACCAATGAGAGAGTAGCTGTTAGGCATTTGGACGGGCACATGTCACTCTAATTTCACGGGAGGAAGAAGAATTAACCAAAGTCTCAGCCACCCACGGGGAACAAGTAGAGGTCCTGAACCAAAATTTTGCATTTGCGGTCAGCTCACAAAAAATGAGTTGAAAAATGGGGCTCAGGGCACAGCAATTCACAAACTGGAAGAGTAATAAAGGACAACTATCATCCAAAAATCTGTTGAGGGAAGGCAACGAGGCGGACATGAAATCGAGGCAGAATAGCAGGAAACAGATTTCAAGAGGTATGTTGGAATCGCCTTTAAAGCACCAGAAGTGGGGCACAACTTCGACAATGATGCACTTGGCCAAAAAGGGCGTTTGCATTTTCTGCTGAATATTTTCAGGAGAAAATGCATACGACCTTTTTGGCCAAGCAAGCAAGCAGGCAATGCAAATCTGCACTACAAAGAAGTATCACTTCCCACCGGTCAAAAGGGACATCCGCAAAATGTGTAAAAACCAGAAAGGCAAGACAGGCCCTGGAGAACAGGGAGCATTGTTATGCTGATGGGCAGGATGTAAATTGCCAACTGCCTCTCTGGTGGAGTGAATTGTGTTCCCTAAAACAAGTAAACAACAGAGCTACAGAGCCAAGGGCACTTCCAGTCTAGGGAATATACCTTGGGAAAACTGAAAATCAATAAGACAGAGCCACCCCAACGTTTAGGGCTGCACTGCTTACAAGAACCTCAACATGGGTACACCTTAAATATCCCAGGAAATATAAAAATGGTTCAAAAAATTGTGGTACTTACGTACGATGGAATATCCCTCAGCCATGAAATCAATGTCATAAGACCAGTAGCAGCAAAATGAGTGGAATGAGGTTCGATGATTCTAAGTGAAATAAGTCACAGAGAAAAAGCAAGTTATCATAAGATATCACTTACGAAGATCCTGTAAACATGGCTACACTTGAACTGAGCTAGGAAAGAGAACAGAGTCTCACATTTGGAAAACACTCTTATGCCTGCTTAAGGGGGAAGGAGAGGTGGGGTGATGCATAAAACCAGAGTTTGATATAAGCACAGGTACCGTTCCAAAAACCAACTATGGAATAGACAAGACCTACACCTTCCACAGTGAAAGGGACTCAAAACCCCATATTTCCCGCAGAAGAATATATCTGACTAGTAAGAATCTTAAAACCTATGTATTGATATGTCTCTGTAAGGGAATCAAGTGTCTAGACTGGCATAAACATGGCAGCGAGAATCAGCTGAAATCCACTATCAAAAGGAATTTCACAAACAAAACAAAAAAACAGGCAAATGCTTTACAATTCCTTCAGGGTCTCTGATGAAATCTGGAATGACCCTATCTACAACGACCGCTGGATGTGGCATAAGGCTGGACACTTGGGACTTAGAGGATTGGTGAGATTGGGTGAGCAAATGCGGACCTTGTAAACCAATAATGCATGGCACCCATTCCATGGGTCCCAACTCTGCGGGTTGAAGGGAATATTAATACAGCTATAACATGTACAGGAAACCTAGAGAATGGACACACTGTGAATACAAAAGGTTTCTAAAACTCAACGAATAGTCCCTCTCCTGGTGTTCCGGTTTGACTTTCCCACTGCTTTACTATCAAGCTCCCAAATTGGAGAGACACCCCTTTTAACCTCCTGGTACACACACGTTGCCAATTTGGCAGAGGATGAAAGGAAAGGGGGAGAACCAATGACAGAGTAGCTGTTAGGCATTTAGACGGGCATATGTCACTCTAATTTCACGGGAGGAAGAAGAATTAACCAAAGTCTCAGCCTCCCACGGGGAACAAGTAGAGGTCCTGAACCAAAATTTTGGACGTGCGGTCAGCTCACAAAAAATAAGTTGAAAAATGGGGCTCAGGGCACAGCAATTCACAAACTGGAAGAGTAATAAAGGACAACTATCATCCAAAAATCTGTTGAGGGAAGGGAACGAGGCGGAGTTGAAATCGAGGCAGAATAGCAGGAAACAGATTTCAAGAGGTACGTTGGAATCGCCTTTAAAGCACAGGAAGAGTGGAACAACTTCGACAATGATGCACTTGGCCAAAAAGGGCGTATGCGTTTTCTCTTGAATATATTCAGGAGAAAACGCATACGCCCTTTTTGGCCAAGCAAGCAAGCGGGCAATGCAAATCTGCACTACAAAGAAGTATCACTTCCCACCGGTCAAAAGGGACATCCGCAAAATGTGTAAAAACCAGAAAGGCAAGACAGGCCCTGGAGAACAGGGAGCCTTTTTATGCTGATGGGCGGGATGTAAATTGCCAACTGCCTCTATGGAGGAGTGCATTGTGTTCCCTAAAACAAGTAAACAACAGAGCTACAGAGCCAAGGGCACTACCAGTCTAGGGAATATACCTTGGGAAAACTGAAAATCAATAAGACAGAGCCACCCCAAAATTTACGGCTGCACTGCTCACAATAACCTCAACTTCGGTACACCTTAAATATCCCAGGAAATATAAAAATGGTTCAAAAAATTGTGGTACTTACGTACGATGGAATATCCCTCAGCCATGAAATCAATGTCATAAGACCAGTAGCAACAAAATGTGTGGATTCTGTTATGATGATTCTAAGTGAAATAAGACACACAGAAAAAGAAATTTATCATAAGATATCACTTATGAAGAACCTGTAAACATGGCTACACTTGAACTTAGCTAGGAAAGAGAACAGAGTCTCACATTTGGAAAACACTCTTATGCCTGCTTAAGGGGGAAGGAGAGGTGGGGTGATGCATAAAACCAGAGTTTCATATAAGCACACCTACCGTTCCGAAAACCAACTATGGAATAGACAAGACCTACACATTCCTCAGTGAAAGGGACTGAAAAGCCCATATTTCCCGCAGAAGAATATATCTGACTAGTAAGAATCTTAAAACGTATGTATTGATATGTCTCTGTAAGGGAATCAAGTGTGTCTAGACTGGCATAAACTTGGCAGCGAGAATCAGCTGAAACCCACTATCAAAAGGAATTTCACAAACAAAACAAAAAAACTGGGAAATTCTTTACAATTCCTTCAGGGTCTCTGATGAAACCTGGAATGACCCTATCTACAACGACAGCTGGATGTGGCATAATGCTGGACACTTGGGACTGAGAGGATTGGTGAGATTGGGTGAGCAACTGCAGACCTTGTAAACCAATAATGCATGGCACCCATTCCATGGGTCCCAACTCTGCGGGTTGAAGGGAATATTAATACAGCTATAACATATACAGGAAACCTAGAGAATGGACACACTGTGAATACAAAAGGTTTCTAAAACTCAACGAATAGTCCCTCTCCTGGTGTTCCGGTTTGACTTTCCAACTGCTTTACTATCAATCTCCCAACTTGGAGAGACACCACTTTTAACCTCCTGGTACACACACGTTGCCAATTTGGCAGAGGATGAAAGGAAAGGGGGAGAACCAATGACAGAGTAGCTGTTAGGCATTTAGACGGGCACATGTCACTCTAATTTCACGGGAGGAAGAAGAACTAACCAAAGTCTCAGCCTCCCACGGGTAAAAAGTAGAGGTCCTGAACCAAAATTTTGGACTTGCGGTCAGCTCACCAAAAACGAGTTGAAAAATGGGGCTCAGGGCACAGCAATTCACAAACTGGAAGAGTAATAAAGGACAACTATCATCCAAAAATCTGTTGAGGGAAGGCAACGAGGCGGACTTGAAATCGAGGCAGAATAGCAGGAAACAGATTTCAAGAGGTATGTTGGAATCGCCTTTAAAGCACCAGAAGTGGGGCACAACTTCGACAATGATGCACTTGGCCAAAAAGGGCGTTTGCATTTTCTCCTGAATATATTCAGGAGAAAACGCATACGCCCTTTTTGGCCTAGCAAGCAAGCAGGCAATGCAAATCTGCACTACAAAGAAGTATCACTTCCCACCGGTCAAAAGGGACATCCGCAAAATGTGTAAAAACCAGAAAGGCAAGACAGGCCCTGGAGAACAGGGAGCATTGTTATGCTGATGGGCAGGATGTAAATTGCCAGCTGCCTCTCTGGTGGAGTGAACTGTGTTCCCTAAAACAAGTAAACAACAGAGCTACAGAGCCAAGGGCACTTCCAGTCTAGGGAATATACCTTGGGAAAACTGAAAATCAATAAGCCAGAGCCACCCCAACGTTTAGGGCTGCACTGCTTACAAGAACCTCAACTTGGGTACACCTTAAATATCCCAGGAAATATAAAAATGGTTCAAAAAATTGTGGTACTTACGTACGATGGAATATCCCTCAGCCATGAAATCAATGTCATAAGACCAGTAGCAGCAAAATGAGTGGATTCAGGTTCGATGATTCTAAGTGAAATAAGTCACACAGAAAAAGCAACTTATCATAAGATATCACTTATGAAGATCCTGTAAACATGGCTACACTTGAACTGAGCTAGGAAAGAGAACAGAGTCTCACATTTAGAAAACACTCTTATGCCTGCTTAAGGGGGAAGGAGAGGTGGGGTGATGCATAAAACCAGAGTTTGATATAAGCACAGGTACCGTTCCAAAAACCAACTATGGAATAGACAAGACCTACACCTTCCACAGTGAAAGGGACTCAAAACTCCATATTTCCCGCAGAAGAATATATCTGACAAGTAAGAATCTTAAAACCTATGTATTGATATGTCTCTGTAAGGGAATCAAGAGTGTCTAGACTGGCATAAGCATGGCAGCGAGAATCAGCTCAAACCCACTATAAAAAGGAATTTCACAAACAAAACAAAGAAACAGGCAAATTCTTTCCAATTCCTTCAGGGTCTCTGATGAAACCTGGAATGACCCTATCTACAATGACAGCTGGATGTTACATAAGGCTGGACACGTGGCACTGAGAGGATTGGTGAGATTGGGTGAGCAAATGCAGACCCTTCAAAGCAATAATGCATGGCACACATTACATGCGTCCCAACTCTCCAAGTTGAAGGGGATATTACTACAACTATAACATGTACCGGAAACCTAGAGAATGGACACACTGTGAACAAGAAACGTTTCTAAAACTCAACTAATACTCCGTCTCCTGGTGCTCATGTTTGACACTGCAACTGCTTTACTATCAATCTCCCAACTTAGAGACAGCACATTTAACCCCCTTGTTGGCACACGTTGCCAATTTGGCACAGGATGAAAGGGAAGAGGGAGAACCAATGAGAGAGTAGCTGTTTGGCATTTGGACGGGCACATGTCACTCTAATTTCCCGGCAGGAAGAAGAATTAACCAAAGTCTCAGCCACCCACCGGGAACCCATATACGTCCTGAACCAAAATATTGGTCTTGCGTTCAGCTCACAAAAAACGAGTTGCAAAATGGGGCTCAGGGGCACAACAATTCACAAACTAGCAGAGTAATAAAGGACAACTATCATCCAAAAATCTGTTGAGGGAAGGCAGCGAGGTAGACTTGAAAGCTAGGCAGAATAGCAGGAAACAGATTTCAAGAGGTACGTTGGAATCGCCTTTAAAGCACAGGAAAAGGGGCACAACTTCGACAATGATGCACTTGGCCAAAAAGGGCGTATGCATTTTCTCCTGAATATATTTAGGAGAGAACTCATATGCCCGTTTTGGCCAAGCAAGCAAGCGGACAATGCAAATCTGCAATACAAAGAAGTATCTCTTCCCACCGGTACAAAAGGGACATCCACAAAATGTGTAAAAACCAGAAAGGCAAGACAGGCCCTGGAGAACAGGGAGCCTTGTTATGCTGATGGGCAGTATGTAAATTGCCAACTCCCTCTCTGGAGGAGTGCATTGTGTTCCCTAAAACAAGTAAACAACAGAGCTACAGAGCCAAGGGCACTTCCAGTCTAGGGAATATACCTTGAGAAAACTGAAAATCAATAAGACAGAGCCACACCAAAATTTAGGGCTGCACTGCTTACAAGAACCTCAACTTGGGTACACCTTAAATATCCCAGGAAATATAAAATTGGTTCAAAATATTGTGGTACTTACGTACGATGGAATATCCCTCAGCCATGAAATCAATGTCATAAGACCAGTAGCAGCAAAATGAGTGGATTCCGGTTCGATGATTCTAAGTGAAATAAGTCACACAGAAAAAGCAACTTATCATAAGATATCACTTATGAAGATCCTGTAAACATGGCTACACTTGAACTTAGCTAGGAAAGAGAACAGAGTCTCACATTTGGAAAACACTCTTATGCCTGCTTAAGGGGGAAGGAGAGGTGGGTGATGCATAAAACCAGAGTTTGATATAAGCACAGGTACCGTTCCAAAAACCAACTATGGAATAGACAAGACCTACACCTTCCTCAGTGAAAGGGACTCAAAATCCCATATTTCCCGCAGAAGAATATATCTGACTAGTAAGAATCTTAAAACCTATGTATTGATATGTCTCTGTAAGGGAATCAAGTGTGTCTAGACTGGCATAAACATGGCAGCGAGAATTAGCTGAAATCCACTATCAAAACGAATTTCACAAACAAAACAAAAAAACAGGGAAATTCTTTACAATTCCTTCAGGGTCTCTGATGAAACCTGGAATAACCCTATCTACAAGGACAGCTGGATGTGGCATAAGGCTGGACCCTTGGGACTGAGAGGATTGGTGAGATTGGGTGAGCAAATGCAGACCCTTTAAAGCAATAATGCATGGCACCCACTCCTTGGGTCCCAACTCTCCAGGTTGAAGGGAATATTACTACAGCTATAACATGTACGGGAAACCTAGAGAATGGACACACTGTGAATACGAACGGTTTCTAAAACTCAAATAATAGTCCCTCTCCTGGTGCTCAGGTGTGACTTTCCAACTGATTTACTATCAATCTCAAAACTTGGAGAGACAGCCCCTTTAACCTCCTGGTTCGCACACATTGCCAATTTGGCAGAGGATGAAAGGGAAGAGGGAGAACCAATGAGAGAGTAGCTGTTAGGCATTTGGACGGGCACATGTCACTCTAATTTCACGGGAGGAAGAAGAATTAACCAAAGTCTCAGCCACCCACGGGGAACAAGTAGAGGTCCTGAACCAAAATTTTGCATTTGCGGTCAGCTCACAAAAAATGAGTTGAAAAATGGGGCTCAGGGCACAGCAATTCACAAACTGGAAGAGTAATAAAGGACAACTATCATCCAAAAATCTGTTGAGGGAAGGCAACGAGGTGGACATGAAATCGAGGCAGAATAGCAGGAAACAGATTTCAAGAGGTATGTTGGAATCGCCTTTAAAGCACCAGAAGTGGGGCACAACTTCGACAATGATGCACTTGGCCAAAAAGGGCGTTTGCATTTTCTGCTGAATATTTTCAGGAGAAAATGCATACGACCTTTTTGGCCAAGCAAGCAAGCAGGCAATGCAAATCTGCACTACAAAGAAGTATCACTTCCCACCGGTCAAAAGGGACATCCGCAAAATGTGTAAAAACCAGAAAGGCAAGACAGGCCCTGGAGAACAGGGAGCATTGTTATGCTGATGGGCAGGATGTAAATTGCCAACTGCCTCTCTGGTGGAGTGAATTGTGTTCCCTAAAACAAGTAAACAACAGAGCTACAGAGCCAAGGGCACTTCCAGTCTAGGGAATATACCTTGGGAAAACTGAAAATCAATAAGACAGAGCCACCCCAACGTTTAGGGCTGCACTGCTTACAAGAACCTCAACATGGGTACACCTTAAATATCCCAGGAAATATAAAAATGGTTCAAAAAATTGTGGTACTTACGTACGATGGAATATCCCTCAGCCATGAAATCAATGTCATAAGACCAGTAGCAGCAAAATGAGTGGAATGAGGTTCGATGATTCTAAGTGAAATAAGTCACAGAGAAAAAGCAAGTTATCATAAGATATCACTTACGAAGATCCTGTAAACATGGCTACACTTGAACTGAGCTAGGAAAGAGAACAGAGTCTCACATTTGGAAAACACTCTTATGCCTGCTTAAGGGGGAAGGAGAGGTGGGGTGATGCATAAAACCAGAGTTTGATATAAGCACAGGTACCGTTCCAAAAACCAACTATGGAATAGACAAGACCTACACCTTCCACAGTGAAAGGGACTCAAAACCCCATATTTCCCGCAGAAGAATATATCTGACTAGTAAGAATCTTAAAACCTATGTATTGATATGTCTCTGTAAGGGAATCAAGTGTCTAGACTGGCATAAACATGGCAGCGAGAATCAGCTGAAATCCACTATCAAAAGGAATTTCACAAACAAAACAAAAAAACAGGCAAATGCTTTACAATTCCTTCAGGGTCTCTGATGAAATCTGGAATGACCCTATCTACAACGACCGCTGGATGTGGCATAAGGCTGGACACTTGGGACTTAGAGGATTGGTGAGATTGGGTGAGCAAATGCAGACCTTGTAAACCAATAATGCATGGCACCCATTCCATGGGTCCCAACTCTGCGGGTTGAAGGGAATATTAATACAGCTATAACATGTACAGGAAACCTAGAGAATGGACACACTGTGAATACAAAAGGTTTCTAAAACTCAACGAATAGTCCCTCTCCTGGTGTTCCGGTTTGACTTTCCCACTGCTTTACTATCAAGCTCCCAAATTGGAGAGACACCCCTTTTAACCTCCTGGTACACACACGTTGCCAATTTGGCAGAGGATGAAAGGAAAGGGGGAGAACCAATGACAGAGTAGCTGTTAGGCATTTAGACGGGCATATGTCACTCTAATTTCACGGGAGGAAGAAGAATTAACCAAAGTCTCAGCCTCCCACGGGGAACAAGTAGAGGTCCTGAACCAAAATTTTGGACGTGCGGTCAGCTCACAAAAAATAAGTTGAAAAATGGGGCTCAGGGCACAGCAATTCACAAACTGGAAGAGTAATAAAGGACAACTATCATCCAAAAATCTGTTGAGGGAAGGGAACGAGGCGGAGTTGAAATCGAGGCAGAATAGCAGGAAACAGATTTCAAGAGGTACGTTGGAATCGCCTTTAAAGCACAGGAAGAGTGGAACAACTTCGACAATGATGCACTTGGCCAAAAAGGGCGTATGCGTTTTCTCTTGAATATATTCAGGAGAAAACGCATACGCCCTTTTTGGCCAAGCAAGCAAGCGGGCAATGCAAATCTGCACTACAAAGAAGTATCACTTCCCACCGGTCAAAAGGGACATCCGCAAAATGTGTAAAAACCAGAAAGGCAAGACAGGCCCTGGAGAACAGGGAGCCTTTTTATGCTGATGGGCGGGATGTAAATTGCCAACTGCCTCTATGGAGGAGTGCATTGTGTTCCCTAAAACAAGTAAACAACAGAGCTACAGAGCCAAGGGCACTACCAGTCTAGGGAATATACCTTGGGAAAACTGAAAATCAATAAGACAGAGCCACCCCAAAATTTACGGCTGCACTGCTCACAATAACCTCAACTTCGGTACACCTTAAATATCCCAGGAAATATAAAAATGGTTCAAAAAATTGTGGTACTTACGTACGATGGAATATCCCTCAGCCATGAAATCAATGTCATAAGACCAGTAGCAACAAAATGTGTGGATTCTGTTATGATGATTCTAAGTGAAATAAGACACACAGAAAAAGAAATTTATCATAAGATATCACTTATGAAGAACCTGTAAACATGGCTACACTTGAACTTAGCTAGGAAAGAGAACAGAGTCTCACATTTGGAAAACACTCTTATGCCTGCTTAAGGGGGAAGGAGAGGTGGGGTGATGCATAAAACCAGAGTTTCATATAAGCACACCTACCGTTCCGAAAACCAACTATGGAATAGACAAGACCTACACATTCCTCAGTGAAAGGGACTGAAAAGCCCATATTTCCCGCAGAAGAATATATCTGACTAGTAAGAATCTTAAAACCTATGTATTGATATGTCTCTGTAAGGGAATCAAGTGTGTCTAGACTGGCATAAACTTGGCAGCGAGAATCAGCTGAAACCCACTATCAAAAGGAATTTCACAAACAAAACAAAAAAACTGGGAAATTCTTTACAATTCCTTCAGGGTCTCTGATGAAACCTGGAATGACCCTATCTACAACGACAGCTGGATGTGGCATAATGCTGGACACTTGGGACTGAGAGGATTGGTGAGATTGGGTGAGCAACTGCAGACCTTGTAAACCAATAATGCATGGCACCCATTCCATGGGTCCCAACTCTGCGGGTTGAAGGGAATATTAATACAGCTATAACATATACAGGAAACCTAGAGAATGGACACACTGTGAATACAAAAGGTTTCTAAAACTCAACGAATAGTCCCTCTCCTGGTGTTCCGGTTTGACTTTCCAACTGCTTTACTATCAATCTCCCAACTTGGAGAGACACCACTTTTAACCTCCTGGTACACACACGTTGCCAATTTGGCAGAGGATGAAAGGAAAGGGGGAGAACCAATGACAGAGTAGCTGTTAGGCATTTAGACGGGCACATGTCACTCTAATTTCACGGGAGGAAGAAGAACTAACCAAAGTCTCAGCCTCCCACGGGTAAAAAGTAGAGGTCCTGAACCAAAATTTTGGACTTGCGGTCAGCTCACCAAAAACGAGTTGAAAAATGGGGCTCAGGGCACAGCAATTCACAAACTGGAAGAGTAATAAAGGACAACTATCATCCAAAAATCTGTTGAGGGAAGGCAACGAGGCGGACTTGAAATCGAGGCAGAATAGCAGGAAACAGATTTCAAGAGGTATGTTGGAATCGCCTTTAAAGCACCAGAAGTGGGGCACAACTTCGACAATGATGCACTTGGCCAAAAAGGGCGTTTGCATTTTCTCCTGAATATATTCAGGAGAAAACGCATACGCCCTTTTTGGCCTAGCAAGCAAGCAGGCAATGCAAATCTGCACTACAAAGAAGTATCACTTCCCACCGGTCAAAAGGGACATCCGCAAAATGTGTAAAAACCAGAAAGGCAAGACAGGCCCTGGAGAACAGGGAGCATTGTTATGCTGATGGGCAGGATGTAAATTGCCAGCTGCCTCTCTGGTGGAGTGAACTGTGTTCCCTAAAACAAGTAAACAACAGAGCTACAGAGCCAAGGGCACTTCCAGTCTAGGGAATATACCTTGGGAAAACTGAAAATCAATAAGCCAGAGCCACCCCAACGTTTAGGGCTGCACTGCTTACAAGAACCTCAACTTGGGTACACCTTAAATATCCCAGGAAATATAAAAATGGTTCAAAAAATTGTGGTACTTACGTACGATGGAATATCCCTCAGCCATGAAATCAATGTCATAAGACCAGTAGCAGCAAAATGAGTGGATTCAGGTTCGATGATTCTAAGTGAAATAAGTCACACAGAAAAAGCAACTTATCATAAGATATCACTTATGAAGATCCTGTAAACATGGCTACACTTGAACTGAGCTAGGAAAGAGAACAGAGTCTCACATTTAGAAAACACTCTTATGCCTGCTTAAGGGGGAAGGAGAGGTGGGGTGATGCATAAAACCAGAGTTTGATATAAGCACAGGTACCGTTCCAAAAACCAACTATGGAATAGACAAGACCTACACCTTCCACAGTGAAAGGGACTCAAAACTCCATATTTCCCGCAGAAGAATATATCTGACAAGTAAGAATCTTAAAACCTATGTATTGATATGTCTCTGTAAGGGAATCAAGAGTGTCTAGACTGGCATAAGCATGGCAGCGAGAATCAGCTCAAACCCACTATAAAAAGGAATTTCAAAAACAAAACAAAGAAACAGGCAAATTCTTTCCAATTCCTTCAGGGTCTCTGATGAAACCTGGAATGACCCTATCTACAATGACAGCTGGATGTTACATAAGGCTGGACACGTGGCACTGAGAGGATTGGTGAGATTGGGTGAGCAAATGCAGACCCTTCAAAGCAATAATGCATGGCACACATTACATGCGTCCCAACTCTCCAAGTTGAAGGGGATATTACTACAACTATAACATGTACCGGAAACCTAGAGAATGGACACACTGTGAACAAGAAACGTTTCTAAAACTCAACTAATACTCCGTCTCCTGGTGCTCATGTTTGACACTGCAACTGCTTTACTATCAATCTCCCAACTTAGAGACAGCACATTTAACCCCCTTGTTGGCACACGTTGCCAATTTGGCACAGGATGAAAGGGAAGAGGGAGAACCAATGAGAGAGTAGCTGTTTGGCATTTGGACGGGCACATGTCACTCTAATTTCCCGGCAGGAAGAAGAATTAACCAAAGTCTCAGCCACCCACCGGGAACCCATATACGTCCTGAACCAAAATATTGGTCTTGCGTTCAGCTCACAAAAAACGAGTTGCAAAATGGGGCTCAGGGGCACAACAATTCACAAACTAGCAGAGTAATAAAGGACAACTATCATCCAAAAATCTGTTGAGGGAAGGCAGCGAGGTAGACTTGAAAGCTAGGCAGAATAGCAGGAAACAGATTTCAAGAGGTACGTTGGAATCGCCTTTAAAGCACAGGAAAAGGGGCACAACTTCGACAATGATGCACTTGGCCAAAAAGGGCGTATGCATTTTCTCCTGAATATATTTAGGAGAGAACTCATATGCCCGTTTTGGCCAAGCAAGCAAGCGGACAATGCAAATCTGCAATACAAAGAAGTATCTCTTCCCACCGGTACAAAAGGGACATCCACAAAATGTGTAAAAACCAGAAAGGCAAGACAGGCCCTGGAGAACAGGGAGCCTTGTTATGCTGATGGGCAGTATGTAAATTGCCAACTCCCTCTCTGGAGGAGTGCATTGTGTTCCCTAAAACAAGTAAACAACAGAGCTACAGAGCCAAGGGCACTTCCAGTCTAGGGAATATACCTTGAGAAAACTGAAAATCAATAAGACAGAGCCACACCAAAATTTAGGGCTGCACTGCTTACAAGAACCTCAACTTGGGTACACCTTAAATATCCCAGGAAATATAAAATTGGTTCAAAATATTGTGGTACTTACGTACGATGGAATATCCCTCAGCCATGAAATCAATGTCATAAGACCAGTAGCAGCAAAATGAGTGGATTCCGGTTCGATGATTCTAAGTGAAATAAGTCACACAGAAAAAGCAACTTATCATAAGATATCACTTATGAAGATCCTGTAAACATGGCTACACTTGAACTTAGCTAGGAAAGAGAACAGAGTCTCACATTTGGAAAACACTCTTATGCCTGCTTAAGGGGGAAGGAGAGGTGGGTGATGCATAAAACCAGAGTTTGATATAAGCACAGGTACCGTTCCAAAAACCAACTATGGAATAGACAAGACCTACACCTTCCTCAGTGAAAGGGACTCAAAATCCCATATTTCCCGCAGAAGAATATATCTGACTAGTAAGAATCTTAAAACCTATGTATTGATATGTCTCTGTAAGGGAATCAAGTGTGTCTAGACTGGCATAAACATGGCAGCGAGAATTAGCTGAAATCCACTATCAAAACGAATTTCACAAACAAAACAAAAAAACAGGGAAATTCTTTACAATTCCTTCAGGGTCTCTGATGAAACCTGGAATAACCCTATCTACAAGGACAGCTGGATGTGGCATAAGGCTGGACCCTTGGGACTGAGAGGATTGGTGAGATTGGGTGAGCAAATGCAGACCCTTTAAAGCAATAATGCATGGCACCCACTCCTTGGGTCCCAACTCTCCAGGTTGAAGGGAATATTACTACAGCTATAACATGTACGGGAAACCTAGAGAATGGACACACTGTGAATACGAACGGTTTCTAAAACTCAAATAATAGTCCCTCTCCTGGTGCTCAGGTGTGACTTTCCAACTGATTTACTATCAATCTCAAAACTTGGAGAGACAGCCCCTTTAACCTCCTGGTTCGCACACATTGCCAATTTGGCAGAGGATGAAAGGGAAGAGGGAGAACCAATGAGAGAGTAGCTGTTAGGCATTTGGACGGGCACATGTCACTCTAATTTCACGGGAGGAAGAAGAATTAACCAAAGTCTCAGCCACCCACGGGGAACAAGTAGAGGTCCTGAACCAAAATTTTGCATTTGCGGTCAGCTCACAAAAAATGAGTTGAAAAATGGGGCTCAGGGCACAGCAATTCACAAACTGGAAGAGTAATAAAGGACAACTATCATCCAAAAATCTGTTGAGGGAAGGCAACGAGGTGGACATGAAATCGAGGCAGAATAGCAGGAAACAGATTTCAAGAGGTATGTTGGAATCGCCTTTAAAGCACCAGAAGTGGGGCACAACTTCGACAATGATGCACTTGGCCAAAAAGGGCGTTTGCATTTTCTGCTGAATATTTTCAGGAGAAAATGCATACGACCTTTTTGGCCAAGCAAGCAAGCAGGCAATGCAAATCTGCACTACAAAGAAGTATCACTTCCCACCGGTCAAAAGGGACATCCGCAAAATGTGTAAAAACCAGAAAGGCAAGACAGGCCCTGGAGAACAGGGAGCATTGTTATGCTGATGGGCAGGATGTAAATTGCCAACTGCCTCTCTGGTGGAGTGAATTGTGTTCCCTAAAACAAGTAAACAACAGAGCTACAGAGCCAAGGGCACTTCCAGTCTAGGGAATATACCTTGGGAAAACTGAAAATCAATAAGACAGAGCCACCCCAACGTTTAGGGCTGCACTGCTTACAAGAACCTCAACATGGGTACACCTTAAATATCCCAGGAAATATAAAAATGGTTCAAAAAATTGTGGTACTTACGTACGATGGAATATCCCTCAGCCATGAAATCAATGTCATAAGACCAGTAGCAGCAAAATGAGTGGATTCCGGTTCGATGATTCTAAGTGAAATAAGTCACAGAGAAAAAGCAAGTTATCATAAGATATCACTTACGAAGATCCTGTAAACATGGCTACACTTGAACTGAGCTAGGAAAGAGAACAGAGTCTCACATTTGGAAAACACTCTTATGCCTGCTTAAGGGGGAAGGAGAGGTGGGGTGATGCATAAAACCAGAGTTTGATATAAGCACAGGTACCGTTCCAAAAACCAACTATGGAATAGACAAGACCTACACCTTCCACAGTGAAAGGGACTCAAAACCCCATATTTCCCGCAGAAGAATATATCTGACTAGTAAGAATCTTAAAACCTATGTATTGATATGTCTCTGTAAGGGAATCAAGTGTCTAGACTGGCATAAACATGGCAGCGAGAATCAGCTGAAATCCACTATCAAAAGGAATTTCACAAACAAAACAAAAAAACAGGCAAATGCTTTACAATTCCTTCAGGGTCTCTGATGAAATCTGGAATGACCCTATCTACAACGACCGCTGGATGTGGCATAAGGCTGGACACTTGGGACTTAGAGGATTGGTGAGATTGGGTGAGCAAATGCAGACCTTGTAAACCAATAATGCATGGCACCCATTCCATGGGTCCCAACTCTGCGGGTTGAAGGGAATATTAATACAGCTATAACATGTACAGGAAACCTAGAGAATGGACACACTGTGAATACAAAAGGTTTCTAAAACTCAACGAATAGTCCCTCTCCTGGTGTTCCGGTTTGACTTTCCCACTGCTTTACTATCAAGCTCCCAAATTGGAGAGACACCCCTTTTAACCTCCTGGTACACACACGTTGCCAATTTGGCAGAGGATGAAAGGAAAGGGGGAGAACCAATGACAGAGTAGCTGTTAGGCATTTAGACGGGCATATGTCACTCTAATTTCACGGGAGGAAGAAGAATTAACCAAAGTCTCAGCCTCCCACGGGGAACAAGTAGAGGTCCTGAACCAAAATTTTGGACGTGCGGTCAGCTCACAAAAAATAAGTTGAAAAATGGGGCTCAGGGCACAGCAATTCACAAACTGGAAGAGTAATAAAGGACAACTATCATCCAAAAATCTGTTGAGGGAAGGGAACGAGGCGGAGTTGAAATCGAGGCAGAATAGCAGGAAACAGATTTCAAGAGGTACGTTGGAATCGCCTTTAAAGCACAGGAAGAGTGGAACAACTTCGACAATGATGCACTTGGCCAAAAAGGGCGTATGCGTTTTCTCTTGAATATATTCAGGAGAAAACGCATACGCCCTTTTTGGCCAAGCAAGCAAGCGGGCAATGCAAATCTGCACTACAAAGAAGTATCACTTCCCACCGGTCAAAAGGGACATCCGCAAAATGTGTAAAAACCAGAAAGGCAAGACAGGCCCTGGAGAACAGGGAGCCTTTTTATGCTGATGGGCGGGATGTAAATTGCCAACTGCCTCTATGGAGGAGTGCATTGTGTTCCCTAAAACAAGTAAACAACAGAGCTACAGAGCCAAGGGCACTACCAGTCTAGGGAATATACCTTGGGAAAACTGAAAATCAATAAGACAGAGCCACCCCAAAATTTACGGCTGCACTGCTCACAATAACCTCAACTTCGGTACACCTTAAATATCCCAGGAAATATAAAAATGGTTCAAAAAATTGTGGTACTTACGTACGATGGAATATCCCTCAGCCATGAAATCAATGTCATAAGACCAGTAGCAACAAAATGTGTGGATTCTGTTATGATGATTCTAAGTGAAATAAGACACACAGAAAAAGAAATTTATCATAAGATATCACTTATGAAGAACCTGTAAACATGGCTACACTTGAACTTAGCTAGGAAAGAGAACAGAGTCTCACATTTGGAAAACACTCTTATGCCTGCTTAAGGGGGAAGGAGAGGTGGGGTGATGCATAAAACCAGAGTTTCATATAAGCACACCTACCGTTCCGAAAACCAACTATGGAATAGACAAGACCTACACATTCCTCAGTGAAAGGGACTGAAAAGCCCATATTTCCCGCAGAAGAATATATCTGACTAGTAAGAATCTTAAAACCTATGTATTGATATGTCTCTGTAAGGGAATCAAGTGTGTCTAGACTGGCATAAACTTGGCAGCGAGAATCAGCTGAAACCCACTATCAAAAGGAATTTCACAAACAAAACAAAAAAACTGGGAAATTCTTTACAATTCCTTCAGGGTCTCTGATGAAACCTGGAATGACCCTATCTACAACGACAGCTGGATGTGGCATAATGCTGGACACTTGGGACTGAGAGGATTGGTGAGATTGGGTGAGCAACTGCAGACCTTGTAAACCAATAATGCATGGCACCCATTCCATGGGTCCCAACTCTGCGGGTTGAAGGGAATATTAATACAGCTATAACATATACAGGAAACCTAGAGAATGGACACACTGTGAATACAAAAGGTTTCTAAAACTCAACGAATAGTCCCTCTCCTGGTGTTCCGGTTTGACTTTCCAACTGCTTTACTATCAATCTCCCAACTTGGAGAGACACCACTTTTAACCTCCTGGTACACACACGTTGCCAATTTGGCAGAGGATGAAAGGAAAGGGGGAGAACCAATGACAGAGTAGCTGTTAGGCATTTAGACGGGCACATGTCACTCTAATTTCACGGGAGGAAGAAGAACTAACCAAAGTCTCAGCCTCCCACGGGTAAAAAGTAGAGGTCCTGAACCAAAATTTTGGACTTGCGGTCAGCTCACCAAAAACGAGTTGAAAAATGGGGCTCAGGGCACAGCAATTCACAAACTGGAAGAGTAATAAAGGACAACTATCATCCAAAAATCTGTTGAGGGAAGGCAACGAGGCGGACTTGAAATCGAGGCAGAATAGCAGGAAACAGATTTCAAGAGGTATGTTGGAATCGCCTTTAAAGCACCAGAAGTGGGGCACAACTTCGACAATGATGCACTTGGCCAAAAAGGGCGTTTGCATTTTCTCCTGAATATATTCAGGAGAAAACGCATACGCCCTTTTTGGCCTAGCAAGCAAGCAGGCAATGCAAATCTGCACTACAAAGAAGTATCACTTCCCACCGGTCAAAAGGGACATCCGCAAAATGTGTAAAAACCAGAAAGGCAAGACAGGCCCTGGAGAACAGGGAGCATTGTTATGCTGATGGGCAGGATGTAAATTGCCAGCTGCCTCTCTGGTGGAGTGAACTGTGTTCCCTAAAACAAGTAAACAACAGAGCTACAGAGCCAAGGGCACTTCCAGTCTAGGGAATATACCTTGGGAAAACTGAAAATCAATAAGCCAGAGCCACCCCAACGTTTAGGGCTGCACTGCTTACAAGAACCTCAACTTGGGTACACCTTAAATATCCCAGGAAATATAAAAATGGTTCAAAAAATTGTGGTACTTACGTACGATGGAATATCCCTCAGCCATGAAATCAATGTCATAAGACCAGTAGCAGCAAAATGAGTGGATTCAGGTTCGATGATTCTAAGTGAAATAAGTCACACAGAAAAAGCAACTTATCATAAGATATCACTTATGAAGATCCTGTAAACATGGCTACACTTGAACTGAGCTAGGAAAGAGAACAGAGTCTCACATTTAGAAAACACTCTTATGCCTGCTTAAGGGGGAAGGAGAGGTGGGGTGATGCATAAAACCAGAGTTTGATATAAGCACAGGTACCGTTCCAAAAACCAACTATGGAATAGACAAGACCTACACCTTCCACAGTGAAAGGGACTCAAAACTCCATATTTCCCGCAGAAGAATATATCTGACAAGTAAGAATCTTAAAACCTATGTATTGATATGTCTCTGTAAGGGAATCAAGAGTGTCTAGACTGGCATAAGCATGGCAGCGAGAATCAGCTCAAACCCACTATAAAAAGGAATTTCAAAAACAAAACAAAGAAACAGGCAAATTCTTTCCAATTCCTTCAGGGTCTCTGATGAAACCTGGAATGACCCTATCTACAATGACAGCTGGATGTTACATAAGGCTGGACACGTGGCACTGAGAGGATTGGTGAGATTGGGTGAGCAAATGCAGACCCTTCAAAGCAATAATGCATGGCACACATTACATGCGTCCCAACTCTCCAAGTTGAAGGGGATATTACTACAACTATAACATGTACCGGAAACCTAGAGAATGGACACACTGTGAACAAGAAACGTTTCTAAAACTCAACTAATACTCCGTCTCCTGGTGCTCATGTTTGACACTGCAACTGCTTTACTATCAATCTCCCAACTTAGAGACAGCACATTTAACCCCCTTGTTGGCACACGTTGCCAATTTGGCACAGGATGAAAGGGAAGAGGGAGAACCAATGAGAGAGTAGCTGTTTGGCATTTGGACGGGCACATGTCACTCTAATTTCCCGGCAGGAAGAAGAATTAACCAAAGTCTCAGCCACCCACCGGGAACCCATATACGTCCTGAACCAAAATATTGGTCTTGCGTTCAGCTCACAAAAAACGAGTTGCAAAATGGGGCTCAGGGGCACAACAATTCACAAACTAGCAGAGTAATAAAGGACAACTATCATCCAAAAATCTGTTGAGGGAAGGCAGCGAGGTAGACTTGAAAGCTAGGCAGAATAGCAGGAAACAGATTTCAAGAGGTACGTTGGAATCGCCTTTAAAGCACAGGAAAAGGGGCACAACTTCGACAATGATGCACTTGGCCAAAAAGGGCGTATGCATTTTCTCCTGAATATATTTAGGAGAGAACTCATATGCCCGTTTTGGCCAAGCAAGCAAGCGGACAATGCAAATCTGCAATACAAAGAAGTATCTCTTCCCACCGGTACAAAAGGGACATCCACAAAATGTGTAAAAACCAGAAAGGCAAGACAGGCCCTGGAGAACAGGGAGCCTTGTTATGCTGATGGGCAGTATGTAAATTGCCAACTCCCTCTCTGGAGGAGTGCATTGTGTTCCCTAAAACAAGTAAACAACAGAGCTACAGAGCCAAGGGCACTTCCAGTCTAGGGAATATACCTTGAGAAAACTGAAAATCAATAAGACAGAGCCACACCAAAATTTAGGGCTGCACTGCTTACAAGAACCTCAACTTGGGTACACCTTAAATATCCCAGGAAATATAAAATTGGTTCAAAATATTGTGGTACTTACGTACGATGGAATATCCCTCAGCCATGAAATCAATGTCATAAGACCAGTAGCAGCAAAATGAGTGGATTCCGGTTCGATGATTCTAAGTGAAATAAGTCACACAGAAAAAGCAACTTATCATAAGATATCACTTATGAAGATCCTGTAAACATGGCTACACTTGAACTTAGCTAGGAAAGAGAACAGAGTCTCACATTTGGAAAACACTCTTATGCCTGCTTAAGGGGGAAGGAGAGGTGGGTGATGCATAAAACCAGAGTTTGATATAAGCACAGGTACCGTTCCAAAAACCAACTATGGAATAGACAAGACCTACACCTTCCTCAGTGAAAGGGACTCAAAATCCCATATTTCCCGCAGAAGAATATATCTGACTAGTAAGAATCTTAAAACCTATGTATTGATATGTCTCTGTAAGGGAATCAAGTGTGTCTAGACTGGCATAAACATGGCAGCGAGAATTAGCTGAAATCCACTATCAAAACGAATTTCACAAACAAAACAAAAAAACAGGGAAATTCTTTACAATTCCTTCAGGGTCTCTGATGAAACCTGGAATAACCCTATCTACAAGGACAGCTGGATGTGGCATAAGGCTGGACCCTTGGGACTGAGAGGATTGGTGAGATTGGGTGAGCAAATGCAGACCCTTTAAAGCAATAATGCATGGCACCCACTCCTTGGGTCCCAACTCTCCAGGTTGAAGGGAATATTACTACAGCTATAACATGTACGGGAAACCTAGAGAATGGACACACTGTGAATACGAACGGTTTCTAAAACTCAAATAATAGTCCCTCTCCTGGTGCTCAGGTGTGACTTTCCAACTGATTTACTATCAATCTCAAAACTTGGAGAGACAGCCCCTTTAACCTCCTGGTTCGCACACATTGCCAATTTGGCAGAGGATGAAAGGGAAGAGGGAGAACCAATGAGAGAGTAGCTGTTAGGCATTTGGACGGGCACATGTCACTCTAATTTCACGGGAGGAAGAAGAATTAACCAAAGTCTCAGCCACCCACGGGGAACAAGTAGAGGTCCTGAACCAAAATTTTGCATTTGCGGTCAGCTCACAAAAAATGAGTTGAAAAATGGGGCTCAGGGCACAGCAATTCACAAACTGGAAGAGTAATAAAGGACAACTATCATCCAAAAATCTGTTGAGGGAAGGCAACGAGGTGGACATGAAATCGAGGCAGAATAGCAGGAAACAGATTTCAAGAGGTATGTTGGAATCGCCTTTAAAGCACCAGAAGTGGGGCACAACTTCGACAATGATGCACTTGGCCAAAAAGGGCGTTTGCATTTTCTGCTGAATATTTTCAGGAGAAAATGCATACGACCTTTTTGGCCAAGCAAGCAAGCAGGCAATGCAAATCTGCACTACAAAGAAGTATCACTTCCCACCGGTCAAAAGGGACATCCGCAAAATGTGTAAAAACCAGAAAGGCAAGACAGGCCCTGGAGAACAGGGAGCATTGTTATGCTGATGGGCAGGATGTAAATTGCCAACTGCCTCTCTGGTGGAGTGAATTGTGTTCCCTAAAACAAGTAAACAACAGAGCTACAGAGCCAAGGGCACTTCCAGTCTAGGGAATATACCTTGGGAAAACTGAAAATCAATAAGACAGAGCCACCCCAACGTTTAGGGCTGCACTGCTTACAAGAACCTCAACATGGGTACACCTTAAATATCCCAGGAAATATAAAAATGGTTCAAAAAATTGTGGTACTTACGTACGATGGAATATCCCTCAGCCATGAAATCAATGTCATAAGACCAGTAGCAGCAAAATGAGTGGAATGAGGTTCGATGATTCTAAGTGAAATAAGTCACAGAGAAGAAGCAAGTTATCATAAGATATCACTTACGAAGATCCTGTAAACATGGCTACACTTGAACTGAGCTAGGAAAGAGAACAGAGTCTCACATTTGGAAAACACTCTTATGCCTGCTTAAGGGGGAAGGAGAGGTGGGGTGATGCATAAAACCAGAGTTTGATATAAGCACAGGTACCGTTCCAAAAACCAACTATGGAATAGACAAGACCTACACCTTCCACAGTGAAAGGGACTCAAAACCCCATATTTCCCGCAGAAGAATATATCTGACTAGTAAGAATCTTAAAACCTATGTATTGATATGTCTCTGTAAGGGAATCAAGTGTCTAGACTGGCATAAACATGGCAGCGAGAATCAGCTGAAATCCACTATCAAAAGGAATTTCACAAACAAAACAAAAAAACAGGCAAATGCTTTACAATTCCTTCAGGGTCTCTGATGAAATCTGGAATGACCCTATCTACAACGACCGCTGGATGTGGCATAAGGCTGGACACTTGGGACTTAGAGGATTGGTGAGATTGGGTGAGCAAATGCAGACCTTGTAAACCAATAATGCATGGCACCCATTCCATGGGTCCCAACTCTGCGGGTTGAAGGGAATATTAATACAGCTATAACATGTACAGGAAACCTAGAGAATGGACACACTGTGAATACAAAAGGTTTCTAAAACTCAACGAATAGTCCCTCTCCTGGTGTTCCGGTTTGACTTTCCCACTGCTTTACTATCAAGCTCCCAAATTGGAGAGACACCCCTTTTAACCTCCTGGTACACACACGTTGCCAATTTGGCAGAGGATGAAAGGAAAGGGGGAGAACCAATGACAGAGTAGCTGTTAGGCATTTAGACGGGCATATGTCACTCTAATTTCACGGGAGGAAGAAGAATTAACCAAAGTCTCAGCCTCCCACGGGGAACAAGTAGAGGTCCTGAACCAAAATTTTGGACGTGCGGTCAGCTCACAAAAAATAAGTTGAAAAATGGGGCTCAGGGCACAGCAATTCACAAACTGGAAGAGTAATAAAGGACAACTATCATCCAAAAATCTGTTGAGGGAAGGGAACGAGGCGGAGTTGAAATCGAGGCAGAATAGCAGGAAACAGATTTCAAGAGGTACGTTGGAATCACCTTTAAAGCACAGGAAGAGTGGAACAACTTCGACAATGATGCACTTGGCCAAAAAGGGCGTATGCGTTTTCTCTTGAATATATTCAGGAGAAAACGCATACGCCCTTTTTGGCCAAGCAAGCAAGCGGGCAATGCAAATCTGCACTACAAAGAAGTATCACTTCCCACCGGTCAAAAGGGACATCCGCAAAATGTGTAAAAACCAGAAAGGCAAGACAGGCCCTGGAGAACAGGGAGCCTTTTTATGCTGATGGGCGGGATGTAAATTGCCAACTGCCTCTATGGAGGAGTGCATTGTGTTCCCTAAAACAAGTAAACAACAGAGCTACAGAGCCAAGGGCACTACCAGTCTAGGGAATATACCTTGGGAAAACTGAAAATCAATAAGACAGAGCCACCCCAAAATTTACGGCTGCACTGCTCACAATAACCTCAACTTCGGTACACCTTAAATATCCCAGGAAATATAAAAATGGTTCAAAAAATTGTGGTACTTACGTACGATGGAATATCCCTCAGCCATGAAATCAATGTCATAAGACCAGTAGCAACAAAATGTGTGGATTCTGTTATGATGATTCTAAGTGAAATAAGACACACAGAAAAAGAAATTTATCATAAGATATCACTTATGAAGAACCTGTAAACATGGCTACACTTGAACTTAGCTAGGAAAGAGAACAGAGTCTCACATTTGGAAAACACTCTTATGCCTGCTTAAGGGGGAAGGAGAGGTGGGGTGATGCATAAAACCAGAGTTTCATATAAGCACACCTACCGTTCCGAAAACCAACTATGGAATAGACAAGACCTACACATTCCTCAGTGAAAGGGACTGAAAAGCCCATATTTCCCGCAGAAGAATATATCTGACTAGTAAGAATCTTAAAACCTATGTATTGATATGTCTCTGTAAGGGAATCAAGTGTGTCTAGACTGGCATAAACTTGGCAGCGAGAATCAGCTGAAACCCACTATCAAAAGGAATTTCACAAACAAAACAAAAAAACTGGGAAATTCTTTACAATTCCTTCAGGGTCTCTGATGAAACCTGGAATGACCCTATCTACAACGACAGCTGGATGTGGCATAATGCTGGACACTTGGGACTGAGAGGATTGGTGAGATTGGGTGAGCAACTGCAGACCTTGTAAACCAATAATGCATGGCACCCATTCCATGGGTCCCAACTCTGCGGGTTGAAGGGAATATTAATACAGCTATAACATATACAGGAAACCTAGAGAATGGACACACTGTGAATACAAAAGGTTTCTAAAACTCAACGAATAGTCCCTCTCCTGGTGTTCCGGTTTGACTTTCCAACTGCTTTACTATCAATCTCCCAACTTGGAGAGACACCACTTTTAACCTCCTGGTACACACACGTTGCCAATTTGGCAGAGGATGAAAGGAAAGGGGGAGAACCAATGACAGAGTAGCTGTTAGGCATTTAGACGGGCACATGTCACTCTAATTTCACGGGAGGAAGAAGAACTAACCAAAGTCTCAGCCTCCCACGGGTAAAAAGTAGAGGTCCTGAACCAAAATTTTGGACTTGCGGTCAGCTCACCAAAAACGAGTTGAAAAATGGGGCTCAGGGCACAGCAATTCACAAACTGGAAGAGTAATAAAGGACAACTATCATCCAAAAATCTGTTGAGGGAAGGCAACGAGGCGGACTTGAAATCGAGGCAGAATAGCAGGAAACAGATTTCAAGAGGTATGTTGGAATCGCCTTTAAAGCACCAGAAGTGGGGCACAACTTCGACAATGATGCACTTGGCCAAAAAGGGCGTTTGCATTTTCTCCTGAATATATTCAGGAGAAAACGCATACGCCCTTTTTGGCCTAGCAAGCAAGCAGGCAATGCAAATCTGCACTACAAAGAAGTATCACTTCCCACCGGTCAAAAGGGACATCCGCAAAATGTGTAAAAACCAGAAAGGCAAGACAGGCCCTGGAGAACAGGGAGCATTGTTATGCTGATGGGCAGGATGTAAATTGCCAGCTGCCTCTCTGGTGGAGTGAACTGTGTTCCCTAAAACAAGTAAACAACAGAGCTACAGAGCCAAGGGCACTTCCAGTCTAGGGAATATACCTTGGGAAAACTGAAAATCAATAAGCCAGAGCCACCCCAACGTTTAGGGCTGCACTGCTTACAAGAACCTCAACTTGGGTACACCTTAAATATCCCAGGAAATATAAAAATGGTTCAAAAAATTGTGGTACTTACGTACGATGGAATATCCCTCAGCCATGAAATCAATGTCATAAGACCAGTAGCAGCAAAATGAGTGGATTCAGGTTCGATGATTCTAAGTGAAATAAGTCACACAGAAAAAGCAACTTATCATAAGATATCACTTATGAAGATCCTGTAAACATGGCTACACTTGAACTGAGCTAGGAAAGACAACAGAGTCTCACATTTAGAAAACACTCTTATGCCTGCTTAAGGGGGAAGGAGAGGTGGGGTGATGCATAAAACCAGAGTTTGATATAAGCACAGGTACCGTTCCAAAAACCAACTATGGAATAGACAAGACCTACACCTTCCACAGTGAAAGGGACTCAAAACTCCATATTTCCCGCAGAAGAATATATCTGACAAGTAAGAATCTTAAAACCTATGTATTGATATGTCTCTGTAAGGGAATCAAGAGTGTCTAGACTGGCATAAGCATGGCAGCGAGAATCAGCTCAAACCCACTATAAAAAGGAATTTCAAAAACAAAACAAAGAAACAGGCAAATTCTTTCCAATTCCTTCAGGGTCTCTGATGAAACCTGGAATGACCCTATCTACAATGACAGCTGGATGTTACATAAGGCTGGACACGTGGCACTGAGAGGATTGGTGAGATTGGGTGAGCAAATGCAGACCCTTCAAAGCAATAATGCATGGCACACATTACATGCGTCCCAACTCTCCAAGTTGAAGGGGATATTACTACAACTATAACATGTACCGGAAACCTAGAGAATGGACACACTGTGAACAAGAAACGTTTCTAAAACTCAACTAATACTCCGTCTCCTGGTGCTCATGTTTGACACTGCAACTGCTTTACTATCAATCTCCCAACTTAGAGACAGCACATTTAACCCCCTTGTTGGCACACGTTGCCAATTTGGCACAGGATGAAAGGGAAGAGGGAGAACCAATGAGAGAGTAGCTGTTTGGCATTTGGACGGGCACATGTCACTCTAATTTCCCGGCAGGAAGAAGAATTAACCAAAGTCTCAGCCACCCACCGGGAACCCATATACGTCCTGAACCAAAATATTGGTCTTGCGTTCAGCTCACAAAAAACGAGTTGCAAAATGGGGCTCAGGGGCACAACAATTCACAAACTAGCAGAGTAATAAAGGACAACTATCATCCAAAAATCTGTTGAGGGAAGGCAGCGAGGTAGACTTGAAAGCTAGGCAGAATAGCAGGAAACAGATTTCAAGAGGTACGTTGGAATCGCCTTTAAAGCACAGGAAAAGGGGCACAACTTCGACAATGATGCACTTGGCCAAAAAGGGCGTATGCATTTTCTCCTGAATATATTTAGGAGAGAACTCATATGCCCGTTTTGGCCAAGCAAGCAAGCGGACAATGCAAATCTGCAATACAAAGAAGTATCTCTTCCCACCGGTACAAAAGGGACATCCACAAAATGTGTAAAAACCAGAAAGGCAAGACAGGCCCTGGAGAACAGGGAGCCTTGTTATGCTGATGGGCAGTATGTAAATTGCCAACTCCCTCTCTGGAGGAGTGCATTGTGTTCCCTAAAACAAGTAAACAACAGAGCTACAGAGCCAAGGGCACTTCCAGTCTAGGGAATATACCTTGAGAAAACTGAAAATCAATAAGACAGAGCCACACCAAAATTTAGGGCTGCACTGCTTACAAGAACCTCAACTTGGGTACACCTTAAATATCCCAGGAAATATAAAATTGGTTCAAAATATTGTGGTACTTACGTACGATGGAATATCCCTCAGCCATGAAATCAATGTCATAAGACCAGTAGCAGCAAAATGAGTGGATTCCGGTTCGATGATTCTAAGTGAAATAAGTCACACAGAAAAAGCAACTTATCATAAGATATCACTTATGAAGATCCTGTAAACATGGCTACACTTGAACTTAGCTAGGAAAGAGAACAGAGTCTCACATTTGGAAAACACTCTTATGCCTGCTTAAGGGGGAAGGAGAGGTGGGTGATGCATAAAACCAGAGTTTGATATAAGCACAGGTACCGTTCCAAAAACCAACTATGGAATAGACAAGACCTACACCTTCCTCAGTGAAAGGGACTCAAAATCCCATATTTCCCGCAGAAGAATATATCTGACTAGTAAGAATCTTAAAACCTATGTATTGATATGTCTCTGTAAGGGAATCAAGTGTGTCTAGACTGGCATAAACATGGCAGCGAGAATTAGCTGAAATCCACTATCAAAACGAATTTCACAAACAAAACAAAAAAACAGGGAAATTCTTTACAATTCCTTCAGGGTCTCTGATGAAACCTGGAATAACCCTATCTACAAGGACAGCTGGATGTGGCATAAGGCTGGACCCTTGGGACTGAGAGGATTGGTGAGATTGGGTGAGCAAATGCAGACCCTTTAAAGCAATAATGCATGGCACCCACTCCTTGGGTCCCAACTCTCCAGGTTGAAGGGAATATTACTACAGCTATAACATGTACGGGAAACCTAGAGAATGGACACACTGTGAATACGAACGGTTTCTAAAACTCAAATAATAGTCCCTCTCCTGGTGCTCAGGTGTGACTTTCCAACTGATTTACTATCAATCTCAAAACTTGGAGAGACAGCCCCTTTAACCTCCTGGTTCGCACACATTGCCAATTTGGCAGAGGATGAAAGGGAAGAGGGAGAACCAATGAGAGAGTAGCTGTTAGGCATTTGGACGGGCACATGTCACTCTAATTTCACGGGAGGAAGAAGAATTAACCAAAGTCTCAGCCACCCACGGGGAACAAGTAGAGGTCCTGAACCAAAATTTTGCATTTGCGGTCAGCTCACAAAAAATGAGTTGAAAAATGGGGCTCAGGGCACAGCAATTCACAAACTGGAAGAGTAATAAAGGACAACTATCATCCAAAAATCTGTTGAGGGAAGGGAACGAGGCGGAGTTGAAATCGAGGCAGAATAGCAGGAAACAGATTTCAAGAGGTATGTTGGAATCGCCTTTAAAGCACCAGAAGTGGGGCACAACTTCGACAATGATGCACTTGGCCAAAAAGGGCGTTTGCATTTTCTGCTGAATATTTTCAGGAGAAAATGCATACGACCTTTTTGGCCAAGCAAGCAAGCAGGCAATGCAAATCTGCACTACAAAGAAGTATCACTTCCCACCGGTCAAAAGGGACATCCGCAAAATGTGTAAAAACCAGAAAGGCAAGACAGGCCCTGGAGAACAGGGAGCATTGTTATGCTGATGGGCAGGATGTAAATTGCCAACTGCCTCTCTGGTGGAGTGAATTGTGTTCCCTAAAACAAGTAAACAACAGAGCTACAGAGCCAAGGGCACTTCCAGTCTAGGGAATATACCTTGGGAAAACTGAAAATCAATAAGACAGAGCCACCCCAACGTTTAGGGCTGCACTGCTTACAAGAACCTCAACATGGGTACACCTTAAATATCCCAGGAAATATAAAAATGGTTCAAAAAATTGTGGTACTTACGTACGATGGAATATCCCTCAGCCATGAAATCAATGTCATAAGACCAGTAGCAGCAAAATGAGTGGAATGAGGTTCGATGATTCTAAGTGAAATAAGTCACAGAGAAAAAGCAAGTTATCATAAGATATCACTTACGAAGATCCTGTAAACATGGCTACACTTGAACTGAGCTAGGAAAGAGAACAGAGTCTCACATTTGGAAAACACTCTTATGCCTGCTTAAGGGGGAAGGAGAGGTGGGGTGATGCATAAAACCAGAGTTTGATATAAGCACAGGTACCGTTCCAAAAACCAACTATGGAATAGACAAGACCTACACCTTCCACAGTGAAAGGGACTCAAAACCCCATATTTCCCGCAGAAGAATATATCTGACTAGTAAGAATCTTAAAACCTATGTATTGATATGTCTCTGTAAGGGAATCAAGTGTCTAGACTGGCATAAACATGGCAGCGAGAATCAGCTGAAATCCACTATCAAAAGGAATTTCACAAACAAAACAAAAAAACAGGCAAATGCTTTACAATTCCTTCAGGGTCTCTGATGAAATCTGGAATGACCCTATCTACAACGACCGCTGGATGTGGCATAAGGCTGGACACTTGGGACTTAGAGGATTGGTGAGATTGGGTGAGCAAATGCAGACCTTGTAAACCAATAATGCATGGCACCCATTCCATGGGTCCCAACTCTGCGGGTTGAAGGGAATATTAATACAGCTATAACATGTACAGGAAACCTAGAGAATGGACACACTGTGAATACAAAAGGTTTCTAAAACTCAACGAATAGTCCCTCTCCTGGTGTTCCGGTTTGACTTTCCCACTGCTTTACTATCAAGCTCCCAAATTGGAGAGACACCCCTTTTAACCTCCTGGTACACACACGTTGCCAATTTGGCAGAGGATGAAAGGAAAGGGGGAGAACCAATGACAGAGTAGCTGTTAGGCATTTAGACGGGCATATGTCACTCTAATTTCACGGGAGGAAGAAGAATTAACCAAAGTCTCAGCCTCCCACGGGGAACAAGTAGAGGTCCTGAACCAAAATTTTGGACGTGCGGTCAGCTCACAAAAAATAAGTTGAAAAATGGGGCTCAGGGCACAGCAATTCACAAACTGGAAGAGTAATAAAGGACAACTATCATCCAAAAATCTGTTGAGGGAAGGGAACGAGGCGGAGTTGAAATCGAGGCAGAATAGCAGGAAACAGATTTCAAGAGGTACGTTGGAATCGCCTTTAAAGCACAGGAAGAGTGGAACAACTTCGACAATGATGCACTTGGCCAAAAAGGGCGTATGCGTTTTCTCTTGAATATATTCAGGAGAAAACGCATACGCCCTTTTTGGCCAAGCAAGCAAGCGGGCAATGCAAATCTGCACTACAAAGAAGTATCACTTCCCACCGGTCAAAAGGGACATCCGCAAAATGTGTAAAAACCAGAAAGGCAAGACAGGCCCTGGAGAACAGGGAGCCTTTTTATGCTGATGGGCGGGATGTAAATTGCCAACTGCCTCTATGGAGGAGTGCATTGTGTTCCCTAAAACAAGTAAACAACAGAGCTACAGAGCCAAGGGCACTACCAGTCTAGGGAATATACCTTGGGAAAACTGAAAATCAATAAGACAGAGCCACCCCAAAATTTACGGCTGCACTGCTCACAATAACCTCAACTTCGGTACACCTTAAATATCCCAGGAAATATAAAAATGGTTCAAAAAATTGTGGTACTTACGTACGATGGAATATCCCTCAGCCATGAAATCAATGTCATAAGACCAGTAGCAACAAAATGTGTGGATTCTGTTATGATGATTCTAAGTGAAATAAGACACACAGAAAAAGAAATTTATCATAAGATATCACTTATGAAGAACCTGTAAACATGGCTACACTTGAACTTAGCTAGGAAAGAGAACAGAGTCTCACATTTGGAAAACACTCTTATGCCTGCTTAAGGGGGAAGGAGAGGTGGGGTGATGCATAAAACCAGAGTTTCATATAAGCACACCTACCGTTCCGAAAACCAACTATGGAATAGACAAGACCTACACATTCCTCAGTGAAAGGGACTGAAAAGCCCATATTTCCCGCAGAAGAATATATCTGACTAGTAAGAATCTTAAAACCTATGTATTGATATGTCTCTGTAAGGGAATCAAGTGTGTCTAGACTGGCATAAACTTGGCAGCGAGAATCAGCTGAAACCCACTATCAAAAGGAATTTCACAAACAAAACAAAAAAACTGGGAAATTCTTTACAATTCCTTCAGGGTCTCTGATGAAACCTGGAATGACCCTATCTACAACGACAGCTGGATGTGGCATAATGCTGGACACTTGGGACTGAGAGGATTGGTGAGATTGGGTGAGCAACTGCAGACCTTGTAAACCAATAATGCATGGCACCCATTCCATGGGTCCCAACTCTGCGGGTTGAAGGGAATATTAATACAGCTATAACATATACAGGAAACCTAGAGAATGGACACACTGTGAATACAAAAGGTTTCTAAAACTCAACGAATAGTCCCTCTCCTGGTGTTCCGGTTTGACTTTCCAACTGCTTTACTATCAATCTCCCAACTTGGAGAGACACCACTTTTAACCTCCTGGTACACACACGTTGCCAATTTGGCAGAGGATGAAAGGAAAGGGGGAGAACCAATGACAGAGTAGCTGTTAGGCATTTAGACGGGCACATGTCACTCTAATTTCACGGGAGGAAGAAGAACTAACCAAAGTCTCAGCCTCCCACGGGTAAAAAGTAGAGGTCCTGAACCAAAATTTTGGACTTGCGGTCAGCTCACCAAAAACGAGTTGAAAAATGGGGCTCAGGGCACAGCAATTCACAAACTGGAAGAGTAATAAAGGACAACTATCATCCAAAAATCTGTTGAGGGAAGGCAACGAGGCGGACTTGAAATCGAGGCAGAATAGCAGGAAACAGATTTCAAGAGGTATGTTGGAATCGCCTTTAAAGCACCAGAAGTGGGGCACAACTTCGACAATGATGCACTTGGCCAAAAAGGGCGTTTGCATTTTCTCCTGAATATATTCAGGAGAAAACGCATACGCCCTTTTTGGCCTAGCAAGCAAGCAGGCAATGCAAATCTGCACTACAAAGAAGTATCACTTCCCACCGGTCAAAAGGGACATCCGCAAAATGTGTAAAAACCAGAAAGGCAAGACAGGCCCTGGAGAACAGGGAGCATTGTTATGCTGATGGGCAGGATGTAAATTGCCAGCTGCCTCTCTGGTGGAGTGAACTGTGTTCCCTAAAACAAGTAAACAACAGAGCTACAGAGCCAAGGGCACTTCCAGTCTAGGGAATATACCTTGGGAAAACTGAAAATCAATAAGCCAGAGCCACCCCAACGTTTAGGGCTGCACTGCTTACAAGAACCTCAACTTGGGTACACCTTAAATATCCCAGGAAATATAAAAATGGTTCAAAAAATTGTGGTACTTACGTACGATGGAATATCCCTCAGCCATGAAATCAATGTCATAAGACCAGTAGCAGCAAAATGAGTGGATTCAGGTTCGATGATTCTAAGTGAAATAAGTCACACAGAAAAAGCAACTTATCATAAGATATCACTTATGAAGATCCTGTAAACATGGCTACACTTGAACTGAGCTAGGAAAGAGAACAGAGTCTCACATTTAGAAAACACTCTTATGCCTGCTTAAGGGGGAAGGAGAGGTGGGGTGATGCATAAAACCAGAGTTTGATATAAGCACAGGTACCGTTCCAAAAACCAACTATGGAATAGACAAGACCTACACCTTCCACAGTGAAAGGGACTCAAAACTCCATATTTCCCGCAGAAGAATATATCTGACAAGTAAGAATCTTAAAACCTATGTATTGATATGTCTCTGTAAGGGAATCAAGAGTGTCTAGACTGGCATAAGCATGGCAGCGAGAATCAGCTCAAACCCACTATAAAAAGGAATTTCAAAAACAAAACAAAGAAACAGGCAAATTCTTTCCAATTCCTTCAGGGTCTCTGATGAAACCTGGAATGACCCTATCTACAATGACAGCTGGATGTTACATAAGGCTGGACACGTGGCACTGAGAGGATTGGTGAGATTGGGTGAGCAAATGCAGACCCTTCAAAGCAATAATGCATGGCACACATTACATGCGTCCCAACTCTCCAAGTTGAAGGGGATATTACTACAACTATAACATGTACCGGAAACCTAGAGAATGGACACACTGTGAACAAGAAACGTTTCTAAAACTCAACTAATACTCCGTCTCCTGGTGCTCATGTTTGACACTGCAACTGCTTTACTATCAATCTCCCAACTTAGAGACAGCACATTTAACCCCCTTGTTGGCACACGTTGCCAATTTGGCACAGGATGAAAGGGAAGAGGGAGAACCAATGAGAGAGTAGCTGTTTGGCATTTGGACGGGCACATGTCACTCTAATTTCCCGGCAGGAAGAAGAATTAACCAAAGTCTCAGCCACCCACCGGGAACCCATATACGTCCTGAACCAAAATATTGGTCTTGCGTTCAGCTCACAAAAAACGAGTTGCAAAATGGGGCTCAGGGGCACAACAATTCACAAACTAGCAGAGTAATAAAGGACAACTATCATCCAAAAATCTGTTGAGGGAAGGCAGCGAGGTAGACTTGAAAGCTAGGCAGAATAGCAGGAAACAGATTTCAAGAGGTACGTTGGAATCGCCTTTAAAGCACAGGAAAAGGGGCACAACTTCGACAATGATGCACTTGGCCAAAAAGGGCGTATGCATTTTCTCCTGAATATATTTAGGAGAGAACTCATATGCCCGTTTTGGCCAAGCAAGCAAGCGGACAATGCAAATCTGCAATACAAAGAAGTATCTCTTCCCACCGGTACAAAAGGGACATCCACAAAATGTGTAAAAACCAGAAAGGCAAGACAGGCCCTGGAGAACAGGGAGCCTTGTTATGCTGATGGGCAGTATGTAAATTGCCAACTCCCTCTCTGGAGGAGTGCATTGTGTTCCCTAAAACAAGTAAACAACAGAGCTACAGAGCCAAGGGCACTTCCAGTCTAGGGAATATACCTTGAGAAAACTGAAAATCAATAAGACAGAGCCACACCAAAATTTAGGGCTGCACTGCTTACAAGAACCTCAACTTGGGTACACCTTAAATATCCCAGGAAATATAAAATTGGTTCAAAATATTGTGGTACTTACGTACGATGGAATATCCCTCAGCCATGAAATCAATGTCATAAGACCAGTAGCAGCAAAATGAGTGGATTCCGGTTCGATGATTCTAAGTGAAATAAGTCACACAGAAAAAGCAACTTATCATAAGATATCACTTATGAAGATCCTGTAAACATGGCTACACTTGAACTTAGCTAGGAAAGAGAACAGAGTCTCACATTTGGAAAACACTCTTATGCCTGCTTAAGGGGGAAGGAGAGGTGGGTGATGCATAAAACCAGAGTTTGATATAAGCACAGGTACCGTTCCAAAAACCAACTATGGAATAGACAAGACCTACACCTTCCTCAGTGAAAGGGACTCAAAATCCCATATTTCCCGCAGAAGAATATATCTGACTAGTAAGAATCTTAAAACCTATGTATTGATATGTCTCTGTAAAGGAATCAAGTGTGTCTAGACTGGCATAAACATGGCAGCGAGAATTAGCTGAAATCCACTATCAAAACGAATTTCACAAACAAAACAAAAAAACAGGGAAATTCTTTACAATTCCTTCAGGGTCTCTGATGAAACCTGGAATAACCCTATCTACAAGGACAGCTGGATGTGGCATAAGGCTGGACCCTTGGGACTGAGAGGATTGGTGAGATTGGGTGAGCAAATGCAGACCCTTTAAAGCAATAATGCATGGCACCCACTCCTTGGGTCCCAACTCTCCAGGTTGAAGGGAATATTACTACAGCTATAACATGTACGGGAAACCTAGAGAATGGACACACTGTGAATACGAACGGTTTCTAAAACTCAAATAATAGTCCCTCTCCTGGTGCTCAGGTGTGACTTTCCAACTGATTTACTATCAATCTCAAAACTTGGAGAGACAGCCCCTTTAACCTCCTGGTTCGCACACATTGCCAATTTGGCAGAGGATGAAAGGGAAGAGGGAGAACCAATGAGAGAGTAGCTGTTAGGCATTTGGACGGGCACATGTCACTCTAATTTCACGGGAGGAAGAAGAATTAACCAAAGTCTCAGCCACCCACGGGGAACAAGTAGAGGTCCTGAACCAAAATTTTGCATTTGCGGTCAGCTCACAAAAAATGAGTTGAAAAATGGGGCTCAGGGCACAGCAATTCACAAACTGGAAGAGTAATAAAGGACAACTATCATCCAAAAATCTGTTGAGGGAAGGCAACGAGGCGGACGTGAAATCGAGGCAGAATAGCAGGAAACAGATTTCAAGAGGTATGTTGGAATCGCCTTTAAAGCACCAGAAGTGGGGCACAACTTCGACAATGATGCACTTGGCCAAAAAGGGCGTTTGCATTTTCTGCTGAATATTTTCAGGAGAAAATGCATACGACCTTTTTGGCCAAGCAAGCAAGCAGGCAATGCAAATCTGCACTACAAAGAAGTATCACTTCCCACCGGTCAAAAGGGACATCCGCAAAATGTGTAAAAACCAGAAAGGCAAGACAGGCCCTGGAGAACAGGGAGCATTGTTATGCTGATGGGCAGGATGTAAATTGCCAACTGCCTCTCTGGTGGAGTGAATTGTGTTCCCTAAAACAAGTAAACAACAGAGCTACAGAGCCAAGGGCACTTCCAGTCTAGGGAATATACCTTGGGAAAACTGAAAATCAATAAGACAGAGCCACCCCAACGTTTAGGGCTGCACTGCTTACAAGAACCTCAACATGGGTACACCTTAAATATCCCAGGAAATATAAAAATGGTTCAAAAAATTGTGGTACTTACGTACGATGGAATATCCCTCAGCCATGAAATCAATGTCATAAGACCAGTAGCAGCAAAATGAGTGGAATGAGGTTCGATGATTCTAAGTGAAATAAGTCACAGAGAAAAAGCAAGTTATCATAAGATATCACTTACGAAGATCCTGTAAACATGGCTACACTTGAACTGAGCTAGGAAAGAGAACAGAGTCTCACATTTGGAAAACACTCTTATGCCTGCTTAAGGGGGAAGGAGAGGTGGGGTGATGCATAAAACCAGAGTTTGATATAAGCACAGGTACCGTTCCAAAAACCAACTATGGAATAGACAAGACCTACACCTTCCACAGTGAAAGGGACTCAAAACCCCATATTTCCCGCAGAAGAATATATCTGACTAGTAAGAATCTTAAAACCTATGTATTGATATGTCTCTGTAAGGGAATCAAGTGTCTAGACTGGCATAAACATGGCAGCGAGAATCAGCTGAAATCCACTATCAAAAGGAATTTCACAAACAAAACAAAAAAACAGGCAAATGCTTTACAATTCCTTCAGGGTCTCTGATGAAATCTGGAATGACCCTATCTACAACGACCGCTGGATGTGGCATAAGGCTGGACACTTGGGACTTAGAGGATTGGTGAGATTGGGTGAGCAAATGCAGACCTTGTAAACCAATAATGCATGGCACCCATTCCATGGGTCCCAACTCTGCGGGTTGAAGGGAATATTAATACAGCTATAACATGTACAGGAAACCTAGAGAATGGACACACTGTGAATACAAAAGGTTTCTAAAACTCAACGAATAGTCCCTCTCCTGGTGTTCCGGTTTGACTTTCCCACTGCTTTACTATCAAGCTCCCAAATTGGAGAGACACCCCTTTTAACCTCCTGGTACACACACGTTGCCAATTTGGCAGAGGATGAAAGGAAAGGGGGAGAACCAATGACAGAGTAGCTGTTAGGCATTTAGACGGGCATATGTCACTCTAATTTCACGGGAGGAAGAAGAATTAACCAAAGTCTCAGCCTCCCACGGGGAACAAGTAGAGGTCCTGAACCAAAATTTTGGACGTGCGGTCAGCTCACAAAAAATAAGTTGAAAAATGGGGCTCAGGGCACAGCAATTCACAAACTGGAAGAGTAATAAAGGACAACTATCATCCAAAAATCTGTTGAGGGAAGGGAACGAGGCGGAGTTGAAATCGAGGCAGAATAGCAGGAAACAGATTTCAAGAGGTACGTTGGAATCGCCTTTAAAGCACAGGAAGAGTGGAACAACTTCGACAATGATGCACTTGGCCAAAAAGGGCGTATGCGTTTTCTCTTGAATATATTCAGGAGAAAACGCATACGCCCTTTTTGGCCAAGCAAGCAAGCGGGCAATGCAAATCTGCACTACAAAGAAGTATCACTTCCCACCGGTCAAAAGGGACATCCGCAAAATGTGTAAAAACCAGAAAGGCAAGACAGGCCCTGGAGAACAGGGAGCCTTTTTATGCTGATGGGCGGGATGTAAATTGCCAACTGCCTCTATGGAGGAATGCATTGTGTTCCCTAAAACAAGTAAACAACAGAGCTACAGAGCCAAGGGCACTACCAGTCTAGGGAATATACCTTGGGAAAACTGAAAATCAATAAGACAGAGCCACCCCAAAATTTACGGCTGCACTGCTCACAATAACCTCAACTTCGGTACACCTTAAATATCCCAGGAAATATAAAAATGGTTCAAAAAATTGTGGTACTTACGTACGATGGAATATCCCTCAGCCATGAAATCAATGTCATAAGACCAGTAGCAACAAAATGTGTGGATTCTGTTATGATGATTCTAAGTGAAATAAGACACACAGAAAAAGAAATTTATCATAAGATATCACTTATGAAGAACCTGTAAACATGGCTACACTTGAACTTAGCTAGGAAAGAGAACAGAGTCTCACATTTGGAAAACACTCTTATGCCTGCTTAAGGGGGAAGGAGAGGTGGGGTGATGCATAAAACCAGAGTTTCATATAAGCACACCTACCGTTCCGAAAACCAACTATGGAATAGACAAGACCTACACATTCCTCAGTGAAAGGGACTGAAAAGCCCATATTTCCCGCAGAAGAATATATCTGACTAGTAAGAATCTTAAAACCTATGTATTGATATGTCTCTGTAAGGGAATCAAGTGTGTCTAGACTGGCATAAACTTGGCAGCGAGAATCAGCTGAAACCCACTATCAAAAGGAATTTCACAAACAAAACAAAAAAACTGGGAAATTCTTTACAATTCCTTCAGGGTCTCTGATGAAACCTGGAATGACCCTATCTACAACGACAGCTGGATGTGGCATAATGCTGGACACTTGGGACTGAGAGGATTGGTGAGATTGGGTGAGCAACTGCAGACCTTGTAAACCAATAATGCATGGCACCCATTCCATGGGTCCCAACTCTGCGGGTTGAAGGGAATATTAATACAGCTATAACATATACAGGAAACCTAGAGAATGGACACACTGTGAATACAAAAGGTTTCTAAAACTCAACGAATAGTCCCTCTCCTGGTGTTCCGGTTTGACTTTCCAACTGCTTTACTATCAATCTCCCAACTTGGAGAGACACCACTTTTAACCTCCTGGTACACACACGTTGCCAATTTGGCAGAGGATGAAAGGAAAGGGGGAGAACCAATGACAGAGTAGCTGTTAGGCATTTAGACGGGCACATGTCACTCTAATTTCACGGGAGGAAGAAGAACTAACCAAAGTCTCAGCCTCCCACGGGTAAAAAGTAGAGGTCCTGAACCAAAATTTTGGACTTGCGGTCAGCTCACCAAAAACGAGTTGAAAAATGGGGCTCAGGGCACAGCAATTCACAAACTGGAAGAGTAATAAAGGACAACTATCATCCAAAAATCTGTTGAGGGAAGGCAACGAGGCGGACTTGAAATCGAGGCAGAATAGCAGGAAACAGATTTCAAGAGGTATGTTGGAATCGCCTTTAAAGCACCAGAAGTGGGGCACAACTTCGACAATGATGCACTTGGCCAAAAAGGGCGTTTGCATTTTCTCCTGAATATATTCAGGAGAAAACGCATACGCCCTTTTTGGCCTAGCAAGCAAGCAGGCAATGCAAATCTGCACTACAAAGAAGTATCACTTCCCACCGGTCAAAAGGGACATCCGCAAAATGTGTAAAAACCAGAAAGGCAAGACAGGCCCTGGAGAACAGGGAGCATTGTTATGCTGATGGGCAGGATGTAAATTGCCAGCTGCCTCTCTGGTGGAGTGAACTGTGTTCCCTAAAACAAGTAAACAACAGAGCTACAGAGCCAAGGGCACTTCCAGTCTAGGGAATATACCTTGGGAAAACTGAAAATCAATAAGCCAGAGCCACCCCAACGTTTAGGGCTGCACTGCTTACAAGAACCTCAACTTGGGTACACCTTAAATATCCCAGGAAATATAAAAATGGTTCAAAAAATTGTGGTACTTACGTACGATGGAATATCCCTCAGCCATGAAATCAATGTCATAAGACCAGTAGCAGCAAAATGAGTGGATTCAGGTTCGATGATTCTAAGTGAAATAAGTCACACAGAAAAAGCAACTTATCATAAGATATCACTTATGAAGATCCTGTAAACATGGCTACACTTGAACTGAGCTAGGAAAGAGAACAGAGTCTCACATTTAGAAAACACTCTTATGCCTGCTTAAGGGGGAAGGAGAGGTGGGGTGATGCATAAAACCAGAGTTTGATATAAGCACAGGTACCGTTCCAAAAACCAACTATGGAATAGACAAGACCTACACCTTCCACAGTGAAAGGGACTCAAAACTCCATATTTCCCGCAGAAGAATATATCTGACAAGTAAGAATCTTAAAACCTATGTATTGATATGTCTCTGTAAGGGAATCAAGAGTGTCTAGACTGGCATAAGCATGGCAGCGAGAATCAGCTCAAACCCACTATAAAAAGGAATTTCAAAAACAAAACAAAGAAACAGGCAAATTCTTTCCAATTCCTTCAGGGTCTCTGATGAAACCTGGAATGACCCTATCTACAATGACAGCTGGATGTTACATAAGGCTGGACACGTGGCACTGAGAGGATTGGTGAGATTGGGTGAGCAAATGCAGACCCTTCAAAGCAATAATGCATGGCACACATTACATGCGTCCCAACTCTCCAAGTTGAAGGGGATATTACTACAACTATAACATGTACCGGAAACCTAGAGAATGGACACACTGTGAACAAGAAACGTTTCTAAAACTCAACTAATACTCCGTCTCCTGGTGCTCATGTTTGACACTGCAACTGCTTTACTATCAATCTCCCAACTTAGAGACAGCACATTTAACCCCCTTGTTGGCACACGTTGCCAATTTGGCACAGGATGAAAGGGAAGAGGGAGAACCAATGAGAGAGTAGCTGTTTGGCATTTGGACGGGCACATGTCACTCTAATTTCCCGGCAGGAAGAAGAATTAACCAAAGTCTCAGCCACCCACCGGGAACCCATATACGTCCTGAACCAAAATATTGGTCTTGCGTTCAGCTCACAAAAAACGAGTTGCAAAATGGGGCTCAGGGGCACAACAATTCACAAACTAGCAGAGTAATAAAGGACAACTATCATCCAAAAATCTGTTGAGGGAAGGCAGCGAGGTAGACTTGAAAGCTAGGCAGAATAGCAGGAAACAGATTTCAAGAGGTACGTTGGAATCGCCTTTAAAGCACAGGAAAAGGGGCACAACTTCGACAATGATGCACTTGGCCAAAAAGGGCGTATGCATTTTCTCCTGAATATATTTAGGAGAGAACTCATATGCCCGTTTTGGCCAAGCAAGCAAGCGGACAATGCAAATCTGCAATACAAAGAAGTATCTCTTCCCACCGGTACAAAAGGGACATCCACAAAATGTGTAAAAACCAGAAAGGCAAGACAGGCCCTGGAGAACAGGGAGCCTTGTTATGCTGATGGGCAGTATGTAAATTGCCAACTCCCTCTCTGGAGGAGTGCATTGTGTTCCCTAAAACAAGTAAACAACAGAGCTACAGAGCCAAGGGCACTTCCAGTCTAGGGAATATACCTTGAGAAAACTGAAAATCAATAAGACAGAGCCACACCAAAATTTAGGGCTGCACTGCTTACAAGAACCTCAACTTGGGTACACCTTAAATATCCCAGGAAATATAAAATTGGTTCAAAATATTGTGGTACTTACGTACGATGGAATATCCCTCAGCCATGAAATCAATGTCATAAGACCAGTAGCAGCAAAATGAGTGGATTCCGGTTCGATGATTCTAAGTGAAATAAGTCACACAGAAAAAGCAACTTATCATAAGATATCACTTATGAAGATCCTGTAAACATGGCTACACTTGAACTTAGCTAGGAAAGAGAACAGAGTCTCACATTTGGAAAACACTCTTATGCCTGCTTAAGGGGGAAGGAGAGGTGGGTGATGCATAAAACCAGAGTTTGATATAAGCACAGGTACCGTTCCAAAAACCAACTATGGAATAGACAAGACCTACACCTTCCTCAGTGAAAGGGACTCAAAATCCCATATTTCCCGCAGAAGAATATATCTGACTAGTAAGAATCTTAAAACCTATGTATTGATATGTCTCTGTAAGGGAATCAAGTGTGTCTAGACTGGCATAAACATGGCAGCGAGAATTAGCTGAAATCCACTATCAAAACGAATTTCACAAACAAAACAAAAAAACAGGGAAATTCTTTACAATTCCTTCAGGGTCTCTGA